>NW_027464594.1:2335000-3535000 GCF_043290135.1 Rhipicephalus microplus
GAATGCCGCCTTCTTCAACGTGAGAATAAATGTGTACGTACTTGAGTTCCTTCATTCGCTCTTTCTCCCTATTGCTGATGAACTGCTAAACTGTGATGTACCTCAACTGCTATACTGTTTCCTTTCAAATGATCGTGTTGTGTGCTCCCATTCGTTTCCCACAGTTCGGTGTCACACTTCCGGCTTCGGCATCACTGATTGTACAATTGTACTTTACTATTGTTTCTCGTATAATGAAGTGAAGCGAAACAATTGAAAGTTAATGTCATTAGGCAGCCACGCGGACAAATTTTAAAGCGGTAACAGGGGAGTAAATAACTTCGTATTTTCTCGTTCTATTCATAATATAGTTGTACGACATACATACTAAGACGTGTGCGTGACCACTCTTTCCGTGTGGCCCACGATAATCACCGCGATCAGCGAGCGAAATCCTCACGCGCTCCCGATCGCTGACTTCGTTCGCTACAGCAGCCACCGTCCACGCTTGGCGCGCCATTCGACACCGTTGCAGCGTGGCTCGCCGCTATAGCATCCTTATCTCTGGCTGATACATAACGAGCAAATTACGCTGCGCGAGTCCTTGGTCGTGCCCGCACGTCTATATAGTATAACGCCGCTGCATGCGACGACGACCCATTCGCGCAGCCCTCATTAGAACTCTCCCATGCATATCTCGTCCTCGAAACCGTTCGAGAATCGACGATAAGCCGACGACGACGTCCGCGAAGGAAAGTTCTCCGCAGCACCCGTGCTGTCACGCGCGCCTTTATAGGCCTAACGGAGCCGAAAAAGAAATCGGCGACAACCCAAGAAGGATAACCGTGGGCGTTAGTCACGCCTGGGAAGCCTTAGGCGATCATCTACAGGGTGCTACACATCGTCTCCTCCTGTTCTTACCCTGGAGCGTGCCAACGACTTCGCAGCAGATGCGCATGCTCGCAACGTTAACGTTGTCACAGACAGCGCATGTGTGTTCACACGCTGGCGTCTATGCGTTGCCTGGTAGACTGCATCATTGGGCTTCAAGGTTAGCTCTCTGGTCTCTTTGTTTATTGTGAGTGTGGATTCCCCTTTTGCATGCTGTACAGCTCGTTGTTTTTTGTTCTGTCGCTCTCTCACTTTGTTCTTTTTTTATTAATAGTTTCTCGCGCCGCTTAACGTCCACTGACGCCCGCTGGCGTTCCCCTTAACGACGTCTGTTCCCGGCCCACTTGCCTGTGGAACAAGGCAACTCGTAACAGCTGTCACCTTCATAGTCGAGCGTTAGAGGATTGACTACACAGCCTCTGGGCTGTGTCGACGGTGGACGTTACGTCGCCTACCGTATAAGAACAAGTTTGCGTTTTCAGAGTGCACCGAAGCGGAAGCGCAGCTGATTGTTCCGTGGCTGCGCACCACTCGTATGTTGTTTGCTCGTCGTTTGGTTTAGTTTTTTTTTTTTTCGTTAGTTCATTTGTTTCTCGCGAGTCAATTGAGCTGCGCCTTTCGGGCCGTCGCCTGCTTTTGTCGTATCCGCGAGGAGCAGTGAAGCGAGACTTGAAGGTTGTTACACGAGAATGCAGAGCGTTGGGCACCGTACCACCAGCTATGCTCCAAGTATGGGCATTTTCATCGTATACTCTATTGGTCCACTGTGCAGCTGTCGCTCTCCGCAGCTGAAGTTATCCGTAGGCGCCGGACAGGTTATGGAATGCTGGTGAAAACGCCCAGAGACCATGGGGGCACGTGCCGGACAAACACTGGTGTGTCTTGAGAAAGCTCTGCTGAGGTTATAGTTGCATATTTAAAAAAAATACATGTACAAGGAGGTTGAAATTTCGGTTTTGCCTAGCCATGTAGAGCGTCGCACAAAAAGAACGGCACGCAAATGAGTGAGAAAAATCAACCCAGAACCGATTGTAATAAGGTAAACTGGGTTATACCGTAACAGCTATAGTATAATGAGGTCAGTAAAAAAAATAGCAATAATGCCAGAGTTCCAGCGGGCAATCTTTACGCCGAGAGCTGATGATCGCACTTGAGGAAAAAGCCTCTTTTTTAAAGATAGCCGGTCAGCCTGCGCGATGCAGCATATGTAACCTTATAAGGGACATCTCCCTTCATTCGGTGCTTACTAAGAATAACAGTTATTTATCCAGCTATTATCACGCGGCATTATACATTACATGACCTGTCTGGGTGGCTTCCTTGCATTGCCGCCCTCTTTTACAGCTAAATGTTACCACCCTTTCCTCATAGTGGAGAGCCCTGCGCACTTCTGTACATGCAGGGTCGTAGTTTCCGTTTCTCGCAATTAGTATTCGCGCTTTGGAACGATTTGTCATGCCTCAGTGAAGCAAGTGCCTGAAGCAGCTCTTCTCATCATATAGTGCATATTAACATCATATTAATTTCTCATCATATTAACATAAACAAAAAGTTGAAATCGCTGTTAGGAATCCTTGTATGCGAGCTACAGGGACAACGTAAATTACTCATTTAATTATATCTTGGAGAAGACAGAAGCGGAGTCCCTAGTCTGTTAATTCTAATTACCAACTGGTGTCAATACAGACGGGAGTATTAGAAAATAAGAAACTGGGCATCTGAGCGCAAAACCGTAACTTTAACTTAAAAGTGTTCTCGCGCTTAACAAGCCAATGCTGTGTAGCTGAAGGAGCCTCTCATTTCACGCCAGTCTGAAAAAAAAAAGAAAGAAAACTTTGACTTGCAGAGATGGTGATACGAATTTCCTTAGCCGAACCGGTACAGCTGCACGAGTTTTTTAATGAAAGCATTCATCTCTCCTTCAAAGAGCACAATGTCTTGTGTATGTGCGTGTGTGTGTGTGTGTGTGAGAGAGAGAGAGAGAGAGAGTGAGAGTGAGAGAGTGAGAGAGAGAGAGAGAGAGAGAGAGAGAGAGAGAGAGTGGGAAATGACGCGTTAATGGGTGATCACCAGGTTGCTACACATTATGCTAAAATTGATCCTTCAAGCCCTGATTTGTGTGGGGGGGGGGGGGGGCGTTGCTCCACTATAAGCTAAAAGGCACGAAAACAATGTATTTTCGTCCTCGCAAGTCGCAACTGGCCAGTGGTGGTCAGTATGACGACTTCCTCATAAATTGAAACAGAGCAATGGTCCGGGCTATGTGACCCCGTTGAGAAAGCTACGGCCACTGCCGCGCACGCTAATATCGACCCCACACGCTCAACATACCCACAGCTGTGCACACACGCCTCATACCACACCGCTCCACTACACGTTAGCGGCCGGTCGCAGACCTTGAACGCTTGACCCAACCGCATATGGGGAGCACGTCATAATCGCTACTGTTCTTCGCCGGCAGCCCATTTTTGACCGTGACCTCACTAACTACGTCCCCGTTTTGGTTTCTCTTCTTATTTCTCTACACCCCCCCCCCCCCCCTATTTATCGTTTCTGGCGCATCGCTTGCGGGCCAGCGTTACATACATCGAGTCGTGCGTGCTTCACTCTGGCGTGTTCACCGGCGAACTGTATAGTGTCGCTGCAGCCGGGGCGTGTGTCCATTACGAACCTCCATTAAGAGCTCACTGCGCGGACTCCAAAAGGGACGACAACGCCTTTGGTGTTTGCAAGGAGGCCCCCTCGGGCTGACCCGAATGGAGGGCAATCACAGCCGCCGTCAGCGCACAGCACGAGGGCTGTCTCTGTGTCTTTCCTGCGGGGCATTTCGACGCGAGCTGCGAAGTAGCAGCAGCAGTAGCAGCGTCGTGTTATATGTGGCGCTCAAAGAACAGGCCATTTGGGGAAAGGTATGCGGCCCAGAAAACGGAGCAGTCGGCTACCGTTGCTGCGATAGTCATGTCGAAAGTGGCTGGTTGCTGCTGCTGTTAACTCGCCGCCGCTCTGTCGGCTTCCTTTGCGGTCGCCTCCAGTGTCGAGCGCGTCGTTACGCAAGCCTTTCCTTTCATTTTCTTTTTTTTTCTTTCTACCCCTCTCTGTCTTTCTTTCTCTCTCTTTCTTTCTTTTTTTCTCTCTTTCTTTCTCTATTTTTTTTCTTTCTGTGCGTGCGTAGTTGTCCATACGTTCACTTTTTGTGCGTGCTTGGAAAGGAGATACGAAGTGCGAATAAAGAAAAAAGTTTGAAGGACAAGCATCTGAAGATACGGCGCCCTCTACATCTGCGTGTCAATGAAATGTCTCGCCTCCCTCTCGTCGAGCTGGCCTAATTATTGCGCAGGCTCTCGTTTCATCGCCTATTCGCACCTTTCGTTGAAAGCTGCCGCCACTCGTAATTGCACGAACGTGCACCTTTTTCTTATCTGGCCTATTTCCTTACTAACTATAGTCGTGACACAGTTCTCTCGTCGTCTGAAGCTTTTCCAGGACTCTCATACCTGTACCGGCGAGATATTTCTGTAGCTGAATTTTCAAGCCTGAAGACCAAGACGCTAGTTAAATGTTTGAGCCCGTACTTCTCCCCTCCTGCGCAATTTCTTATCCAATTACGAAGGCCTACATTAGTGCAATGAAAACTCGCAGTTTTCTGTGGAGCCCGTGTACCTCAATTTCCGGGAGTGACATGCGTGTTCTGTTTTTGTACATGCATGATAGGGACGGCACATGCCGCGTTGGTTTCTTCTTTCCTGATTGTTACCCCTTTTCACCATTGATTCCCTCGATTCTTTTTTTCTCATCACCCTCCCCCCTTCCCCCAGTCCCCCTCTCGTCTTGTTCTTTCATTTCATGGCGTTCTATTCTGAAATTTTCTCGGATTCCCGAGCCGCCACGTTAGGCTTCGTTTCTTGCATGACTACCGTTGCTCACTGCATTCCTTTGCATCCTTTCTTTCGAGTCCTTGTCGTCTGCTTGTCTGCCATCTTTTCGTCTGTCCCTCGGTTATCTGCTCGTCTTGTTTCAAGGCGTTCCGTTCGTCTCGTTCTCCACCATCATTTCGTCTGCTTTTCTGCGCTCTTCTCGTCTATTTTCTCTGGAATTTTTTCGTCTGCCGGTCAAGACCATTTTTTGTTAGTTTTTGTTTTGTTATTTCGTATGTTCTGTCGCACTCTTCTTGTTGACGCTCTTTTTCTTACGTTTCTAAGCACCATTTTTGTCTGCCTCTCGCCATTCTTTTCGCCCAGTTTCGACGCATATTCGCTTGTATGTATACGTGGCCGCAGTGAACCCCATTCTGGCCTTTTTTCTTTTTAAATGCTCTGCGTGTCCTCTCAGCGCTGGGCAAGCTTTCTCTTTTTGCCTTTCTCTCGCCTTAGCACCCATCCTCGTGCGCGCTTTCTTCTCGCTAGCCTCGCGAGACGGTCTGGCCTCATCGCTCGCAAGGGTAAAAAAAAAAAAAAAGTGCAACTTCACGACCGTTGCTTTCTTTCCCTTTCGTTACTGCAGACCACGGCGGCCGCGGTCGGTCAGTTCCACTTTTTCTTTCCACGCCCTACTTGCCGCAATGCAGCGCCACCGCCTCCTTTAACCTTGCATTCACTTCTTTATAGTACTACTCACCTTACATTCAACCTTACTTCGCCGTATTTCTTGTTCTTGTGGTCAACATAGACCCGCTCTTCTGTGTCTCTTTCCTTGCCATTGCTGCTTGCTATCTCTCGAAATTTCTCGCTGCACTTTTTTTGTAATCTTTCTGGCATCTTTTATTCATTCATTTTCCTCGTCGGCTTCCGTCGACAAGTCCCGCTGAGTGCTGCGATCATCTCTAATCCTTCCTCGCATCCTCTACTTCGTCCTGACCGACAAAAGAAGTAGACCTTGAACTGCGGCCGAAAAAGCTTCCCACAATACGATCGCTATGTTCTTTCAATTCTTGCTTTTTTTTCTATTTTTTTTCGCCACATCACCATAGCACCCATATTCAACCCTACCTTTTCGTATACGCGGAGGCACATATACAGAAAAAAGCAAAAAAAAAAAAAAAAAACTTCAGAAAAACATTTGGGAAGCATCGGACTTGAACGGCTGCTACCGTGTTTCGTCTGGACTGCTAAGCCATTGTTGGCCGTCCTCGATTACGTGGGTGTTTTTATTATTTTTTTAAAATTCTGTTCCCTGTGTGTGCCGCCAGTGCCACGCCGTCGTGGATTGCTATGTTGCCGGCAGCAAGGATTAATCTGCCCTTGAAACCCATTGTGTCCGTTGCCCGATACGCACCATTGAAGAAGAAGAAAAATAGATTTTTTTTCGTGATCCCTCCCACCCACCAAGTCCGGCCAAGATGCCTGCGACCTTGTTAGAAGCTGCGTGATAAAAAAACAACAAACAAATAGCTGTATTAAAGAATTCGAGGTGAATAGGTGTAGGAGGCGCCGAGTTGTAGTAGTATTGAGGCCGTGGATGCGTTCCATTATTCGTGCAGGCGGGTTGCCGTTCACTTTCGAACGATCGTCCGGCCTCCGATGGTCAGCTTGCGTGTGAAGTTGTCCGTCCCTTTGTTTCATGTTGTTCGTGGAGAACTAAATGCCAGTGCTGCTGTAGTTACAGCCGTACATTTAAGTTCGCAGTGCTTAACCACTGGTGAAACTGTAGTTTCAGCAGTGGTTAAGCGCCCGGGTCTAAGTGTTTCTCGTAGCAGCTTTTATCTTGGATCCTGTCACTGCGTAACCATGTTTATATACAGTTGAAACAAATGATACACAGAAAGCCTTATGTCTAGGTCGTTTTCTGGCTACGAGAATTGCTTTCGACGCATGCAGCCAGCAGAACGAGGAGCTGTAAGATGTTTTTTTTTTAATATAAATCCGAACATGATTGTTTGAACACAAGTCGTTTGTTAAGACACAGAAAAGAGGCTCCCTAGTGATCCATTGAGGACATTTCAAGCACTACGGACATTTGTGAACGCCTGTGACTGTTGTGCACTGCCACCGTCGCATAACTCTGTGTGCATTTATTGACCATTTTCTTTCTTTTATTCCTTTACTTTGTATCTCCCTCTCTCTCACGTTTTCAATCTGCGCATACTCTACCGCAGCCTAGAGTATACGCAACCGGTCTGCTGTATAGTTGACCGCCCTGCCTTGTTACTTTTGTAGACCTTTCTTCCTAGAGGCCATGCTAAGAATATTCGTACTTGAATACGGTTAAAAGAAGTCTATCGAGGAATAGCTTGGTCTAACTTGCTTTGGGAAAAGGAGCAAGCCATTGGTTTGCAGAGATTTAACTTTATATTGCCTGACGGCTCTATAGCCCCTCTCCTGATCTTTATTCATTCACACTTGCCTTTAGCGAAGCGACTCCCTGACAGTCACTTTTTGTAGCAATTACGGCATCTACAATCGTACCACACCACAACGCGCAGACGCTGGTCGGCGCTCTTGGCACGAACGCGCAGTGCATGGATGGATAGATGGATTGATATGGCGATATACCCTTTAGATCGAGCGGTGGCTAACGCCACCAAGCCGTAATACTTAGTAAACCAAAAACTAAATTTATCTTTTTTTCCCTTTAAATAGTGAGATTGAGGACTGGTACTTTGCAGTGAATGGTTTAATTTTCGGTTTAACTTTCACTCGTGCTTTCACTTTAGCCACCAATAGATAAGCTCCTTCTAGTTGATTCTACCCGCTTAAAGTTTATTTTGCCCTCCCTGTCTCTAAACCCCAGTGCTTTGAAAAGCTCTGTGCCATCATCCTGAACAAGCGGGTGAAGCCATTTACAGGATATTATCAAGTGTTCGGCAGTTTCCTCCTCCTCTCCACACGCACTGCATACCGTGTCTACCCCTTCGTATTTGGCCCGATATGTCTTGGTTCGCTATTCTCCCATCCTCGCCTCAAACAGTAGACAACTACCTCGAGTCTTATCATGCTGTGCAGTTGAAAGAATCCAGTGCCTCTGGCGGTGGCGACACGAGAGACTGACCTTGAGCCGCTGCGTATTTTCGTGAACGTGTCGCGCTAGCTTTATTTTTTTTGAAGCTACTTGATGATGGTGATGTTCATGACAACTTAACTTTCCGCCAGATAAAGGGGGGGGGGGGGGCACTCCATGTCCCCGAGACACAGCCCTAGGGTCGGCACCTCCGAGGCAGACAAAAGGGACCCTTTTGGTTCTTAGCGGCTTCCTCTGCCAGGCGGATGGCTTGTTGATGCGAAGCAGGGTCCTCACTCCACAGCAGCACTTCTAAAACCTCTCTACTAATTTATGCTTGAGCGGTGATGCGAGCGACACGCAACGCGCGGGGAACGAAGACCCTGATCAACGAACTTAGGCGCTGCTGAAGCGTCGGTGTGAATTCATCGGCAAAGATGTTGTGCCGTCTCGCGGGCAATATGTAAACAGTTCTTCTGCTGCGCTAACATACCTCAGAGATGCTAGAGTGACCTTGGCAAAGCTTGAAGGTCAGATCGATGGAACGAGCCGTTTTCTGGATATGTACCTGGAGAAGTAGAGCGATCGCTTTAAAACTCTTGAGCAAGGCGTATCTACAGCTTTTGAACTTTGCTCAACGTAGTTTTGAACACGCTCTTCTTGGCACCTGCATGGATATGCACGCTCCTGTATGTTTTGTTTCGGTGGAATTAGCGGGGACTTTCGAAAAGTATTCCGAAATGGCAATGGGAATCATGGTAGCTGTTGCGTGCGCCATATCGCGGCACTACAAAAATCAGACTGCATTACCTACTCTATGTATTTACTTGGCAGTGAGTGGAACAACTTTCTTTACGATCCGGTGTAAAGGGGCTATTCCCCTATTTACTTGGTAGAAAATTAGACCAAACTTCGACCGTGAGGCCCAAGTTTGTCTCAGTGACATAAAGGTCCAAGCTTAGGGAGCTTACTCCTTTTATGTATACGCGAGTCAAGGGAGTCAAAGTACCACTATGTTTTTATTGTTTTACTTTATTCTTTCGTTTTCCTACCTAACCGACGCCCACTGTAAAACTGATGTTCTGCGTGATTCGTAACTGATTTGGAAGTCAAGCTTTTACTTGGCGTTGCGCTTTGCTAAATTTTGTAGAAACTTCTTGATATGGCGAATCCATGTTACACGCACACACACACACGTACATACATACGCACCTACGTACCTATACATATACGCATTATGACATGCATGCTCTAACCGGGACGGATGCATACATATCTTCAATATCTGTTGCCCGAGCGAGTTATTCGATCGTCACGAGAAGCTTACGTCACTCGCCAGCATGGTTGGCAAAGAAGTTGGAGCTCACTCAATCAGTCTCACTGAGGAAATAAGTTTCGTGGTTAGGGCTTGCGTGGATCCAGACTTACTGCCCGAGTCGAGCGAGTCGACTCGTGAGTGGGTTTGCTTGCCTAGGCTCGTCAGAGCTCCATAGAAAGACGTTGGTCGCATAACATAGCTTACAATAAACGGTTTCTCGAGTTAATCTGCGCCGTTCTGAAGAACACAACAGTTTGTTGCCGTTTAGTGCCTTGAAGTGACCTTGGTTTTTGCATACTGACATTACAGAAGTCGATATATGCGTACATGTTTCGTTTACTGTTGGCCTCCTTTCAAGTGCATATTTATCGCATTGCTATGAAAGGTGTGTCTATGAAACTAGTACCCTGTTTTACTTTTGGCTGTATTGTTCTTTCGTGGAACAGCGCAAGTGTAATTATATGTTGTGGCATGGTGGTTTGTCATCAGTAAGTTTTCTTTTTCCTCCTCTTTGCAGCTGACGTCACAGTGAACCCCATCTTCGGTGATCAACGTGGACGTCGCACCTTTGAACCAGTAGCTTCTGCGGATAATTCTGCGACAGGTAAGAACCTCTGTTTCAAATGAAGAAATTGCGTCGTAGAGCTTGTACGTCTATAACAAATGACTGATTCGTTCGAAATGGTTTCGGCTTGCCATTTCGCGCGTACAAATTGAGATATTCGTCCGTCATTCGGAACATTCGATCGGAGCTCGACAAGAACGCTGATATACATTCTTCTGGGCTCCCTTTCCTTGACTCTTCGCAAAATACTTCCTCATTAAGGGAACAGTGGTATAGCGCGGGAGGAAAAAAAAATACGGACAACGGATAAAATGAAGACAGCGGCTATCCTCTTTCCACCGTGTTCCGTGTTTTTTTTATTGCACTATGAGTGATAACTGACATACAATTATGCCAAAGAAAGGTTAGAGCATAATATTAGAAGTAATTGTATGCAACTGTGAAGAAAGGAAAGGGAATGTAAAGTTAACTTGCCGTAGGTAAATGGACCGTACTTGCGACCTTCGAATAACGTGTTATTTTTCTTTCATCACATTCGCATTACAATTACTTCTAGCAATATCACCTGTATACTTTCTCTGGCATACTTATCTGTCAGTCCTCACTATTATTGTTTCTAGTAAAGAATACGAGCCCTTAAGTTTACCCTTCTTTCCTATATCACACTATGGTATCTGGAGTGGGATGACGAACAACCAATGCGCCAGAACTAATTCCACCTTTCTGGAGCACAGTGAGTCCATCGCTGAATGGATTCGAGGTGAATGTTGGCTTTCCGAGCCAGCACATCTGCTTGGTGCGCTCGTAGGTGATCTAGAGCGTCACGTTGCGGCATTGAAGTCTCGCCTACCGGAACATACATCAGCATGGTCACTGGAAGTGTGTCGTTTGACATTGACGATCATCTTCTGGTTTCCGAAGAAATGTTTCTTAAGGCTATAATTCATTTGGCCTATTCCACGCACTTTCCGTAATGGGGTGTCCTGGCCGAGTTATCTCGTTCCCCTCCATCGTATACTGTCGCGACCAGCGCAAGCCGATGCAGGTAAAATCATGGTAGTTGTAGGCTAAGGGAGGCCAATTTTGGTGATAGCGTAGCCGAGATTTTATTGCGGGCGATGATTTTATACAGTGTACGGGAGGTATTCACTCGCATCACGTGTGTGTGCGTGCGCAAACGTGTGTAGATCAGTGGCTTATATACAAGCAACAGACACCTAATAACTTAATACCACCATTCTTGCCGCACTTAGTTTTTCGCGCCAATGAATGCTGGCTCTCCGCTGCCACCAGTGCTGTTACATCACATTTCATCTTCATTGTAGAGCTGTTCACTTCGACATTTCACTTCTTTATATTCTTTTTTATTATTATGTTCTTCATCTTCCGTAGTCTCCTCATTCCATGTACCATCACATATAAAATTGCATGTTCACGTTACAAAAAACGAAGGTAAAAATTTGTTTTTCCAGTAAAGAGTGTCTGTCTGTCTGTCTGTCTGTCTGTCTGTCTGTCTGTCTGTCTGTCTGTCTGTCTGTCTGTCTGTCTGTCTGTCTGTCTGTCTGTCTGTCTGTCTGTCTGTCTGTCTGTCTGTCTGTCTGTCTGTCTGTCTGTCTGTCTGTCTGTCTGTCTGTCTGTCTGTCTGTCTGTCTGTCTGTCTGTCTGCCCGTCTGTCTCTGTCATCCGTCCTTTTCTTTTTGCTCCTGTAATCTGCTCAACGAGAAAAAGGTGAAAAACATGGAAATAGTCTGTACTCTAGTGAATTGCTTTCTTTCGTTGTTGTGCTGGAGCTTAAGGTACCGGACGCTAAATTTCTGTGCCCACTCACGCCTTCCTTCCCCTCTTTCTCTCTCACACCTATAGCGCTGGGCCAGCTCCCGCAAAGGTGCCATTTTCCCCCTTGAACAAGCCACTTCACTCAGTCTCCCACACCGTGCCTCCCTGTATACTTCCCCCTTTTAGTGAAAGTCGTTCGTTTCAATAAGTATAGGGGCAGACAACCAACTCACGCCGCTCCGTAAACGTAACTCGGCTGCGTAGAATGGTTCTTACTCCGACCATAAAAGCCGTGCTTTCCGAAATGACGTGTCCTTTGCTCGGTTCAGGAAACTTCAGCGGAGCTTGTCGAAGTTTGTTTCGCTGTAATCTCGACCCCACCTTGATTTCGCATTCTGTTCGCGACTTCATGGGCGCCATCACGATGATCGCAATTCCCGACTTCAAGCTCGGACTTGCGGGTTTCTCAGGAGCGAGGTAAACTGAAAAAAAATATTACGTTAATTTGTATTAGCGCGCTAGCCGTAAGGAATCCTAAATAAGCTAATATTACCGTGAGCGGAAGCGTTGATGTTGTTGGCCAACTCATCAGGCGTGTTATATTTTTGCGGCATTCTGTGAGCGAAGTGCCAAAACATCTTTTCACAGTCTGGGCACGTTTTGAAAAAAGTGTTTTGCAATCTAAATTGTTTTCTTGTTCTTTATCGTTATCGTTCTTTTGATCAGTAAGCAATTCATTATATGGGGAAACTACTGCACGTAGATAGGTGCTGAAATTTTTTAAGTTTACGGCGGCCAAATCGAGGAGGGTGCACATACGCTAACAGCCGACGTCCACAGACGGTAGCTCTATACTGAACGCACATTTCTGACTTACCAAATGTATATATATATATATATATATATATATATATATATATATATATATATATATATATATATATATATATATATATATATATATATATATATATATATATATATATATATATATTATATTTTGTGTGTGTGTGGGCGTCAGATTGTGGATGTGTCTTATCATGCAATAATAATAATAATAATAATAATAATAATAATAATAATAATAATAATAATATTATTATTATTATTATTATTATTATTATTATTATTATTATTATTATTATTATTATTATTATTATTATTATTATTATTATTATTATTATTATTAATAAATCCAGATGAAGTGATATCTGACTATGCAAATATGTGAACCCCGAAGGTGCAGTTTAGATGTGAATTCGTACTCTCGTCTCCTTGGAATGGCGAGCACTTCGGCATGCAACATCTGCGCCTGCGAGGAAACGCTTGAGCACATTCTATGTCATTGGCCAGCATACCAGACCGAACGACGTATTATGGAAGCCAAGCTCTGTCAGCTGCATTCACGGCCGATTACAGAAGAGAAGATCCTGGGACCTTGGCCGACGGCTTCCCATACGCGCAAAGCCACGAAAGCCCTCTTGTACTTTTTAAGGAGCACCAAACTTCACGACTGCTTGTGAAAGAACTGTGCGAGACCGTGCTGTGTAGTCTCGAGCTGACTATTTATGTGTCTCTTTCTTACTCTTCTTTTCTGTCTCTTTCCGTTCTATTATTCTCCTTTTCCCCCACCCCAAGTGTAGGGTAGCCAACCGAGCCAAGCTTGGTTAACCTCCCTGCCTTTCCTCTCTATTTAACTCTCTCTCTCTCTCTCTCTCTGAAAGGTTTAAAATGGGAGTTTATCCGGTGAATCCGAATTGCCAAAAGTGTTACGGGCGAGCGTTTACTTAACGTATTTTTATTAACCCGGAAACATGGAGCATGAACTGTAATTTAGCAAAGAGATGGGAAAGCCAAATCAGGGTGAAGTCTCCTGGTGGGGCAACCAGGTGGGCACGTGAGAACGTGATGATAATCATTGGGTTTTTAAAGTCCCAAATCGTCGATACGATTATAAAACCTCGATATGATCACGTGAGAGCATAAACCATCCATACTATAAGCATGCGCAGTATAGCGTAGCAAGGGGTGGAGAAAAAAGTGTGGACTAAGCAGCCCCTTGCACGACATATTCATGCATAACAAGGCAGGAGGTGGTAAAGCGAAGCAAGGTGGGGAGGACAATGGAAGGCAGGATGGGAGTAGGTGAAGCATGACCTCGTTGTGTATAGTACTATACGTACTAGTAGTATAGTGGTATAGTATAGCAAGGTTGCGGGAAAGGGAGGGTGAGGCGGGAAAGAAGGGAGAGGTTGAAGCATAGTACAGCCTTGTATATGATGCTGCAGCAAGAGTTCGGAAAAGGAAATGAGCGGGAGGAGGAGCGATGTGAGTGTGAGAAGGAGAACACCAACTACGCTGTTTTCTTCAGTCGTCGATACGGTGATTCGTGTTTGAAGTACGCACTAGTACCGGGATATCGCTATCGCGTTCAACTCATAAAGGTGAAGCTTTAGGGTCGGCCCTCATTTGTTTTTCGACTGAAGTACAAAGCACCTAGTCAAAGTAAAAATAAGTTTATCTCTCCTTTTTTCAAAAGAAGAAATTACAGATTCCCGTGCACAGGAAGGGAAGGGGAAGGCAGAGACTAGACGCGAGTGAGTGAGTGAGGGTACAGAGACGCCATGTCGGCCAAGGGCGCGACGGGATCGGTATGCGCCTCATTTCTCGGGCGTCAACGCATTCTACTCCGCATACGCGCTTTGTGCCTAACAGCGCTGCATGCAGCCGCGAACCCTCGCGCACAAGGAAGGAAAAAACAGGTGCGAAAAGAGAGAAACTCCGAACAGCGTCTACAGAATGGAAGCAGCGGACGCAAAAGATACACAAATTCAAATGACTATTTCTTTCAAGCTCGACGACTCCCCTCCATCCGTCCATTCTCTTCTCTGTGGGACATTGACGTGGTTCGAGATATTTGAGAAAACGATTTAACGCTTTCGTGTGTTTGTATGGCGTACGCCCAAAGGAAACGGGCGAGCCTTGGACGGTGCGCAAAAAAGCTGTTCGCGCTTCTTCTCATGAGTTTTTTTTTTTCTGTTCTTTGTTTCTCCTCGCTTTAGGGTACTGATGCTTTGAAAAAAAAGTTAAGAAAATAAGAATGAACATGTGCAGCGTATGGAGGTTTGCTCGAAGTAAACATCATTTAGGACAGGGACTGCTTGTCCACACTTTAACGCTGTGCCAGCTTTGCGGAGGCGTCTGGTTTGCGATAGTTTAAAAAAAAGTAAAAGAAAAGAAGAGTAAATGTCTTTCGGCGGTATCTCTCGTTATCCGCGCAGCAGCGAACGAAGAAATACTGGCGTAACGACTGAGTCTCGTCATTTGAAAAAATTGTAATGAAAAAATTGAAAGCCGCGTCATTTGCTTTGTCTGAAACATAATTTTAATGATTTTCGGAATTGTTGCTTTTAGTTTTTGTATATATAATATATATATCGTTGCTCTGCATAACGACAATTACGTGAACTACGGGGGACCAAGGCACGACATCTTGTTTCTTTGTTCGTCAATGTATCTGACGTCTTCATGCCCCACCCACGACAAACTTTTGAGTCTATCAGATAGAACAGTACTAAGACAATTAGTGCAATTCTCTCGAGGCGTTGTTTTTTTGTTACTCTTTTTTCTCCCGATGTCGCATTATAAACTGATCCTGAGAAACCCTGTTGTCATAATTAAATTTCTGTTGGTCATTCCCGCTCCCGGTCAATTTATTTTCGTGCCGCGCGAGCTTTTAATGACGTTCGCGTGAAGCGGTCATCTCTTTTGCGAATATTATCTTTTTCTAATCTCCAACCGAAATCGTAATTAAGCCACGCAAGCTAGCTTCGTTAAATTAATAAATTTTGCTCTCGTTAGACGTACAGTTCGTAAGGCTTTGTCGGTGTGGACTGCGCTAGAGAGCCACTACATTTACTCCATCGCGTGCGACTTCATTGTGTTCGATTCTCGCAAGCCAGTGGTTTAGCTGCACGCGCCAGACCACCCCACGTTACCATTTATTCGGCTTGACATTTCGCGAGACGGAGATCGCAGTATCGTCTCTTATATAGAGTGCACACTATGGAGTCCGGCCGTCTCTGCGAGAGCAGTTCTATCGAAAGACGCAATAACCTTTCGCGGGGGTTTCGTTGCACAAAGAGTGTGATGACGCTGCGTGTTGAGTAAAGTCTCACCAGAATCCGTACACTTCCCCTCCACGACCGTGTATATATCTGGACGTCGCCGCGTACATCGCGCCGTAATCGTGTGACGTAATTTATGGCCGCTCATGATGCCATTGACATCGTCAATGGCAATCAGAATGGTAATCAGAACGTTAGTTGAGTGGCTGGACTTGGTTGTTGTTCATGTCGCTTTGATGAATTAGAGCGGTGACGTGCCCTTTCATTCCTGCGTGGCTATACGCAGAACAACTCACTGCTATGTTTTGACCGAGGATCAGGATGACGAAGAAAGACTAAAGGACCCTTCGAACCGGCCACAGTGGTCTAGTGGCTAAGGCACTCGACTGCTGACCCGCAGGTCGCGGGATCGAATCCCGGCCGGGGCGGCCGCATTTTCGATGGAGGCGAAAATGCTGTAGCCCCGTGTGCTCAGATTTGGGTGCACGTTAAAGAACCCCAAGTGGTCAGCATTTCCGGAGCCCTCCACTATATGGCGCCTCTCGTATTCATATGGTGGGTTTTGGACATTTAACCCCGCCAATCATTAAAAGTGCCCCTCACTTTATTTGTCATGTAGTACTCCCCGGTGTTACTGGAGTTACGGTGATCGATCAGCTGCTGGCCACAAAGGTCGCCGGTTTCAATCTGGCTGCGGTGGTCACTTTTCGATGGAGGTGCAATCGTAGAAGCCCGCGCAATGTGTGATGTTATGCCAGTGCACGTTAAATAAACACCACGTGACCTCTCCGGAGCCCTGCGCTACAGCGTGCTTCATGATCGCATCATAGTTTTGGCGCGTGAAACCATACAAATAAAGTTTGTCATGTAACGTTTTGTGCCCGGGCAATATCTCTCGGGCTGGGATATCGCGTGCGGCTGCTAAACAACAGCCAGTTAATGAACTGTTTGTATTCACTCATCTTTTTTTTTTTTCATTTTTGGTCAGAAACGTTGGCAGCGCTTTGAGTTGTGAAATATGAATTATACTGTCACTTCGTTCATGTATATGGAGTGCAACTGTTCAGACTCGGAAGTTCAACAGCTGCAGGCATGTAAGCTGAATGTGTGTCGTACACGAAGTGACCACCGCTGAATAGTTGCGAAATTAATGCTGCCCATCAGAGTATTATACCCACAAATTCAGCACAAGAATGTTACGAAAGGGCCTCAAAAATGACGATTAATCAATCAAGCAACCAGTGAATCAGCATTTTATTTCTGCATCAGTGGCACTCAAAGGCGCTTGGTGGTCACGCTTGGCAGAGTATATAACCGTGGGCTTGACAACCTCAGGGAATGATTGTACAAGAAAAAAAAAAGACACACATGTACAACTCTTCACATGAAGGTCGCACATAAGCAATAACAAGTACAGCAACAACATAGACCTGTGAACATCAGCTACACATGCTAGAAGGCTATCTCATGTTCACAGAATCAGCTACAGCATACTCACTTTTTCTAAATATACAGCTATGGTGAGATGCAAACTAAGAAAGAGGCTGGCGAGCCCTGATGATCGTATAAGCGTGTGCAGGGTTTACGGGAGCGCGGCAGGGGAAGGAAGGGGGGGTTGAAGGTGTATCGCAACGCTTCCCTCCCCCTCTATCACATCGAAGTACGTGCTAGACTGGTTTCCCCCACTTAGGCGGAATTGAGAGGGGGGAAGCGGCCTCCCCCCTCTACCTCCTTCCTTTCAGTGTACACCTTATATGCAGATGATCGAAGCGCCACAGCCATGTCGCGCCTCGCAGCTTAAGAAACAGTGTCGCTAATCAAGTGGGTGATTTTCTCCAGCAGCTGGACCGTGCCGTCGCCCCGCACAGCTTATGACGTCAGTCCAGAGCGCGTGCTCATTGGTGCACGCTTTTGTGAATCTTGGAGGTGGAAAAGTTTGCTGCCTTCTAAAATTGTAACCGTGTGTAGCGTTTCACCTCTAATCTTTTATCCCACTGATTTCTTTCGGCCTATAAACAGTTGAGGGTAAGCGTCATTTCATAGAGCAGCGAGCTATAGCGAGAGAACCGTAGTTGTTTTCCGAAACAGATATCGCTCGCGTTTCTCGGCAAAATGTTCTCTGCGACTGACGACGCGCCTTGATGAATGTGAGTCATGCTGCGTGTGACTTCTCGTTGTTTAGTCTACAGTTGCTCCCATTGAGGACGTGTTGCAACAAGAACCAGAAATACCGCGAATCTCTCTGGGTGAATGTGAAGTGTCAAATTGTAGGTCAGCTTGGTTTTCGGAAGATATGCTGGGTTCATCTAAAGAACAATAGCTTTATGGCAAACTATGGCTGAGAACTGGGACTAACAACTAAGTATAAAGTTGCACAAATATATATACAAGGAAAACTAAGTTAAAAGGTCTACTCGATACAAAACATTTAGCTTAAGTTCAATTACCTCCAGTGGCAATATTGGAGAAAACCCGATGTTTGGAGACCAGCTTCGTCCCTTCTTCAGGGGGGTGACTCACATACTTATGTCAAAATGTTTACATTTAAAATATAGCGATATATGGAAGCCATTATATCCAGAGTAGCCAGTTACACTTACCATAAACAGATTGGCCCTTCGTTTCTCGTCGGGGGGGGGGGGGGCTATTTGTTGGGGGGGGGGGGGCAGTGATTTGTATTTTTCTAGTAAGTATATGTTATCTTAGTGACAGTCTCACGAACGGCTCATTTGTCAATAACATTGAGCAGTTGAGTGTTGAAGTCAAACATATGCGTGGAGAACCAGAACTATCGTTAACGGTGCATTGGCGAACATATATTCATTGATTGATATGTGGGGTTTAACGTCCCAAAACCACTATATGATTATAAGAGACGCCGTAGTGGAGCGCTCCGGAAATTTAGACCACCTGAGGTTCTTTAACGTGCACCCAAATCTGAGCACACGGGCCTAACAATATTTCCGCCTCCATCGGAAATGCAGCCGCCGCAGCCTGGATTCGAACCCGCGCCCTGCGGGTCAGCAGCCGAGTACCCTAGCCACTAGACCACCGCGGAGGGGCGAACATATATTCAACCGACTGTCGACTACTACGGAGACAATGAGAAGTAAATGCGCGTTTAATTTTATAGTTCAGCATATGTTTGCTGTACAAAATTATTAAAGGGATGTTTTTTTTTTCAACTCCGCTTTGTATTCGAGTTAAGGCTTACACTAAATTGCCTTAGAAGTGTGGCAGCTTGGGCTAGTTGGTATGGCATGACGATAGTTGTAGCGCGAGAACAAAACGACGACACAGAGACCTTCGTGTCCTTCTTGTCTCTGTGTCTTCGTTTTGTTCTCGCGCTTTAACTATAGTCAGACTAAATTGCCGCTTCGTTTGGGCATCTTCAGGGAAGTCGCGTGCTTTTTCAGGGTTTACTCCGCGATTGTTACTTGATTGTTAGCTCGGTAGCATGCGAGAACTTCGATTAAAATAGCATTAAGGTAAGATAAAGCGAATTATGGAAACGTGACTTTACTCTGCCATGCAAATCCCCCTTACACAGAAACCGTTCTGAGTAAGAGTGAAGCTCATGAAATTCCTATACTTAGGATCTTTTTATGAGATATTAGTCATTTTTAGCGTTTGCGCACCTAGCATAGCATTCGGAATAACGTGACGTGAAGCTTCAATATCGATTCTAGTGACTTGCCGGATCTGTATGTGATTCACTAGCGATCCTCTTGAATAGACAGATTTAGTTGAGCGTCCACAGCAGCTCTGCGGACACTTGGCTAAATCTGAAAAAATATGTTGCACGAAAACGACAAGTGCGTATCCCGCAAGCCGGACAAGACGACGCACGTCGCGGCAAAAGAGACGCTTGCTTATCAAGTGGAAAACTTCACGGAAACATACGCGGCATTCAAAGGGGACTTTGTGTACATTTCAAGAAAAAAAAATGATGTGGCCTTCTGTACATTTCGTCCGAATTGAGTGTCGCCTCTAGCGTACGTGCCATGCGCTACTCAGCTTCGATGGCCATACAACTTCACAGAGCGGCATGCATAGCTCCGTGATAGATCGAGTGGTAACAGCGGCACCGTCCCTTTCGGTTTCGCCGCTCTCACCGTCTCCACATGGTACCCCGTCACCGTGGTATATTGGCCATGGTGCACGACGGCTGACCCGCAGTTCACGAAAGCGAAGCCCGGCCGGTGTGGACGCACGTTTTAGTGAGGCTAACATGCTCGAGGCCCGTGTACCTGTAGATGTAGGTGCATGTTGACGAACACCACATGTTCGAAGTTTCTGGAGCCCTAGACTACGGCGTCTCTCGTAATTATATTGCGGTTTTGCGACGTTAAATCCCAACGAGTATATCATTACGCGTCCGTACAGTGCATAAGGACTGTGATTTTTATTCTCGTGGCTCGATCGTTGGCTTATATACACGGAGCCCGCAGACTTGACTGTATACTGCGCATATTTGCTTACTTGAAGTGCTGCGTTCTTGGTGTGAAAACATCCATAACCTCAGATGCTCGGAAGGAGCATCTGAGGTTATGGATGTTTTCGAGCTTCCTTCAGCTAGCTAAAAGGAAGCTCGTCTAGCGTTACCTCGTAGCAGACAGCCTCGTTTGGTTTACAATAAACGCCTTGCGCGCCGTGTACATTCGCCGCTGATCGTTCTGGCGTTCGCAAGCAGCGTGCTGGGCAGCGGCTCGATTAAGGAATAACGAGCGACTAACGAAATGTGAAACGTAAGAACGAGGCGGCACGTTTTTTTCTTTTTCGATATCGCGAAGTGGTATCTCCGAATCGAGGCCCTCGTTCTGACTCAGTTAAAAATAGTAAACGCGGCGTGTAACAATATAAAAGAAAACAGTAATGACAGCGCCGAAAAGGCGAGCATTGGGAGCGCTAATCGCGATTGGAACCGTGAAGGGCTCTCTGAGCTTAGCAGCGATTCGGAGAGCGAAATGGTGGTGGTAGTGGTTAGAAGAACAAAGAAGGCGAATAATTTCTGCAGCCCGGTATAGGAAGCACGGCGCAGCGCCTCGAAACAGCCGGGCGTAATATACGACTGCGGGATCCGTCTTTCCCATTCCATTGTACGGGATGGCGTGATGTACGGATTAGCGCTCCAAATTGTCGCCGCCGGCGTATTTCTACATCGGGAGTTTTTGGCGTACCCCTACATATATCGCTTTCGCTTCTCTGAAACAATCGCCATTAATTATTTCGCGGTATCCGAATTTCACCATCGCGGCTTCTTTCTTTCGCGCCGTGGCATGGTTTCGATTCTCTCGGACCGTATACTCTGTACACTGGACGCAATCCGTGCAAAGTGTCAGAGTAGTCATTCGTTCATCTTGAATGCATTCGTGCATACGCGAAACAAGTTTGTAGAGTTTCCTATTTCCCTCTTTCTTGGAATCGCCGAATGAGTGCGCCCGAGTTAATGGCCGTTGTCATTTGCTTCGTTGTTTGTGTTGCTCACGTCTTGTTGAGATTTTTGAATGCGGTGTAGTTGCAGCCAACTTAAGGAAGTAATTGCAAGAGCTGCGCTGCTCTGCAGTGAACACGTCACGGGAAAAATGCGAACGTGGGCTTTCGTTTAGTGATGGGTATGGCTATTGTGCCCCGCCATGGTGGGCGAGTGGTTACGGTACTTGGCTGCTGACCCGCAGGTCGCAGGATCAAATCCCGGCTGTGGCGGCTGCATTTCCGATAAAGGCGGAGATGTTGTAGGCCCGTGTACTCAGATTTGGGTGCACGTTAAAGAACCCCAGGTGGTCGAAATTTCTGATGTCTCCGCCGTAGTGGAGACGCCGGAGCCCTCCACTACGGCGTCTCTCATAATCATATGGCGGTTTTGCGACGTTAAACTCCACAAATCAATCATTCATGAGTATGGGTACTAATTCCGTGGCATTAATTTCGCATGGACAAATCTAGGAGTCTCTCTCCTCATGATACGCGAAAATAGAATGGCTTCCGCATCGGCGTCCCCCACCGGCGGTGTCAAACCGAGGAACGTGAGGAACAATCGCTTGATCACGCCAGACTGCGAGACGTCAGTTGGCGTCATTCGCGTCACATGACGTCATCGCATGACATCCTAGCTTCGTCAAAGGTGCATCTGATCACGGAGGCCTCAAAACCACGTTATGTGGAGTAGTAGTAGTAGTAGTAGTAGTAGTAGATTAGTACAAAACCTTATTATTACATAAACCAGGCCAGCTAGCACTCGAGTGCCGCGTAAGAAATATACAAGGTGAAGGGCGTAGCCTGTCCCGCACGGTAGCACCCCTATAGCCATCAGTTCAGCTCTGTGCAGGTTATGGTTGGGCGTCGCATTTACCAATGCGTACGCGTTCCGCGTAGGAATGGCTGACACTGCTGCATGCGACCATTGTGGCAGTGATGAAACAACTTGGCACATTCTGTGTGAATGCCCACAATACTGCTCGCAGAGACAGTCACTCTGCAATGCACTAGATGAACTGGACAACCAGCTTCTTTCGGAAGAAAGACTCCTGTGCTGCCGACAGGACTTTATGTCGCAGAAGAAGGCTGTGAAGGCGCGCATGCGCCTCTTGTGTTCAACTGGCCTGTCCAAACGACTGTGATCGGAACTCCCTGAATGTGTGCGCATGTGTTTTTTTTCTAATTTATTTTATATCTACCTATATCCATCCTCTTTCTGACCCTTTTCCCCACCCCGTAGAGGGTAGCAAACCAGTTCGTCTAGGTTAACTTCCCTGTCTCTTCCTTTTATTTCTCTCTCTCTCTCTCTGTGTTGATCAGTCGCAGCTGATCCACCAAAGCCGGGCTAGACAGCAGCGCCTCCCATTCCTCCCATGTGCCATTGATGTCGAGCTCATCGACGTGTTCTGCGCACTCCCACGTGATGTGAAAGAGTCTTGGGGTGGCTCCATGCCATGGACGTATGTCTCTGTATGCCGTGAGGCATAGATTAGGCTGGGAGTGTGCAGATTTATACAAGTGTTTGTCTGCAATCTTCTTAGCGCGATCGCATCCGCAGTGCTGAGCTTGCTATGTGGGCGTCGGTATATATAGCTGCCTATTTTATCCGTATCTAAGCATTGTTGCGTAACAAGAATCCAGACGTCGTTTTACGCAGAAATATTTCAAAGTGTGACGGGTCAAGTTGAGTAGATCGCCTGCATATGAGAAGCAGAAGAGTATGGCTCTCCACTTCCAGTCGTCTTAGGTGAATGCATAGGAGACGGTGGCAGTTTTTGTCGCAGTCATTCAGTAGCAAGTTGAACAACTCGCTCTCAGTTTCGCTAAATATATGCAACGTCAAGGTGAAGGCGATGCACTCTTTGTGTTTGGCTATATAAAAATATAGCGGATAAGCACAGCCATGCACGTGATTCTTCGTGTCAACGGTTGCCCAAATGAGGAAACAACCTCTTTGGTCGTATTTCGATATCGGCGAAATGTTTATGGCCCGTGGCGTGTGTGACGACAGTGCGTGTTAAAAAAAAACACCTAGGTGGTCAAAATTTTTGATATCCGCCACACAGCATTCCTCATAATCATACTGCCAGGCTTTTTTTTAGTTGTTATCGCGACATTACATATGTAAGTGCTGCTTTGCGCAACCATGCCGGTCGACTCAAGAACCATCGAGATAATCATAGAACCTTCGGTTGCGGTAACACCAACGACGGGAACATTACAGATTCTTCTGGAACTTGCGTGGTTGTTAGCGATAGCGCTGAAATATTCGATGACGCATGTATAAAATCTCACGCTCGTCATCGCTTGTCAGTTGATTGACGGCCGACATTCACTTCGTCGCTATCAGTGACAGTGTACCGCTGTAATCTGACTTTTCATTGACCAGCCACAAGTTGGCCAAAAATTTCACTGATGGGTGCGAAGCAGCAGCGTTGCGCACGGGTGGCCTCACGGGGTGAACGGCGCTAACGCGAGTGCTGTGGTGAGCGCCGAAAGGTTCGTTTCAAGGGATAATTGGCGTAGGTCCGGTCGTTTCTTCATAGTAGACACGGGCGCTGTACCGGAGCTTGCGCGTGTTTTGACTCGACTACCACGGCATTGTGATCGGTGAAGTGCTCGCTGAGCAGTTCCTGCAGACATTTGACGTCGAAGTTGGCCAAGACCAGATCGATGCAGGTTCTCTTACCGTGGTGGATAGTTGCTGTTCCACCAACACGCACTGCAGCGAGTGCACATCACGTATGTCGGCTCGGGTCGGGTTTCATGCGCGTGAACCGACGAGTCGGCAGTGTAGCGAGCGGCGGTCGTGGTAGCGGCAGGTGTTGCGGGCGAAGGGCCTTTCCGCGCGCTACTCGCGCAGCTGCAACGCTCGTGTTTGGACCCCTGCCGCACTCAAGTGGAGGATAAAAGAGCGTCGCCGATTCGCTCATCCCCCTCTGCCCCGCGCTTGGGTTTGGCAGGTGTCCCGGCACATGCGTTGTGACTGTGCGAGTAGCGCGTGGAAAGGCCCGAACGGACAAGGCAGCAGCTGCGGGCGATGCGGCGAGCGCGCGGCAGGCAAGGAAGAGAGTGACGTCAGTGCGCACTGCGAGGGAAACGTAACGTCAATGCGCAGCTGTGGTGTGACCGAGTTGGCACCGCTCCAACACCTGCGGGGATGGGAGTGTGTTGCTGAGCGTTTGTACGGACGCACGGAGAGACAGCGCTACGCAGGCTAGTCAAAGAGTTGCTTCGAATCTAATAAACAGTTTAATATTCAACCCAGTCTGCTCTTTTCATCGACGTCGCGACCCCGGGACAAAAGACCATGGTTTTGACGCGTAAAGCCTCAGATACTTGTAATTATCACCAATAAGGTTCAATTGAGACCGCACAACCAATTTCAGGAGACCTACACCAGGAGTGCTCTTCGGCCGCGTACATGCGACAGCTTCCATTTAGCCACCCCGAAAGCTGAACGGAAAAATGTCTCGTAGCAGAGCTATACTTAGTGCTGGCGTTGGACACAGCGGATACTGTTCCGTCTCCAATAACACACCCAACCCGTCTCTCTGATATTTCTATCTTTGACATTTCGATAGTTTGTGCGACACGTCGCCTGCGCACTGGAACAAAGGATGAGCACTGCAAATATCGCAACGCGTCGTAAACGGGGTCAACGCGTTTCCGAGCCACTGTGTAGTCCTTAAACGCGTTGAGAGAGAGGACCAGACCTAAGGAGAGAGCTTCTGGCGTCTGGATGCGGAGCGTCGTTCACCCGCAGACATAGTTTACTAAAATTAATTCTGGCGCTGCGATCGTTCAGCGACCACGAGAATGATGGGTAGTGTATACATAGATTTGCTTAATATTTGTGCTTACGGGCTTTTAACGCAGTTGTGGCTTCGTTTAAGGCAGCGTTTTGGTTTCAGTTTTGAATAAAATAACAAGCCGTTTTGAAGTTCGTGACCGGATTTGAATTGGTGAACCTAAAAGGTTAAGGGAGTAAAGCGCAACCGATAAACTATTGCTGATTGTTGTTCCGTGACATAGCAGCTACAAGCCATGCGATGCGATGGGGAACGTAAAGTGCGAAGACTAGGCAAATCCCTGTACTACCCATAATTCCCATGCTCGCTGAACCGGCGTGCGTTGTAGCTCCCATGGTAGCTCCCATAGACAGTATAGTGCTTGAGTTCCCTCTAGTGTGTTTATACGAAACTGTATGCCCGCTGATACTGCGTTTTCGCTATAAATGAGGTGACAGCTGCGACCCATTTTAAGCGAGGTTGTTGACGGCGTAGCGGCCGCCAACGCTTTATAGCCTACAGCCCGTAACCCAAGTATGACCCCGGTTCTATAATTGCGCACCGTCGCCCTTTCAGGTGATTGCCCGTACCACTATAGCCTCGGGCTTGTATTAAATTTGTTCGTGTCATATTAGCCCGTGGTGTAGGCTTGCACCGCGCGCGGCCGTAGGCTACGCCGTTTAGCGCGACTCAGCTCTCCGAAAACAGAACGATTCACTGCGAAATTGCACGATCATCGATTAACATCTCGTGCATCTGGTTCCCTGCTGTTGAAGAAAAAAAAACTACTTTGAGCATACAACGTTCTGTAAACGCGGCGCAGGAAACCAGATCTTCTCGCAGAGTACTTTAGCTGTTTAAATAAATGTCTAGGAGAACTACTGAAAATATGCCACGCCTTATATTCTACACATGAACTGTTGAGCTTGTGGTGGTGCGCCGTTAACCGTAGACAAAAAAGTATCGTCATCATGGAATCGGCATGCACTCTTCTTCTTTCTCTTCAGCTTCGCTCTCAGAAGACACGCGTCCATTAGTTCCAGTATGGGCAGCGATAACTTTAATTGGTGAGAGACAGAAAGACAAAAAAAAAAGATCGCAGCATATCCACAAAGTGAATGATGACGAGTGGGCGAAGAAGCTCCGGGAGATCATTAAACCCCGTACATTACCCACTTGATCATGCAAATGCGTGCCAACACGTGTGTACATCATGTACAAAGTTGTTTATTAATCACAATGCGCCTATGGTCTTGAGATGAATATCTGTATTGGTACCCATATAGGCATAGACATCCATTCATATGGGTATCCAAATGAATATAGATATCCAGTCGATGAGAGTGACGATTTGGGCTTGTTGGTATGGTAGCATGATAATACATGGTAGCGCCGACTAAGGACAAGGCAATTGTCTTCAATGTGCCTTCTCTTGTCCGTCCGTGTCACTTGTCTGCGCTACCATATATATTATCATGGATATGCAGGGAACATGGCACGACCCTAAATAGCTTCGCCTTAAAAAAAAAGACAGAAACTGGGGAGAGAAATTTTTGGCGCGACGGTACTCCGAAGGTGAGGTTCGTAACGACTCGGCTATTCAGGAACGCCAGTAGAACACTGCATATAGCATTCTCTAGTTCACTACAGCAAAGGGGGTGGGAATTAAAAGTAAGAGGGGAAAAAAGGAAGGGATGGAGCAAAGCTTACACCGATGAAAAGGGAGAAATCGCACGGGAAAAGAGCGAATGAGAGACAGGGGGAAAGAAAAAGGTGAAGTGGAACGCAGCAATGGAGAGAAGAGAGAAAGCGAAGAACGATAAAGAAAGATTGAAAGAGGAAAAAAAGCAAGAAATATAAATAGAAACCAAAAAGATAGAAAAGAGACAGAGACATGACAGGACATTAAAAAGTCAAACAAGCCATCCCGGCTCCGCGCGTCCTCCTTGTGTGGCACCACTAGAACGAAGATGTCCTATTAGGGGAATTTAGCTTGTACGTATACTTCTTTACGTTACCATGTTGCCGGATAGAATCTGCGCATGCGCAAGTCCTTACGTGACGTAAACTACCCGCCGGAGAAGCTTTACGTTTGCAGCCATATCCCGCAATTCCACCTTCGTTCGTAGGAACTAGCGATATCCGCATTGCGGAGACACTATAACCTTCGAGTCAAAATAAGCCTAAGGGCGAGTGCCAATTGCGATTACATTGTTTCAGCCGGATTACCAAAGCTAGAATGGCGTAAAACATCGAAGCCGTAAATGTGTAGACCCTTGACAAGCTGAATAGGTGGCGCCATCTAACAAGGTAAACATTAATTAGGCAATCACAAATTCTTGCTGCAGAAACATCGTGCATTGTACGTCTGGTGCAAAAACTTCGAAGCAGCGTTATAACGAATTGGTTACCTTTTCAATCATTTGCACAACAAAAATATTACGTTTAAGGCAACGTGCTCATGACTGTGGTCGCACCAAGATTCACAAGATGTCGACATCATCGTTGCAGTGACCTTGTACTTCACACCCTTTTAAGCATACGGGCAGATTGCGTTATAAAAAAAACGTCTCGTGATTATGCCTGAGCTGGGATTCAATTCTAACTTGAAAATAGTTTAAATGTAGTTAGCATCGTCATTTATGGTTGACTGGAACGTAAAGGTGTACGTTTAGGGTGTTTAACGTCACAAAACCACGATATGATTATGAGAGACGCTGTAGTGAAGGGCTCCGGAAATTGACCACCTGATGTTCTTTAACGTGCACTGGCATCGCACAGTACGCGGGGCTCTACCATTTCGACTCCATTAAAGTGCGACCACCGCGGCTGGGGTCGAAAACGTGACCTTCAAGTCGGCAGCCGATCACCCTAGCCACTGATCAACCAGGGTGAACTAAAGGTATACATTTACCTACGTACGTATACGTTTACGTGTGGAGAGCCAGAACGTTGATGAAGATGCATTCTGGTAAGACCGTAAACGCGAACCGGTATCCGGTAACACGCTAGTTCAATAAAGTATACGAACAAGCCAAAAGCCCCTAATATTTTTTTTGAACGTACGGTATCATTCTGGTTTGAACACACGCTTAGTACCAGCATGCGCTGGCCACGGGAGGCGCTTCTCGCCAACGTCGTCAGTACGCACGAGCCTTATTGTGGTCATCTACTGTGGCCGTGCCGCAGGGAAGCTTGGTCACTGAGCAATTGCATGGTCACTACAATTAATATTGCTCCTAAACATGCTAGCCTTGCTTCGTAAAGCATTCGAATATGTTGCTGTCGTATTCATTGCTTCGCCCTTTTGGTGAAACTAACATTTTTAGAAGCGAAGCATCTTATGAGAGAGCTTGATCCGGTGGCGTCTGCGCTTCACTGCGCATGCGCCCACCTCTCACTCTTTCTCTCTCTCTCTCTCACCTCCTACGCTCCCCCTTCTTTCTTTTTTAGGCGTCGCTCTCCGCGGTGATAACACCCCTAAGTGCGCATGCACGTTCCATTTCTCTCTCTCTCTTCTAAGCTCGTTTTCTCTCGTCTCACAACGCCGACGCAGGCAGTGCCTGCTAGCGAGTTTCTTGATAAAAAAGAAAAACAAAAAAACGACTGCTCTCGCTGGACAACCGCTCACTGGCCACTGGATCTTTACCTCCAAAGTATACTGCCGGTGGGAGATTGCTCCTCCGCGTTTTTGAACAATGAGAATTCGCAGCGTGCGCGTTAACTAAAAGTGGACTGAAGGTATCTGTGTCCAATAGGTGTCTTCTGTCTCTCATTGCCCATTAGCAAAGCGATGGGCAGGTTCCAGTAGGAAACACCGGTTCATCATTGCGTGCTTTGCGCCTCCCCAGGTTTTTCTCCTGCGCGAAGCCGCGATGAGCGTCAGCGTCAACGCCGCCGCCACCTGTGTAAGCGATAGTGCCCGCTGCTTCGCATCTACGCAAGGTTCCCTTTAGTGGGCGATTTTGTAATTTTTTGTGCGGCTGAGGAAGAGGGAGCAGAAGAGGGCTGAAAAACAGCTTTTCGGCTCACGTAACAAACCAAAGGAAGAGACTGTTAGAACCTCTCCGTAGGTTGGCTCTGAAGCTATCCCTTCCGGTGGTCCTTTCCTTCGGAGCAACTGAAAAGGGATTTACCCACAGGAACGTTTGCGAGGTTGAATCCGATTTTCTAAAGGCAACAAAATGAATAGAATGTTTACCAATTGGTTCTTCGTTAAACATCCTTATCCAAATATTCCGGCTGGTAAAACAATTCCGTTTCAGAAAAGAGGCACCATCCCTTTCATGGCCGATCCCCCGTGGTGGGTTGCGCAAGGACCCTGAGGAACAAACAAACAAACAAACAAACAAACAAACAGACAAACAAAGAAACACACAGGCATCAGCGTGACTATGCCACGAATACTTCAAGCAGAATGAATGAATAAATAAATGAATAAATAAATAAATAACTAAATAAATAAATAAATGAATATGAACACTGTGATGATAAGATTGAATTGTGCTAGAAGTTAGGCTGTTGAGAGAGAGAGGAAGAAGAAAATACAATTGACTGGAGCTACTCTTCCTCGCCAGGATCTGTCGAACCAACCATATACTGGCTCAATAAAAAACGGAGCTGTCCTTCCAAAGGAAATCGATAAATAATTTTCCTTTCGAGACGCACATCTTTTCCGCAAACAATGGCGTGGGCTTCATATCGAGCCGGTGAGGCAGGCCCCGTCTTGCTGGTCTTCCGTGCAACTGCGTGTTTTTACTGCGTGTTCTTACCGTCACGGTTTTAGTCGCTGCAGGAATAAATTGGATTCGCTCGCGGCTGCGATCACTTGTTCTTGCATTCCGACTCATTGTTCGACCTGCTTATTTACCGATTCATCGGTGCACTCACACTCTCATTGGGCGAAGCACGCTTCAACTGCATTTTTTATTTATTTAGTAAATATCCAATGTACTGCCCGCCTGTGAGAGACTTTTAGCAAGAGGGCTTACAAACGTGAGGAAAAGAAAAAAAAACGTTGTGTAGAGTATCAAAGCTTCAACAGAATGAAACAACATCCAATTAAAGAAATATGCTTAACATGTCGGTCAGTTAAAGTGGGTACAAAAAACGCACGATTTCGTACAATAATATCAGGGGTTTTACGTCTAAAACCACGATATGATGATGAGAGACGCCGTAGTGGAGGCTCCGGAACTTTTGGCTTTCTGGTGTTCTTTAACGTGCACTGAAATCGCACGGTGCACGGGCTTCTATCATTTCGTCTCCCTCGAAATGCGGCCGTTGCGACCGGGATCAAACGTGTGCAGCCGAGTGCCGTATATCCACTGTTCCACCGAGGCGTACCACCATTTCGTACAGAGTTAAAGCTTCAGCAAAACGAAATAGCACACAACTGACCCGCAGCTGCGGCGGCTGCATTATGGCAAAAATGCTTGAGGATGATACGCCAAGTGGTCTACATTTCCGGAGTCCGACTCTACGGTGTCTCAATCACGTTGTGGTTTTCAGACGTAAAACCCCGACAGTTATTATTAGGACAGAATTGAAGAAAACATTAACCACGTGTAACCCGAGGATCGAAATGCAGCATTTTGTGCTATCAATGTGAAATCAAGTCAAATTAGGAGATGCCGGACAGACTGTTTCACAGTTTGTCCCGCATCTCATAGTTTAGCATGATTTCACATTCATAGCACATTATGAGACCGACGTGATTTATTTTATGAGACAAACATAATGAAATTTAGTGTAAAAGTTGTGTAGTTCAAAAATTGGGTGCGTAAACAAACGTGTCTAAAATTACGTGTTTAGTAAAGTATATAGTTCACTGCTCGTGCGTAGAAAATTCTGCTATTCTTCTCACTGTGTCACACGGGCACAGCATGGCGCGAACTTGCATGGTGGCCACAATTCACAGTCTTGACTCTTTCGATCTCGCTCTACATTAGCCTCGATCTGCTCTCTCCCCGTGGAGGCATGAACGAGCTCTCGGTTCGTCGAGGATCACAACTGTGTCAAAGTGTCACCGGCGGGTCGCAGCGGTTATAACGCTTGCACTCTTTGAATAGCGCAACTCGGTAAGAGTCTTGGGCGCGGGCCGAGTTGAAACGGAAGCTTTGTGTGTATGAATGAAGGGGGGGAGGGGGGGGGGAGGGGGGGAATCACTTGTGCGCGCGCCTCCTGTATCGTGTGCGGTGTGACTATTCATAGAATCATTCAACGCTTTGAAAGTATCTGGTACCGGTAAAAACCTTTGCAGCCTTGCTGGTGAGATAGAGTTCTTCTAGACCGGCGGTCTGGAGCTCACTTCAGCTAGCGGGCAGCAGCAACCAAGTTCAGTGTACGGCAAGGTCTATAGGACAGGGAAAAAAGTTGGAACTGATGTTAACACGCGTCCGAGTTAGGATTTATTATTCCAAATGGCGGATTGCATCAGGACAGGAATAGAAAAGGACACACACAGGCTCAGCGCAATGCTGTGTGTGTCCTTTTCTCTGTACCTACCGTGATACGCTACGCCATTTAGAATTAGCACAGAAGATGGGGGGGGGGGGGGGAAGGGGGGTTCAACCAAGGTTTAGCCAGGTTGACATCTGAAAGGTCTTTCTCCATATTTCATATGTGGGCGATTTTTTAAGAGCGTATTCGACGTCAAGTTCTGATAGTACTGACCGTCGAAATCGCTTAAACCTGGAAGCTGACTGCGAGACAGCGTTCTCGTTACGTGACTATGTTTTAAGACCTATGTTCCACATGGGGATTATAACGCAAAAAGTATTAACACTCAAGACCGGACACGTCTTGTAGCTCATGAACATAGTTGTTAACAACAACAAAAAAAGAGGAAATGGGACGAAGATAGTCATGTGCGTTTGGGGCTGCTAGCGGTAGATCCGAGGGCCCGTGTTTGATACCGCTGTTCTAGTGTTCCAGACTCATTGTAGCTGCTCTAGTGTTTCAGTGGGTAAACCTATAGAGTTTCCTGCAAATACACTACCGGGAATTCGGGCGCTAGTGTCTATGGGAGCTGCAACGCATGGCGCTTCAGCGAGCGTGGGAGTCAAGGGTAGTATACGGAATTCCCTAATCATCGTATTTTACGTTCCGTTTGGTTTCGCGTGGCTTGAAGCCGTTTTGTCATGAAACAACTATCAGCAATAGTTTATAAGTTCACCACTTGGATTTTGTAAGCTCACCAATTCAAACCTGGCCACAAAGTTCATAAGTGTTTGTTATGTGCTTCAAAACAAAACCGAAACACAGAAATAAACGAAGCCGTAAGTGTGATACAAGGCTCGCAAGTACAAATATTACGCAAATCTATGCACTACCCTTAATTACTATGCATTGGGTGTGTTCCAATACTCACTGTAGACGGCTAAATAGACAGCTAAATAGACGGCGGCCATCTTTAAGTCCAATTCCAATTTTCACGTAGTAGGCAAAATAGACAGCTCCCAGAAGACCGCATCGTTGACAAAGACGATCCAGGCTACTTTGCTGTCCAAACCAGATGGCGGCTCAGTGAATTGCTCAGATAGATTGAATCTCGCCGGAATGGTCGTCTGCACCCAAGCAGACTCTTCTCCAGGCGCTCAATGTGAGTAAAGTTTAATTTCTTTATTTTTCAGCCTGAAATAAGCCAGAAAGTGCAACTGTTACGTTTATTTCGGCTTTCTCTTTTCGACGTGAGGTGGCGCATCATCGCGTTAAAGTCGTCCAGACTGGTTCCAACTCTCGGACAGCGTGGGCTCGATGCTGTCTGCTAAGCAGTCTGCGTAAACTGTCTACGTGCTGTCTAAAGATTGGATCACAGCCATGGTTGCTGAATGATCGCCGCTCCAGTGTCCCCTCTAGTTAATTTTAGGAAACCCTATGGCTGAAACCTCTTGCGTTGCAGGCGTCGCTGCTGTCGCATCACCTTCGTGGCGCACCGGTACGTCGTGCGTAGTCGCGCGCGTGTACCGTTTGTACGCGCAACATGAAAAGCGTTCAAGCGTGTCGGGCTCTCTTTGACGCAGCCGCAACTTCTCGCGACGACTGCGTGTGACTCCTTTGTTGGTTCGCGCTAAACGTTTAGGTCGCAGAGAAAGTGTTGCTCGCAGCGCGGGCGCGCCGCTTTGTTTCTCGCGCCGTTGCGGAGAAGGCAGAAAGCGCACTTTCAAGAGACGTGCCCGTATACACGGTGCGTTTGCGTCACGTCGTGTCACAAACGGGCGTGAAAAAGTCTCGCTCGAATGGGCTGGGAAAGAGTTGCGTGGAAAAGATGCTGTGCGGTTGTCAAGCACGTGTGTCAAGGTTGGCTGGCGTGCGATGAGATATGAAAACAACAACAACAACAACAACAACAACAACAACAACAACAACAACAACAACAACAACAACAACAACAACAACAACAACAACAACAACAACAACAACAACTACAACAACAACAACAACAACTACAACAACAACAACAACAACAACAACAGCAAACTGCATAGCTAGTGTCTAATTTTTTGTACACGTAATAGTGAAGGTTCGCTTTTGCGAAATCGGTTATAAATTAGCTGTACCTTTGTAAGACCTGAAGGTCTTGTACTTGTCTGACCATTTTTAGTAGTAAACCAGTAAAGCGTTGCCTGTCACGCGTCCCTTGTTTCATTTTTTGACGACATAATGAGCGCTAAGAGACTGGCACATCAAAGAGGACAACACAGTGGGCTATTCCATCCCCTATTCCAGCAAGGGTTAGTGGAGGCATTCCTGGAATTCTTATAATGCAACACGCCTTTGCGTCGTGCGATCACTCACATATCGAGTACAGGACACTTTGTTTGGAGCATGTTTCACGTCCGCCGCATCTTTTTAGTCGCAAAGCTCCGTAAGTCGTCAGTCGTGCGTCTCCTGTATTCAGTAGCCACCCCTCGTTTTAGCCCTTGGAATGTCCACTGAATGGCGGTACTTGTATATCGTGGATATATGATCAAAGTATGCGATATGGACGGACGGATGGACAAACAGACAGAGAGACAGACGGATGGACGCTGCCAACGGATGATTCATGGTTCGCCGATGAAACACTTCGAGACATCGCCCCACTCATCATCATTCACTCCGTGGATATGTTGTGATTTTTTTTTCTCACGGCCCGCCCGAAATTTCATTGTAGCTGATGTTGAACGCCTTTGTTGGCCGTAAGCGCTACTTATTGACCCTTCACGGATTTGCGACTTTTAAGCGTCGCTTAATCAGGCACAATGAGTGAGTGAGTGAGAGAGAAAATATGTGTGTGTTCTGTAAGAAGGTAGTGCGAACTAGTTGATAAACGAAGGTAAACTTCACAAGGACTAATATGTTATGTAGGCATGATGTATGTCACTCCTATTTTTTCATATTCAGCATTATGGCGAGCCTTAACTGGATTCACATTTATGCTTACGTCTATTGACACATATTCCTATGTAGTATCGTTAAACCATTTCAATATTTATTGATGACAACCGTGAATTACGTTAGTAGGGTGCCTTGAACTCACCCTCACCTACTCTTATTGGGAATGCCTTGATAAATACCTCTTATGTTGTCATCTCTTTCAATAAAAAAAAATGCTAGTTTGCAACTACTCATGACTCATATTCGCAGGTACTAAATCAAAAAGCACCAAAAGGTACACTGATTTCGGGGGATATCGGTGTTAAAGACCATTAAGACCATGGTCGATAAAGCTAGTTCTGGACTAACGGACTCGTGATTTGGCTGCCTTCGACTCACCTATTCAGATCGAGCCTTGACTTTGAGACCGAGTGAGTCCGTTTGAAAAAATATATATATATATTTTAATGAGTGGGAGTCGGAGAGAGCCCGTCTCGGGAATGTTTTGCTGAGCTTGACTGAGTCTGAGAAAGTCCCAAACGCAAAATATATTTCATGAGCGTGTCTATGTGAGCTCCGCAATGTTTGCCGACCTTTGGTTCGCACCATCTACGCTCTGTCGGTCACTTAAAACGACGCCTTGTAGCCTTTGGCCTAATGGTATATAGCACTTAAAGAAAAAAATCTCCTTCCCAGGCAACAGTGCTGTCCCGCGCTCTGATTAGAACGACGAGCAACGTGTACTCCTCAGGCAGAAAACCATTTGAAAACTTATCCTGACTTCACAAACGAGGCGACAATTTAATCTGTTTCGTGGCACACATGCCTCACGAAACAGATTAACTCGCTATTGGGGAACCTTCTCGAAGGGACGGTGGTGCGGTTCTCTGTGTACGCAGTGTGCGCTGTATAGAAGCCTGCAAAGCCCGCTCCGGGGTCTAAATATACGCGCCACCGCTCCGAGCTACTACAGCTTTGTTCTATCATTTGCTCTCTCCCTGGCGCATCCGTTGGCGTTAGCGGTTCAGTTAGCGCCCTCCGCCGCCACTGTTCGGTGCCAGACGGGAAGCCCTCTACCGTTTTGTGCCGCGTTCGCATGTGCCCACCGGACGGGCGTAAAAAAGCAACTGCCTCGTCCGGACCCGTGTAGTGATAATACGAAGCCCGCCGCTGATGCGGCAGTGTCTTCCGTCTCTGGTACTGCTATTGCTGAGCGTTGAGTTGATGCTATATTACAGGAGCCTCGTATATTTGAAGTTGGACGTCTGGGAGTCATTGAGCGGCGCGTCGAAGCATATCCGGTGTGAGCGAGGCGAGTGGAAAAGATGAAGAAATCTAAGTGGTGAGGGTGTAGAGCTAACAGTTTGGTAATCGCCGCGTTTGTGTCCGTTCGTCTTCGTCGTTCGAATTAAGTTTGATCAGGCTCGTGCGCCCGTCTCTGAACAAATGCTTGCTTTAAACACGGCGAGTATATGTATTCAGCGTGGGAGGCCACCAGGACGCGAGAAGATGCACTGACAAGAGTTCACGTAAACTATGCGTTGCAAATGTTGCGTAACATCATCGCCGCCGGATGTGCCATTAGTGCGCCTTCTAGGGCATATACAGGTGGGTGTCTTTCGTTTTCTCTGAAGAACTCGCCTTTGCGGGGACAATCGTCCACGTCGTAACCCTGGTCTGCATTCGAACGATGCTGCAAATCAAACGAATCTGAGTCTTAAAAAATGGGCTTATGTCAATCACGTTCAAAAGAGCACGTGAATGGTCGGTGTCATCATGACTCTCAGAGCCGTACCTTTCATGGCGCTTGTGTATGTCGAGCGCGACGTGCATCTTGCATATTATTTATTCAAGTTCGTTAACCATTATCAATACCATTTGCGGACCATTCTGAATACCCATAAGTGATCGGTCCACCGCGAAGGCTGTACTGAAACGGGCACTGCAAGCACATTATTACGGCATCCTGCAAAAAAAAAAAAGTCATCTTTCGGGGACATATGTGGTCAAAGATATCTGAAAGCCAGTTTACGACAGGAGAATTGTACTTATTAACCTGTTGATTAGTCGCCAACTTTTTTTTCTTTCGTCCACCGCAGAGTAGTGGTTACGCTGATCAGCTGCTATCACAAAGGTCGCAGTTCCGATCTCTGCAGCAGTGATTGGGTGAAAGTGAAGTGCATTTGGCCCGCGATGTCAGTGCACTTGGTCAATATTTCCGTAGATTATTATTATTATTATTATTATTATTATTATTATTATTATTTTGCTCCGATGCAGTCGATATTTTGGCAGCTGCAATCTAGCTTGAAAAAAAGAATGCGGGATTGACGACACTTCGAAGGCGGTATCGGTATTCCACCTAAAAGAACAAAAGGCGGCCTACGTGGTTAGTCGCATTGTAGGACAGTAGGGTATTCGACCCAACGAGTTGCAGAGGCGGTACGTCCAATCGGTGGCCATGCAGCAGCCCGATCCCTCCGGAGAAAACCGGTCGAAATCGGCTGGGACATCTCATTCCCGTACACCCTGCGTCGGTGTTCGAGGACGGAGGGCTACAATATTTATTTCTGTCTGAAGCCGATCGCACAGTTTGCCTCGGCCCAAGATATTTCCTATCTTTAGCGTGTCAGCCTTTTTTGTCTTTTTTTCATAATTATCTTAGTGGCATTTTGCTCTTGGAATATGTTTCCTTGATTGATTGATTGATATGTGGGGTTTAACGTCCCAAAACCACTATATGATTATGAGAGACGCCGTAGTGGAGGGCTCCGTAAATTTAGACCACCTGGGGTTCTTTAACGTGCACCCAAATCTGAGCACACGGGCCTACAACATTTCCGCCTCCATCGGAAATGCAGCCGCCGCAGCCGGGAATCGAACCCGCGCCCTGCGGGTCAGCAGCCGAGTACCTTAGCCACTAGACCACCGCGGCGGGGAATATGTTTCCTGTCGCTATCTTTTTCAAAAAGTCCAATCTTTGCCAATGTTGTAATTACCGTGACGTCACGGTCCTAAAGATCTGCCATGCTTAGCCCAAGTCATTCAACAATGTCAAAATTACCAAGCAGGGTACAAAACGTACATTCGTACTCAGTGTTTCACCTTGCAATATGTCAGTAGGTCTGTACACGAGAGGTCACCAAAAAAAAATACACCATTTCAAGCTGAAGCGAACCAAGTGTAGATGCGAAGCAGCAGGCATTATAACGTTTACACTGGCTTTGACGCCGCCGCTCGTTGCGCGAAAGAGAAGCCTGGGGAGCGCAGAGCACGCAGTGACGAACCGGTGTTTCTTCCTGGAACGTGCCAATCGATGCTAATTACCGATGGGCAGAGACGGAAGACTCAGATTGGACACGAGGACCCGCAGTCCGCTTTTAGTTAACGCTTACGCTGCGAATTTTCGCTGTTTAACCGCGCACAGGAGAAATCTCCCACCGGCGCTACCTTGGAGGTCAAGATTCAGTGCTTATATATGTGGCATGACTAGTGAACAGTTGTGAAGCGTGAGCAGTCGTTTTTTTTTCTTCAGTCAAGAAACTTGTTAAAATACACTGCCTGCGTCGGCTTTGCGAAGCGGGAGAGGAGGGAGTGCAGCAGAGAATTGGGAGGGCGCGTGCACGCGCAGTGGTCACGCCGCACGCCGGATTGAGTTCGACCATAAGATACTTCGCACTTAGTAGACAGTGACTTCCGTCCGTATGTCTGGCGTGCGGTCTAACTGAAAAGTCAAATTGCCCAAGTGGCCAGAGATGAAGTGTCTAGAGCAGGGATAAAGCATGCGAACTGACATGGACCTTAGTTGCTTCGTCCAACTAATTATTATTATTATTAATAATAATAATAATAATAATAATAATAATAATAATAATAATAATAATCTTAAGCTACAGAGATGTGACTGATCTGAAGCACCTGTTTATATAGACGTTTTATATATATATATATATATATATATATATATATATATATATATATATATATATATATATATATATATATATATATAGACGTTTATATAGTCCACTAGCCGGGTTGAGTTTGAGAGCCTGAGAGCTCAAAAACCTCTAGCGCATGCAGTGCGCACGCAGACAATTGCCACTTTTCGTGCGGACGCAATATGCATGCAGTGTGCGTTGTCCACAACCAAAATCAATATTTTGAGAGAGGTTTGTGCGTTCATGCTGAATCGGCATTACTCCGCCAAAGCAAAGTCTTTCAACTTACCAGTAGTACTTTGCTAGTTCTTTTGCCTTCACTGTGGCATCAGTGGTAACCACCTCGCCAACGACGCTGCCCGATGTGCCCAGATGGAGCGCCCACACTGTTAATACCCTTGTCAAGAGTAGACGCAGCTAGAGAACTTCGTCACATCGCGCATAATGTCACGCTTGCGCACTGGAATTCTCCACTTTACTCCAATCATCGCCCTGAAAATCTTAAGTCATTACTCCAGAAACAACTGTCATCCAAGATTTCTCGACGTGACACTACAATGCTGTGCCGGCTGTGGACTGGGGTAGCGTTTACCAAGTCATTCAGCCATCGCATTGGCATGGTAGATTCATCCATGTGTGAAAGCTGCAACTGTATAGAGACTATTGAACATCTCTTGTGCCACTGTGCCCAATTTGATGAAGATCGCCGGACTCTCCAGTGGGCCTTGAATAGACTCGATGACCGGTCATTTAGTGAAGCAAAGATCTTGGGAGCCTGGTCGCGCAGCACATCAGAACAGAAAGCCACACGAGCCCTCCTGAGATACTTGTCAGCAACTTCATTGAGGGACCGCCTCTGAAACTCGGCATTGTGTGTGTGATGTGACATGTGTATATCCTTCTCTCTCTCTTTTACTCCCCTCTCCATGTGCAGGGTAGCAAACTGGACGCATAGTCTAGTTAACCTCCCTACCTTTCCTACATTCCTTCTCTTTCTCTCTCTGCCTTCACTGGCTGAATCATCCTGCATATTTCAACCCATCGTTTTATAATGTGTACTTGCAACTGGTCAGTATACTGAAGCTGTCAGGGTAGATACCACTAAACATGTGTATCTCGTCTTCTTCGGCATATTTTTATGGGTTTCTTAACTCTGCAGCTATGATTTTAGAACAGCTGGTGCTTTAGTTAATTGAATCATCAAATTTACGAAAAGGCCAAAAACGTAAGAGAAAACTCTTTTTTGTGTCACACACGTGAACCAACACTGCCTTCTGATATGTCACGCTACAGCCCACGGAAGTAATTTATACACAAGAGACTTATCTCCGACACATTTATCACGGAACGCTCTGCCCAGCGCCGCTTTTTCGACACGGCCAGCAACTTCACCTGTCGCACAATATTATACTACACCATCGCTTTTACGCGAAAAATTACCCGGACGTTCTTGCACATAGATAATGTTAAGTGTGGGTCATATCTTACTTAGAGGTCGCGCCTAGTTTCACCTAACTAGCAAGAATATTCGGTTCGTTTGCTTTGTTTACTACAGGCTGTTTCATAGTAGGCACATTTAAAATATATAAATAAAAAAACAGGACAGGTATGAGGAGAAGGGGTGAACATAACGGTAGCCCGATTCTCGCGATATCAGAATTTTTGCTCCAATTTTCTGCGTTCCACGACGATTCTAGAAGTAGGCCACGGGAGTGCATGCTTCGGCAGTAATCCCGCTGCTTGCATGTTTTCTCTCCCTCTTCCTCGCATTCACAGCGTGCAGTGCCGCTGCCGAATCTCCCAAAGCGCGCACGAAGGAATGGCCTAGCTGCGCCAGTGGGCCACGCTGAGAACCGCTCCTGCCGGAACTGATTGAACGTTGCCGGCTTTTTTGTGTGTGTGGGACGCGTCTTGCTCTGTCGAGCAGCAGCCGGTGCGTCCTCCGCATGGCCTCTTGTCTGGGGCGCGCGCGTTTAATTCCCTCACCTGAGGTCTTCGCCTTCTGTACTCGCGCACACACGCTCATACACTCACACGGCCAGACGTACACATAGACAGACACAGATGACACACGCACGCACAAACGCGGACAGACGAGCACACTTACACACAAAGAAGACAGACAGAAAAAAAGACAGAATGACAAAGACAAACAGATAAACAGACTGACTGACAAAGACAGACAGAAAGACTGACTGACAAAGACCGACCGACAGACTGACAAAGACAGACCGACAGACTGACTGACAAAGACAGACCAACAGACAGGTGGACGTACGTACAGACGTACGTACAGACAGACAGACGTACGTACAGGCAGACAGACAGACGTACGTACAGACAGACAGACGTACGTACAGACAGACAGACAGACAGACAGACAGACAGACAGACAGACAGACAGACAGACAGACAGACAGACAGACAGACAGACAGACAGACGTACGTACGTACGTACAGACAGACAGATAGACAGACAGACGTACACAGACAGACAGACGTACGTACAGATAGACGTACAGAGAGAAATAGGCAGCCATGCACTCACGTACGCAGTAGCAGCGACCTACCTTCTGTATTCTTCACGTGGAAGTTGACCGCCCGAGAGCCACGCACCCTTTGTCTTTGAGCGCGCCCGTTGTTTCTCTTGTTGCTTGAATCGTTGCCCGTGCACCCGAGGCGTGAGTGTTGTTCGCGCACCGCTGAATCGCGCGCTCTTTGAGACCCGCTTCCGTGCGGGTGATGCGTGTCCTGAGCGGAGGCAGCGTATACATTTCACCTTTATGCAAGGCACTCGCCCTTATTCATACGGGATCTTAATTTGTTGATCTTTGCGAACTGCAAAGGTAAGATAACGTTGACTACCTACGTATGTCGCCTTTGTAGATTTTTCGACAAGTGCTCGAGATGCGTAGGCTACGCCTGAAGCACTTCAAATGAGTAGTTCAACGAAAACTAGTCTGGTCGGGAATGACCATGGTGAAAGATAAAAACAAGACGCCAACCTTGTTGTTTCAAAGTTATTTTGGTCAGTCTTTTTTTTTTTTTGCCTTAGGCCCAAACCACTTATTCCAGACTACTACATAGTAAATGAAACGAACAATATTTAAAAAGAAAAGACGAAAGTTGTGTGAGTCTTTACTTTTTCAGCACAATTCTGAATTCGATCGGCGCATTCCTTCTTTGGGGGATAGACGTTCTCTCGTATCGCATTTTTTTTTGTCCGCACCCTCCCTAGTCATCTGACGAGAGCAGTAAGGTATTTATAAATACATGTACTTCCGCTCCCCGTGTTTCCTCCGACCATTTTCGCACGCGCAGAAATGTGAAATATGAAACCTCCACAGCTTGCCAAAGGTGTGTGACTTTATATTTTGCTCCTCCTCGCGTAATGTATCTCAGAAATTCGAGGCATTTTCCTCACCTCCAGTTGCTTCATATCGGACGCGAAATGGAATGCATATAAGCCACGCAGTGTGGAGGCGACGGGCGTGCATTACGGGCGCTACATTAAAATGTAATCAGGCTTAAATAACGCGCTTCTTCCCTGTCTTTTTTATCCTTCATGGCTCGGAAGACTCGCGCAAATGCACAAAAAGAGGCGAAAAAACGTAGTTACAACTGAGCGAAGGCGGTTCTCTTTGTGTGTGTACTTGCGCCTGCCCCTCCGCTTGATCTGTAATACCGCGCGGCTGATTCGAAAGGCACGCGCGCATTCGCCGCAAACAGAGCGTCCCGCTGAGATATCCCACCGTGTGCGCTGCAAACGGACGGTAACCCGGAAAGATGAATCTCTGGCCAGGAAAAGAGAAAGAAGAGCGCTCGTCTTGTGTTCGCAAGGAAGACGTGCGCCGCCTGAGCAATATGCCGTGGATTCCATTTATATATATACTGCCTGCTCGGGGGGTCGGGCTGGATTGTTTATAAACGGCATTCGGATGTATACGACTCGGATCAAATTGGGGCGCAAGTTGGTTTCCGTTTAGCTTATGCTTTTGAAAGGAGGCGTTATACTCGGTGTGTTATATAAAATCTCAGAGTCCCTTGGCATTCGCATAAGAGGACTCGAACGCGAAACTCATCTTCATTTGCTTCTCACTCAAAGTAATTGTCCTTCCTGCCGCGCTATCCTTGGAGAGCTTTGTGCACCTAACCTATTTATGAACTGCCTCCGTGATGGGAGGCAACACCTCACTCTATTTTGCATTGCCTCTGTAAATCGGAGCACCTTTGACCAAGTTCTTCTTCTTCTTCTTCTTCTTCTTTATTCAATACTGCAGACCTTGTACAGATCCAAGCAGGGTGGGGGAAGAATAAAACAACAACAAAACGGAGCAAACAAGTATAGTCATGCAATTAGCAATGAGCAATGATCCCAATGCGCTTAAATGCTACAATGAATCATTCCAGTCTGTTACGGTGCGGGGAAAAAAAGAAAATTTGAATAAATCTGTTCTCGAAAAATAAGGTGTCAAAGTTCACTTGCAGTGTGATCACTTCGTCATGTGACGTGGCGTCACGGTGACGTCGCAAAATTTTTTTGACCTATTACGTCTTCGTGACGTCATATAAGGGCATCATCACGTTATCACGATTTGTCGAATCACTCGTCGGCGTGGCGGTGGGACGCCGACGTTCAGTTTTCGCATTTTGTTGAGGTATCCAAGGCTTTCGCCTTAACACGAGTTTGTTGCGAAGTGCTCCATCCGCTTATTTGAACGCAGTGCACGAATGCACTACACGAGCGCCTATTACATTAAGTTACCATTTAACTATTCTTTAAGTGAAGTTTCTACGGGTTGCAGATTTCGCGTTGGTTCGTGGAAAACCTTTAACTGGCCAATGTACACAAAACATGTCAAGCACGCACACGACAAGCTTCGCTCACCCAATTTTTTCGGCAAACGAAGGGCTGTTTTTATTACTTGTTTTTTGTTGAGCGCTTGTGCGTTTGTTGTGCATTGTACCACAGCCAAAAGCAGTAACAGGCATTCTTTTGAGGCATCCGATGGAACCTTAAGCGTTTGGTACTGCCGAGATTCAGCCGTGGCAGTTGCCTCCGTGAACTTATGAAATATAGGGTAACAGGAATCGGCGAAAAGACCAAAGGTACCTTCTCACTTACCAATTCGCGTTGGAAAACTTCATGACGCTTCGAGCAAAGTTTACACCGACCGCATTCTGTAAACCACGGCTCGTCACACACAGGCATTATGGGTATACTATAGTGCTCAGTTTTTCACCCAGAAGAACGCGTGCATCATCTGCCTCGGCCATCTTCATGTCATTGCAACGCGCATAAACTATATACGATCGCGCAAAAGCTGGGTAAACCTTCGCCAACTCGTACTCCATGACAGCTGAAGAAAGATCCGATTGGCACACACAATTGCTGCGCATAACATAAAATACACACCGAAGTAAGTAAATATCGCTACATCAACGCCCGGAGACTTTTTTTGCACATCCGGGTTATTGAAATGGAGCCTTATGGAGACTCCAGTTCTGTGAAACTTCAGGAAGCACGTAGCACGGACGCCCCATTTACCGAAGCGTCGATTATGTCCGTGTTTGAGGTAAGCATGCAGTGTTTGCCCGGCACCAGTATAGAATCCTAATTGAGGAGATTCGCAAACTTGGTGTGAACCATGCGCGCTACTTTTCGCTACGCTTTATCGATTTTCTGCTCGTTACGGCTCCTGAGATACGTCTCGTCTGCTGCAAGTTCCATCTGTTTGTTTCCTCTGTCGTTTGTAGCGACGCAGTGCCGGCGAAGCGTAGGGGGATGCGAGCGCGGCTTCTCTTGCACGGCCCCGGAGTCTGTCGTGGATTGCCGGAACGTTTATTGTAACGTTTAGTTAAATGTTGCTCTTACTTCTTCGTTATTTTTGTTAATTGTATTATATTAGACCTAATTTGTTCATTTCAACTCGCTTTGGAGCAGTACTAGCCGCTTCATGGCGCCTTACTGCGAGCGTGACTACTAAAAGCCGAATTTTTAGGCATTAAAAAGCATTTGAAGAGTCGGAAATAGGCCGGCACAACGCTTTAGCTTTCCATTATAGCAAATATAGGCCAATAAACTTTTACATAAATGCAAGAAATTTCAAACGAAAGCGTGCGTGATTTCCGACTATGATGAGAGGGGAATACGTTGTTTCAGGCGCCACATGTAGCATTTTGAATTAAACAATATTGTTTCGAACAATATTCAGTATTACCTAACCGTCGGGACAGCTGCATGTACGTAGCGCTCCCTTAGTGGAGGAGAAACCATTCCGAACATTTGTATTTTCAAACACAGCTTGTATTGACTAGGCTGTATAGCTAGTGATGCTGAAAACCTTCCTCAAACTTAGCCAGTGTGCGCGCATCAAAAATAATAAATCTCACAGGGTCTTCTATGCGTCTGTTTCAGTCGAGTGGAAGGTGAAAGCCATCTTCTCCTTTTCCTTTTAAGTTGACAGGCGATACAAGAAGTGGGTTTCACTGCAAGCGCGAAGCAATGAACGAGATAGCAGCAAATTTGAATGTCATGCGAACAACGGCGAGGAGCATGAAACTTGCAGCGCGCTGCTCCAGCACAAAGAACTCAAGCAAAGAACACGCACTGGACGAGCGCAAACTAACTGCTGCTGCTCGGTACTTAAAGCGTTCTGCTCAAACACAAAGCACGCGCGAAGCGTACGCACGGTATACACAAAACAAACGTGAACAACTGACACAATTAATTCTTTGCGTATGAGCAGCGCGCTCGTTTCGCAAACGGGGTCGCTGCAGCGAACAAAGTGACCTTCGTTTCGTGCATTCTGTGACTTCGACGCAAACTTTGCGGGGAAGGCACTATAGACGGACACAGAGTAGAGTTTTTGAAAGTTACGGAAATGCGGTATGTAAATATGGTACCGTGTGACGGTACTGTTGTGACTGGGGTTTGCGGCACCGGAGATCCGGGATCAATATGTCGAGGCAGGTTGAAGTTCGTAGAGAGGCTTTACTTACATTATTTACATAGCACGGGCTCTCAGGCCCGAAGCTCTACATTGAGAGCTCTACATTAAAAAGGCTGTCTCTTGAACAAGCTCCGTGAACCACACACACTAAGCAGCCCCAAGGGCTGATTAAATACAGTCTCATCTCCCCAGATCCCTAGATCGGAGAATAGATCCATACGGTACTTTCCAATAAAATGTCCCGCAGCACACACGAGTGTCATTATGCTGGCACCGCCCCCAACTAACACACATACACAAACTAAACACGTGTATGGTGTTGGCGATGCTGCCTCCTTCGGCAAATCTTACTTGAGCGGGTTGAAACGAGTCTGTCATCTCGCCGCTCGGGCCGACCACCCATGCTTTGTCGAACGGTAGTCGCGGTCTAGGCGCTGTTGCGAAACGGCGGACCGATCCCACCGCTGCCACCACTGTTGCGAAAGACGGCGACGCCGACGCGGTCCCGGAGGCGCCACTGCTTTCGACCCCGGAGAGAAGGTCACCAGCCGTTTGGTAGCGTATGTTTCTCAGCTCGCGACTGCTTCTGCGCAGAGCTGAGGAGACGAGCGGACGAGACGACGGTGAGTTAAACAAGGTTTATGTACAGCATATATACAGAGGCGTTACAATTTCGGCACTGGGGCCGGCAGAGACTCGAAGAGCCGAGCTCCTCTCTCTAATACATAGGTCAGCCTTTCGCCTAAAACCGCTGATCGCGACACGCCGCAGGGCTTCTTTTATTTCCACCGGGCCCAACTAAAATGTCCAATCAGAAGCGCCGCTGGTCTTCAGAGCAGGCTCCTCCAATGGGGTTCGCCGCGCGATGCGTCAGGCCACCAGACATGAGGACGCCGGCTCGCTGTCACGTGCGACGCTGACTCAATGCACGTGGGCCACAGATGCGCCGCGCGTGTTCACGCCGTGGAGTTGTTCGCGCCCGGCGGGCTGCGGGCTGGCCTTGACCCAGATTGCCTGTTTCAGAGGCACGGACGTTTGACGAGGACTCGCTGGCATAACAGCACCCCCGCCGCCAGACAATGCACCGGAAAGACGAGCTGCTTCCACGGGGCTCGGATGTCAGGTGCGCTCGTTCGCCAGGTCCCTCCAGGTTCGCCTCCAGGGCCATGGGGAGAATACAGCTCCAGACTGTTCCGGGAACACATCCCATCATTGACGACGGATCCCCGCTCCACTGGCTTGTCGCCACAACTTGCTGGCCAACTTCGCTCGTCTCTTCTGACCATTTTCGGTTTCAGCACTTGTCGATGGTTCTGCAACTTGCTAAGAACGGTTCGACAACAGACAACACACGACACAAGCAAGTGCCCTCGGTCACCCGACAGAACACCAGACAAAGTATAGTACAACATATATATATACCTATCTACGTGTTTATCGGAATTTTGTTCCCTCTACATCAAGAGGCACATGTGGGACAAAAGACCCCTAAAATGACAACTCAATTTTTTTTTCCACGTACAACAACGTAACGGATTAGAATACCACATAAAGTTGGCCCCTTGAGATCACTCTGAACGAGAGCGCTCAGCCCAGGTCGTGATGAGGTCAAAATTTTGCCCCGAATCGCCAGCCAGAAACCGAAAGGTTGAGAAGTTACTAGCTGGAACGCACTGCTCAATGCACCTGCATTAGCGTTTACCTTTCCCTTTTTTTTTTTCTTTAGCGAACGTCAAAGTTGCGCTGTGGAGCAACATGCTCCACCTCAGTAACCGGCCACTTTTAGGCGACGATACCTATGCGGCACCAAGAGCGGCTCACACTTGCGACGTTGCACAGGGGAACAACGATACGGCTTGCTACTGATTGACTCCTCACCGCTTAGCTCGATATCGTGTTCGATCACCCTCATGTTTCCGGGGCGGTCCGAAAACACGTCTTCAAACTCGGAACCAATCTTTCTCAGGTCCTCTTTCTCAGGTCCTCCTTCACTTAAGCTAGGCTCTAGGTTTATCTGCTCCCAAATTACTTTCGATCCCCCTTCGATCACCTCACTAGAACTCAAATTTTCTGCTCCCTCTTCCTCTGAAGCCTTCAACAGCTGATTTACGACCGCTTGATGTTGAACATTGGGTTTCATCAAGTTGTAAATTTTGTTCTGCCGCCTTCCTACTTGCACCTCATAAGTTGTATCGCAAGGCTTCGATAATACTGTGGCGGGCCCTTCCCAATCAACCTCAAGCTTGTTCCTTTTGGGTGGCTGCAGCCGCATTACCTGATTATCAACTTCAAAAGCGCGCTTCTTCCCCGATTTCTCGTAGTGCTCCTTCGACAGCACTTTTGCCGCGTTTTTCTGGCTTTCCACGAGCGCTTCAATTTGGCTTTCCACTAGCGCTTCAATCGAGAGATCCTCACTCTGCCCTCGAATGAGCGTCTCTCGGTCAACTCTCGGCAGCTCGCTCCAACTTTCCGCAACAGGCGAGAGCGTTGCAACCCTCTCGCTCTGACTCAATGGCGCCACGTCGTCTCCCCCAGCGCATACCGCGCCGGCCGCTCCCGCGACGGGCCGCTCGCGTGACTGCTCACATGACTCATGCGGAAAATTTCCTTTCTGGGGTTCCGTCGACCCGCCGACAAGGTCACTTGAGAGTTCACCGCATGGAACCAAGTCAAGCTTCCGCGAAAGCTTTCGCGCTTGCGATCGCGTGGGAGCCATGCACGCTAAGTTGGGGAAGAACGATTTGCCCTGCTCTTTGAGAAGCTGCTCCGAGTTGTTGGAGAAAAGATAAGAAAAACGACCATTCAGCGCGGCAGACACAGCCGCTTCGGTGCAAAGCTTACCGAACGGGCCTTCAATGACAACGGTGGCGATTGGTAAGCGAACACTCTGCTCCTCGGCGACTTGCCTTATCCACGCGCATTCTCCTGTGAAGTCATCCGGAGACACCAATGAAGGATGGACAACGTCCATGGTTGCCGCTGAGTCTCTAAGTGCTCGGCACGTTTTCTCATTGACCCTAATTTCTTGGAGATACGGCTCCAACAACCGCATGTTTTTTTCTGATTCTCGGATCGTTGCGAAGGCAAACTTTTCCTGACAGTTTCTCGCGATGTGCCCTTCCTTTTTACAGTTGTAGCAGATTAGCGGCTTCCGTTTGTTTTCCGGTTCTAATGCCTGTGTGGTAGAAACCTCACTCGATTTCTCCGCTTCTGTTTGCCCTTCCCCTACACTGTCCTTCGTAAGAGACGGGTCCTTCTTGAAATTACGGTGCGGAGCGGGTTTCCGTTGATCAGGTTTCCTTGAAAAGCCCTCTTTCCTTTCATCCTTTTCAACGCGCGCTGCCCTGCTATGCAACTTTCGGCGAGTATAATACTCCTCAGCTAACTCAGCTGCCTTGTTTAACCGTACTTCCCCAAGTCTGTCCTGCAGCCAAAGTTTGACATCCTCCTCGATGCAGCGGTAGAATTGCTCCAATGCAACGCATTCCACCACTTTATCGCGGTCGTCATAAACACCTTCGCCCTTGAGCCATTCGATCAAATCGGCTTTAAGACGAAACGCGAAGTCAACGTGTGACTCATTCCCCTTTTTAGCATACCGGAACCTTTGCCTGAAAGCCTCGGGTGACAACTTATAACGTCTCAAGAGCACTTCCTTAACCTCGTCATAGCTCTCAAACGCTTCCCTAGACAAGCAAGTTAATGCGTCGGACACTTCGCCGGGAAGAAGAGCTAACAGGTTCTGCGCCCAAAGAGACCGCTCCAAAGCGTTTCGCTCACAGACGTGTTCAAACTTGACGAGATACTTCGCCATGTCCTCGCCTACTACGAACGGTGGCAGTTGATCCCGAATTCTAATACCGCTGACCTGACTCGTCGGAGAAGCTACGCTAGGCGCCTGCGAACACTGTAGGATTGCCAATTCTAGTCGTTTCAACTCTAGGCGCTCTTGTCTCTCGGCCTCCTCGCGACGTTCGCGCCTTTCAGCTTCTTCACGTTCGCGAGCTTCGCGCCTTTCAGCCTCTTCGCGAGCTTCTACTTCTCGCCTTTCAGCCTCCTCACGGCGTGCTTTAATATCCACCCAGGCCTCATCGACTTCCTCAGCCGACACTCCCTCATCCTTCATGATATCAAGGATCGCTTGCTTTCGTTTCGCACGGCCCAAAGTAATGCCGAGTTCCTCACAAATTTCGATGAGTTCCTTCACTTTAAGGTTCTCCATCGTTCACACTAGCCTCTTGCTGTTTCCCCTGTTAAGAATCTACTTGCCGTACCCACTATAAGCCTACTAGCAAGACGCGCAAGCAATTTTTCACACTCCCGTGTTTACCCCCTCCGCATTAACTTTGGTTTCAAAGCGCTTCGACTTGGCTTGAAACGATCAAAGCTCACTTCAATGCTTCACACAGCCCTTCTCTAAACTACTACAACCTGAGCTAGAGTAGTCTGGTGAACTGAGGGGAAAACATCAGGCACTCACCGCATCGATGTCGCTGACGCCGGCCGATCCCGCAGCTGCCAACCACTGTTGCGAAGCCAGCTCCGAATCCCGCCGCTGACCTCCACTGTTGCGAAACGGCGGACCGATCCCACCGCTGCCACCACTGTTGCGAAAGACGGCGACGCCGACGCGGTCCCGGAGGCGCCACTGCTTTCGACCCCGGAGAGAAGGTCACCAGCCGTTTGGTAGCGTATGTTTCTCAGCTCGCGACTGCTTCTGCGCAGAGCTGAGGAGACGAGCGGACGAGACGACGGTGAGTTAAACAAGGTTTATGTACAGCATATATACAGAGGCGTTACAATTTCGGCACTGGGGCCGGCAGAGACTCGAAGAGCCGAGCTCCTCTCTCTAATACATAGGTCAGCCTTTCGCCTAAAACCGCTGATCGCGACACGCCGCAGGGCTTCTTTTATTTCCACCGGGCCCAACTAAAATGTCCAATCAGAAGCGCCGCTGGTCTTCAGAGCAGGCTCCTCCAATGGGGTTCGCCGCGCGATGCGTCAGGCCACCAGACATGAGGACGCCGGCTCGCTGTCACGTGCGACGCTGACTCAATGCACGTGGGCCACAGATGCGCCGCGCGTGTTCACGCCGTGGAGTTGTTCGCGCCCGGCGGGCTGCGGGCTGGCCTTGACCCAGATTGCCTGTTTCAGAGGCACGGACGTTTGACGAGGACTCGCTGGCATAACAGCGCCTCCGAGGGGCCATGCCTAGATATCTGGTGCTGACTTGAGCGTCGGCGGCTCATCAGTCAGAGACGCACAGCGTAATGGTCCGACGTCTGTATTTGGCGGAAGCTCGCCCTTGTGGCTTTTACCGGGGTAGGAAGACATCACGTGTCGCACCTTTGCGTGGACCCGAAGGACAGTGGTGCTCCGTGAAGTAATTTCAGCCACGCAGCGCCCAGCGCGTGGAAACAGCTGGGCGTCTTGGCGCTGCTCCTTATCTCCACAAAATGAGGCGGCTGCCTTTCTTCCGTTTTGTAGGCCGTGGCAGATGGGTGGCCCGCCAAACGCAACAGTATACCACTTCCTTCCCGGTCGCTGACTTTTCGCCAGGAAAGGGGCCCCAACGCCACAAAAGCTTTTCAAAAAGTTACGGCGAGGTTGTCGTGCCTTGTTATCTGTCAGCCTACGCATTTTGGACGAGGCACCTGTCGTCCGGGGTACGCACTGTCACTAGAAGGGAGCAGTGCTGCCGTATTTAGTTACCGTATTTACTTACCGTACTTTAAAAAAAAATTCTAGTGACCATCACGAGATAAGCGCGCATGGACGGTCTGGCCACGCCCTGTAGGGCAAAATACAAATGGTAGAGGTGGAAGAACGCGCTCATAGCAACGAGCGGGGCGACCACCTTTAAAGCACACCTTTCACGTCATCTCGCGTGTGATAAACAGATCACGCGGAAAAGCCTCCGAACTCAGCGTACCACCAGTCATAAATTGTGCAAATAAATAGCTCGCCAGTAAAGGATGAACGACCAGTAGACGCCGCATTTGAAAAAAAAAAAATAATTCTCCCAGTCGCAGTTTGAGGTCTGTCATATAATGCAATCAAATGGCTTTGCTAATATTACCATCGCCCCAATCACATTAAAAAGAAAATGCCACATCGCCCCACATGTTCATAACTAACATACAAGCTGTGAAATCTTTTTCAGACTTACTCAGCGTACCCATTAATGACAATTTGTCATTTTAATGATGATAAATGAAACTGTGCGTTATGAACAGTCGCAACAATAACAAGCGGTGGTTATTCAACATATTAATCAGCACACATCGGCTGCATTTCGCAATGAGATACCATTCACTTATGGGTCTAACGTTATTCGTGAGCACGAACCCAATCTTTTCTATAATTCATTCCACAAAAAATTAAGAAGTGGTTTGCAAGGAATGTTCTCTTTCCGTTCAAATAACTGTGGTCTGCGTGCAGAGCTAAAAAAAAAAAACTTTGAGTGACTAAATATAGCATCAGAGAAATAACACGTAAAAATAAACCATTCGAACTTTTTCGAAAAATGAAAATGGAGACACGCTATAACGTTTCAAGGACCAAGGAAGCAAAAATAGCTGCGTCACGAAAAGAGAAAGTAACTAAAGAGTGCCATCAGTAACAAAAGAATACCTTCAACAATGACGAATCGGAGAAAGCTTGGTCACGACTGAATTACTTTCTCGGGCCTAACGGTTACAACTTAAGACCCACTGTGTTTGTGGTATATTGTGACACTATCCGCACTTCTTCAGCGAACGTGTTCGATGATTATTTTGTGCTCTTAACAAAGCAAGCGCACGATCCAGTTAGTACTACACATTTATTGAACAGTACCTCCGAGAGAGCATTTTTGGCGCCCACAGCAGCCAGCAAGATTTCTCGCGTTTTCTGTTCAGGAAAAAACAGCACATGCTCTGACGCGTACGATATCCAGATTAAGCCATCAAGCACGTGCTACATTTCATTGCTGATTTATTGGCACATATATTCAACGTCATTTTTTTCAACTGAAATCTCTGAACAAAAAAAAAAAGCAGACCCTAAAGCTTGGCCTTTAAGATGAACGCGACAGCGATATCCTGTACCTAGTGTGTGCTTCAAACACTTAGTGCATGAAACCTTTTCAGCTTGCTATGCACCCATTTTTATCTCGTTCGATGCCACTTATATACATAGGTTTGCACTTCTTGTAACAAGAGCCATTTGTTTGAAGCGAAAGCCGAATGCGTGTTTTACAGCTGTGTTTTCGGTGTTCCATGTATCTGCATAGACAAATTCACGTGTGCACCACATATCCACGTTGTGCGAATCACAACCCAGAGCGCATTCTTACACTCTCCCGCAGCGCCGCATAAACACCAGATGCAGCTCTACGCCTTCCCTCGTGCTAAATTTATATTCTCACTGTATGGGTGTACAGCAGCAACCGTCATGTACCTGCACGTTCGTGTTTTTCGCCCTTTCTTCTTCCTCCATATATTAAAGGTCGAAGGACGTTCCGTGCTCTAGTTTTTTTTAGCGTATGTTCTTATAATTAGTCTATTACGGCCTGCTGTTTCGATCGTTCTTCCTCTTTCTTTCTTTTTTTCTTTATTTATTTCCTCCACCACCGTGCATTCAGCTCGCAATAAGGGACCCTCGTTGCTTGGTTATCAGGTCACGAGCAGTGATTCCCTGCAGCGTGGTAACGGTGTGTGCTGTGCCGTGGTAGTTCGGACATGCCGGTGTTGAGTAGCAGAGGCGTACACGTACGGCGGCTTCGCACGTTTACGCACCCATACGCACGCGTATAACGAGTGTGAATGTGCGTATACGTGTATCGACACGCCGTGATGGAGGCCGCGCCCATGCGCACGCTCGTGGCGTGCCCTTGAAACGGGGGTAGCGAGCTCTACTGGAAGCACTTTTTTCGCCTTGGCTGCGGCTAGCTCGTTATCCGGATTCATTCAGCGAGTTACAAAAGCGTCTATCTGCCGTGCAGTCTGGCTGACGCAGTCGCGTCGTCGTGTGCCGTACTCTGGACTTACCCCCACACGCGATATTGCTTGCCAGTCGTATTTTGCGTGCGCTGTTAATCATGGCGCTGCCCGCCCTGGTATTCTACAGCCGTATTCGGAGCCAGCGCGTCCGTCTAGACGTGGGTCCAACGGGCTACGTGGCTGGTGAGGCAGAGTATTCACTGTTGTGCTAATAGCCCTGTAATGCCCACCAGCAATTTTGCCTTAAAAAAAAAAAAAACTCTCAGAAAACAAGGACATTTTTATTTATTTTGTGTAGTTCATCTAAAAATATTGTGTGAAATATTATATGAATCATAACACAACTGGCGCCAATTAAGAATAATTCCATTTTTTTAAGTCTAACTTTGTGTAATTTTGTTATCACAAGTTAAATAGGTAGTAACTGCTTTTCCAGAAAACTCTGACAAGTTTATCACCTTTTTCAGAGGGATTAAAATAAATGTATTAAGTACGATAGAGTGGATAAGGGGGAACACCCCTATACGAAGCCAACAGATAAAGCCAACGTAAGCATAGGGCATTCGTTTGTAGTTCTTAGTTTGGAACCTAGCACGTGATTGATATGTGGGGTTTAACGTCCCAAAACCACTGTATGATTATGAGAGACGCCGTAGTGGAGGGCTCCGGAAATTTAGACCACCTGGGGTTCTTTAACGTGCACCCAAATCTGAGCACACGGGCCTACAACATTTCCGCCTCCATCGGAAATGCAGCCGCCGCAGCCGGGATTCGAACCCGCGCCCGGCGGGTCAGCAGCCGAGTACCTTAGCCACTAGACCACCGCGGCGGGGCGGAACCTAGCACGTGTAATCATTTTTTTTTAACTGGCGTCAAATTTGTTGTAGACATCGAGAGAACGAAATTGATTCGAGCACGCCACGTGATGCGCAGGGCAGTACTTGTGGTCGGTCAGAGAAATGGAAATTCAAACGGGGCTGGCGGAGATTTAGTTGAAAACAAATTGCCGTGTAATAAATTGCATTACCTAGCGTAAGACGGGGGAATCGGAGATCAGTGCGAGAAGCATTCACCCGGCAGTGGGCATAAAACTACACTAACAGTCAAGTGATATAACTACGAGACAAAGATATAATAATAAATGTGTTAAAGTGGACTTTTTCGTACTCGCGTGTGGCTTTCTTTTACATAACTAAAGCGCTTCAAATGAAACCCGCAAGTAACACCTCCCTTTGCTTCCCTTGGCTGCATTCGTTGCCGCAAGATGCTTAGGGGCTGTGGTGTTGCGCAGTTGAGCATGATGGCGAAATATTAAGTCACAGCCCTTGGTGGCCGTACATCTATAGGGACCTCAGGCGTCCAAAATCAACCGCGAGTCCACCACAGTACAGCGTTTATCATAACCTTATACAATGGAACTGACCTAAAACAACTCTGAAGCGCCAGAATAATTTCATTGTTATAACCGATAATTCGCAATCGACGGGTTGCATGAAGAAAAGCAGTATAGACGAACGGCAGGTTAACGTGAGAAAACTACAATCTCGAATGCGATACGTCAACAGACATCAGTGGGAAAGATGACAATGCTGCCGATTTTTCGAACATGCTTAAAAATTCAACAGCATTCACGGGACCACCGCTTTTCCATGCCTCAACTTCTTACTGAAACTGCAATTCCGAAAGTGCGTTAAAAAGAAGCGACCGCCCCTTCCGCGCTGTAGTGGATTCCAAAAGTCAGCTTTCTTGCAATTCTCAGTGCTATGCAATGAAGCATATTGTGAATCTGAAGGTGCGCTGAGGCTCGTTGGAGATGTGGGTGGCGGTTCAGCGGCTTGAACCTCTCGTTTTCTTCTTTCTTTTTCGAGGATTTCCTTTTCCATTGCCTGTCGGCACAAATTGATTCTTTTAAACGATAATGTACCACGTGGGCATTGCCGTAAGCGGGTTATTTTACCATATAAAACGCACGAAAGCCACCAGTGCAGCAGCTTCTAATTTTTATAGCCGATATGTTGTTGAAACCGGTATTGCCATAATTGGGCTCGACTGTAGTTGTTTGGCACGTAAATCCGCAGAATTCAATTATCACTGTGAGTTAGATGTATTTAAAAAATGCGAGTGGTTGGTCTTGCTGATTGTACATGCTTCGTGGAACATAGAAGAAAAAAAAAAACAACGGCATGGGGAAAGAAACATTATGTTCGTCTTTTGCTGCTGTCCTGTCATTTCTATTTCTGGTTTGTTTGCTTTTTTTTCTTTCATAAAGTGTTAGAGAGATGTACTGCTTCTCTGCAACATTTTCGTGGACTCGGAGCGTGGGTGCCCATTTTAAAGCACCAAGTTTCTTTTTGACCGATTACTCCGAGTCACCTAGTTCAAGCCGAGGCTACGTCGTAAGCGTGATCGATTGGAAGCTCACGCGTTAATTTTATCGCGCGCGTAGGCGTTTACTGCCGCGCTTGTCCGCTGGCTACGCGTGTAGCAACACTTCGCATTTTCGTTTCAAAGTCTTGTCCTTGGTCTCGGCCCTAATGGTGCTTTATAGCGGCTTCCAGCCAGTGGGTACACGCCAATTTACGACTAGCTCGCATAGTTGTAAAAAGTTGTGGAGATCGGCAATTTCCGATCGCAAGTAATCAAGGTCAGTACTGAACGACCTATGCTGATGTTCATCTTTTTTTTTTTTTTTTGTTCTTCGCATATTCAAGGCTTGTGTGAGGGCTGCTCTGTAAGCACGGCGGAAAAAAAATGTGACTGTAAGCACTATATACGTGGCGTGCCACTCTATTATAGTTCAACGCTTAATACGTTGAACGCATGGGCACAGCTAATGACAGCGTGCGTCCGGTGTTATAGAGTGAGGGCTTAATTTGTGGCGTATAGCTTCGATCTCTGCGATGGTACGTGGGCGTCGATTAATATCGGCTAGCACGCTCGACCAGTTTTATCGTTGCAAAGGCAGCAGGGCGTTACGCGAAGGACTCCCGACGCAACCAATTAACCTAACCGCATTTATTATAGGCTCGGACTTCTTGCTGCTATTCATCAGACTACCACCAAACATTCGCGGTACGAAAGTGAGCAGCCAACATTATCCTCATTTCGCACCCAGATACCAAAATGAGCTTTTGTTTCGAGGCGCGCGCCGTTCACGCACACACGAGCACATACAAAGCAGGAAAGACTGGTATATAACTCAATCATCACATTGCGATCAAGTGACGATGATGATGGTAGCGGACACATCCACCATTACCCATATTTTTAGCCGTTTTTAGCAGACGTCCGTTACCGTTAGCCTACAGCGGCCAACACTCCTCTCTATGAAAAAAAAAAAAAAGAGGATGTGTTGCCCTTTTCGCCGAGTCTACGCCTGCCACGTGTATGATTATTTTTGACGGGACACGTTAGCTCTTTTGGGTACTGCTACTCTCCAAAAAGAATATAATAATGTCCAAAAAGAGTTTACGTACCTTTTTAAAGATAGTCGTATAGGTGGCAAGCGAGAATTCACAAAACCGTAAAAGGACTCTCTTTTTAATAACTTTAAAGTGTGTAGGCCGTCATAACAAGTGTCTGTGCGTGCATGTAATAGGGGTAGTTTAAGTCACGTGGTCTATGACATTGCAGGGCCTTCTACATCGGCTCGAACTTTGTGTCATGAATCGCCATACCCTGCTACAATATTGAGGCGCAATAGGCCAAGGAAAATAATTGTATTCGGAAAGAAAAAAGGACAGTGAAAGAACAAAGAACACGTATATCGCCTTGTGTGATCGTATAGGCTGTCAAACCAATCGACTTTTGAGAAATTCGATGTGGCATATTATACATTACCGGGGCTCTTCGCCGTGTTCCATGTCAGCGAGCTAGTTCGAAGAAATAATGAGTCATCATTGTCGCTCACTGGGACAATTCTTTCGCTCTTTCAAATTGGAAAACTTTTTAATGATGACTCGTAAGTAGACAAGTTGGTGGGCGTGTTCAACAACTGTGGAAAAACACACAAGAATCCGCGTTCTTTTTTCTCCATCTCTCTTTGTGGGCGTGCGTGTGTGTATGTGTCTGTGTGTGTGTGTGTGTGTGTGTGTGTGTGTGTGTGTGTGTGTGTGTGTGTGTGTGTGTGTGTGTGTGTGTGTGTGTGTGTGTGTGTGTGTGTGTGTGTGTGTGTGTGTGTGTGTGTGTGTGTGTGTGTGTGTGTGTGTGTGTGTGTGTGTGTGTGTGTGTGTGTGTGTGTGTGTGTGTGTGTGTGTGTGAGAGAGAGAGAGAGAGAGAGAGAGAGAGAGAGAGAGAGAGAGAGACAGCGTGCGAAAGCGTTTTATGAGTAATTTTGAAGACTCTGTAAAAAGTTTCTTTTTGATTTTAGATGTCGGTAATAATTCAAGATATATAGTACTCGTAACAGGCCTCAGTTAGAGTTTTGTGGTGACTATCATTCGTGTCAGCCGTATTTGAATTGTGGTGAAGTGCAACGAGACGTCTGCACTGAGATTTAGGTGCGAGTTAGTTGCTCAATATCAAACAGGGTCCCTCCCGCTGTATGGTTTGCTTCGTAATAACATGTTGGCTTCTACGCGTAAAACGCTAGTGGCAATATTAATCCAGCTCGCTTTTGTCAATTTATATTATCGCGGCTGACGTCAGCCGAGTCAGTTCTCTCCCACCTTAGTTCGAACGAGAAGCAGTGGCGTAACAGGAGTCAGCGACACCATAATGAAGTTCGTAATTAAGACTGGATCTCTTTCGGACGCTCTCTGACTTCTGTTACCAGGGGGGCTCGTCTTTCTTGCCACTCCCGTTCTTTCCCTCTTCTTTGTTTTCTTAATTTTTTGTGCTTACGTGTGTAGGCGTCGTATTTCTATTCAGAGCATCTCTGTGATCTCTCTAGAGGTAGGCGAAATCGCAATCCGTGTGAGTCGTGCGGGACCCGGCTTCGTCTTCCACACACACACAGAAAAACGCGCCTCATTCGTAATGCATGCCCATAGCGCGCAACTGCCCTCGCAATGTCATTGCACAAGGCTCTCATGAGAGCTCGCACTCCCACGCCACCGCATTCCTCGGAGTGAATCTGAAGAGTTGCGAAACTAAATGGCCGTCTGTCAGTGTACATCGCTCCTCCCTTTCTCCCGCTCTGCTTTCTCTTGTTCTGTCTATTCATTCTCTTGTATGTTAGGCTTAAATTTTGCCAGTCAGATTGAGCTAATAGAGCGAGAAATCTCGGAAGAGTAACTTCATACCTAACGAGGTCTCTAGGCGTAAAACACAGGACACACTGCACATTTACCGTATGTATAGTGCAGATAATCGCTTCCTGTGTACAAAAAAGCGTAGCGAGTTATGCTACGTGGACCTTTTATACGGCATAAAAATGTTTCCGCATTGCGTTGTGCATACTGTCCTTATCTCTTCGCATGGTTTATTTTTACTTGTTGGCACGTGCTTTTTTTTTTTTTGAATGGTGAAGGTGCTTATGCCAGTCGTCGACTGAATTCCCCGAGCGCTGAATTATCAACATCACGATTCGGCATGTGCTACCTTCGTCGTCTTCTTCATCTTCCGCTTCGCTATCGGGACACGTCCGGCAATTTGCCCGGCGTGGAATAGAATAATTGTGATTCGCGAGGGAACGAGAACAGGGAGAGATAGAGTGCGTGAAAGAAAGAGATAGAAATAACGAATGAAATTCCTGGCGAAAAAAAAAAAACTTTCTTCGCAAGGCTTTGCTCGGACCAGCGCACGCTCGATCCGAAGTATGATACATGCAGGCACGCTAGCAGAGTATAGGATAGCCTTGTATGGTATATCTATACCAAAAGCGTGGTAAACTAAATTGAGGGTGAAAAGGAGAAAGTAACGCAGAGTACAGAAAGAACGAGAAAAATAGAGAGAAAGGGAAGGAAACCAGAAACAGGAAGAAATACAAAGAGGTATATATATATATATATATATATATATATATATATATATATATATATATATATATATATATATATATACAGAGAGAGAGAGAGAGAGAGAGAGAGAGAGAGAGAGAGAGAGAGAGAGAGAAATCTGCTCACCACCACATCGTTTTGTGCGCAAGCCCACCGCCGAAGTTCAACTGCTTATTATTGGAGTCTGGTTAAAGGTTGAAGGCGTTGGTTTTCAACGATACTGAGCAGTTTGAGGCAGCGAAAAGGTTATACTTTTGCAGCGGAAAACGTATGCAAAGTGTGATAAACTGTGATCGACCGGAGCCTTAGGTGTGGGGTTTTTTTCAGAGGAGCGTTCTTCATTTGACGCGACGTTTGCAATGCAAAATCACTCGCGCACGCAGGTTTTTCCCGTTCACGACGCGACGCCGTGCGAGGCAACCGAAATGTATGCGCGGTTCCTCCCCCTTCGTGCTTGTCGCTCGCAAGTGCGTTGCCCTCGAGGCTTCACGCTCATTTCGTGCTTGTCATTTCGCGATATCAGATCCGCTCACACCACGGGTGGACCGCCTCGCTCCCTATTCATCTTCCCATGGCCACGTTGCGCTGCGACTACGAGTCGCGAGTCAGTTTGGCGGCGAGTATGACCACCGAACACACCGGACAATCGGCCGAACGCACCGGACGCTTGCCGAGTTATTCAACCCGCATCTCACGGACGCGTTCAGACGACAGCGCTCACAGATGGCGTACGTCGTGCGGGAGAAAATGTCGACGTCTGCGAGCGCAGGCTTGCCGCTCCCATGCGCATTAAATAAACAGGGTTTAAGCCCCTATATCCGATATGTATTTTGGGCGGAGTTTATGTATCTTTTTCTCCGTAGCCATAGAAGTTACGGCAATTATTTTACTATCATTGCGATCATAAGACAGTCCTCGTTTGAGTGAAGCAGATTTAGTACTGAAGATTGTAAATATATATTCTTTATAAATAGTTTACTTCAGGGGCCTTATTATCACTCTGTAATAGCTATGACATGTCGTGTTGAAAAACAGAGCTTCCTCACAAAACAATAATTCTGCTTCACTACATTGCCTGTTACATTATCTAAATACTAGCCGAAATATATGATTATAGATACTTGCGTGGCTGAAATAAAAGATCATAAGTACAAAAAAAAGCATGTTTTGAGATAATCGGTTTTAAAGCAAAAAAGTGTGGACTTTTTCAAACGTGCAACGAGACGTCAGCTTATTGACGGGCCCGCTAATTAGGCACCAACCAGATACTTATCACCAATATAATTTTTTTTTGCGTTCAACGTCTTCCCTAGCGAGCCTCCTTAGTCGCCTGCTGTGCAGCGCCTTGTTAGCAAAGGACTGTTGACGCCGGTCAAGAGTGCGCAGGCACTGCACTGTGCACTCATTTCAGAGGAGTTCAGCACATTCACACAGGCTATAATGCCACCATTAAAGGTGAAGACAGAATCAAAGGTGCATATTTTATATGTTTGTCGTCGAGGAAAACGGTTTTTGGATTGCACTCCCACACGACAATTCAACGACTCGTTAGGGTTTCGAATTTTCCCATAGATGCATTTAGAAAATAATTCTGAATGACCTAGTTCCGGGTAATTCAGTTTAGCAGCCTTAATAACACATAATGGAAGGTATATTCTTTCTAATTGAGTGGCTCACCATTGAACTGGGATTTGCTGAATTTACGCCAAGGTTCGACGTCCTTCAGACAAAGGTCGTGAAATGGATTGGTATCCTTTGATCCTACATAATGTAGCCCGGACAGCTTTTCGCATGTTCTCCCAGCTGGCTCTATTTATTTTAATGACCAAACGATAATTGTTTGGTGCTTTGCAATGATGGCACTACTAAGACTTCCCCGGCCAGATGAAGATTTCCGGACGGGAAGCTTGAAGTCCCTGCTTTCTTTCGTTTTCACTTTTTTCTTAATGTGCCAAATGCACCCCAGCTTGCAAGCTGTAACCTCTCTATACAGACACGATGCCTCAACTGTGAGGAATCCCCTTGCACCGTAAGAATGGGAGCACGGCAGGCCACCGCACGAGTTTTGAAATAGGCCATCTTTAGAAAAAATAAAAACCACTGAGACAAACAAACGACTGATTCTGGTTCAGAAATGACCACAGAGTTCAAATAACGCAAGAAGAAAAATGACATTTTTCAATATTTTCGATTACCCTGTCCCCTAAGGTGAAACCCTTTAATATCTCATACTCTCAGTGATCGGTATCCGATTCGATAGAGAGAGAGTGAGAGAGAACCACTTTATTAAAAATAAATGATCCCAGTCTGGATCCACTGATCAAAAATACGCCATATCCACTAGGCGAATGATCTGTCCACCCATCCGTCCGTCCACATGTATGTATGTATGCATGTATGCATGTATGTATGTATGTATGTATGTATGTATGTATGTATGTATGTATGTATGTATGTATGTATGTATGTATGTATGTATGTATGTATGTATGTATGTATGTATGTATGTATGTCCGTCCGTCCGTCCGTCCGTCTCCTATCACACTAGAACATTCGTCTCCAACGTATCGGAGTGGAGCGAGCGCCACAACGTCATCTAGTGAGCACTCCAAGGGCTAGAAATGACTACGACGGACGAAAAGAGAATAGCCTGCATCCTAAGGAGCTTCACCCCTAAAACAAGGTCTATCCATAAGACAGGCTTAGAAGTTTCGAATTTTCGAGTAGTGCCTTCATGATTTCTGGGGAACAGTTCACTTCTCCAGGGTCACAGGTGTTAGATCTGTCGGTATGTGCTTTAGGTTCTCGCCTATGACTGCAAGACCCCCCGGATAGACCTACAGAACGTACAAGCGTTATCCATGAAGTCACGTACTGTGGGCCATGCAAGAAGGGGACCTGTTCTTTGCATTGTATGTAAATCTCCCGGGCTCTCCTTTGTGGTGGCCGGATTTTCTTAAGCGCACTGTATTGCTTGTCATGGCTTGTTCAGACAGGCGCCAACGATTAGATGAGATGCGCAACAATCGCAGGGTTTGTTCCGATCCTCCATACTCCATGACAAAACGCGAGGCAGCCCTGGTGAGGCGTGCCCCAGCTCACTCTTTAATGGAACCCCACATTTAGCACCGCATACAAGTAAAGGTCCCCTCGAACAGTGCTATCAGTGGTAAAGCTTTATAGCTGTGGCGTCTCCTCGTCAAATGGGAGGAGAGATGAACAATTATGACCGCTGGAACGCGAATGGCGTCTGCTCAATACGCAAAGCACGAGAATACGAACGCATGCGAAACTGGGGAAGGTTAGTCTCGCTGCCATTCACAGTAAAAATGAAAAAGAAAACATGCACACGTTTGGTTTGTGTGCCATTCCACTAAACGTGCGAAAAAAAAATGGCAGCATATCCACGGAGTGAATGATGGAGAGTGGGGCGAAGCATTCATCCGTCCATTCGTTCTTGCTTCCGTCCGTCCATGCGTCCGCCTGTGTGACCGTCCATGCGTCCATCCGCCCGTCCGTGCGTGCGTCTGTTCGTGCGTCCGTCCCTGCGTTCGTTCATGCATCCGCCCCTGTGTCAGTTCATGCGTCCATCCATGGATCTGTCTGTGTGTCCGCTCGTCCATCTATTCAACACTCCAAGTACCACCATCTCGCATCTTTTCATCATATATTGGATGGATGGATATGGCTGTACCCTTTAGATCGGGCGGTGGCTAGCGCCACCAATCCGTAATACTTAATGAACCCAAAACTATATTTATTTTTTTTCCCTAAAAAGTGAGTTTGAGGATTCGTACTTTGCAGTGAAGAGTTTAATTTTCACTCGTGTCTTGACTTTAGCCACCAATCAGATAACCTCCTTCTAGATAAGTCTACTTGCTTAAAGTCTATTTTGACCTCCCGGTCCCTAAACCCCAGTGCGTTGAAAAACTCTGCGCCATCATCCTGAACTATAGGGTGAAGCCCTTTACAGAACATTATCAAGTGTTCGGCAGTTTCTTCTTCCTCTCCACACGCACTGCATACTGTGTATTTCCCTTCGTATTTGGCCCGATATGTCTTGGTTCGCAGTACTCCCGTCCTTGCCTCAAACAGTAGATAACTACCCCGAGTATTATCATAGATCCTTTCCTTGGCAATTTCCTGCTTAAAAGTTCGATAGATCTCTAGTGCGGACTTCTTAATCTTGCCCATTTTCCACACGTCAGTCTCCGTTTCCTTCACTTTCTTCTTAACCGATAGTTCTTTTTGGTTCGGCCACCTGCTGTTTTCTAAGTATTTACCAGTCAACTTCCTGGTTCGCTTCCTCCATTTCGTATCCGCATTTTGCATGTACAAGTAGCTGAAAACCTTCCTAGCCCAACGCTCTTCCTTCATTTCTCTCAATCGCTTCTCAAATTTTATCTTGCTGCTAGCTTCCCTGCCCTCAAATGATGTCCATCCCATATCACCTTGTACTCCCTGATCTGGTGTATTCCCGTGAGCTCCTAAAGCAAGCCTACCTATTCCACGTTGCTTAATTTCTAATCTTGCTTGAACTTCTGATCTCATGCACAAGACCGCATTGCCGAACGTCAGCCCAGGAACCATGACCCCTTTCCATATTCCTCTCACAACATCATACCTATTGTAATTCCACAGTGCCCTATTTTTCATCACTGCTGCATTCCTGTTACCTTTAGTCGTCACGTATATTTCGTGTTCCCTCAGGTACTCGGTCCCATCGCTTATCCATACGCCCAGATATTTGTATTTATCTGTTATCTCAAGCGTGACCTCCTGTATCCTAGGCTCACTACCTTCGTTGTCATTGAAAATCATGACTGCTGATTTTTCCTTACTGAATCTAAAATCTAACCTATCTCCCTCATTACCGCAAATGTCCATCAATCTCTGCAAATCTTCCTTGTTGTTGGCCATTAGCACTATATCACCTGCGTTTATTAATGCTGGTAGTGCCTGATCAATAAGTTTTCCATGTTTGACTTAAGAGAGGTTGAAGCCCAGCCCACTTCCTTCTAAATTTGCCTTTAATCCTTGTAGGTACATCATGAATAATAAGGGCGACAGGGAGCACCCCTGCCTAAGCCCCCGTTTTACCTCTGCAGGCTTGGATAACTGTTTTTCCCACTTTATAACTACCTTGTTACCTTTATAGATACCCTTTAAAAGATTAGTGACTACATGTTCCACGCCTAGTGTGTCCAGTATTCTCCACAGTTCCTCTTGAACCACGCTATCGTACGCTCCCTTGATGTCCAAGAATGCTAGCCACAGGGGTCTGTGTTCCTTTTCTGCTATTTCGATGCACTGCGTCAGTGATGAACAGATTGTCTTCCAACCTCCTGCGTTTCCGAAACCCATTCTGCACCCCCTCATCCTCTATCCGTGCCTGCAGTCTTTCCTTTATAATCTGCATCGCCAGCCTGTAGACCACTGATGTCACTGTTATTGGACGGTAGTTGTTTATGTCAGCTTTGTCCCCCTTTACTTTGTAGATCATGCTCATCCTGCTGAGTTTCCATCCATCGGGAACTTCACCATCGAACTTTAGTTTGCTCACTGCCTCTCTCAAAGCCTGCTTAGACTTCGGACCTAATGTCTTTATCAGCATAATTGGAATGCCATCTGGGCCTGTTGATGTACTACTAGGAACCCTTTCCTCAGCCCTTTCCCACTCTCGTTGTGAAAAGAGAGCCATTGCACCACTTCATTCATCCTTGTCTATTGTGGTGCATAAAATGCTTCTTTGTTGAAATTTTTGTCACCCTTGTTCTTATATATTCAATAGCTTTGTCCCCTTCTAGCCTGGAACCTTGGGCTGTAGTTATAAAACTCTGCTCTAGGCTCGTCTCATTTTTTAGGGAGTTTAGATGGTCCCAAAATTTCGCAGCTGCCTTTCGATCTTTTTTATGTACTTCTGCCAGCCACTGAGCTCCCTTTCTTCTAATCTTTTCATTTGTCAGAAGGGATGCAGCCCTTCTACAGCTTAGAAAGGTTTACCATTTTCTTTCAACATCATCTGTCGGTTCACCCCGCTGCTTAGCATGTCAGTGTTCCCTAGAGGCTTCCGGACGTTTTGCTATGGCTCTCTTAACTTCCTCATCCCACCAACTTTTGGGTTTGTGTCTTCTTTTCCGGGGTGACTTGTTACGCGTCTTAGCAAGCTCTAGCTCAAAGAGTCTAATTAGATTTGTGTATGTCCACACTGTCTTATTATCCTCCGTGATTACTTTCTCAATTTGTTTAGTGGCTATTTCAATTTGCCTTTCTGAATAAAAATTTTCCTGTAGTTGCTCATCTTGTCTCCTTCCCACTTTCACTGCTCTTCCAAAACTTAGCTTGATACGTTTGTGATCACTACCCAGACTTCTGGAGCCACCTCCATCTATGTGCATTCCCCTGAGCTTATCATACATCCTATGTGACATCAGTGCATAACCTATCGTCGACTGCAGCCTTCCTACCTCCCATGGTATTTGCCCTTCACACTTCTCGGTACTGTTGCAAATGATCAAATCAAGCCTTTCACACATATCCATGATCATTTTGCCTGTCGGGTCGGTATACCCATCTATATCTTCTATGTGCGCATTCATGTCTCCTAGTATAATTATCTCGCACTCTCTTCCTAACTCCTGAATGTCCTTTGATATACACTCTACCGTTGCCTGGTTTTCCTCTCTGGCCTTTGTTCCCGTCCACAAGTACACGAAACCAAGGAATGTCATTTGACCTGCCACTTTCACTTCTAGCCATATTCCCCATATAGAAGCACCGCCATCCGGCGGACATTCCAAGGACTAAACGATGATGATGATGAAAAACATTTATTATAAAAGAGAGAGGTACGGGGCCAAAGCATGACCCCGCTATATGGTCGGCGTCCTTAGTCCGGGACACCGCATGACGAGGCCCCTACTCGCGCCCATCTCACCAGAGCCCGTTGAGACTCTAGTGATGAGCAGTTGAGGAGGGCAGTCTCCCATGCCTCTCGGGAAGGGGTAGAGGAAGGGGGTAGGTGGGGATTTTTCGGACATGCCCATACCATGTGGAAGATATCACACGTCTCCCCACAGTGTGGGCACCGCCCATCTGTGTTCGCATCGAAATGTTTTAGGATTGCAGGACAGAGTAGAGTACCTGTCTGCAGGCGCCTTAGAGTTCGCTCTTCCGCCTTACTCAGCCCCTTTGCAGGAGCCGGGTAAAGGCGGTGAGTGTCGCGATAATAGGTCAGAATTTCTTTGAAGCGCAGCAGCGGTGTATTGGCCTCCGAGTCATAAGAGCCAAGGTGAGGAGCCCGTTGGGTAAGCGCTCGGGTGGCCGCGTCAGCGGCCTCATTACCTCGTAAGCCCTGATGGCCAGGAGCCCATACGATGCGTTTCGGGGCTGGATCAGCGAGAGCCCGTTTTAGAATTTGGCTGGCTAGGGGGGATATCTCTCCTACCATGTAATGAGCACATGCTTTCCGGGAGTCCGTGATGATAACTTTCGAATTGGGGTCCGCAGCAGCAAGCGCTATCGCGACTTCCTCAGCGCGTTCTGGATTTTGTGCTCGGAACGAGAGCCCATTGACATGCTTTTCCCGGTGAACTACAGAGGCCGTGTAAAATCCCGTGGGCGAAGGCCCTGCTATATCTACGTAGAATACACCAGGTCGGGAGCCGTGTTGCCTCTCAAGCGTCCGAGCCCGCGCCTGTCTTCTGCAGGACTAAACGAGAGGTGGCACACGCACACTTTCTTACGGCTTGCGCTTCGGGTCTACTTCCCACTTTTAACCACCTCGAGTTCATGGTATATACTAGTTCATTGTATTTGTGGCACTGTGGCTCAACGCTCGCTAAACCTATCTAAAACTAAGGAGGTTACACCCAGCGAGTATAATGTAGCAACCCTTTCTTGTCAGATAGTGCTCAATGTACATGCCAGTGGCTGCTAATGGCGATCGCAGCGTGCGCGTTAACTAAAACCCCTTAGCATCCATTGGCATATACATTGAGCACTATCTTTTATTGTTCAACAACGCACTGAAGAAATCTCTCACCGGCACCACCTTGGAGGTCAAAATGTTATACTTGTTACACACTACAACGGCTACGATGGACGAACGGGTGCCGCTATAAAGAGCTTCACCCCTACAACGTGGCATAGTCAGTCGAATGGTCACAGGCTTTTGCGCAACACACTTTGGGATCTACAAAGTGTTTTTCAATTTTCTTTTGTATGCGCTGTTTTTCAGTAACTGATGCTCTTATCTATCGTGGGCTCGTAGGTGATGAGCCGTTTCTGATCTGGCTGTCTGTTATTGACTTGTCGTTGCAATCATTGTTACCTGTAAATGGACACATGAGTCTTGTTGTTGCCACGTGTTGCTTGTGAGCACGTGGATCCCACCACTGGCATAGAGGAAGGAAACTATGAGGAGGAAGCATTGCCTAATCCTATGTCACGAAAGAGAGAAAAGAATAAGGAGAACGAAAGCAAGAGAAAGAACGAGAGAGAGAGGAAGAAAGGAAGAAAGAGATAAGAAAGAAATGAAGAGAGACAGAATGAAAGGAAAGAAGCGAATGAAATAGAGGAAGACAAAGAAAAAAAAGATGGAAAAAAAGAAACAGAGAGAGAGGGGGGACAGAAAGTAAAAAAAAAAAGTGCTAGTACGTTATGCACGCTGATGCAATGCTTCACTTGCCTCCGCTTTCCCGGTAGGGCAAGTGTTTGGCTTTTTTTTTTTTTTTTGCACCCAACGTGCTGCACGACTTTTGCCGCAGCGAGTGGTGAGCCGCTCGAACATTCGTGACGTCAGCTCTAATCACGTTGTGCGTGCGTGCTTTATAGGCGCTATATTTATCCGCTATGTGCATGCAGTGGACTCGCCGTGAATACGAGGTTTGGGCTTTGACTTGGAGGCGTGGCTGTTTGGGCTAGTTGGCTGGTCATGACGATTGTTACAGCGTGACAACAATCGTCGGTTCGGGTCTTAATCCCGACCGCCGTGGGCGTTTTCCGCTTTATATTGACGCGATATATTGGCAGCATTCAAATACAGCGCCATTCACCGTGCCGCACAGAAACCGTGGCAGCACGAGCACCTGGCCAGACTCAGATTGCACGCGTCACGTGCTCGGGGTTCTGGTGAAGGAAAGAAAGAGGTGTTCTGGTTTTGTGTGTGTGTGTGTGTGTGTGTGTGTGTGTGTGTTCGACGGATTCAGTTTCCTCTCAGTTACCTTAACTTGTGGGCACAGGCTCACCCCTAATAACTCGGTTTGTTTCATAGGCCTGTGTGCTTCAGTATCGCTGCAATATGCTGCGCGAATGAAATGTTACTTAAAATCACGTAATGCGTGGTATTGCGCTCTCTGTGCATTTGAGAGCGTGAATGTTAAGAAACGACGTGACGATGGCAATGTGCTTTTTTTTTTTTAGGGAAATGGGAGGCACGCATACTGCTTTTCGCCGCCATCAGGTCGATACATCGAGAGAACTGTTTATTGAAAGGCAGATAACTTAGCCGGCGTATAGGAATCGCTTACTTACTATATAATCTACGTGGGGAAGGTGATTGGATTGGACAACTCCATTTGCATCGCATAGCGGCACGTTGGGATCACTCAACAGCTCCGTAATTCACGATCACTTCTACTTGTGGACGTCTGTTGACGAAACGCGTGAAGGGGAAAGTACATATATACAAATAATTGAGATACTCGAAGGATTTTCTCGGGGAGCCCCACAGCGTGTGCACTTAGGGAAAGGAAACTCATGGTAACGAGATTCTGAACCATTACGCTTGCTTTCTGAAGGCACAGCTTATCGGGTGCTTACAAATAGCATTGCGAGGTGGCTTACGCCCAGACGTATCGTCAGCAGCAGACGAGAATTGGTACATTCAACATGGTGTGGCCGATCGTAAAAAAAACAATAAACTGAGTCCTTTAGGTAGTTTGTACCGTTTCTATTTTTGCACACACCCAATGTCAAGTTTTGGTCCCTGTATAGTAGATATTGCCATTAACAGAACTGGAAGGGCACGCAAAGTACAGCTTTAGTTCTGCTAAAGCTGATCCCTGAAATGATTGATTGGTTTATTGGCAGGTGGGCTGGCTGTCAAGCAGGCCACACCTCGTGGTCTTGAATACTTCATCCACACAGTCGACTAGTTCAAGAAAGTGACTTTGCCCCGCCGCGGCGGTCTAGTGGCTAAGGTACTCGGCTGCTGACCCGCACGTCGCGGGTTTGAATCCCGGCTGCGGCGGCTGCATTTCCGATGGAGGCGGAAATGTTGTAGGCCCGTGTACTCAGATTTGGGTGCACGTTAAAGAACCCCAGGTGGTCGAAATTTCCGGAGCCCTCCACTACGGCGTCTCTCATAATCAAATGGTGGTTTTGGGACGTTAAACCCCACAAATCAATCAAGAAAGTGACTTTGTTCGCTTTGAGGAAAATGTGTCGCCAGCAAGCTCGCATAGCTACCCACGACTTGTGAAGCTAATAACGGTACTGCACATTGATTAAGTTGCTCACGTGCATTTGAGGGGTTCTGCGCGGCAAATGTCCAGCAAGTATACTTTCTGGTCAGGCCACTTTCAGCTCCTGCTCGAAAGTAGTGTAGCGAAGGTGTACTCCTCAAGCTAATCTTTATCCCAAAGAGGGGAATGATATTGCATGGCAATACGTTTTTCAGTTGATGCTTAGCGATGCTTTCATGAGCTCCGCTCGGTAAATTCGAGTTAAAGCTTTCAAAGCAGTACGTTTAGTGAACGCCATGGTTGACCATGATATACTAGTGCGAAATGGTCACCCTTAATCGCGATCACGGCCGATCCGGATTAGGCTCGGTCGCTATGAGGTGCTGCTACACGGTCACTTATAATCGCGATCATTCCCGATCGATATCAAAATTACGGCTACCTGTGCATCGAGATCTGGCTCCCAGATGGCGATTCGACAGATGTCTGCGCCAAACTCGATCCAAATCTGTTTGTACCGAGTAGCACTGATGATTGTTGACCGCGATCAAGAAATCTGATTCGGGTCCACCCTGATTGCGATCAAAAGTGGTCATGTGACATCAATATTAGGTATGCCTTGCTCTTCAAGTTTCCTGCATCGTGGCTCGTGGGCGTGCGTTGTTGCTCTTGTGGATCTATGCCCATCGCGTGAATAGTCAGTGCTACCTCATCCATCAACAGGTCTTTCTGTTACCTGTATTAAGGTGAAATCATTTAATGCTTCATACTCTTGGTGTCAGACCATCTATCCATCCGTCCGTCCGTGCTCTGCAAAGGTGCCAGCTGTGGCCTCTACCCCTAACTCTCTCTCTGCTATCACGTGACGGCACATATCCGTTGCGCCACCACAGCTGTGGATTCTGCCCCTTCGCATAGTCAGTCGAATGGCCACAGCCTATCGCTGAAGAAATTTACAGAATTGTCGTTCAACCATTATAAGAAATGACATGTTATTTAATAGCGTCCTGGGATGAGCGAGCTTAATGTTATTCCCATATAACTCGACATGCTTGTCTCGTTCTCTGTACATGAATTTTGTAATGAACAACACCCATATCATATTACTGTACCATGAAGTCTGCTTATATTATGTGTGTAACTTAGCCAAGTGCCTTCTTTCTTTCTACTGTTTGCAGGTGGTGATGTGACCGCGGATGCGAACGCCAGGAACTGTACGCAGATGAAATGGTAAGCTGTATCAACATTATTTCTTGATTGATATGTGGGGTTTAACGTCCCAAAACCACCATGTGATTATGAGAGACGCCGTAGTGGAGTGCTACGCAAATTTCGACCACCTATAGGGTTTTTTAACGTGCACCCAAATCTTAGAATACGGGCCTACAACATTTCCGCCTTCATCAGAAATGCAGCCGCCGCAGCTGGGATTCGATCCCATGACCTGCGGGTCAGCAGCCGAGTGCCTTGCCCACTAGACCACCACGGCGGGGAAGCTAAATTTGTAGGGGATTGGTAACTATAGAAATTGGAAAATTATATGCAGCTCTGTTGAAGCACATGACATTGACTGTAGCCATAAGAACGGTTCTCGTCCTCCCCGTCATCATCATCATCATCATCATCATCATCATCATCATCATCATCACCATCATTATTATTATTATTATTATTATAATTATTATTATTATTATTATTATTATTATTATTATTATTATTATTATTATTATTATTATTATTATTATTATTATTATTATTATTATTATTATTATTATTATTATTATTATTATTATTATTACGGTAAACGCTAGTTAGTTTGGTCGTTTTTCGCCGCAACCCGATCAATTCGGATGATTCTCGGAGCGTGCCAAGCACAGCGCACCGCGAATGTGTGATCAACGGACTCAAAGTGGCGTTCGCGAACGACGGAAACGGGTGCGGGCCCTCAAAGACGCGCGCGCTTGCCGTCCACAATCTTACCACAATTGCGCTCGTTGGTGGCCAAGGCTTGAACGGCAACGAAAATACTTTTTTTTTTGCGATTTCACTTGTGCGAGCCGCCTAAAATAAGCTGTGCCTCGATGCCTTTTTAACACCAGTAACCGTGACGCCATATTATTGCAATAGCAAATGTATGGGCACTCTCGGCTGGATTTCGCCGCCCGCGTTGATATCATGCACCATAATATACATATATATATATATATATATATATATATATATATATATATATATATATATATATATATATATATATATATATATATATATATACATACATAAAATGTGAAAACGCAACAAAGGGAACAAAATTCAACAAAAAAGACTCCGGCGCGCGGAATCGAACGTGGGACCCTCCGCGTCGTTAATGCGAGGCGTTAATCACAGAGCCACCGAGGGGTACAACGTTCAAACGGCAAACTATTCATATCTACCACTTACCGCTGTTGACGGGCATATCAGGGGGGGGGGGGGACTATGGTGTTTTGAGCATTATCAGAAAAATGGCGCTATGAGCGCGCGACGGCTCTTGTCTATCATGCGTACTTTGGCCCGAATAGGGAATGATGGGGTGTACGCTCTATCGCGTGCCCTTATCTTGCAGTGGGAAAAATCGTACGTCTTGGACACTCTTTAGGTTGCGTCGGAACGATTCTGTTGTAGTTACCGGGCGCACAAAGGTCACTGTAATCGTTGCATAGCATCCGTTTGCGAAAAGAGCGCGGTTTTCAGACACAGCGAAGTAACAACTGAGGCGCTTATTCGCGTTTATCTTTACCTGTGAGTACGCTTTGTGCGTCATTTGTGCGTGCGTAACGCGGGGCACGTTTCGGTCTGTTTGCCATTCTGCGCGTGACCTTCTCATTTCTTGCTATCGCCTTCATAGAAAGAACACAAAAGAAAGAAAGAACACAAACAAAACCTTACCAAGACAAGTGGCTTTCGTGTTAACGTTCCGTCTGAAAGTCCACTAAGGCCACTGTACTATAACGCCTGAAACGCGTCGTTGTCATTTTTTTAAGCGACCTCCTCATCTAACGGTTACGCGTGAAAGTTCAGGTGCAACTTAACAGACAGTTTGATTCCTAATTACTGCAGACAGTGCTAAACTTTGCTAAGGACAGATACAAACGGGAGAAGTCCTTGTATCTTGGCCTCATTGTACCTGTCCTCTTCGTATCTGTTCTTATTACAGTGATGGCTCTGCGTGTATTAGTTCAGCAGTATTGAACTCTTGTTTTATGTCGAGCCCTTAAGGTTCAAAGTAAAGTTGAAATCCATCGCAATTCTTACACGTACATTTATACCCCACATCTACCGGAAAGCAAAAGAGATGTGCGCGCTCCGATAACAGCGCTCGGCTGGGAGTGCATGCTCCATCGATTTCGAAGTCTCTTATAGAAAAGTAAAAGTGGTATTTGTCTCCGTTTTATTGCCCGCCGGCAGAAGAGATCGCCCTTCTATCAAGAAGGCACCGGTTTATCTTTGACACTCAAAGCGCACGCAATCACTCACCGAAACGAGTGGCCCTTTCATGTTTTACTTTTAAGACACTTGAGTCTGTTTGACAAAGCGAGCTTTTATAGCGCAGAAAGAGAAGTGCATGTCATGCGATGTGTTCGTGTGATTCGCGAGTTCTTAGTTATGTGTTCTTCTGTGCGTGCGATCGTGACCTGGAATGCTGGTTTTTCTAAGCCGGCGTGTTTATGCCGGATGACAGCTGATCGGCCTTTGAAGTTACGAGCTAAGGCAAAATGGTAAGGGAACACACACGCACACACGCACGCACACACGCACACGCACGCGCACACACGCACACGCACAGAAAGAGAGAGACTGAGAGAGAGGAGGGAGCACTATACGAGAAAAGAAAAAGACCTCGAGCACTTAGTTGAACTGCATAGCGAGTGACTAATGTGTTCATCAGCTGTTGACGAGCCGACGCATTCGTAGCCCGCATACAGTGTAATGAAAATTGTTGGTTCGGAATGCCAACATTGGCTAATGTCGCTGAGATATGGCCGATGTTGATAGTGTTAGCTCATAGTTAATGTTGGATAATGGCTGTTACGTGAGCAACATTTCCTGATTTTAATTTCTTTCCTTTAACTGAAATGATTAGATCTTTAATTATTAGTGATGGGCGTCTTTTGGTTGGATTATTTTGAAGGTATTCAACTATCAGTATACCTCTGGTTTACTATCAATAGCTATACATCAGCAGTGAATAGTTATCATGGATGTCGACAGGATTTCGTGAATAATTCCAATGAAGTGAAGTCGCGCGGAACGGTCTTTCTAAACGTCGAGCTGCAAGTAATAAAGGACTAATGCGCTTCCGTACTACAAATATTTCTCGTGTTTTTGTGCGTGTGCTGTAAATAAACAATTTCCCGCCTTTTTCTTTCATCTCTCAATTTGTCGCAGTAGCCAGGAAACCTGTCGAGTTAATATCCACATTCTCTCGTTTTCATGTGGTGTTGGTCAGTTAAAATAAATTAGCAAAGATAAAAAATGGGGTGCTACCGTGAATACGCAGGTTTATAAAACATCAAAAGCCACGGATGAAAATTTAGTCGTGCGAATTCGATAGTTTTTCGCACCTAAACTTCCTTGGTAGTACATGAAACACCATACAAAGAAATAAAACTTGGGGTCAGCGCTTCGTCCGTCAGTTCCACTGTCCCGTGTTTCGCGCTGCGGCGGCTCTATTCGATTTCTATTAGTTATACTATTTTGAATGTGGATGTGAACCGTCGTGAACATGCTACTAAACTGAGAACTGCCGGGATATGTCGTCATGAAATAATGACGAAAAATACATTGAATCCAGAGAAAGCGAAAAGATGTGGGATATAATATATATATATATATATATATATATATATATATATATATATATATATATATATATATATATATATATATATATATATATATATATTTAATCGAAATGTAACCTAGCTCCTTCGAAGCCAAATGAGAATTGCCGAGACAGGGTCGGTGCGTTACGCTGCTGAACTGGAGGACGCTGGTTCTCAAACACGGTAAGGTATACATTTAGATTGGCGTGGAAGGCGCACGTGCAGTTTAAATACCTGTCTACGTCGGTGAACTCGAGGCAGCCATGAGTAACCTGAAGTCCCCCCCCCCCCCCCCCCGCGGCGGTCTAGTGGCTAAGGTACTCGTCTGTTGAACCGCAGGTAACGGGATCGAATCCCGACTTCGGCGGCTTCATTTTCGATGGAGGCGGAAATAATGTAAGCCCACGAGCTCAGATTTGTGTGCACGTTAAAGAACCTCAGGTAGTCTAAGTGTGCGGAGCCCTCCACTACGGCGTATCTCATAATCATATGGTGGGTTTGGGACGTTGAGCCCCACCTGTCAATGAAACCTGAAGTCCACTGCTATATGGACAACTTTGTAATGATCTGTGAGGAGACGGGACGTTAACTTTCACAATTTTGGTTTGGGTAAATCGCTTCTTCAGCGTCACTGTAACTGATAAGCTTTTGTGTGATTGTGACTTTTGGCGGATATTTACAGACAAACGACCTCGAGGTTACCGAGGTCGTTCCCTTGAAAGCCGATATACCATAAAGAACGGTTCTCCTGTTCAAGTAAAATTATGCAGAGTCTTAAGTACAAGAGAAGTCCGGCCGCAATGACTACAGACCGAGGATTTGGGACTGTAGTTTATAATATTGTCTGCATTGTAATTTTCTATGCGATGTCCTTCCATAGCGCAAAACGTTGAGCGTTGGTTCTGTCGCTGCCCTCTGCACCCAAGTTGTCATATACATCCTGCATTCTTTAAAGCGTCAAAGAGAGAAATAAGACTTACAGCCCAGAAAAACAAAAGATGAGACACAAAGCGAAGCTTGTCCGGGCTCTTGACTCCTTCGGGCCGTGCTCCTGCAGCTCTTCTCGGAACGCGGTAAAATAAAATAAAAAGTGAGGAACGGCTCGACATGAAGGAAGACGACTACACCTCTCCGACTTGTTCCTTGTGGTTTGCTTTACCCGTTACCTCTCTTTCCGCAACCTGCAGGGCTTCCACGCCGGCATGCAGCTCCACAAGAGCATCTCTGGGCCGCGCAGCCTCGCCGGCTACCGCGTGATGTGTCCGCCGATGTCTGCGGTCCTCGTCCTCTTCGGCGCAGCAGTCCTCGTCGCGTCTACCGCTACTGCTGCGGCCCCCGGTGACACCGCTTCGGAGCCGGCTTGCCCGGCGCCCAGGCGCGGTGACGATGGCGTCCTCCTGGAGTCTGACGCCGACGTCTTCCTGGGCGCGTTCGTGCAGGCGCATGAGCCCGCCAGGGACGCCCTGCTGGGCTGCGGCTTACCCCTGGCACAGGGGGTCGAGACCTTAGAGCTATTCAAGTGGGCCATCGGCCTCCTCAACAGGGACCAGGGATTCGTCCCTGGTGTCAAAATTGGTGAGCTAGTTTTTTTTTTTAAGAGCGAAGCTTTTCAAGCCGTGGGTCGTGCGTCCGCGATGTATGTAGTAGTAGTAGTAGTAGTAGTAGTAGGGACGATTGTGGAGGGAAATAACACAAACGCTCAAATCCACATTTGTTAAACACGAAGAAGAAATCTACATTCAAAAGAAGGGAGTCTGTATTGGCTCTAGATTGGTGCCTACTCTTTGTGAAATTTTTCTGAGCTTCGTGGACAGAAAGTTGGCAGACAACTTGGAAGAGATCGTCAGACGTGTTTCCAGTTACGTCGACGATTATTTAGTGCTTTTCGATGCAGCTGACTATTTTCGAGATTCAGCGAATATCTTGAATATGTTTCACAAGAACGGCAGTGGCCTAAACTTCACGATCCAGATTATAAAGAAAGGAGTTCTTGAATTCCTTGACTTGGAGCTGAATTTTTACAAACTCATGTGTGTTGGCTCTATACCACCCTTGTTCTTTGAAGATCTTACCCAACTTCTCCTCAAATTATTCTAGAATAATGAAGCAGGATACACCATTTCTATGTGTTCATCCTGTAAAGCAGAATTCTTGTCAGGGAAAGGTTACAAGTAAGCTATAATGAACAAGTAGTTAGACTTAAGCAAGCGGGTTACCCGGAGCGCAGATCTAGCGTCCGAGAAGATGCACAACTGTCTTTAAACAAATGGAACACGGGCTGGGAATGAGGAACGCACCGTCAGAGAAAAAAAAATACATGGACATACTGTGTACTCAACGAGTTGCACACGGTTTAAAAAATGTCAGGGGCGTAGCCAAGAGGAGAGGGTAGGGGGCAATTCAAACCCCTTCCAAAATATTTTGTTAAAGCCCCCCCCCCCCCCCCCCACCACTTATTCAACTTTTTTTTTTCGTCACTTTGTGCTGACATGATTTAAAATCTAAGCGCTGCTATCACAATATCATTGCTGGGCGCTTTTACAATGAATAATGTCTGCATACAAAAAAAAACGTGCCGCGGTGTTTCTCAAGGCTTAACACTCTGTGAGATTTTGGGCAGCAATCTCAGCCGCGAGCGTTTTAAGTTGGCTTGGCAACGGCATAAATGCTCAAGCGGTGGTCATACTTGTACACGTTCGAACAGATCTTGCCGGAGTCGATCACTACGATAATTTTCAATAGGCAGAGGTTCATTTTAATAGAACTAGCCAGATGTCAGTTTCAAGGGCCACGTTTGCAAGTATATATTACAATGCGACTCTTCGTATATCTGTATTAAGATATACTCAAGCCAGAGAATAACATTTCTATTGAACCTTCGCATGTTCTGCTAAAGTATAAACACACACGCACACGTGCACACACACGCACATGCACGCGCGTGATTGAATATTTGGTTTATACACCTAACTCAACTTGTATGCGAGTATAAAATATATTTACACATATTTTTATTATGCCATAACGTCTAAGGCACTCCGTAGTATTGTCTAGTGTCAAAGATGCAACACAGGCAAAGGTGCATGCTAATCACAGCCTTGCAAAGGCCTACTAAAATACTCATCGTGTAACTTAAGCTCATAAATTAAAATATGGTGGTCATAAATCTAAAGCACAGTAATGAGAAATGCAGTGTGGGCAGCTGTAGTGAGCACAAGCTTTATTGTTCAGTACTGTGGCAAACAGCACATGAATAAGGAATTTAAAGCGAAAAAAATATACAACAAATTACATATATTGATTGGCTTCATCTGTTCATTTCTTTACATTGACATGACTATAGAAGGGCACACCGAGCAAGTTCTGCAACTAGTGACATGAATGACGACAAGAAATGCACAGAATGAAAAAACATGGGTGGGTGTGTTATCACGTAAAATTGCGAGCAATATACATAGTAACCATAGTTTTTTTTACTAGAAACAAAAGAAACTGTGTGGACAATGTCTTATGCCGCACACAGACACATTACATAGCGGAATACAGTTGATTATATTTTTCAATTGATACAAAGACTATCCTATGCATTACATGTCGCATTATATGCCTCATATGTTACCGAAAATTTGCGAGAATCGCCACTTGCAAATTTGGGTTGTTGCATTGCCGTTCACATCTTTTATATCCGCCAACAACGTCTGCGAGTGAGAGTGCCACTGAAAAGCAAGGAGTAGGGAACGGCAGAGAAAGGAATCACTCGGCCATGCTGTCAAAGTGATTTTCAGCAATGTGTCTCATACAGTTGAACTTGCTTCCTTACAACTGGACGAAAAGTAGTGCATAGTGATTGTACCAAAAACGTCTTTTTTACTACCCGCCAGAGTGGTCGAGTGGTTATGGTGCTTCATTGCTGACCCGAAGGTGGCGAGATCGAATCCCTGTCGTATTTTCGATGTAGGCGATAATGCTTGAGGCCCGTGCTCCTCGATTTAGGTGCATGTTCATGAACCAAAGTGGCAAAATTTTCTGAGCACCCACTACGGCGTCTCTCGTAGTTATATTGGGCTTTTTGGATGTTAAACTCCATGAATTGATCACTAACAACTATGTTTTACTATTGTTCTGAACATCTCAATCCAAGATTAACTTCAGTTAACTTTCATCTTTGAGCTGGCGCCTACGGTTGACATTACACACAGATTCGGCTGAAGCCGTCTACGTTCCCGTTAAAAAACAGAGCCAATGTCTTCCGGGCGCGTTCAAGCGATACCAAACGATCTTTCATTTGTTGTCATAGCTCTCAGGTACAACTTTAGGCGTCTCAGCAATGAAAACAACCTTTCTGCTTCAGCTGTGCTCACCGGCAGAGTTGCCGGAATCTTTAGAAGATGGTGCACGTTTGAGAACAATACCTCTGGGCAACGGGCAACCGCTTGCATCGCAGACACTATCAGCATTTCTTGCTTCTCTCACTTTCATTTTGCAGCCTATACTGCCAAGTGTCCTTGCTATGCTGAAGTTGAGATAATGCTCGAGTACACGTCAGCAAACTTCTCGGCATTGGGACTAGTGGCAGATTCGGGAATATTCTGAGGCAGAAGCGAAGAAAGCATCTTCAAAGTGTACTGATGCCTTTTAAAGCGTTCATTGAAGTGGTCTGATAAATAGTCCAGAAAAGGCCGGAAATACGGAAAGCCCAAAGTGATCTTCCACGCCAGCCACTGGCATGTTACTTCTATGAAGCTGCCTGCCTGCGACAAGCGGCATTCTCATTTTCCCCAGTTGTCAAGTGTGCACTGGGAGCAGCGTTGCTTTTCGGGAAATAATCATCAAGCCTTATACCGTACGGCATTTTGGCGCGACCATTGAGTCTCGTAGAAGGGCGCTGATCGACCGAGGACACGAACTACCAAGCAATGCGTGTAGGCAGCGTATTTCAAGGGGGCGACTTCGCATTGCTAGGAAGGAACGTGCGCAGCAATGTTCGGGCAGTGACCCTATATGCAAAAAACGAGAACTTAAGTGACGATACATGTCGGCTGGTAAAGTTCCGCCTCAAGGGGACCTACAACTGGCAAGAACGGGTGATTTAGATTCCGGTGGAAAGGAAAAGAGTGTGAATTATGGTGACGGGTCACAGCATACGTTTCATGATTTGAGTAGGATTTATATTTTTAAATCATGTTTGGAAGTGGCCAAAACCGACGTGTCGCGCCCCTAGTGCAAGAGCCATGAACCACAAATAGCAATTTCTAATAACTTTGCTGTGATTACTTGAAGAGCACCGAAACAAGGGCTTCAATTTCGAATATGTATGTTAGTTCATTTTCGTTTCTTTCTATGCGTCTTACAATGTAAAAGAAGTATGTAGTGCACAAAAATCTGCGCTGCTTTCGTGACCTCTCCAAGTAAACAAGTGCAGTTGCCCAGGCGCATGGCTGCGCGGCGCTGCCAGAGTAGCTCGATTTCTGTCGTGTTGAAAGAAGCACGCGAGCTTGTGAATGCGATCGCTGTGACACGTGAAATGCCATCAACCTACTGCTCTATGAAAAATTGATATCAGTCATGCGTGCTGGTGGTGGTGGTGATGGTGGTGTTTGTTGGATTTGTTGCTACCGCTGTCATCCATCGAAGGATGTCGCTATATGGCACTACTTGATAGGTGTTCGAATTTCACACACACATGCGAGGCGAAATTCGTTCTTTTAACCCGCTCAAGTTGTCAAGCGATGACATAACGAAGCCGTCCAACTAAGGCCGCACGTGAAGTACCATGCGGGAATTGTCGATCACGTCTAAACGCGTCATTTCGTTTTCGAAGACTTGGCTTAGTTCGACTTAGCTCAAATCAGAAAAACAACCTGTGCACGGCCAAAAGTACTTGCATAAGAAGCCCCGGGAAAGTGGTGCAACTCCTATTGAAATAATTTAGCACGCTAGAAAGCAGTGGTCGTGGAATTGCAGCTTGACAAACACAACATTATCTCTACTTAGGGTTTCACTTTTCTTCACTGCTGGCATTACACTGGAGTATAATTGTTATTGCCACCACATCCACTGTTTGCAGCATGTCTCCTTGAAACTTCATAATCGCTGCAAATCTAAACATACTGATTATAATTGTTCTACGGCATTTTCCGCGTTACCGTTCCGTGATTACAAGCTCAGACTGGTAAGCTTTTTGTTGCACTCAAGAAAACGGGTACCATAAATATTGGTTGTGGGTCTCTTTAAACACTACCACTCGTTTTTTGCTTGGCGAAAAGATTCGTGGGTATACATTTACTCCGCTTCCCTTCAGGTGCTGGTAAGGTCGCGCTCGCCCAGTATCTTACTCTATGTGCGAGGTGTCTCAGGTTTGTGATTGCGCCCATACGGAAGGCTGGTTAGTTTTTGTCGCATTGTGATAAAATACCACAAACATGCATGAATGTGAAGGAGGTGATGGCAGTGGTGAAATTCCAGCGACTCGCATCAGAATGCCCGTAACAGACAACCAACAGGCATGGACGTTGCATAGTAAAGCGTAAGTAAACTCATGTTGCATGCGCTGGCAGTTCTCGCTAGAGTTCACGCGTTCTGAGAAACGGCTTATGGTGCACTATGCTCTGAGCAACTCTTCTGTTCATTCCTTGATCACAGGTGAACTGATCACTGAAGACTTTGTGTGGTTCGAGGCTACTCCTGTTCACGCTGGTGTAAGTGCTGGAAACATGAATGCACGTATATTGCAAGGTGAAATATTTTGTGTAGTTCTGAATCTCTTCCGGTAAAAGGAAAGTGGGCTGCACGCTTGCGAACGACGTAAGACACTATGCCAGAACGCCATCGTTTCAGAAAGCTGAGTGAAGAAAGGTAAAAAAAAAACGAGAACATATCGCGTCTTTTGAGCGTATTTAGGTGTTTTAGTGCATAAATGCAGCGATCAAGCTAGTTTTATGCGAGTAGGTATAGGCTGGTCGCACGTGCACTTTTGATTGAGGCTAAGTGAACATTTCTCAGTGATTACCTTGCCCTCGCAGATTGCACGATAAAACTTGTACGATCGGAGTACTTCATTGCTATCAATAGTCACAGTGCAACTGAAAGTCTGCCCGAAAACTAACGTGTGCAAAATTGTGTTGCCAGTGTACAGCATATTTTACAAGAAAAATTACTTATTGCGTAACGCAAACATGCTTGGATGCACGCAGTAAAATAAAAAAAATGTTGACTAAAGCTACCGCTGCATCAGGGCGGCTTGACAAATAGAGATTTACACAAGAATCATCCCCATAGGCATGAAGTCACAGATATCGGCAGTTAGAAATTCGCTCAGCCAAATAAACGAAACCAAAATAAAAATATGAAAGAACAAAAACTTACTATGTATGCCTCTGATTCCTCGTTGTAAGTGGAACCGCCCTTGAGCTGTCAAACGCACTTCACCACGACGAGGACTACGCAATCCATGCTTAACGAAGATCAACGGTTAACAGGGTCTTCTTCGATTAGGTGGGTAATAGCGATAATGCGTTTTCGAAGACTAGTCCAATCAATGCTGCGGCGAGAGTACAGTGCTCCAAACGGTCACTGTACCTGTCGTTTACTGTATTCAGAGTACTTCTTACACTACTGCCCCGCCGCCGTGGTATAGTGGCTAAGGTACTCGGCTGCTGACCCACAGGTCGCAGGATCGAATCCCGGCTGCGGCGGCTGCATTTCCGATGGAGGCGAAAACGCTGTAGGCCAGTGTGCTCAGATTTCGGTGCACGTTAAAGAACCCCAGGTGGAATTTCTGGAACACTCCACTACTTTAAACCCCACATATCAATCAATCATCCTTACAGTAACTTTGCTCACTCTTTTCAAAACCATATGCGTGGAGAGAGGGGGAATCTCAAGACTTGATATACATGTGCAGCATCTGTTTAAACTACCGCCGATAGTGACGTCACAGAGAAAAGCTGATGTTCGTGCGCCCCCTACCCTCCCCCCACCCCCCACCCCCCCGAAAAAAAATTTCTGGCTACGCCCCTGAAAAACGTGGCCAAACGATATGGCGTTGTTTTTTCATTTCCTCATAAGCATGTGTCCCTTTTTGCTTAAGATCAAAAAAGCATTGCTAAGCATAGCAAAAGCCATGATTAATTTTATTGTACCGCTTTTCCTTTTGCCTAAAATAAACTTCAACTTTAATGAAAGTGTTCTGGGCAACTGTGGTATAAACCACATCTTCTGATATACAGAATGTGTAGTATTGTATATAATATTCCCTTATCATGCGGTAGAACTTAAATTGGCCAAAGTGGAAGACGTATCAGCGTTCGCCTGCGAGAACATGAACGCTCATTATCGGAGTCAAAACCGTACTCCCTCGCTGCTCATTGTCGCAGATGCGGCTGCGTACCCTTATTCAATGACACGATACTGTCGTGTCATAGAAACCAGCTAGCAAGAGAAGCGATTGAAGCTTTCCACATCCGAAGAAAAAACTATAAGTGTGTCTGCGTGCTGTCAATTGCACTCAGCGACGCAAAATTCTAACATCTGCAGATTATACCAATGTTATATTTTTCCCTTGCTTGCGGCGTGCTTGATTGTTTTTGCTGTTTGGTGTTTTTGCATTTTCTGTTAAGTTGCACTTCACCTATATTTAATCTGTTTCTTTCCCAAATAAATGTTAGTTGCGAGTCAGCGCTTGTCTGTGTTCTTTCCTCTGTCCTCGTGCCGTGTGCGCTGTCCAGCCAAGGTGAACCCATACTGACTCGCTCAAGCTACCATTCTTATGGAATTCGTGCCCAGTGTAAAGATTGGCGAGATAGTGTTTTTTTTTTTTTAGGTGTGAAGCTCCTTAAGCCATGGGTCGGGCGTCTGCGATGTATGTAGTAGTAGTAGTAGTAGTAGTAGTAGTAGTAGTAGTAATAGTAGTCGTAGTCGTAGTCGTCGTAGTAGTAGTAGTAGTAGTAGCAGTAGCAGTAGTAGTAGTCGTCGTAGTCGTCGTCGTCGTCGTAGTAGTAGTAGTCGTCGTCGTCGTCGTCGTAGTAGTAGTAGTAGTAGTCGTAGTAGTAGTAGTAGTAGTAGTAGTAGTAGTAGTCGTAGTAGTAGTAGTAGTAGTAGTAGTAGTAGTAGTAGTAGTAGTAGTAGTAGTAGTAGTAGTAGTAGTAGTAGTAGTAGGAGGAGGAGGAGGAGGAGGAGGAGGGGGAGAAGGAGGTAGCCACCTCCACGGCCGGACAATATAGAGGAGCGGCACGCGGGCACCCTTTTGAATTGAGGAGGAAACTCACGCACAATAATCATGAATAAAAAGATAATTATTTCTGATAAAACAACCTACAGAGACAAGTATCGGTGACCTAATTTCTAATAAAATTTGCCTTGAATTTGATTATTACTAAAAAAACAAGCAACAGAAGGACACACTTCAAACACCATCTGACCAGAAAAGGTTGGCACGTTAAAGTCGCGGGGCGTAAGCTCCATGGTTTTAGCAAGGTTTGGTGAGAGTTGGGCCGCACTGCCATGAACTAGCGGTGGTGAAAGATGGGAACTAGATACGAAGCGCAGGCCGTAAGAAAGTGCGCGCCTGCCGCTTTTCTAGTCTGACCGTGCCACCTCTCGTTTAGTCCTTGGAATGCCCGCTGGATGGCGGTGCCTCTATATGATGAATATATGAGGAAAAGGTGCGAGATGGCGGTGGTACTTTGAGTGTTCACTAGATGGACAAACGGACGGACGGACGCACAGGCAGATGCACGGACGAATGCACGCGTGGACGGAGGGATGCGCGCAGAGATGGACGGGGCACGGGTGGATGGACGGATGGACACACGGATGGATGCACAGACAGATGCACGGACGGGCGCACAGATGGAAGGATGGATGGGCGGAAGCAAGAATGAATGGATGGATGGAAGCACGGGCGGACTGATGGTTGCTTCACTCCACTCATCATCGTGCACTCCATGGATATGCTGTGATTCTTTATATTATTAAGGACTCTTCGAATGGCTAATAAGCGTATTCCTTATGTCTTCTCTAAACTCTTCGCAACATCGATGTTCATGACGAACCAGAAAACCAATGATTGGCTTTTGCTCGTAGCTGCTGTATTGTTCTCTTTGCAAAGCGCTGCCTTTTCAGCATAAGAACTTATTACTTTCGCTTGAACCCTTTCGCTTGTTGATTACCCTCATACAACCGTGTCCGCGAGATATAGTTAGGCAAATAAATAAATAAATTTGTCAAAGAATTCAAAGCCTATGCGAAGTATCTTTTGTATCTTTCGACACCCTTCCGTATAAAAGCTGCAACGAGTTTTTCTTGTATAGTTACTGCGTAAGTTAATCATGACAAATAGTGGTTTACTGTAGACCATCGGGAGCATTGCCAAAAAAACTGCTCAGTGTTGCACATCATTCCCTGTTTTTACGAGGCAGACAAGTCTGTTCAACATGCGCTATCACAGCGCAAAGCACGTTTAAAGCTATTGGATATGAGAGGCTTCAGAGCTCCCTACGGGAAAGATGACGTATCTATCATTGAAAACTTTTTCGGGAATATAAATGCTAATTTATAAATGCTGAGGACTTCTGGGAAAGACTACTGACATTCATAATGGCCGTCTTTTTGTACCAAGGCAAGAGAACAGCACAGTGTACTCTGCGTACATATTTATTGTACATCACAACTGGCAAATGTTTGTTGTTTCTTGTGTATCATGCGGTGAGTTGTTCTCTTTGCAAGAATGCGTTATGCAATTATACTGCATGTCTATATTACTAGCAAATGACTAGCACACACTGCGATTGCGACTTGTCCAGGCATGCGAGTATTCGACTCCTGCGGCCACAAGGCCAGGGCCTACCTACAATTGGATGCTCTCCTGCCTGTCCTGCGAGGGAACTCTGAGACGTGCGTCAGCACCGCCAACAGTTCCAGAGTTATAGGTGAGTCGGCACGGAAAGCCACAAGAGCTCTCCTGCAGTGCCTGAAGGCGACAGTGACACTCTGCGTTGTGTGTGTGTTGTGAAATGTGCCCTTTCTTTTCTCTCTCGCTCTTTTTACTCCCTTAATCCCCTCCTCAGGTGTAGGGTAGCAAACTGGACATAATCTAGCTAGCTTGCTTATCTTCCTTATATTACTACTGTCCCCCCTCATTGTTGAGCTCACTGGATTCGAATTTGCAGGCCTTAGTGTGTATTCACTCTGTCAGAAGGGCGACTTCACTGGATTAAAGCAATTTCGATGCATGTACACGATAACCTAGACCTGTAATGCAATACAGGGGTTCAAATAAGCTTGACTCGAGAATCCCAATGCGGTCAAAATTTATGCCGAGCCCCACATCATAGGTCGTAGGTCGTTGTCACACATTGGTCTCTGAATTCAACTACAATGCATAACTTGCCCATCAGTAATAAATAAAAGAGCTGCAGGAGTTCCTAAACTGTGTTTCTTTTTTTTTTTTGCTTACCATTGACCAGGCACCTTGATGACGAGCACCCTGAGAAACGAAGAGCTGATTGCCGGCCTTCTTAGGGACCACGACGTGCCAACCATCCCACTGGAAAGCAGTGCCATAGCACCACCCGAGTACCTGGCCAAGGTCAGTGCGCACTGGAGTTTCTCGATGTCCTGAGCAAGATGCCGTGTTCCGTTTCTCTCAAGTCAAGCAGTTGCGCTCCACACTCTTGATACACATACACTGCAAGTAGCACTGCTGTGTACGGTTAAAGGGGTTTTGACAGTCACCCTACAATTGACGCTTGTCGGCGAAAACGAAAGTAAAGGGTCAAATATGCTTTGCACGTGTGAAAGCTGGACTGTAAGAGATTATTTCAGTTCAAAATAAGCCGTAGATGTCATCGGCTGTAAACTCCGCCCACCACCGGCGACCGCCATTTTGTCATGGCACGTGTCACAAGCCAAAAAAGCAGTGACGAAGTCTGCTACCAAACAGCCCCTTCCGCATGCGGTCAGTGTTGCGAGCGCTGCTCGCCGCGTCGTCTGCATGTGTTAGTGGGCTGCAACTGTTGCGGTGTGTTACCATTACCATCACCATATGCGGCGACGACGTCGTGTATACGTTGAGTATTTTGACTTCGATTCCATCGCCACCAGTTCAAGCAAAGAAAGCGTCGAAGATTATGTGAACAAGAATTCCAATGACCTGGCCATTGTGGCAGACGTTCTAGACTGTTTTCCATATGATAGACAGTTCTATTTTATGTGTGTCAGGTTTAAAAGCGAAGTTGGGATACGGCCCCGCCGTGGTGATCTAGTGACTAAGGTACTCGGCTGCTGACCCGGAGGTCGCGAGATCAAATCCCGGCTGCAGCGGCTGCATTTCTTATGGAGGCGGAAACGCTTAGGGCCATATGCTCAGATTTGGGCGCACATTTATCAATCAAGCTTGGGATACGGGGGTTTGTTGACGCTCCTTTTGCGAGCAAGTCTTACTTAGCGTCGTGCAGATTTTTGTTGGCTAGCATACGTACATGCACGACTTTCGGTGCTGAACAGATACGCATTGGGAATGTTGTTTTTTCATCGGTTGTTGCGTGCGACATATATAAACATAAGACAAAGTGAACGATATGTCAGTGCAGCGCTACCTAGGGTTACTCACGATTTACATTTTGGCCGAATTTTCGCTTGAACTCTGTCGATTGTATTCTGTTCCGGTAAAAAAAAATACCAAGTGTGGCGCTAAACAGTGGCACTGCCTGCAAGGCGTTTCAATGAATATTTATCCATAGTGGCAAACGGCATATGCATTGCACATTCACAGGGCACTTTTTTACCTCCGAAATTGCTTGCTGCAAGTTCCAGCGCTACACGGGTGATGCGCTGGTATTGTTTCAACCCCTGGAAGTCATTTAGTCCCAGTGGCAAGTTGAACAACGTGGAAAAAGTTAGACGGCAAGCGCAGCTGACAACAGAACACGACCGTCCTTCAGATGCACACTGTGCGGCAGCTCGCTTAACAAGCGGTTCCGAGTGTCACGGCTAGCGATTGCGCCAGTGTTGCTCGACTGTCGCTCGTTCATAAGCATATTCGTTTATAAATTAACGGCTCGACCAAATTCTCTCAAATTTCGCCCGCTTGTCTGTGAACGTACAAGAATCAACCCACTCAACAGAAATTATGGTTGAAAATTCGGTGTCATGACCCCTTTAGGTGGCTGGGGCCATTTTCTTAGTCTAATGAACGAGTATAAAATGGGTTGCAGATAAATAATGTCGCAATCGAACACTCAGTGCACACTAATAACTGCCGTATCGGAGCACGTGGTGAAGCGTCAATGGGAACACGTGCGTAGGCAACAAAAATATAGCATAAACACTGTTCCTTCGAAATAAAGTTCATATGAATGCATAAAGTGAGTCGGTATATTGTTTCACTCGTGTGGTCTTTTGCGTGTTATACTAAGAACATGGTATTTATTTTTTCGTGAAGTAGACTCCGAAGTTCATCCTATATAGATCGTCGGCTGTATACTGTACGAGAAGTTTTATCTGACTGAAAACTTTCATGAACAGTTCTTGTTTACCATGCTGAATCGTCCCAGGCAACGGATGAGTGCAATTGTAGCATGGCAAGTTGACATGAGTAGGCAGAATTCAGGTCAAACCCATTAAACCAACATGTCACACTTTCTCATTATTCAGGCTTTCACCCTCTAATACTAGAGATGCCTGTACCACGTTCCAAAATTCTACGTGGACATAGGGACGTTATGCACGAACGTAAATGCTCTTATGCTCAATGTTATTGGGATAGCGATTATAGGGACCGACCTGGCTGGTTTTTGTCATCACCGCCGCCGTCATGCATCGTATACATAGCTTGCACCTATGTCACTCGACCTCGCTGCTCGCAGCGAGTCGGCCATTTTTATAAACCGTGTTCAGGCCTTGTTCAGCCGCGTCTCGTTGAACCTACAAGTTTATTCCTCCGCAATAGGTATATGCGCATTGTAGGCTGCTCTAACCGTAGCCACAGTTGCAGAAGCAATAAGCAGCCTACTAGTACGAGCTTCTTTATAACCACTGAAGGTTATTGAAGACCAGTGCGAGCATACAAAAAAATTCAGCGCGAACCGTCGGAGGACTTGGCTGGCACGCATAAAGAGTGCGCATTCTGATGAACAAAACGGCACCGTTTTGGAATGTGGGGCTTATTTCGTAGGAGGTGAGTGACTGAGAGAGGAAGCATGAAGACAATAATTAACGTGGATGCTCTTGTGCTCGTAGGAAAGCCGTCCAGGTTGTTCTATGAGACGAACCCAGATAGGGTGCGCCGTCTCTGCAACTCGGCTACGGCTCCAAGCATACAGGCGCTGCGTGGCATGAGCGCGAGGAAAAGCGGCGTGACGATAAGCAGCAAGCAAAGTTCAAACGGCGCCGACGACATGCCGATGCGGCGATCGTAGACTCAGCGGCTGAGCCGGCGTCGCAGACCTGTGCTGCCGCCGATGCCCCCGCATTGCCGCTGACCGTTCACCTCTTAACAAAAAAGAAAACAATTCTGCACTACGAACCCTTCTGCCCCAAGGAAATCATCCATGGCGTACGCGAATGAGTACATTGCACTTTCATCCTTCATTTTCTCCTCTGCCACTTTGAAATTTCATCGCGCAAATCTGCTGCTCAACAAGATCAAGGCATCCATTCGTGTAGATGAATCCAAATGCGGCTCCCTCTTGATGACAGTCTACATGTAGTGACTAAATTTTCAGTATTACATTCATGCACACGTACATGCGGCTATGTGTATGACAAAAGAAAAAGCAACATGCAAACGGGCAGATGCAACATGTTAACGGGCGGGCAGGCAGGCAGGCAGGCAGGCAGGCAGGCAGGCAGGCAGGCAGGCCAAACTTTTTGCGCCGAAGTAGCCCAAAAAAGAATCGTCTTTAAAGAGCCACTCACCAGGGCCCATAACTAATTTTAGTTAGACGGGGGAAGTTGTGTGTCGAATGAGAAGCATTTCGCCACAATTTTTTTTTCAATCGGTTCATTACGAGCTGAGAAAACTTTCTTTTTTTAAGCGGCGTGAAACGAGGTTGAGAGAAGGCGAGCTCGAAATCCTTACCGCTCCATCGCGCAGCCTTCGCTAGCCAAAAGTCTTCCCTGCCCTCTCTGGCATTTGACCAAGAGGTCACGTGAGCATGACGTACTCGAACAAGCCCTACCCTCCAAACACGCGAGTGGCATTTTTTTTTTTTTTTGGCCAGCGTAACATTGCAGTTTACTGCCCGTTTCCGCGAGATGATTTGGAAATGCTGGCTTAAACGAAGTGGAATAGATGAGCTTAATGAGTGTGCGAACACGTAGAAGCGTTACTTTCTTCTCCACGGCTGTCCTCTGCTCAATGCGCTGACCGCAGGGACATGAACGCATGCAAAACTCTTAGCCCTGCATCTCGTTGCGATTCACGGGGGAAAAAAAAGACGCGCATAATATTGTCTTTTTATTTATCCAGAGAAGAACCTCTTCAAGCTCCCACTTGCATAAACTACGCATGTTGTGCTAAATAATTTTCGCCATGCAGTGGCGTAACTAGGGGGGGGCAAGGGGGCACAAGTGCCCCGGGCGCCACTAGGGAGGGGGCGCCAAGCCGAGTCCTCGGGTTGGCGCCCCCTGGAAAGGTTGTCAATGTTTTTTTCCGTAAAACCGCCTGGAAGGGGGGAGGGGCGAGGTTGTAATGTACGACTGGAAGTGGGGATGGTGGTGAAGGAAAGGGTTGCCGCAATGGCTTTTGCATCGGGAAAAGGATCCTCTATTTTCATTTTGCTGCGCTACCTCCGTGCCTTCCCATGACCCTCGGCTAAGCTTTGTTTTGTGCTCCGCAGCACTGGGTTAGATGAGTTTCAGCGAACCCCACCAGCCTCCCAAACCACTTACTGAAAGCTTCCCTGAAACCAACCACGTACGTAAACAAAATAAAATAAAAAAGTTCGAATGCACCTTTTTTGAGTAAGAACAGAAAACTCCAACGAAATAGCCGATCGTCCAACGACTAATCGTCCACGCAGCGGCGGAAGGAAGGGCGAATATAATCCGTGACCTCGGCACCAAAGGCTAAACAAAGGCGTTTATTCGCAGAGTTCTCTGGAGGAAAGACGGAGAAAGCGTGACACGACGGCGACGTTTGTTGATTCCCTGCATCGCGGGCGCCAGCAAAGCAATAGAAGGGCGGGGGTCAACGTTTCCCACATGCCATCCACCGCCATGGGCAGGTTCATCCTTTGGCCCAAAGAACACGCACCTGCGAAAAAAGCGCAGAGCGTAGTGTACCCGACAGCATGTGCCGACTGCCCCGCTTCGTACGTTGGAGAAACCAAGAACTTCCCTGAAAGAATGCGGCCGCACAAGGATGACCTCCATCAATGGAACAGCGAACGGAGCGAAACGGCAGAACACTCCGACCAGTTTAACCCCCATACCAGACCCGAGGGCGCGGTGTCTAGCTGGTTGCTTTGTTTTGTACTCACCCTGCATTCCTTGGGATGCACAAATAGCGCGAAAGCTTAGGTACGAGAAACTTGGGCCTGGGAAGCGCCCGTGCCGTCAAGATTTTTGCAGTGTGGACTGGAAGAGAACAATGACGGGTAAGGGACTTCCGGAAGTTTGAATAAAAAAAGAAAAATACTATACAAAAACGCGGGCGTAGCTCATCGAAATCAGAACTGGTGGCCCTTGGCCTCCGAAATGGCCCGCCGCGCGCCAGTAGGCAATCGCGGAAGCCTACATTAGCGCTTTTAATGGGGGGGGGGGCTGTAGTAATAATTATTATTAATAATAATATTATTATTATTAATAATAATAATATTATTATTAATAGGAGCTGTAGTAATAATTATTATTAATAATAATATTATTATTATTAATAATAATAATAATAATAATAATATTATTATTATTATTAATACTAATAATAATAATAACAAACATTATCACGGGCATAATGAGGGGCGCGGAAATATATTTGCCCTGGGCGCCGTCCTATCTAGTTACGCCACTGTCGCCATGTCATGTGCCATTGATGGCAATGTCAGAACACAGTCGTCTACATAGAGGATCAACGTCAATGCACTGCCGTGTACATAAGGCCATCCATACGTGCACGCCATGCCCTCATTCTCTGGGCGCGCGCCCGGGAAAAGAAGAGGGAGCAGCGTTCATCTTGAAATTTGACCTGTTTCCGCAGCGCGGAGCGTTGCAAATTTCGGCAGAAGTGATCATGAATGCCTCATTTACGCCTTGCACTTGTCAGCTCAAAAATCGTCAAACCTGGCGAGTGGCCTTTTAAAAAAGCCGCCCGCGCTCGGCCCCCAGCTCATCGCGATGAGCCAACGCTCGCTTATCTCCCACGCATACTTTGCCCCAGGCATGGGAGCGGGAAGAGGATGGGGGGGGGGGGGGAGGTTGGGTGCTCGTGCGTATGCGCTTATCCTTCGGGGTAGAGAATCGTGTGCCTTGGTCTTTCACCGAAACGATTGCGTTAGTTCCCTGGGCCACGCAGGTAACTTGGCTCCCTGAGCACGCCCCATTTGTGAAAAGAGTGCGCTTTTCAAAGACAGCGAAATAATAACTGGGACACTCGTTAGTTTGCACTAATATATTTGTACCTGTGATTATGTTTCATGCATAACTTTTTAAAGCAGCGTGTTAAGCATCGAACTGTAAATGTTGTTAGTTAGCTCTCGTGCTGTGTGTGTTGTTTTCGCGCGTCAATTGTGCGTGAACAGCGCGCTGCACGTTTCGATCTGCTAGCCATTCTCAGTGTTACATTCTAAGTTGTTGATATCACATCCATTGCTTCGTCCTTGCGGGGAAACAGATTTTTTTTTTATAGAACCGTATAGTACAACAACTACAGGCCATATTTATGGCATGTGGGATTTGTAAACAGAAAAAAAGTTCATTTTTCAAAATAAAAAGAAAGAATGAGAGAATGTTGTGACTTTTTGAACTTGCGTAAGCTCCAGGCTTCAATCGTCTGCCCGGAGCAATAAAAAATAACCTTTTTTCTCCTCCTTCTTTACAATGAAATGGGCGCAAGCTGGCCCCACTTCAAGATAAATTATGAGTTTCTCGGCCGTTTTCGGGCTATATGAGGCAATAGTTTCTCTTTCCGCTTGCCTGTGAGCCCATAATTTTGTGCCATCACCTTTCTCTCACCACTTCCTTTTGCTCCCTTTCCCCTGTAGCTGCTGTTGGAGGCCGCGTTCGACATGAAGTGGGAACACTTCGCCGTGCTGCACTCTCATGACGAGCCCAGCGTGGCCGTGGTAAAGGCGCTTAGTCAGCGGGCTGTGTCGGCCTCATCTCCCTGTGTCACCCTCATCGAGGCCCTGCCCAAGACGGCCACCCATGAAGGCGGCGAGCGGGCCCGTCTTCGACTGCGCAACCTCCTCGTCCAGCTGGAGGATACCACACCAGTCTTCGTGGTGACCGCTTCGGCTGATGCCGTCGAGGCCCTCGCAGAGCTCATCGCCTCGGACCCGGACACCTTCCTGCGCCACCGACAGTGGTTCTTCGCCTGGGTGCCTGGCGAGGAAGCCCTGCGCAGGCTGGGCCCGCTGCTCAACCGCGCAGGCTTCTACGCCCTCGCCCCATACCCGCCCACCGTGGGCTCGTTCGAGGACCACTGGAGTAACTTGAGCCGTACGGCCGACGTAAAGAATGCTGGGGATCGTTGGTACCTGGAGCTTGTGGCAATGCAGAAGCGCTGCAGAATACAGGGTCTCAAGTACGTCACTTTATCTTATCAGTCATAGTGGGGGATCGCTGGATCGCTGGCACTAAATGGTTAATGGAAACTCGCTGGGAGGACTTCCTTGATTGTGCACAGGGATCTTGGCCGTATTCATCACAACACATATGTATGCTTAGTCTGCCTAAGAGTTCAAGATTCTTCCACGTTCCCGTTTTGGTGAGACTGAGCACAAGTGATTTAAAGTTCATCATTTTTTTAGCTACTACATACATCTTGTGTTGTGCATGAAATCTAATGAGAGCACTTGTTTCAAAGAGCTGACCTACACGAAGGAAACTTTTCAGGAAGTCGTCAGTGCTGTGAAAAATGCGTCGTCTTTCTAGACATTCTTTATCGCATGCAGGACGTTCATGAAGGAGTCCTGGCACGATTCTTAGGCTTCACAAAAGGGACATTTTTCATTTCCTTGACACTATTGCAGAATCCCTGGACTGGAGAACGCAGTGCCGTGTCCAGACTTGTCCCTGAGCCACGAGCCTGTGCAAGCCCTTGTGCAAACGGCTCGGGCCCTGCCGGCCGCGCGGGGTGTGTTCACACTTGCGCAGGCGCTGCGCTCAGCCTGGAAAGCGCTGTGCCGAGGACAGCCCGGACTGTGTCCCGAGTTGCGACGCCTCACAAGGAGTCAGTTTGCCGGATCCTTCCTGGAGCCCGGTGGTACGGCGTTCACGCTCTCAAGGTCAGGAGGTGGTCTACCTGCAGTCCAAGCAACGGGCGCTGTGAGCCGTGAAGCACGCGCTGCCTCTGACGTCCTGGGAGAACTCGGCGCGAGTCACCTGGCTTTGACTCGTTTCCTGTACGACGCGGTCAAAGGAACGGACTTCAAACAGGTTGGTGCATTACGTGTGTGCACTTTTTTGGCTGTCTGCATGTGTGTCTTCCGCTAAGACTATTCTTGCATTCTATAGCACATTCGCAAGGAGCTAACCAACTGCAGAATGGTGCGAAACATGTGCTTGCGAGCTGGTCAGATTAAGCTGTAGGTCACACTGTGTTTCAAGAGCGCGCTCGTGAATGAAGATTAGTGCCGCGATGTGTTCCGCTACAACAATGCATCGAGATATGCAAGGTAGAACCTCACAAGAGAATGCAGGTACGAATATTATAAACGCTATTACAAATCCGCAAATCTCGAACATCAGGGAGAAAAATTCTCCAAGAGGATTTGGACGATTCATGTTTACTTCTACAGATTTTCTAAATTTCATTCCTGCTTCTCAATAACTTGTTAAAGTGTCATAATGAAACAGGGGCCTTTCAGTTCGATATTATTGGGAACATTTTTTAAAATATTCTTCTTTTTTTGCAGCTGATACTTTACGACTCCGAGGAGGCGAAACTTTTGCAGAAAGACACTCGCTTCATGCCAGCACTTTGCTCTTCTGATACGTGCCAGAACTGCATCAGGTAAGTCAGACATTCGACAACACACGTAGACATGTGACAGCATTTTTTTTTAGTTTTTATGCACCTTGTTACTCCCTGACATAGGGTGTTGCCAGCCATGCTGCGATAATATCTGCACCTATTAGTAACACAGGATGCGTTTGTCGCCTTATGACCTGCCTCATTTGATATTGTATGTCGCGAATGGTCTTGCAACTCCTGCAGGTTTCGCACCACTCGCCTGGAGGAAGCAGACGCGACCATCACGTCAGCTTCGTCACTCCCGACCAGCACTGAAGCTGGCCTGTCTGCCACCGACATTGTCCTTCCTGTCTTGCTTCCCCTCCACAACGCTGGCCACGGTGCATTTGGCTGCGGAGACATGGTCAACCGCCTAGCTGTGCAAGACCTAGAGGCCGCCTCTTGGATGGTGCGCAAAATCAACTCGAATGGCGTCCTTCTTCCGCGACTCAAGCTCGAACTTCGCGCCATTGACACATGCTCCTCGGCGTCTGTCCTCACACGGGACATTTCGGCTGTGCTGGAGCACTTCTCGGAACTGGGCGTGCCCACCGTGTTCATCTCCTCGTCCATGTCGGCGGAACACACGAGGGTAGCCGCGTCCATTTTGTCTCGCCTGAACGTCACCTTGGTGACCACGACTGACCTGGCTGCTTCGCACGGCCGCCGGCCCAGCTACCTCTACCAAATACCGCTGCCCATTGAAAAGATCGCCGAAGCAGCGGTCACCTATTTGCAGAGCCTCGACTGGAGCTATGTGTCCGTCGTGTCGAGTGAGAGTGAGTCCCGCGCATTCGAGGCCTTCAAGGAGCGTGCCGATGCCGTCGGCATCTGTCTCGCCATACAGGCTACGCTGAACGCCGGACGCGAGTTGGACCCCAACATTATCGCGCGCCTCACGACGGCTGCTGCAAACGGCGCCCGCGCTGTCGTCCTCTGGACGGATTCCGAAGACACTCTGCGCTTTCTGGCTGCATTGCGAAGGGCCCGCACAGAGGGACTACTGGACCACGCTGACTTGGTCCTCATTCACGGCGGCGGCCAGCCTGTCAGCTTCGACGGCCACGAGGAGGATGCTCTTGGCGCTGTCCTGCTGCGGCCCCAGTATGGACAGGTACGAATTTTTCGTTTTTAAATAAAGACGCAACAGAAAACCTTCTTAAAACCCCACGGGAATCGATTGCTGGAGTGCCGGGCTAGATATAAGACACGCCGATACATATATTTGGTCCACGTACGCGTAGGTTTTGGACTTCGAGTCTTACTATGAGCGCCTGCGTCCGGACCAGAATCGTTTCTTCAGTGACCTGTGGTCTCAGGCGAGGACGTGCCACCAGACTCAAGGTGGCCAGGTGTGTTCAGTGCCACTGATGCCCAGTCGCTCGGTGGTGGACGTCATGCAGGCTGTGCTCGTCGCAGCCACAGCGCTCAGAGACCTCCGTGAACAGGTGTGCGGAGGGTCCCGAGAGGTGAGCAAAGACTTCTTCTTTTGATTGATTTATTAATTGGCTGAGTGTCCGTTTCACAAGTCGACGCGATATGGACTCTGGTAGATGCCTTGCATAAGGAGGGCTCCGCATTGAAGAGGCGTTCAAAGCAGCCTACTTTCGTATTTACTGAAAACCGATATGTGTAAACATTCATAAAATATATTGTGAAATATTTTCAAGGACATATAATACGGCTAGAGACTAGAGATTTTACATACACAATGTCTATCTTTCCCCTCCTACTTAAATATCCCCTGTTCATAGGGCGGGGGCACTCCGGTGGCGGTGCACTGTCTTCGGAGTCGCAATTCATTTCGGTCGGGGGCGCTTGGATGACAGCTGGCTTCTTTCCGAAGTACCAACTTTGTCATCAAAATTCAAGATGGTGTATTTTAATTCTGCAGCCTTCTGTGGTAACAGTAGAAAAAAGTCCAGACTCCATCATTCTACAGGCTTCATTTTATTGTCTTCCATGGCATCTCCCCATTAAAGACTGCTTGCCCGATGTCGTCATAGGTCAGCCGTTATCAGTCGGCTCAGCCCATCCATGGCCCAGCCATTGCCAAAATCAAACTTATTGCTAGGTCTCACACTAAAACGTCCAGCTTATGAGTGATGTCTCATATTAGTTCCACAATGGTGTGCAAAGAGGCACCTCAGATGTACTTCTGCGATGCAGGCAATGGATGCCCTTTACTGTGCTCGGCTCCTGGCTAACGCCATGGGCGTGGGAGAGGCGCTGGACGAGCTGGTTCGCCAGGCAAACACAGTGCGTGTTGGTGACAAGAATCAGATGTTCGTCTTCACCGAACGAGGCCATGGAGACATCGCCGTCGACCTGTGGAACGTCCGCAGGTCAGCCGCCGGCATCGCACCTCAAAGGGTGAGCGTGCGCAGTGGCTAATGATGCGACTCCACATATCATGTTGTAACTGCCGGCGTTTAGGTGCTATGAATAGAATAGAAAGCCGAATTATTCTGAGTGGGTATTATCAATACCAGTCTTCCACGCTGATATGGTAGTACGTTTCGAACTAACCGTAGCGCAACACGTTCAAGTATGCATGTCTGTGTATCCAAAGGTTTACACTGCTTCCCACACTGAAGATATACGTTATGCTATACAACAGCAAATATTCACATCATCCACAAACTAATGCACAACGGGTAGAAATATATTCAATAACCTGCACATGCATTACTTACACTGCATAAATGGGGCTCATTCAGTTTCTTAAAGCTCTAAAGAAGACGCAAGTACTCTGACTCACAGAGTGTCATTGTTCTACTCCTTGGAATGAGAACCTCCATCACAGCTCTGCAAGCAAATTACTGTGTTAGTCCACCTGATTATTTTCCCTGAAACTACCGAAACGCCGTGACGTTAATGAAGTGCGGGCCGTTTCGTTCTTTGGCGGGTGTGGCTGACTTGTCATTCACTTCTCTTCTTCGTCTTCGGCAGGCCGGTCACCTGGCTGACGATCGTTTCATGGAGCTTATGCCTGTGGTCACCTACGAAGGTAGCAGGAGCAGTGAAGTCAAGGAAGTGGCGCTGAACGAGCTCCGGTCCGCCTGTCAGGCTGCTTCGTGCCGGGCTCACTGTGCTCCCAAGGCTGTCGACTTCTTGGTGGTGCCTTCGCCCGACCACGTCTATCTTGCGGCCGCCTTCTCTGTGCACGAACGTGGTGACGCCCCGTTCCAATGCTCGCACAGAGTCACTGAGTCCGGCGTGCGCCGTGTGGAGGCCTTCCTCTGGGCCCTGGACCAGATCAACGCCAGCCCCTCGGTCCTGCCAGGAGTCAAAGTCGGCGCTGTGGTCTTTGACGTGTGCGGCAGCCGGGAGAAGACCTACAGAGACCTGTCTAACTTTGCCAGTGACTCGCTAGCCTCGCTCACAAGGCCCATCCGGTTGCCCGCACTTCGGCACGTGTTCGGCTTCGTCGCCTCCGGCAGTAACAACGCCGGTCAATGCACAGTCAAGCCGGCGGCCGAAGTTCTCGCTGCAGCTGCTGGCATGCCCATGGTTGCATCAGACTCATCACTGTCTCAGCTCGGGAGCCGCCGCTATCCGAGCCTCCTTCGCGTGCTCCCGTCTAATGCGGAGGTCGCCCAGGCCGTCCTGCGTGTCCTCAGGTACGCAGATATCAATCGTTTATGTGTGTGGTTGACCATTGTGCTCTGCAATTTTCTTAACAAATCTTTTTCCTGGCCACTTGGCTCAATTATGACGTACTTGCCATGCAAGCGCAGATGCATCTTTACTCCCATGGTTTCCCGTGCTGTCAGCCGTTCCCTGATCACAGCTTTTGCCGATCTGCTGACTTGCTGCTTTATAAATGTGCTGTTACTACAGTTTTCGCTGCCTAATATCTTGGCGTGGCTGGTGGCACTGCGTCTAAAGCAATTTTCCACTTCATATTAGTACAGCACACAAATATTGCTATTTCTGCGTTGCCTCGTCCCAATTAACCACAGATATCTGCTGGCTATTCATTCCAAGTGTATACAAATTTCCAACCATACAGATATCCAAGACGGATAGCCAATGGATGTACAGTAAAAATTCATGTCCTGTGTGGCTGTTTTCTTGATGTCCGAATTGGATGTCCGACTGGACATTGTTTTGAACGTTGACTGGCTGTCCTTATACAGACATGCCAAGGATATGTGCATTTGCTCATCATATATTATAATGTTAGAATGTAGTGAAAATATATAGAGATCTGTAGAATGCCAATCTTGTAAAATTTCATTAAAGAAGCTATAAAATTTTTTGAAATTAATTTTTGGCACAAGCATTTGATCCCAGGTTGCCAAATAATTTTGCTTCCCGAGGCAAAACAATCTGGCTGATTCAATATGTGTATCGTAGTTTGCCATAAGTATAATGTATTAAGTGTTATTATTATCACCTGTACACTAACGCAAATGCGGATCAAGCGCACAGTAGCAGTCATCATGTAGGCAAACTTTCATGCGCCAGCCTCGATACTTCTCAACAAGCGGTGCACTGCAGTAGCTCAGATTTGTCGAACGTACACGTCGTGTTAGCCGTGCACCTCTGGATGTGTTGGGAGAAAACGCGCGTCATTGTGCCTATTGTCTCCAAACCTGCTTGACCAGAGGCACGCACTGAGGGAAGTAGCACTGGAAAGGAGGGTGTTCGTATCGCACCGCACGTTTGTACGTTGAGTCGGTCTCCGAGCGGCAGAAGGTAGATTTTTTTTAAGTGCGCCCGTGGGGACATCAACAGCAACATGTGAAGTTACACAGGATGACATTCCTGCAAGAAACATGGAAACGCGGCGCGAGCCTACCATTGTTTTCGGCAGAGATTGCCTTGGCAAGCAGCAGCAACCCCGCTCACTTGCACAGAACAGATAAGGCCACATGTTACATATCTGTTCTTTACGTCTCATATCGGACATGTATCCATTTTTAGCACGCGTTAACTATTGTCCGTCATTTGTATTAGCCCTGCTAATACGTGGCACGTTTTCAGCTCTTTATTTGCTCGCATATCCCTTGCTATTAACTGATTTAGGACCAGCACGTGGTCACTGTCTGTACACCTTCTTTAGAGGCATGTGCTACACCCATTAGTTTTTCTCCTGTGCTTGTCTGTATGTATGTATTGCAGTTACTGGAATAAAATTGCCATCAGCATGCACAAGTTGGGTTTGTCGCTAATAACCTAATTTAATCATAAACCCGTAAAGAAGCAATTGCTGCTACCTAAGACGTCATTGCACTTTGAGGCGGAAGGGCATTGAACACTGAAAACTTGTAAGACTACGTACACACTTTCACAATTGCAGCTGCAGACTGTGAGTTATGTGCTTCTTAGCCTTGATATATGTAGATAGTTAAGGTTCGATTGTTTTTGAAAGCCCACGTGGACTTCATTTTTTTTAGAATTATATTCCCAGCAGAAAAGCTTCCGCGGAAAAGACGAGCCTCCGAGTGGGCTGTGTGGGTGCATTGATCACGTGAAAGGTTTTTCTTGAATATGCACTATATATATATATATATATATATATAAATATATATATATATACATATCCTCTGAAGGGCCGGTCAATATCCATGTTGGCTGTCCTGAAGGGATGTCGAGCGCGGATGTACAAATTCGTTACCTTTTTACTTGTACATGTGATGTATGTCCATCGGACGTGCAGTGTACATTCGTGGACATTTGGTCGGTGTGAGGAATATCCGAACTGTACGTCCCATCACATGCCTACCGGATATCCGTGGTTACTTGGGGTGCTCCACATTGTAATAGAAATAAAATATATCCCTTGGAGTAGAGACCAATGTTTCCTCTGTTATGCATAAAAATTATTGAAGCAAGGCAGGCTTTTGCCTAAAGAGGAGCCGCAATGTGCAGTAGTAAACTCTTGCAAAGGATGTGTTTGCTTAATGATGTCATTACATTGTGAAAGGAAGGCATTTTAAGGTACCATTATCGCCAGTTTGGTCAACGCGGCTGTATTCATGGCAGATATCTGCTACCTGCTTGCCTCTAGCATTAGCGTTTATGCACAAGAATCGCGCGCTGTATTACAAATGCCTGTCATTCACGCACCGCAGGCACTTTAAGTGGACGTACGTGTCAGTGGTGTACAATGACCAAGATGACGAGCTGCAGGACCTGTGGGAGCAGTTCGAGCGAGCCTTGGAGGGCGGACCCCTTCGTCTCGCCACCACACTCCACCTCACGGATGACACTTCGGACGAGGACGTACGGGCCACCGCCACCCAACTTCTCCGCAGACACAGGGAGGGTGCCCGGTCAGTAGCCGCCGTAAAGGCATTCCTCGGTGTCTGCGATTCCCGTCAGCGCAACATTGTACAATTCATATTGCGTTTTCTATATAATCACCTTAATGCACCTGAGTAACTAACTGCCTGCGTTGTAGCTGACGCTACCCCACCTAAATTGTTTGGGTTAGGCGTTGTAGCTGATGCTATCCCACCCAAATCGTTTAGGTTTTTGCCCTGTCATCGGAGAGAAAAACTCTCTTTCTAGCAGTGTTGCCCTTAATTTTTTTTGTTTGTGGCATCTACCAGTGTGCATTCAGAAAGAAGTGGGACTTACATGAATCGCTGAGGCACCTGCCTCGTTGCACTGCTTGCCGTACTAAGTAATACATCTATATGCGTGCCACGTCGTGCATCGCGCTGACAGTGGTCTAAATCATGCTCTTGGCTCAATGTCTGCTGGCTATCAACTATGTTCTAGTTTCGAAATGTATGCCATTAGACATTTTCTATGACGATAGAAGACACCTTTTATGATAATTTTTTACTTGTTCCACATTCACCAACATGGATGCCGATCTGTCTTCTTCAAACTCCTCATTTGCACAATGCTCAATGCACTCTTCGCACAGGGTCGTGGTCCTGTTCCTCAACGACAAGGCAGCCGACGCCCTGCTGACCGCTCTTCACGAGGCATCGTCCTCAGCGGAGTCGCCCCAAGCACCGGACCTGACCTTCGTTGCGCTGGGCCTCCGCGACATCCTGTCTCGGCATCCCGACGTGGCGCTAGGATCTCTCTCATTCCGGCTGGCATCCGTAGACGTGCCGGGATTCCGCGACCACTTGCAGCACCTGAGTTACTCGGGCAATGGCCGAAACCCCTGGTACCGTGCTTATGTTGAGCAGAAGACTGGGTGCCATGGTCCTGCAGCCTGCGCGAACGCATTGGCACCACCACTGGCCAGCGGGGGCGGCGCCGGCAGTGGGATATCTTCGCTGGATGCAGATGACGTGAGCGCTGCGGAGTCTACAGTCACCGCGGTGTTCGCCCTGGCGAGTGGCCTTGACCAAGCACGTAAGACGAGGTGAGCTATAATTTTGGAAATTTCGCGGCCAATGAAATGACCAGGGTTGCCATTGGTGGCTACTTTTCGCCAATTTGGTGAACTTGAGAGGCTCGTGGCATCCCAAAAGTAGGAATGGTGACATGGCGATTTTTTTGCCGATTTTTGGCCTATGTCTCCACTTAATTACGCATTCTATGCTCGGCGTATTCCTCATGAATGAGCAACATATTTTTTCATTTTTCTTTCTTTATGACCCGCAAGTAAATGTCACACTTTTTGCACACTTCAGTACGTCAGCCTTGTTAATGGAGGTGCTGGTGGTTCCCCAGGAGCCTACCAGCCTAGTTTAAATCAGCAGATTTCTTTGTGCGTGCGGCGAGGTTGCAGTATAAAACTAAGATCTACAAGGTGTTTTAAGCTTCTCTAAAGTTCGGCTTCTCAAGTGGCTAGACAATAGATAGGCGGCGTGTTTCCACCATAGCTCCAACTTTTCTGAATAGCTTGTCGACTTCCTCGCTGCTGCAGTACCTGCTACTTCACTACCCAGACATTATTTTGTTGTTACCACTTTTTCGGTCACACCAAGAGGTCGGCTTCTTTGAGCGGCTTTCAGCAACATGAGTAAAGCCAATCTGTAGCGTAAGCTTGGCCACGCAGAAAGCTTGGTGCGCGCATTATGAAGGTTACACAGTATTTTTGAAGAAGTTATTTTCACTTTTCCAGTGTTCAGCAGATCACCATGAAAGGATTGTCATAAACGGTCTATTCATAATGGGTGTAGCCCTGCACCACAAATTGTCTCTCACGATTAGTCGCAGAACAAGGCGTGCCAAGCACTCCTATAATAAACCGGGAAACGCAACTGGCAATGAAAAATGTCAATATAATTTAGGGGTTTTCGGTAGTACTGTATTGTATGGGGCTACCCATAATTTGCAACTTTTTTTTTAGTAGACATGGCAAACACATCTAGAGTGGCGACATTTTCGGTGATATTTCAAGAAAAATGGCGACTTTTGGTGACTTGCTGCTCCTGGTTTGGCGACTCTTACTTGAAAGTCAGTGGCAACTCTAGAAAAGACACAATGACATCTTTTACTCAGCGTGAAAGCCACAGCTTTCTACTGAAGTAGCTTGTTAAGCTCATTCAGCTTGTTAAGATGGTTTGCTATTTTTAATCGGCATGTGCAAGCTCGAATTGCTTATTCGGTGAGACCAAATGTGCATACATGGTTTTATGAAACAGCCCAAGAATCCGAGGCCTCGCGCAGACAGCTAACACTTCATCTTCAGTTGTATTACGGGCCTTGATTAGCTAGGCCAAAGCACCGAGTCATCTACATATAGAAGTCACCTGACAGGTATTTCAGAGAACATGTATTCTAAGTTTCTCGTACTTCAGGAAAAAAAAATGCTCTATGTGGCGTCTAAGTTAGAAAAGTTTTCTTAACTTTCTCTGCTAGCATTGCCTGTTACCATAATTCAAATACTACAAGTTATGACTCCGAAATGTGGCAGACTGTACAAAAGTGCCTTTGCTTTACACATGAAAGTGTCTTTGGTGGGGTCCACCATGGCTCTGCTCACATACTTTCGTCAGAGAAGTGACGTTGAAAAATATATATTAAGAAATTGCTGAGAAAAAACACAAGGTAAGCATTCATCATATTGAATCGAACTAGTAACTTCTGTATTCCTGGCGCGCAGCCCTAATCACTACGCCACGGAGTGGGCTTTGTTGCAGATGCTAAAAGCAAGCCATTTATATACATCATCTTTGAAACTTTAGCGCATTTTCGTTATCAGTGGCGAGATGGCACGACGTGCTCGTGTTGGGCGTGCTCTAAAGGTCGTCGGCTCCACGAAGTGCCAAAACCACGAAGCATGATCTCTCCTGCACGCGCGCTTATCAGGTTCGTAATTCGGGAGAGGACGAAGGTCACTTAGCATGCTGCCGCGGCCGCGTTTACGATCGGAGCACGGTGCTGACACACGACGCGTAGACAATTGTAACGATTGTTTGCACGCATCCTGTGTACACTTGTCTGCTTGTTTCGTGTGTCTTTCGTTTTGTTTGAACAATGTGGTTTAAGTATCGAGACGTGATAGTTGGTATTTCGCGCTTCTTGTGTGTGTGCTTAATTCGTGCATGCTTTCTGCTTGAGGTGTGCACTGGAGATTTTGAGACTCTCCTTTCTTAATGCGGCAATAAAATTTGTTACTGTTGTGGAAACAGTGCACAATAAATACTCAACTAGTAATTCTGTAAGGACATGTTTCACTTTCGTGCTATAATGATTCCAACATAGGGGGATCAGCTACGTTTTTTTTCGTGTTTCTGTTTAGGTGTGCGGGCGAGGACAGCAAGCCATGCGAGCTGTCCATGGACGACGCTTATCGAAACCTCGTGAGAAACTTCACCCGTAATGTTCGCATCACGCGCCACGATGGTTCGGTATTCAAGTTCGCTGATGGCAGCAGCGGCAACGGCCGTGTCCAGGTCATCTACTATAGAAGCCCCGGAGTGGGCGGCATGCCAGGGGAGTTCTCGCAGGCAAGTACAGTGAAGACAAGATTGCCTGTCTGGTTGGGTTAATTAGCTTGAAACAAAAATAGGGTGCTTGTTATCCTGACTTCTTTGAAGTTAAATTGGTTCCTAGTTCAGCAGGAAAATGATAACGATGCAAACATTTCTACTCCAGTACTCCTATATTACAACCTCTGTGGCAGCCCGGGCCTGCCCAATGAGCTCCCGACAGAGTGCCGCCACATATTGCAAGATGCAATGTTCAATTGACCCAGGTGGCGACAAGGGGGTGTTGATGCTCTATGACATCCGAAGCCTAAAGAAGGCTGGATAATTAAGACAGCCTGGTTTCGTTAAGGGTGCCCACTGACATTGTTCAGTACACATGCCTCTGGCATTTTACTTCAATCGAAATGCGACTGCAGCCACGTCTTTCATGTCAGCAGCTGAGCACCGTAACTGCCACTGTACCACCGAAGCAGCTTATGTTAATGCAAGTCCTAAACTCTGCTGACTCATGGCACTGAATATGTGGTGTTCATGCTCGCGTATATCGGGAGTTGTGGCATCAGTGGCTCTAGGCTTAATGTTGTGTTAATCTTAGCGTAATTTATAATTTATTTGGCATTATATATAAAAGCACAGGCATAGGTAGAAACTTTGTTTGGGGGGGTGGGATGTGGCATGGCCTGGTGTGCCACCTCCTGGCTACGCCAATGTATCTAGCTGCAATCAATGTGTTGAATCAATTGTAGTATACAACAGTTTGTGTACAATTGATTTGCACTGCCTTTTTTTTTTCACTGCTGCTGTCATGATAACGAGTTTCACATCGTAAGTATTTTATTGCGATAGCGACCTGTCTCAAATTTGCTATTGCTCTTTTCTGTGGCAGATCGGCACCTACAACCGGGACGAAGGCCTGCAGATGAACGCCAGCCTTCCCGAGGTGTCCCTCGGTCGTTCACCGTACACCATCAACTCGTCGTGCGAAGTGGACGGCGAGTGCGGGCGACACTCTCCACGTCCTGGTGACGCCCTGCTCAGGGATGCTGGCGTTCAGCCCATGCTGTCGGGTGAAGACTTCCCGAGCCTCGCTATCGGCGCCGTGCTGCCCGTGCATCGCAGGGGCTCCGACATGTTCTCCTGCGGTGGCCTGCACGAAGACGGCCGCACCTTCCAGGGCATGCTCGCAGTCGCCTATGCTCTTGACCAGGCCAACAGGAACCGAACCGATGACCTCAGGTTGAACGCCGTGGTGTTCGACTCGTGTGGCACCCCACAGCGTGCAGAGTCGCTCGTGTATGGCTACATGACATCATCAATGAGGGAGGCCAAGGCCAAGCCACTAGTGTCCATGATCACCTTTGAAAACAAGGTTCGTTGGTTGATTTGGCGTGTATGTGTGGTTCATTGGTGACCTGCAGTTCGGTATACCATTGTGCTGGCGTTCGCTTCGTGCAAATAATGCGCTATCGGTCTCCCGATTGACTGCTCGACACATATATGACGCAGTGTTTCAGTTTCCGACATTCATATGATAATCTTAGGCAGCGTTGACACCAACATATCTTCACTCTAAACTTTTGAACACAGTCCTGCCTAGGTTTCATCCCTCTCCAAGTTTGAAGTAAAACCACAGAAAGCTGAGTTAGCTGGCTTGCTTCACCATAAAAGAAACTGAATCTTTAAAATACGAGTGCAAGAAAACATAATCACATGTCGTAAACTATAGAATTTGTGTTGTCTCTTTAGTGTCAGTGTTTGCACAGGTTCAGTGAGCTGTGCAAAACAATGAACCTTTATCGGCACTTGTTCAAAGTTATGCATATAAGCAGTGCATGCAACAGGTGTGACTTCGCTCGGAAACCATTCCCGTTAATTTTTCAAAGGGCCAGTGAAAAGGCGCCGCCTTTCTTTTTGCACCCCCCCATTCAAGCCCGCACATCTTTCGTACGCCAGACCAACCTCCTTCCACGCTCAGTGACGTCAGCTCGACGATCGGCGACATTGACTTCATTACTGTTTATTGAGACCTAGTTTAGCCGAATCGACAAGCAGCGTGCTGCATCACATCACCGATTGCGGAGTTGACGTCGCTGCGTGTGGAAGGAGATTGGTCACGCCCAGTAAAGATGCGCAAGTTTGTTTGGGGGTATGAAAAAAAGTCAGAGCCTGTTTACTGGCCCTTTAAATGATGAAAGAGAAGATAGGAGAACGACAGTATGCACTTAGCATCACTAGTTTGTCATCTATAAACAACTGACTTATTTCTTTTTGCTCCCATTGTCATCGCAGGTTGCCGAAGAACTGGCGCCCGTGCTGAAGGACGCCGGTGTTCCACTGGTCCTGACAAGCACAACATCAAGGTTCACCCAGGAAAGCCGACCCGTCGGGATCCAGACTCTGCCTCCCATAGTGTGGCAAGTGGAGGCCGCGCTGGGCCTGCTGCGTCACTACGACTGGAGCTACGTGTACTTCCTCTACTCCGGCGACGAGTTCGGCCATGACGCCTACTACCACGTGACCAAGTCTCTTGCCAGGCTGGGCCTGTGCGTTGCCGACTCACAGAGGGTCGACCCGGACGCCACCGAGGAGGACGTCCTGGCCACGGTACTCAAGCTCACCGACTCGGACGTCCGAGTCGTCGTCGTGCTCACCGAAGACAAGGAGGTCAGCAACCGGATAGTGGTCGCCGCGCGGAAGGCTTCGCTGCTCGAGCGCTTTGTCTGGGTCGGCACCGAGGGCTTCAGCAACAACGAGCACTTGCTCGAGACACTGCATGGTGCCGACGTGGACGTCTTCTCGCTGAGGTTGGACAACGAGCCACTGCCTGATTACACCCGCTTCGTGTCCTCGCTGACGCTGGGCCGCCACGAGCCGATTCCAGATGCCTGGTTCGAGGAGTTCTGGCAGCTTCAGTTCGGATGTCGCCTGCCCAACGCGCGCCGAGTACACGAGCAGTTTGCGCGCATCTGCACGGGCCGGGAGAAACTGCAAGTGCGGCAAGACCGTTACGTGTACCACACTGTTGACACGGTGATGCGCATTGCGGCGGCCGTACGGGATCACGTTACCAAGAATTGCCCGACGGCGCTTACTGGTGGACTGGACAGCCTCGAAGGATGCAAGAAGAGTGTGTTGCGCCGCGAGGTGAGCATGACGCTGCTGGGCACGGACCTGGAGAGCTGCTCAGAGTGCCAGCCGTCCGCCATCACCACGTTCGGATACAGAGTGCTCAAGATGAACGGCAGCAGCGCCCGAAACTACACCTACCAGAATGTACGTTAATTTTCATTTACAAGTCATCTGCCATGTGTGTGTTGCGATTGTTGCCCTGAGGGGTCTAGATTCTTAGCACACCGTACCACACTGAACATTGGTTGCAGTCAGGCTAGCTCAGTTTTCATTAGTTTAGTAATCGCGTTGTTTTCGAGAAGTTGTCGCACCGAGCGTATGAAGGAGTGTAAAAAAAATGCATTGTAGTGAAGCTTTCGTGCTTTTCTCTCTTTTTGCTCTCAACTTTCTTTTTTCATGACTGCACAATACGCTAACCATTCGATATGAACCAATTGGCCTACTGCCCTCTCCGCCCTTTCAATAAAAGCTTCTACTGCTTCTACTGCCCTCCCCGCCCCATCAATAAAAGATAAACCTATGTACACCTATGTGCCGAGTTATTGTACAATATGCGATTGTACAATAGCTATTGTATAATATGCAGGTGGGCTCTTTCTTCAAGAACGTGCTGTTTGTGGACGACGGCCAGGTGGACTTCTTTAGCGGCGTGGCGCCTATGTCGACTTGCGTGCGCGACTGTGACGAGCGATGCCCGGCGTCCAGCGCAGCTGTGGGTGTGCCTACGGACAATGAGTACCTGCGTCAGCACCGCGAGTCCCTGGCAGCCAATTTTCGCACTGTGTGGGGCATCGTGGTTACGGCACTGTCTCTGCTCGGCATGGTGCTCGTCATCATCTGTGCACTCTACTTCCTCATGGCGTTTCCCGTCACCGTGGGCACCACCGTCCTCGGCTACATGATTTTGGTGAGCATGTGGCACCCGCCACCTCAACAATTTATTGAATGATTATCCGGTGAACCCGCTGCTGTGGACTAGTGCTCGACATGCTTACCAGAAAGGCATGGCATTGAATCCTGACCGCAGCGGCTGCATTTCGACGGAGGCGAAACGCCACAGACCCGCGAACTTAGATTTCAGTCCTGGAAATTTCCTGGAGTCCTGGAGATTTCAGTCCTGGCACTGTGTGGTTTCTATCTGTGCCTTCTCTTGTTCGTGTTTCGCTTAGTGCTACATCAAGTTCTTTTAGATTTCAGTGCGCACTTACGAATCTGAAGTGGTCCGAATCTTTCAGAGCCCTCCACTACAGCGTTCCCCGTAATTATACTGTAGTTTTGGGACGTAAAATGCCAGCCATTATTATTGATACCCAACTGAATATCATCGTTACTGTGACGTCATCCATAGTTTATTTTTGTAAACTGCGCACTGCAGTCTTAGATCCGTGAAAATGGAAGCGTTCGACATTATCTTTATTTTTAACCAAGGACATTAGTATTAATAATCACCACTGTGACTCATGATCCTGTTATATTTCGCTGATCAATATTTTGTTGAATCAACCACTCTGGTGAAGGTAAGCTTTCGTAACTGAACACATTGTAATTCGCTTTGGTTATCAGTGAGAGATTACATATCACAAACAGGAAGTCCCTGAAGCTGGCACACTGTGCCAATACTGCTCCGCATATGTTTATCATTTCACTCTTTTGAGAATGCATCTTCAATTACTGTTGTATTCGAAGCACTTCCAAGCAATAGCCACTGTAGCGTGAAGTGTACTCAACAATTTTTTCAGGCATCAGTTTCAGCACACACTTGTTTTGTCTGTGTCTTTCCTCAGAGCCCATCACCGTGACCTGTATGAACACTGCAGCCCTTTCAATGGTGTTAGCTGGCAAGGTCAGAGCTGCACACCAGAAACAGACAAATGCTTTTCAACAGCACATTGTCCGAATTGTAATTCATGTTAAAATAACCGCTGCCATGTAAAAAGTGCCAAGGTATAACGCACATTGTGGATCAAACCTGTCACGATCACACATAACTTGACCGATCAAAAAATTGGGAATACAGTTAAACCTGAATGTAAGGAAATTGACCAATTTTCGGAAAATGTGTTATAAAGAAGATTTTGTCATATGAAGGTTCTGTATGAAAATTTGAAAAATAAACGCACAAATTAAACAACTGAAAGCAGAGTTGACCCAAAACATTTATTTAGCGGTAAAGACCTGCATAATTATTTGTGATGGCGATTGTATGGATACCCTCGGTGGGTTCTTGCCATCTCATCCGTGTTTCGTAACAAGTTCAAATCGATTACATACCGTATTTACTCGATTCTACCGCGCCCTCGATTGTAACGCGCACCTGATTTCCACCGCGAAAAAAAAAAAAGTAAGACATTGATTGCAACGCGCACCCATTTTTCTCGCTGGCCCGCACGATCACACCACTTGAAAAAACGACTCCTTTCGGGAGCGTCTTCCATTTAAATAGAAGGTACGGGCGAAGCTTGTGCCCATCTGACGTGTAACAGAGCATTGCCGTCACTGTAGTTTTACCGTGGACCGATGTCAGCACGCAAACTTGCTTCGCCCACTTCTTCTCGACGATTGTGGCGCCAGGCATGTCGAAGTAAATAGGCGTCTGATCGGCATTCCCGATTTGCCCAAGCAGGTAGCCGTTGTTGCGCCGCAAGTTTAGGACGAACCTCTGAAAACTGTGAAGCTTTTCATCGTACTCCTCCGCAAAACTTTTCACATATGCATGTTCCTCTTCGGAGGGAAAAGCCTTTCCTCTTCATAAAGTTAGTTAGCCAGCACCTGCTCGCTTTAAACTGGCTCCGCATTAGACCTTTTTCTAAGACTAATTGCATAGCCCGCACTTGGAGCAGTTCTGTCGTCACGGGCCGCTGTGCCGCTCGCTGCTCAAGCACATACTCGCCGAGCAGCTCTTCAATTTGCGGAAACCGACCATGCTGTGGTCCACTGAAGCCTTTGCGTGAAGCTTTGCTGTCGACAATCTTCTGCTTTTGTTTCCGCCGGTCCCGCACGCACGTTTCGAGAACTCTGAACGACCGCGATGCGGCCTGATTTCCGTCCGTTTCTGCACACGCGATGACTTTTCTTTTAAAAGCGGTGTTGTGGTGCACTCGAGTTTTGGAGTCGGCCCTTCCACGCCGTCGATGCTAATGCACTACTGGATGACGAACTCCTCAGCACATGTACGAAGTGCCGCACATGGGAAACACATAGGCAGAAACGGCGGACGCGCCATGCCGACACACGTAGGGGGCGGCCATCTTGGATTTGCCGATGGCGATAGATTGACCGTAATTTTTTTGTTCGTACTCGATTCTAACGCGCATGCGATTTATGAACTCGCTTAACCGGAAAAAAGGTGCGCGTTAGATTCGAGTAATTACGGTACATGCACCCACACATAGTAACCTTTACAACCTTTACGAGCGAGTAAAAGCACGCGAGTGCTGCTGAAGCAAAGGTCGAATGAACCGGCACATCTTTATCGCCTGGGAGCCGCATGCCGTAACATTCCCCCACATGTTAGGACTGCCTTTGGATGCTCATACAGAAACGAAACCACCAGTTTTGCAGAGCGTAAAAAAAACGCAGGGTGCGGGGGTCACTCGAGTAGATATGGTGAACTTTGATGTTAAAAGCGTGGTCGGAATCGCTGGCGCGCGAGCAATCTTGGCAATCATCAGTTCGCTTTCAACGTGAAGAGACTGTGTGAAAAGAGCACTTCTCACTAAAGCGGCCATATTTGCTTACATCAGCGCCGTCGCGTAGTTGCCAGATATAATCGGCTAATTGGGAAGGCTACGTTCTTCTAACTCGCGCTGCAAACGGAAATGCATGATGAGTCAACTTCCCAAGATTCGTCGTCACCGTGGCCTCGGAGAGTTCCTATCAGCGCCCAATCTGACACCTCCCCTCTGTAGTGATGACACAGCTGTCCGCATTCTAAAAGAAAAAATCGCAGCATATTCATGGAGTGAATGATGAGTGAGGCGAAGCGTCCGTCAGCCTGTCCGCCCTTCCGTTCGTCAGCGTGACCATCTGTGCGTCAATCCATGCGTCCGCTCGTCTGTCCATGTGTCTGTCCGCAAGTCCATCCATCTGTCTATCTATCCGTTCATGCGTCCATCCGTCCGCGTGTTCATTTATACGTCTGCTAGTCTGTGTGTCCGTCCGTCCGTCCGTCCGCCCGTCCGTGCGTCCACCTAGTGAACACTCAAGTACCGCCATCTCCCCCCTCGCAACCACTGTGGCACATACTGTGCCACCGGTGGCTGTGAACATACATACGTACATACGTACATACAACATACATACATACATAGGTACGTACATACATGCATACATACATACATACAGAAGAGGATGAGGAGGAGCGACAGACCCACGGCATAAGGAGCTTCGCGCATAAAAAAAAGCATACCTGAATATCGTCGGGGGCCACGCCATATGCGCGCAGTGAAACCATGCACGCATGCATGGCCTTGAAAGGGACACGGTTACTGCGGAAAACTATTTGCTAAAGCACCCTTCATATCTATCGCGGCCCCACATATGTAACGCTAACTAGAAGTGTGACACTGCCAACGCGCAGAAGTAGTTTTCTATTTCTTGTTTTCTGTGGTTTGGAAGCAGAGGGCGTATCTGTGCATGCCCTCGTGGGAGCAAGAACGGCCGCAACGCTGGCTTGTGTGGCGCAGGCCCGCCTGCCCGCCGCCTCGCGCACGCTTGAAGTTGCCGGGGCCACGAGCAGGCTGCCACCGCTTCACGCTTCAGCGGCAGCGGGCCGACCACGGAATATGCATGCTCGTGCCAAAATGACAAAATGAGAGGCGAAATTCCTACATCGTCCGTGACGAAAATTCGTTATATCAAAGTTGTCTCCCGCCGTTACCGTATTTACTTAATTCTACCGCGCCCTCGATTGTAACGCGCACCCAGTTTCCACGACGAAAAAAAAAGTAAGACATCAATTGCAACACGCACCAATTTTTCTCGTTGGCCCGCACGATCACACCACTCAGGAAAATGACTCCTTTCGGCAGCATATTCCGTTTAAATATGAGGTACGGGGGAAGCTTGTGCCTATCTGACGTGCAACTCCAGTTTTATGGCCGTCACTCCAGTTTTACCGTGGCCTAATGTCAGCGCATGAACTTGCTTCGCCCCCTTCTTCTTGACGGTTGTGGTGCCAGGCAAGTCGAAGTAAAGAGGCGTCTGATTGGCATTCCCGACTTGCCCAAGCAGGTAGCCGTTGTTGTGCTGCAAGTTTAGGACGAACCTCTGAAAACTGCGAAGTTTTTCATAGTACTCCTCCGGAAACTTTTCGCACATGTCCGTTCGCTTTCGGAGGGAAAAGCCTTTCCTCTTCATAAAGTTAGTTAGCCAGCACCTGCTCGCTTTAAACTGGCTCCGAATTAGCCCTTTTTCTAAGGCTAACTGCATAGCCTGCACTTAGAGCAGTTCTGTCGTCACGGGCCGCTGTGCCGCTCACTGCTCAATCACATACTCGCCGTGCAGCACTTCAATTAGCGGAAACCGACCATGCTGTGGTCCACTGAAGCCTTTGCGTGAATCTTTGCTGTCGACAATCTTCTGCTTTTGTTTCCGCCAGTCCCGCACGCACGTTTTGGGAACTGCAAACGACCGTGATGCGGCCCTATTTCCGTCCGTTTCGGCACACGTGATCACTTTTCTTTTAAAAGCGACATCGTGGTGCAGTCAAGTTTTTGGAGTGGGCCCTTTCATGCTGGCGGTGCTAATGCACTACAAGATGACGAAGTCCTCAGCACACGTACGAAGTGCCGCACATGGGAAACACATAGGCAGAAATGGCCGACGCGCCATGCCAACGCACGTAAGGGGCCGCCATTTTGGAAATGCTGATGGCAATAGAATGACCGTATTCATTTTTTTTTTCATACTCGATTATAACGCACATGCGAATAATGAACTTGCTTAACCGGAAAAAAGGTGCGCGTTAGATTCAAGTAATTACGGTACTTTGTTACGTAGAGGTCGGAATTACAAGTGCTCTTACAGAACAAATGCAGGACACAAAAAAACTTCCTTGTATTGAAGAATTTGTTATGGAACTTCGTTATAAGCAGGTTTAACTGTACATGCTGGAAATAGATCCCTCCTGTATGCTACATTTTTCCACTCCGTCTGTTTGAAGTCGATGTTTGGGATCGTGTAAATTTTTCGTAATGCTAATAACGCACCACTTTCGGCAGTTAGAGAAACTACAGTACAATTGGACAATCATATAAGTTGTGTACTACATACCATTCCGAAATACCGAACCTATATACATGCTGTACTTTTCTAATTATAGATTCTATGCACCGATTGTCTATGTGAGTGTCGTAGATGATGTCATTCTCAGTTCGAGTGCTCGTGTGCTCTGCTCGTTTGTTCTCTATAGTGCATGCGAGTGTTCTGGCTTCGTGCCTCAACAATGTTCAGGTCGGCCTACTGGCCCTGTACGCGGTGAACTTCGCCTTCGTGGTGGGCGCCACTGAGGCGACCTGCGGGGTGCGCCGCTTCCTGATGGGACTCGCCTACTCCATCGTCTTCTCCGGCATGCTCGTCAAGGTGCTCAACACGTGGCGCCTCATGGGATACCACCAGCGCATGCACCACGACACCACGCAGCTCAGCAGCCCCGCCGGACTTCTCGTCATCGCCTGCGGACTCGTCGTCATACAGGTATGCACCATCACCTGTGTCCGTGTTCAGCTTCTCAACGGTATTTGGGGGGAGGGGGGATGGTCAAGGATGAGCAACATGCTTCTGTGCAAGCAACAACTTGTGTTTACGGCTGTCCTCATAAACTCTATTGCGACAACTTGAATGTGCAGAAAGTTGAGGCTTCTGTATATTGCGGGTTAATAGGGTTACTCCAAGATGAGTAAACTCTCATGGCCTTTAGACATAAATGGTTTGCTTTATCGATTAATGATTAGCTAGACCTTAGTATTTTCTTTCCCGCAGGTTGTAAGTAATGACTACGAACGCTGTGAAACTGACTGTCCCTCAGGCACCTTTTCCATTTATCTATGCCTCCCTCTGCCGTTTTAGTATGCTTTTTGTAGCGGCGGCACGTATAGCTTCGTGCGGTAATCTGGGAGAAGTGCAACCTGCAGAATGAAAGCCTTCGAGATCGAGAGGCTCGCGGAGCAGATATTGGAACGCTTCACATCTTTTCTGAAATGGCACATGTGCTTTGGCAGCGTGAAAAAAAGGTGGACAGTTAACCCTTCTCACACCCATGACTAACAAGTATTGAATTCCCTGCTCTGTTTCCTTCGCACGCAGGTCGTTCTGACGGCGGCGTGGCTGGTGCTGATGCCTCCTCGTATTGGCTTGTATGAGCGCGTGTGGCGCTGCGCTCCTCCCGCATCATTCGAGGACGAGCTCGTGGTCTCCATGGTGTACGTGATGCTGCTGCTCGCAGTCACCATCCTCTTCTCGGTCCTCACATGGCCCTGCCGAGAGAACAACGGCGAGTCGCGATGGATACTCGCATGCTGCGTCTCCGTCGGGCTCGCGTGGCTCGCCTGGACTGTGCTCGGCACGCAGGTCAGTGTTTAGAGGCTATAGTGTGTCTTGGAATATTTCAACGCAGCGATTTTGGTCTGTCTGATGGTGTGTCTGTCTCACGATTTAGCCACCGGGTGAAAGTTTAAGCATTTTCTCAACACCCAGCCATTGTGACCTGCTGGCTGTGTTGATACTTGTAAACATTGTCAATGAGAAAGCAAGTGTTACGCATATTTGAGGTAAAATAGTGCATAAGTATTAGATGGTGTGTGTCTCTATTTATGAAATGGATAGATATGTAATTCTAAAAACCACAGTGCTTATTACGCTGGGCTGACAATTCAACGCTATGAATGAAGGGAGTGTTTCCTACAGGTGCGTAACCAGATATATATATATATATATTTTTTTTTGTGGGGAGTGGGGCACCTTGATTTCGGGGAGTGCACCCCCTTGGAATGGTCATTTTTTTCCTTCTATGCCACGGCGAAAAAATATTTGAAAAAGGAGAGGGTAGGGGGCCCGGGTCCGGTATGTAAATCACCTTCTGTCTACGCCTCTGATTTTCTATGCTTCGCTAAAGTGACATGGTGCAGCCACCTACCAGTGGCCGTGCGTTCTAGAAAAAACTTTAATTTCTTGAAATTACTGAGAGATGGCATCCATATCTCACGCAGTGTCTTCAGATAGAAGATTAGTTTTTCTACGATTCTCGCTAGCGAAGCATGCAGTACGCGGACAGTTTTTACTACCTGGAGATCCCTTCAAAACTGGTTGTTCATCTACACTACCTTGTTAATAGCTAGCGCAAACTTCGAAAATCATTTTAAATCGAAAATAAGGGTTGTACAATGATTCTCTCCAGATCTGTTGCTAGGAACTTACTTTGGAGCGTGTTCGACATAACCCTATATCTAGACGACAGTTATAGCACGAGAACAAAACGACGACACAAAGACAAGAAGGACAAGAAAGACACGAGCGCTAACTTCCAACTGAGTTTATTGCGCAGAGCGCGAAAATATATAGAGGAGACAGTAACCATGTGACAAAAAACCATATGGCACAAAGAGCAGAACATGAGTAAGAGAAAAACAAAAACCAAAAACAAAAGCACAGAAAAAAGGCAAAGAAAAATCTGAGGAAACGAAACAGAAAAGTAAAGATACTCTAACTACTTCTCGCGCTATAACTATCGTCGTGCCATACCAACTAGCCCAAGCTGCCACACTCCCATATCTAAGCTTGTGCTTTTTGTTGTGTGGGGCTTGGACAGTATTAGCTGTTGTCAAGTCACATGAGCAGGTGCGGACTCGCCGCTGCTCTGACGCATGCTAAACCTCCTATGATAATCAACGCCTAATGGGCAACCACGTTCGTCGGCCTGTTTTAATGCTGAGATTGCGGAATTTTATTTTCACCTTTGATCTTTGTATCTTAGAGATCTGCCTGCAGCAAATCCTACCATTCCCATTCTCATCCCTGATGCATAGTCACTAGCCCTTTATGCTTATTTCTTGTACTGTGATGCAGAACGGTCTCAACAATAGCACTTCGATTATTGCAGAATTACATCATGTGTAAAAGCGAGCTGATCATTGAAAGCACAAGTAGAACACAGATTCCAGACTACATGCAACAGTAAAAAAAAAGAAAGCAGCGGCGGGACGTAATAATGCACGTTTGGATGCTGGCATCTGCGCAAACACTGACAACACACTGGCATGCAACCGCAGCTGCCGATGCGCTACCGGGACGCGACCATTGCCGTGGCGAACCTGGTGTGCGCCACCCTGGTGATGCTGTGCCTGTACCTGAGGAAGGTGTACCTGTACAACAAGCTGGCTCGCCAGGCCCGTGACCAGGAGATTAAGGCGCGTCTGCAGCCCAGGGGTCCTCCTTACACGCCTTCTGTCTACGGAACGCTCCACAAAGCCGCACCCACAGTAGCACCCGTCTTCTACGGTGAGTGCGTACGTGTGCAGGATGCGTTGCTGCTACATTCGTACTTGGCCACTTGAACATGCGCCTTAGGGTCATTTACACTTCTGCCTCACGGCTGCTCACCCAGTGCAGACAGCCTTCCCTGCATCTCTCAAAGACTGCTCACTTCAAGCAGTCAATACGTGATGGGCGGAGAGCCATTTGCCTTGTGCAAAGTGGGCATGAGCTCGAGCGTAAAGTGTACTTCACGGCATACATCTTACTCAAGAGTATATCTAGGTGCATCCCCTAAGAATTTTTATCAGAAAACAGTGATGTGCATTCCTTGACTACCAGTCTAGTACTGGCCGACATCAACTAAATTGTGGCAAGTTCCGGTTGGTAGAAACTCAATGGCGGCTAAATGTCGCCAAATGGGGGCTAAATGGCAGCTGATTTCAGTTATTTGTGGCTATTTGAATTATAAAGTTTTAAAGTTAGATAGGCTACTCCTTGGCATAGCAGCAACGCTTCATAAAGACATCAAAACTGAAAATCTGTTTCGTCGTAACATGTGTGTCTCTGGCCATCTGCTCTTGCATATAGAGGCAACACATTGAGTGGGCTCTGTCTGACTTCTTTTTTTTTTATAGCGAAAGCTATTATCGGATCACAACACGGGTTACGCGCAGTTACATGCTGCCCGTCGCCGCTGTCAGTGTCCGTAACCACATCGGGCGAAATGAGGAAGAAAAAAAAACCTTGCACCAATGACACAGTGGGGCTTGAACCTGAGTCCGCTGGGTGCTAGCCCAATATTCTACCACTGAGTTACGCCGGTGCTTGTGACTTGTTTTCAAACTTGCCTTAGGCAGGCTTGATGTCAGGAAAGCAATCACGTTAATACGACTTATAAAGCATTTTACAACAGTGAAAGAACAACCAGTCGTCACACAATGCGTTTAGCGTAAGGAGTAGGCCATCTGATGCTCCAACCCACTACAAAAGCTTGTTTTTCTTTCCCTATTAACTGTGGTGCAAACCCACTTCAGCCATATTTTCTTATCGTCGTCAGCCACTGCATGGACATTTGGCACAAAATTCCTAGCAAGTGTTTAGTGGATACCATGCTTCTCAGAAGAGTGACGAAAAGTTGCATAGCGAATGCCAGCCTACTACCCAAAAGTTTATTATGAATGCCCTAGTGAATACCAAGGAAGTGTGCTTGCAGCGGTTACCAAACGAGTGTTTTTAAAAGGCTCCGAAAGGCCGCTTTTCTAGATTTCGCTGTGACTGTGCTGCACCTACCGCATAGGCCTGGCAGTGATCTTTTTCTTTCGTTGAACTTGCGCTGTTTACTGGGTGCTGACGAAAGTTAATGCGTCGGAAGATGAAGCAAGAGTCTGGGGAACGAATCACAGTGGGCACATTGTACAATCTCGTCTACAGCGTGTCCAGTCTCCCGCGTACGTTTTATTATTGAGCAAGGTATCAAGGCAACAAGAACATTGAGCCAAACTTGACTGGACTTCACAGGTTCTCAGGGCACGCTGACCACAAGCAAGAAGCTGAATGGCCAGTTCTCACGACTGTCGACGGACGACCTCGCGTCGGACGGCTCCGGCTCGGTGCAGGTGCAGGGTGCCGACCTGTACCCTCTGGAGATGTATGACGGAGGCAGCCAGTTCCAGCCGCCGAGCTCCCTCTACGGGAGCATGATGATGCTCGACGACAATGTCGCGTACTCCAGGTACGTGGGCTGCATCCACTGTATGTGCACCATTATTGTGCTGATAAAAATAAGTTCAATGAGTTATCACAGGTAGAGATGCTGGCAGCATGCAGAGGAACATCACAGAAAGAGAACTGACCTTGTTTAGATGCGTACTTTTACAATAAAGGGCCGCTCTCCATGCCTTCATTGCAAGTGTCGCCCATGTTCTGTGTGGGTGAACCTGTTTAAATGCACCAAGATAAGAGAGAGAGAGGCAGTTTTGCTCCCACGACATTATTCTCGAGTGGGACTTCTTCTCAAGTCATAGCGCCATCATAGACTGCTCTCCTGCAGAAGTCACCCTTTTGTCATTACAGACTTTGTTTTAAAGCACCCTCCTCACAAACTTGTTGTCATTGAGGACATAGATATTCCCTGCAACACGTGGACCCTTCTCCCCTTAACGTGTATGATGGGGCAGCACCGGATGGGGCAGCACCCTTCACTCCACCGAAGTCTTCCTCCATCACCGCGGCTTACGACTGCCCTTTGCAGTACTCTTGGTTCAGTCTATCACGACGATAACGTACTCTATCGACTGGACACTCACCATTTGTCGGAGCAAAGAATTTTAGGACACTGGTTAAGTCTGTTCTCCGTGCAGAAGGCTTTGAAAACATTATTACGTTTCTTAGGAAGAACTGGCCTTAAAGACAGCCTTTACGCAGTGTTCTATTCTTCTTTAGTTTATATTTGCTTTGTTTGCTGTTTTTATATTTTAGTTGCTCGTAACATTTTTTCTTATCATCTTTTATTATTCTTACCCCCTTCCCCAGCACATGGTTCCCAGCCGGTCTTCTGAGAACTGGCTAACCTCCCTATGATTATGATTGTTACTTCGTCGCTCCTCCTTGGTCTCACGTTTGCTGTAGTAATGTGCCGTATGTTAGTAGTGCTTTTCAGAAGGAGTCTTTTAAATCAGCTTATTAACGGAGGCCACGCCGCGAGGAGGCAAGAGTCTTTTTTGCCTTAGTGAGCGTTTGCTTGCAGACCCTTTTTGCTCCTTCGGCATGTGCAGTAACACAGGTTTGTACACATAATACGGCAAATGTAGCTCGAGCACACACCTCACAGCACGCTACCAATGTCCCTCGAACTCCATCCATCTCCCTTTCATTCTGTTTCCGCTTTCCTCTACGTACACTAGAAGGCTAGGCAAAATGTCCTCCAGCTGCTGTCTGGTGGTTCGTAGGTTGCAGTGGTCAGCTTTCATATCTAACGTACCCTTCATTTTTCTGACTCCAGGTGAGGTCACCCAAGCTGACTTCTAGTTCCTCAGGACCTTTTACAAGACCTCCTACTACCCCACAAGCCGGTCACAAGTTGTTCGCCTAGCTCACGAACAAGCATCGAGGAAGCGAGCGAGCGGGCGGGCCATTGAGGCTTTTGCCATTGCCAAGTAGCGGTCGCCCACCCTACTGCCGCACTGCTGAACGACGTCGAACGCTTTGCTAAGCTACGATGTTTCCTTTGATCGTTGTTGTGCTGCCTGTTACTTAACCCATCCGCCAGCAGTGGACGCAGTGCAGGAAAAAAGACATTTGCGCTACTTATTTTTTAGGTTGCCACCAGCCTACGTCAACACCCGCGCGAGTGCTCACGAGAGCGCAGTGTTGTAACCTGCTCTGTTCACGGCGGTTCAAGAAGAAATCAAAACTATATGTCGAAGAAAGGAAATGATGCGTCATCACCTGTACAGTGCTCGTTAATTATTTGTGTGCGTGTTTCCGTAACATTGTTGTCTGTCCTATTGTGTTTTTGAAGTCTCACACGAAATGCGAACTAATGCCAGATGCCCCAAGTGCCGCGCTGGATAGATTGCTTGAGCAGCTTTATTTTTTTCTTTTAGCTTGTTAGCTTTGCTGGAGAGTTGCAGTTTTTTTTTATTATTATTATTCTTATCGCTCGACGTACTAAGTGCGATGTTTGCTCGCAAATAATCGCTGTCTTTCACAGATCATGTGTGTGCTCTGAATGGAGTATGATGAGCCAGAGATTCTTTCACATGCTTGTAACCTATGGCATCGGGAGAGACCGTAGTTGTAACAAAAAATGACGCGGCATGATACGAAGGTTTCGTAAGTGTCATTCTACAACGAAGCAAGAAAACGAAATTGTCCTTGGTCGTGTCCATATCTTCATTTTGTTTGTTATCAATCAAGACTCTAGAATTGGCTTGTTTTTGCTCATATGCACTCCGATAAGACAATGCAAAGACTTGATTCATGCATGCTCTTGTTTCGAAAGTATTCGCAAGTTATATGTGAGCCCGAGTCTTAATCGGAGAAAATTCGTCACGCGTTTTATGTACTCTACCAAGCGCTAGCATGGCTATTTTGTAGCATACTGCGCGCAATCTCTCATGACCGCAATACAACCGTGTTGTGATACGCCAGGTCCAGATCCTGAACTTTAACGTGATTTCATGTCAAGACCATTTAACAAAGACTGAAAACAATACGACTCCAAATGTACACGGCAGGAACAGTTTATCGACGCCCCACACACCGGAAAAGCTCCACGAAACGTACAGGCTTCTGTCAAGCCGAATGACTTGAAGGCAGTGCCGCCTTTCTCAAACGACACCAGGTGCTATCTTTTTTTGTCTTTTTGCAGTGCGTGCAGCTTTGAGCTGTAATCACTAAGCGAGATTTTTCTTCAACGGAATACCCATGGATTCCAATACATCTCTCAGGTCGGAACGTACTCTGGAGTCACGTCTAGCAATCTAGAATTCGCAGGTATCTTGGGGGACAAAACGACTTGATCCTACTCACACCATTTAAAACATTTAACACTTTCTTCCGGAGCATTTACGTAACCACTAACAGTGACATCAACAAAACGGGCGTTGAGGCAAACGCACCAGTGTCTATTCCAGTCTGGAGACGATCATCACGACCGCGGTATCAAAAAGACGTGCCGAAGTACAGGATCTGTAAAACGCGAGAGTTCATGTAGCTTGTGGTTCAATCTTCCTGCGAACCTTTGATCTGTGAGCACCAGCGATGTCGTGCGCGTGAAATGACTGCAGTGAAATCAAACGGCTCCACTATTGTACAGTGTTCAGAGGCCAAGTAGAAGAATGAAACTCAAAAAAGTGAAAGCTATTGTGCCGGTGACATCATTCGCTCTTTGCACCTCTCGTGGCTGGTCCAAGAGGTGCGAGGTGCAGACGTGAGCTCTAACATTCCATTTATAACCCGCGTTTTTATACATATACATTATACATACTACCATGCATGTTTTTTCCTTCTATTTTTCCTCTACACGACTGTCTCGTTTCGAAACTATGCACGGCAGTATGCATGGTGTGTACACACTTATGAACATGGACCTCTAACTAGCAGTGGTCATTTTGTGTTCCCGTGGATGTAGAAAGTGAAATTTTTTCTCCTTTTTAGTATTTTTTTTTTAAATTGTCAAATCAGGTGTGGTTGTTTCTTTAAATGCATGCTTAGAGGATGTCGGACGCATGTCCCATGCGTGCTTTTGCCCATCGGACTTTTTTGTCCCTGTTGTGCTTGTATCTGTCAGATCCCTCCCCAAGAAGAGTGCCTTTCATCCAGTGTTTCCAGCTGTTAGAGTTGAAATGGCTAATATCTCGACGGTTTTTTCGTCCACTCTACTGTCGCCTTGAATAAAAATAAAACCGTTTTTCCTCCACGTTCAAAATGGCGTACTTCTTTTCAATCTGCAAGTTGATGTCAGTGAACATCAGCGAGTAGTGTTACTGGATTTTTTCTTTAATAAAAAAGTCGGTTTCGCAAAAAGGGCCGAGCAATGAATGCGATAGGAACATATTCGAATGTTTTACATAGCAGGACTAGCATTTTTAGGAGCAGTAATATTTGTAGTAAACATGGGTTTGGTAAGTAATGAAGCTTCCTGCGGTGCGGCCACAGTAGATGACCACAACAAGGCACGTGCGTAGTGACTACCTTGATGAGAAGTGCCTCTTGTGGGCAGCGCATGCCGGTACAAGGGGCTATACATTGTGTGTTGCCACTCGTGGCAGTTTATTTGTATATAGAGCGCATCTATATGTGGACAGCCACTCCAGGTACACATTTGGCACCGTTTTTTGTGTTGATAGCGCAGCCTGTAGAAGCTGCCGCCTGCTGTGGAGGGCAAGAGCCATGCGCTGATACTTGCTGCGATATCGCTGTAACCATAGCTCCCCCCCCCCCTTCCTTTGTTTGCTGACAAGATAAGCGTGCACACAGACAACCCAGAGGCGATGTACAACAAATGTTATATATATATATATATATATATATATATATATATATATATATATATATATATATATATATATATACACATAAAACGGAAGCGAGAAAGCAGACGTACAACGAAACACTTTTAATATTAAAAGTGTTTCGTCGTACGTCATGCTTTCTCACTTTCGTTTTTACTACGAAACCAGGGCGCCTCCTTTCTCGCTACGTCTATATGTCTATATATATATATATATATATATATATATATATATATATATATATATATATATATATATATATTGTTAAGGTGTTTATTAGCCGGCAACCAGCGATCATACGTTTTGGCAACAGTGAAGGCCAAGCACGGACTCCCAGCGCGAGCGGCGTCCTTGTTGGGTAGCCCCACTAGAAGGTACTCAAGAGTTTGACCCATTTTAGAGTTCGGACGCTTCGCTACAATTACCCCGGGGTCGAAGAGAGCCGCCTGGCGACCTAACAGCTTGTTACTATGAGCGGGTCATAATAATCCTTCAGGCGCTCCATGTTGATGATGTCGCGCCCGCGGTGGCGCATGTCCGCAGATTGTTCAACGGGTTCAATCAGATAGTTGATCGGAGATGTGCACTCGATGACACGGTAAGGGCCTTCGTACTTGGGAAGTAGTTTGGAAGAGAGGCCAGCTACAGAGGTCAGGATCGAGAGCCATACAAGCGCACCAGGAATGAACGTGGGCTCAGACGTAGTGGAGCCATTACAAATACACTTCTGCCGCTCTTGCTCATGCGTTGTAAATGGTTTGGCAAGCTCATGACACTCTTCAGCAAGTCTGGCTGTCTCAGAAATAGGTGCACACTCAGATGGATCCGGCGTGTACGGGAGTATCGTGTCCATGGTGTGCGACGGGTGCCTTCCGTACAGCCAGAAGAAAGGTGATAAAGCGGTCGTGCTCTGAGGGGCGGTGTTGTAGGCGTAGATGATGAAGGGCAGTATATTATCCCAATTCGTGTGGTTGGCGGCGATGTACATCGAAAGCATGTCGCCGAGGGTGCAATTGAAGCGCTCGGTGAGGCCATTCGTCTGCGGGTGTCAAGCAGTAGTTTTCCAGTGGACAGAATGGCACTCCGTCAGGATGGCTTCGACGACTTCCGACTAGAAGACACGGCCTCGATCGCTGAAAAGCTCTTGGGGTGGTCCGTGGCGCAGTATGAATTGATGCAGCAGGAAGGACGCAACATCGCGCGCAGTAGGCGCAGGGAGAGCGGCGGTTTCGGCGTATCGCGTTAAATTGTCTACGGCAACGATGACCCAGCGGTTGCCAGCCAATGTCAGAGGAAGAGGTCCATACAAATCGATACCTACACGTCCAAACGGACGGTCAGGGCAAGGTAACGGTTGCGGACCAGCATGCGACATGTGTGCTGACGGTTTGCGGCGTTGGCAAGCGAGGCAAGAGCGTATGAACTGCTGCACGTAACGGTACATCCCACGCCAGAAGTAGCGTTGTCGAATGCGGTGGTAGGTTTCGAATACCCCCGAGTGCGCGCATTGTGGATCAGAATGGAAAGATTCACATATCTCCAACCGCAGACAACGGGGTATGACGAGTAACCGCTGCCGGCCATCAGCGTCGCAATTGCGTCGGTGTAGAAGGCCGTCACGGATGGCGAAATGGTGAGATCGACGACGCAAGGCACCCGTGGATGGTGTTGCGGACGGATCAGAGAGCAAGTCGAGCAGCGGGGCGATCCAATTATCCTTTCGCTGTTCGGTAGCGAAGATGTCAACATTGATGGCAGAAACAGCAATTGAGGTTATAAGCAGGGCACGTCATCTTCAGGCAGAGGGGAGCGCGAGAGGGCGTCAGCGTCAGCATGCTGGCGTCCGTTGCGGTACAGCACACAAATGTCGTAGTCTTGTAAGAGAAGAGCCCAACGGGCGAGATGGCCTGAGGGATCCTTCAGTGATGACAGCCAGCATAGTGCATGATGGTCGGTGATATATATTGCCACAAGGCAGTAGTGGGATTGGGGCATAAAGCGGTAAAGGGTCCCTGGCTAAAAGAAAAGACTACGAAGTGGAGAGAGACTGGTTCCAGCCCGCCAGTGCGCCAGGCATTGTCATCGCGTGTAATCGTTGTAAATATCTGTAAATATACGTTTTCTTGTAAGATTATTGGTGGAGGAGCCGGGGTACGCCTACCTGGCTTTTCCGGCAAACCAACACGGAACTTCGGAGTGGTCGCCACCTTCATTTTTCTGCAATGGCTCAACAGGCCCACCCACAAGAGCAACAGCAGCCGCAGCTGCAGCAGCAGCAGCAGCAGCACCAGCACCAGCACCAGCACCAGCAGCTGCCTCCTCTGATTCTCCTGCCTCCACGAGACCCCGGAACCTTCTCGGGCACAGGCAAGGACAAGGTGAATGTTGAAGATTGGGTCGCTTTGTACGAGCGCGTGAGCGAATACTATAGGTGGGACCCTACGTTGATGCTGGCCAACGTTGTATTTTACTTGCGGGATACGGCGCTCACCTGGTATGAGACGCATGAGTCGGAGTTGACCAGCTGGGACGTTTGCAAACTGAAGCTTCTCGAGTTATTCAGCAGGCCATTTGGGCGACAGCAGGCCGCGAGGAAAGACCTGGAATGTCGCGTGCAGACATCGACAGAATCGTATGTTTCTTACATACAGGACGTATTGGGCCTCTGTCGAAAGGTGGACGAGAACATGAGCGAAACTGACAAAATCGCTCACATATTGAAGGGAATTGCCGATGACGCGTTCAATCTGTTGATCGTTAAAGATTGCGCCACCGTCGACGCGGTTGTGAAGGAGTGTCAGCGCTTCGAGCACGCCAAGAACCGTCGCATAACCCGCCAGTTTGCGCGTCTGCCTAATACTGCAGCCACTTCGACCTGTGAAGACAGCCCCAAGTTCACGCAAGCTACATCGTCCGAAAAAGTCACCCGAATCGTTCGTCGCGAACTCGAAGCAATGGCTCCGGCAGCCATCGCCTCAGACGGTCCTCAAGACAACGCATCCACCGTCTCCCTCATCCAAGCCGTCGTTCGCCAAGAAATAGCAAATCTCGGCATCACACCTGTTTGCGCTGTTCGCACCACCGAGAGCTCGGCTTCTGTTAACCAGATTCCGGTGTACCCTTCACGCTACCCTTCCCGCTACCGAAACCCTGCTGAATGGAGAACGTCAGATGATAGACCAATCTGCTTTCACTGCTCTCGCGCCGGCCACATTGCACGCTACTGTCGCAATCGTTGGTCATCCAATTCATCTTGGAACACTGGGACATGGCGTCGCTTTGAAGGCAGTTCTCGCCGCTTTTCTACTCCGTACGATCCACAGCCTGCTCCTACTAACGTTCAGGGCCGAAGGTTCAGCCGGTCGCCATCACCCCAAGGACGCCGATCTCTCTCGCCGATGATTTCTCGATCCAGGTCCCCTGCACGACCTGGGCCCTCAACCTCGGGAAACTAGACCATGCAGCTCCCGGAGGTGACGCTGCATTAACGACCCATTCTGCAAATCCTCTGTTGACGATTCCTACACGCCGCAATATTTTGGACCTTTTGGTGGATGACGTTACCGTTACAGCCCTGATAGACACTGGTGCACAAATTTCAGTCATGAGCGCTACTCTCTGTACTAAACTTCGAAAAGTGATCACGCCTCCTATTAAGTGTGCAGTAATGCTTGCCGATGGGAGCACATCTGCCGTTCTCGGCATGTGTACCTCTCGCGTATGTATTGCTGGGCGCCAGACCGTCGTATTGTTCACCGTGCTTGAGCAGTGCCCACATGACGTGATTCTTGGCCTCGACTTTCTCTCTGCGCACTCCGCCCTTATCGACTGCTCGACAGGTCTTCTTCAGTTGGAACTGCCTTTTGACGCCGCTGTTGCCCATGACGCTCAAAGTCGCCTTTGTGCCACCGAGTTCCTGCATCTTCCGCCGCAAGCCACGACTTACGTGCAGCTCGTGTGTGATCCGCCTGTGCGCGATGGTGAATATGTCGTTTCACCTATTACCGACGTTGTGCTCAAGCACTCCATTGCTGTCCCGCACACCGTGGTGAGAGTATGCCACAATCAGACCCATCTGTCTCTTTTGAACTTTGGTTTCTCCACGCATGTGCTGCCTGCTGGTATTAAACTAGGCGTCATGTCGTCGCTGCAAGAGTGTGATATTTCCGAACTGTCGGCTCAGCAACCTACTCCGCATGTCAACCTGCTCACTGCGCCCAACCTGACAAGCATTGACATTGCCAAAATGATAGCGCCAGATCTTTCGCCCTCCGAAGCACAAGACCTCCACCGTCTGTTGACATCCTATGCGGACATATTCGATCTTGACAACCGCCCTTTAGGCCAGACATCAGTTGTGACCCATCACATCAACACCGGCGATGCCAACCCAATTCATCGCCGCCCTTACCGCGTCTCCACCGCCGAACGCTCTGTCATCCAGAAAGAGGTCGAGAAAATGCTCGCCAAAGGCGTCGTCGAACACTCATCTAGTCCGTGGGCATCCCCGGTAGTGCTTGTCAAGAAAAAGGACAACACATGGCGGTTTTGCGTCGACTATAGACATCTCAACAAGGTCACTAAGAAGGACGTTTACCCTTTACCAAGAATAGATGACGCCCTTGACTGCCTTCATGGCGCAAAGTTTTTCTCGTCCATTGACCTTCGATCTGGTTATTGGCAGATCGCTGTTGGCCCACGGGACCGAGAAAAAACAGCATTTGTAACCCCCGATGGGTTATATCAATTTAAAGTAATGCCGTTTGGGCTTTGTAATGCGCCGGCCACCTTTGAGCGCATGATGGACTCCCTTCTGCGCGGCTTCAAATGGTCCACTTGCTTATGCTACTTGGATGATATAATTGTTTTTTCACCGACGTTCGCAAGCCATCTAGAGCGACTGTCCAGTATTCTCCAAGTATTTCGGAACGCTGGTCTCCAGCTGAACTTTTCCAAATGCCGTTTCGGCCGTCGCGAAATAACTGTACTTGGTCACCTCGTTAACGCATCTGGGGTACAGCCCGATCCGGACAAAATTCGCGCATTGACTCAATTTCCCGTGCCCTCTTCTCATAAGGATGTCCGGAGCTTCCTTGGTTTGTGCTCCTATTTTCGCCGCTTTATCCGAAATTTCGCCGATATTGCGCGGCCTCTCACCGAGCTTCTTAAAAAAGACGCCCCATTTACTTGGAATTCGCCTCAGAGTGCTGCATTTTCGGCGCTCATTGCAGCCCTCACGACTACGCCAATATTAGCCCACTTCGATCAAACTGCCCCGACAGAAGTTCGTACGGACGCGAGTGGCCACGGAATTGGTGCTGTTTTAGCTCAGCGTCAGCATGGACGTGACTGTGTCATCGCCTACGCCAGCCGCCTTTTATCCCCTGCCGAGAGGAACTATTCAATCACCGAAAGAGAGTGTCTTGCTCTTGTTTGGGCTGTCGCTAAATTTCGCCCGTACCTCTTCGGCCGCAGTTTTACTGTTGTAACTGATCACCATGCACTCTGCTGGCTTTCCTCGCTAAAGGATCCCACGGGACGTCTCGGTCGTTGGTCTCTACGCCTCCAAGAATACACCTTCTCGGTCGTGTATAAATCTGGTCACCTCCATCAAGACGCCGACTGCCTGTCACGGTATCCAGTGGATCCACCAGACGCCACAGAGAGAGCTACGGAGGCTTGCGTCTTATCAATATCAGACTTTCTTGATATCGCTTCTGAGCAACGCCGCGACCCGGATTTACTTCCCATCATAGAAAGCCTGAGTTCCGCTACTCCACCCACTTCTCTGAACTTGTATTTCCTTCATGAAGGAGTTCTCTACCGCCACAACATGCGCCCTAACGGCCCTGACCGCCTTCTCGTCGTGCCTTCCCATTTGCGTGTAGATGTTCTCCGACAGCTTCACGATGAACCTGCCGCTGGTCACCTGGGAGTCACTCGCACTTATGATCGCGTCCGGCGCCGTTTTTTCTGGCCACGCCTATATCGCTCTGTGCAAAAGTATGTTGCCAGCTGCGACCTTTGTCAACGTCGAAAACGACCAACATCGCTTCCAGCTGGCCTTCTTAACCCTATTGAGATCCCTGCCGAACCATTCTACCGCGTAGGGCTCGACCTTCTCGGGCCATTTCCCACTTCTGCATCCGGGAACAAATGGGTTGCCGTGGCGACCGACTACGCGACACGTTATGCGATCACCCGCGCTCTTCCAACCAGCTGCGCTACCGATGTTGCCGACTTTCTGCTACATGACATCATATTGCATCACGGCGCTCCTCGACAGCTCGTTACTGACCAAGGCCGATACTTTTTATCTCGCGTCGTCCAGGATATCGTACGTTCCTGTTCCACGAACCACAAGTTCACAACGGCATACCATCCACAAACTAATGGACTTACAGAGCGCCTGAATCGCACTATCACGGACATGTTGTCAATGTATGTTTCTCCAGACCACCGTGACTGGGACGCAACGTTACCCTACGTCACCTTCGCTTACAACTCCTCCAGACATGACACCGCAGGCTATTCCCCGTTCTACCTTCTTTATGGACGGGAACCCTCTCTGCCTCTTGATACACTCCTTCCCGCTGGTTCAAGCTCCCCTGTCACATACGTCCGCGATGCCATAGAGCGAGCCGACGCAGCACGAAAGATTGCCCGAGAACGACTCATGCTTTCTCAAGCCTCTCAGAAAGATCGATACGATCGTCACCACCGTGAAGTTTCGTATGCACCAGGTTCTCTCGTACTCTTGTGGACCCCTTGTCGTCACATCGGCCTCTCCGAAAAACTTTTATTTCGCTATGACGGACCATACAAAGTCCTTCGCAAGATCACCAACCTCACCTACGAGATACAGCGAGTCGTCGACGAAGCGCACACAATGCCACCACCATCCACTGTTGTGCACGTCGTAAGACTGAAGCCTTATGTGTCACCCAACACTCCCCTTTCGTGACAAGCGCCGGGTCGGCGCTTTAACGCCGCGGGGTAGTGCCACAAGGCAGTAGTGGGATTGGGGCATAAAGCGGTAGAGGGTCCCTGGCTAAAAGAAAAGACTACGAAGTGGAGAGAGACTGGTTCCAGCCCGCCAGTGCGCCAGGCATTGTCATCGCGTGTAATCGTTGTAAATATCTGTAAATATACGTTTTCTTGTAAGATTATATATATATATATATATATATATATATATATATATATATATATATATATATATATATATATATATATATATATATGACGTATGAAGGTAGCGATGTTTGGTAGAAGCCGAGAAGGAAGAAGTCAGAGAATGGAATAAACATGTCGTATGAGCCAGGCCACGTCTCCCATTCATCATAGCGTCACACACACACACATATGTATATGTATATATATATATATATATATATATATATAAATATATATATATATATAGATATATATATATATATATATATATATATATATATATATATATATATATATATATATATATATATTCAAACGTGTTGTTGAACAAGCAGGAGTTGACTCGGCGAACGAGAGCTTTATTTAGCGCAAGGGCTAAGTGAACGCAAGCCTGCGATCACAGCAAGTCTTCTTCCTTTTCTATACTCGAGCTCCATGCCCACTGCCCTCGTCACAATCACCCCGGGCGATGAGGGAGCCATTCTGGCGACATAGGGACAGGTGTACACAGAAGGGTCATAGTATGGCTTGAGCCGAGAGATCTGTACGATTTCTTGTCCCCGACGGCGCTTGTCCGGAGATGCATCCAGCGGCTCGCCAAGGTAGTTGACAGGGGATGTTTGACGTACAACTCGATAAGAGCCATGGTACCTGGACGAAAGCTTGTGGGAGAGTCCTGGAGGAGTAGAAGGAATCCATAACCACACCAGTGAGTTCGGAGCAAAGCTCATAGACGTGGTTGACGCGTCGTGGTGATGTTTTTGGCGCGTCTGGTCATGTGACGTGAACGCACGAGCAAGCTTCCGACATTCTTAAGCGTGTGCTGCTGCTCGAGAAACAGTAGTCATCTCTGAAGGGTCCGGTCGATAAGGAAGTATGGTATCCATTGTTGATGATGGCTCGCGTCCATAAAGAAGGAAGAAAGGCAAAAATCCAGTGGTGCTTTGCATTGCAGTGTTGTAAGCATATGTCACAAAAGGCAGTATGCTATCCCAATTTGACTGGTCGGATGAAGCGTACTTGGCCAGCATATCCCCAAGTGCACGATTAAAACGCTCTGTCATCCCATTAGTTTGCGGGTGATAGGCCGTGGTAGGGTGGTGTATGATGCGACACTCGCTCAACAACGCTTTGATGGCATCGGAGAGAAAAACGCGGCCGCGGTCGCTTAGTAACTCCCGAGGTGCTCCATGCCTTAAAACCAGGTTTTGCAGTATAAAACACGCAACGTCTTTTGCGATAGCAGAAGGTAACGCAGCTGTTTCAGCGTACCGCGTTAGGAGGTCGATAGCGACAATGACCCAGCGGTTGCTACACAAAGTATAGGGAAGCAGACCGTAAAGGTCGATTCCGACATGATCGAAAGCTCGTGCTGGACATGGCAACGGCTGCAAGGGACCTGTGGCATGTTGAGTGGGCATTTTGCGTCGCTGGCACGTAAAGCAAGACCTTACGTAACGGCGAACGAAACGGTACATACCGCGCCAGTAGTACCGCAGCTGCAAGCGAGTGTATGTTTTTAACACACCAGCGTGGCCACATTGCGGATCATCGTGGAACGTGGCACATACGTCAGAGCGCAGATGTCGGGGGATGACGAGCAACCACTTACGGCCGATCGAGCTGTAGTTTCGGCGGTAAAGCAGGTTATCCCGAATAGCAAAGTGTCCTGCTTGACGGCGAAGCGTCCTGGAAAGTAGAGCGGGCGCCCGGTTTGAGAGAAAGTCCAAAAGAGAAGAAATCTAAGCATCTTTGTGTTGCTCGGAAAGCATGTCCGAAATGCTGATGGCCAAGGCAGCACTGGTGGAGACAGGTGAGCCGACAGGCTCTGAAGCCAATGGCGAACGTGACAGGGCATCGGCGTCGGAATGCTTCCGGCCAGAACGGTAGATACCACAGATATCGAACTCCTGTAACCGCAATGCCCAACGAGCGAGCCGACCATTAGGATCTTTTAGTGAAGATAACCAGCAAAGCGCATGGTGGTCTGTTACAATATCAAACGGACGTCCATATAAATAAGGCCGAAATTTTCCGATTGCCCAAATAACGGCGAGGCACTCCTTTTCAGTTACACTGTAATTCTTCTCGGCTTTACTGAGGGTGCGGCTGCCATAGGCAACGACGTACTCGTGAAAGCCATCCTTGCGTTGGGCCAGTATGGCCCCTAGCCCGACACCACTAGCGTCCGTATGAAGCTCCGTTGGAGCAGACGGATCGAAATGTCGGAGTATGGGAGGCGTGGTGAGGAGCCGTTGGAGTTCCTGAAATGCATCATCACACGCCTGCGACCACGCTGACAAATCAGAACTTCCGGCAAAAAGATTGGTCAAGGGGGCGATAATGGAGGCGAAATTGTGGACGTAGCGCCGGAAGTAAGAACATAGGCCGATGAAGCTTCGAAGCTCTTTGATGGTGGTTGGCTTTGGGAACGCCGCGACTGCATTAAGTTTCGTAGGGTCCGGAAGAATGCCGTCCTTAGAAAGCACATGGCCGAGAATTACAAGCTTGCGAGCGCCGAAGTGGCATTTCTTCAAGTTAAGTTGAAGTCTCGCTGTGGAAAGGCACGTAAGAACTTGCTCGAGGCGGCTGAGGTGGGTCGCAAAGTCGCTTGAAAATACCACAATGTCGTCCAAATAACAGAGGCACGTTTTCCATTTCAGACCTCGCGAAACGGTATCCATTATCCTTTCGAAAGTGGCAGGCGCATTGCAGAGGCCAAAGGGCATAACGGTGAATCCATATAGTCCATCCGGTGTTACAAAGGCTGTCTTCGGGCGGTCACCCTCTGCCATGGGCACCTGCCTGTAGCCGGAGCGTAAATCTAACGAAGAAAAGAACTCTGCTCCTTGTAGGCAGTCCAAAGCATCATCGATGCGCAGCAGAGGGTATACGTCTTTGCGCGTTATCTTGTTGAGTTGGTGGTAGTCAACGCAGAACCGGATGGATCCGTCTTTTTTCTTGACGAGAACAACCGGTGAAGCCCAGGACTGTTGGAGGGCTCGATGATGCCACGTTTCAACATGTCGTCCACTTGTTCGTCGATGACACGGCGTTCAGCAGATGACACACGGTACGGACGCTGTCTTAGCGGGGCTTGTTGACCAGTGTCAATACGGTGAACGACCGAAGAGGTTCGGCCTAAGCCTGACTGGTCACGATCGAATGAAGAGCGAAAGCGGAGTAGAAGATTTATAATCTCTTCACGCTGAGTTGGTGCGAGCTCAGAGTCGATGGTATCCGAGAATACGTCCAGAGCATCGTTAGGCGCGTTGGTAGGAGTGACAGCACAAATTGGGAGCGAAACCGTAGAATCGGGTATAGTAGCCGGAAGAATGCACTCGTAAGGTTCGTAGCTTCCTAGGCATTCTCCAAGTAGTAGGGATGACGGGCTGTCCGAGGGATTGCACACATAAGTGGCAGCGTGACCATTGCGAAAAATGACGACGGCAAACGGAAGCATGATATTTCGACGGCACGCAGATGGGACCGATGGCACAAACAACACAGGCGATTTCGGAGGGGAGGCACATGACACCGAGACAACAACAGCTGAGAAAGGCGCAATGTCAGCGTCAGAAGCAGCAAACACTCTACACGAAGCGCCATCGTCGGGGTCATAGCACGGCACTGATAACGCGAGTTCGGAACGAGCACAGTCGACCAAAGCAGAATTTGACGAAAGAAAGTCCCACCCAAGGATAACGTCATGCGAAGAATGGAATAAAACTACAAATGTGACGACGTACATCGCACCTTGAATGACGACTCATGCAGTGCACAAAGCTGAAGGCTGAATATGATGGGACGTAGCTGTCTGCAAAGATAGGTCGGTAAGTTGCGTGGTCACTTTCTTCAAGTTTCAGCACAGTTTCTCGCTAATTACAGATATGGAAGCTCCAGTGTCAACAAGTCCATGCACCTTAATGCCATCAATATAGAGTTCGATTTCGTTCGGGGGACAGCAGTTAGGTCTTGAAATTTTCGCTGCCAACGCAGTTCTTGCCTCCGGAACTGCGCCCGTCAGTTTTCCCCTCGCGGTGGGCTGTTGCGACGTAACATTGGAGAGATAGATCGACGACGAGGAGAAGGTGAACGGCTTGCGCCGGATGGTCGGCGACCGGGACGTACGTCTAGAGGTGGATCGGCAGGAACGGGTTATCGTGGCTGAGTGGGCATGGTGGGCATGTAATGTGAGGCCCCTGCAATGTCGTGAGAAGGGAAGCTGCGACGATGGCAGTGACGAGCTACGTGGCCTGGGATGCCACATGAAAAACATATCCGCCGATTATCCGGAGTGCGCCATTGGCTGACGGTAGGGGCACTGTTCGCTGAATAGGGTACCGTAAATGGTCGTGCGGACGGCGGCGTCATATAAACGTTATCAGCTGTTTCGTATACAGCCGGAGACGGGACGGTCAGCGAGCGGGAAGGTGGCGTCGACGAATAAACGTGGCGAGTAGCTTCGTAGATGGCCGGAGACGCTGGCGCACGTGGCCGAGCAACTGCGGCTGCATACGTTTGTGGTGCGGTAACAGTTGGTGGAGCCTGAGCTGGCGGCAATGCTTCGGCAACTTGCGATTGAATGACCTGGCGAATCGAAGGCGACAAGGGTGCCAACGGCTCGGTAGTTCTTGTGATTATAGGTAGCTGCCGGGCGACCTCCTCGCGTATGAATTGCTTTATGAGTGGCATGAACGCAGAGTGGTCGGTGGTGTCATGGCGATAGTCGAGGAATGAGATGTCCGCGGTGTCTTGAGCAGCGCAACGTGTAGAAGCGCGCCGCCTACGCAGCTCATCATAGCTTTGGCAGAGCTGAATCACCTCGGCGACCGCCTGGGGACTCTTCGCAGCCAGCATTTGGAATGCACCGTCGTCGATTCCTTTCATGATGTTCTTGATCTTGCCTGCCTCGTCCAGAGTCGAATCGACGAGCTTGCAGAGAAATAGCACATCTTCAATGTAGCTCGTGAAAATTTCATCTGCTCTCTGTACTCCGCCCAGCAAGCGCTGTTCAGCACGAAGGCGGCGGACAGCAGGACGGCCAAAGACTTCCGCAAGGGTTTTTTCCAATTCCGACCAGGTACTGAAATCACTTTGATGATTTCTGTACCATAGTTTTGCCTCGTCGGTCAGGTAAAAACTCACATTTGTGAGCTTATCGGCTGCGTTCCACTTATTGTATGCGCTCACCAGCTCATACTCGGCAATCCAGTTGTCCACATCTTGGTCCTCTGTGCCACCAAATATGGGGGATCGCGCTGCCGGAGAGCGCCAGCGCAGAAGACAGGCACAGGTGCGAGACCTGGATTAGCGGCCTGTGATGGTCCCGGATCAGTCATTGTAGGAGGTCGTTGGAGTGTGCGGCTGCGAAGTTCCAGGGTGAGGACAATATGTACCCAGCACTTCCACCACTTGAAACGTGTTGTTGAACAAGCAGGAGTTGACTCGGTGAACGAGAGCTTTATTTAGCGCAAGGGCTAACTGAACAAAAGCCTGCGATCACAGCAAGTCTTCTTCCTTTTCTATACTCGAGCTCCATGCCCACTGCCCTCTTTAATATATATATATATATATATATATATATATATATATATGAGGAACAACTAATAGTTAATTTTATTTCCAACGGTTTTGACCACTGGACCACGGTCTTCATCAGGGTTTGCGAACAAGTAAGACTGGTCTACCCGTTGTTCGCAAACCCTCACAAAAACCAGTCAACGGGTCGAAACCGTTGGAAATAAAATTAAGACAACCGCTAAGTTGCATCTCATCTATTCCTGAATATGTTTGGCCCATTATAAAAACTTCTCTGGTGTATATATATATATATATATATAAGGGAGAGAAGTGTGTACATAAGGGCTAGTTTTTCCTTGTTTTGACACAATATTAATGAGATCTAACGGACAATAATGCCAAGGAAAGTATAGGGGAAGTTATTAGACTGCATTGTAATGTAAATGCGCATAAAGAAAAGTGGGCGAAAAGATATCTTGCCATGGGCAGGAACCGAACCTGCGACCTATATATATATATATATATATATATATATATATATATATATATATATATATATATATATATATATATATATATATATATATATATATATATATATATATATATATATATATATATATATATATATATACAGCTTTACCCAAAACCTTCTGCCCCCCCCCATTATTTTTTTCCTCAGATGTGGCCGGTGTGCTGCTATCCACGAGATTGTACGTATTGCACGATTTGTTCTGCTATCGCCTCGCCGCTATACTGTGGTTCGTAGAGTTATATGCCTTTTATTCTTATCTCTCTGTCTACATAAAAAACATTTTTGTTAAAAGATTTTTTTTAATTTTTTATCGCGTGCTTGCGTTTGTATATATATATATATATATATATATATATATATATATATATATATATATATATATATATATATATATATATATATATATATATATACGTTAATCATAAATAAAAAGATAGATGTTTCTAATTAAATAACCTAAAGAGAAGAGTATCGATGACTACATCTGCAATAATATGTGCCTTTAATTCGATGCTTACTTAAAAAAATTGGCAGATTCCACGAACAGTGGGAATCGATGATATGCGAAGAATGAATGAGAAGTGTTCATATGTAACTTTAAAATCAGCACAACGTTACGAGGTTGAGGTAAATGATGCCGTACATGACTTTCGTGTCATGATTATCATGTTTGGGTGCGTCGTTTAGCTTCGTCATCTACTCAAGTCACGTGATATCAGATTAAGTATATGTGAAGCTAGCGAAACGGCCGTGAGCGCGCTATGAGCGTGGTATGTTGTCATGTTCATACATGACATGCCTGTCAGGATTATCATGTTTGCACCAGTCATATATTTCGTCATCCATTGACGTCACGGTAACACCTTATTTGGTATATGTGGAGGTAGCAAAATGGCCGCGAGCGCATCATGAAGGGCCCAATATTTTCCAATGTAGTGCACGCTGGGCACAGCGACGCTACGTTAGCAAAACGCAAGCACTTATAGTGTGACGCCAGGTGTGACCAGCGTCCGTCAGCGCGAAATGCGACATGCTGCATTTCGCGCCCATGTGTTAGCCAGACAACGCTGCGTCTCCTTCTTTTCGTGATGGAGGGACGCCGGACGTGGTTAAACGCGCATGCGTCAAAGCAACGCAGCCAGCGTGCGCCTGCGAGTATATGGTATATATATAGGACCAGCACCTGGTGTGGCAACGCCGGCGTGACGCGACAAAATTAACGCCGGCGAGCACGCTCACCATGTCACGTCTAAATGTATTGGTGCCTTGACTGTGGCATGTAGTCTTGTTCTCACATGACACGCATCTCATTATTATCATGTTCGCACCAGTCACATACCTTCGTCATCCATTGGCATCACGTAATACCGAGTTTGGTACACGTGAAGCTAGCAAAACGGCCGCGAGCGCATCATGAGCGTAGCATGTGATCATGTTGTTACATGACACGCATCTCATGTTTATTATGTTTGCACCAGTATCATGCCTTCGTCAACCATTCACGTCTCATATTACCAAATTTGGTATAAGTGAAGCTAGCGAAACGGCCGTCAGCGCATCATGAGCGTGGCATGTAGCCATGTTATTACATGACACATCTCATGATTATCATGTTTGCACCAGTCACATACCTTCGTCATCCATTCACGTACTGTAATACTGAATTTGGTATATGTGACGCTAGCGAAATGGCCGTGAGCGTATCGGGAGCGTGGAACGTGGTCATGTTGTTACATGACACGCATGTCATTATTTTTATGTTAGGGTCTGTCGCTAGTGTTCGCCATGCAATCATGTCATACCATACCAGTTTTTCAACATGTCATGTGAACGAAACCACCGCAAGAGTTGCAGGACCACGAAATGTAAATCTTGACATTCATGACATACATGTCATGATTTTTCTTGTTATGACTAGTCAAATGTGTTCATCATACAGTAATGTTTTGCCGTACCAAGTTTGGTATCCATACCATCATTGAGACCGCCAGGAGAGCTAAAAGTCGCAGGTGGCTAGGATAGATAGATAGATAGATAGATAGATAGATAGATAGATAGATAGATAGATAGATAGATAGATAGATAGATAGATAGATAGATAGATAGATACGCTCAAAGTCGCTGAAGTTCGCTAAGAAATGCTTCGCATTTAAAATGCCTCTTTGGGTCTGACATTGATGGATCGCCTTATGGTCCTGTTATGGTGGCACCGCATCTATGTTGCAGGGAGCTTCGACGGTGGGGGCGTGCTCGTCTAGGGAGCTGCGCTCCTAAATTATGATTCCCTATTTCGATGCAACGCCGCGATTACATCTAACGTTATATCTATCCAATAACAGGCCTCGCCCATCCGTCGTCATTTTCCATCGCAGTAGTGCTGGCAAACGCCACTCCGTGTTGATGCAGTCAGCACCGATGTTTTGAAGCGTTGGTGGGCCCCTTTAAGCGTGATGCTTATCTATCTCCGTCCACGAGATTCGTTGTAACGGCTACTTTATACGGGGCAACGCTTGGGTAACGTACGATATGTGAAACAAAAAAAAGTTTAACACTAGACGTATTATAATTGTGACAGAACATAACACACGTACAGATGTGGTTAAATGTCCCCAGACCATGCTTCCATAAAAATAGATGGGATAGTGGCCTAGAAACTCTTTACACCCCCCCCCCATACAAGCGTTAACAATTAAACTGCTCGGCCACTTCAACGTATACATTATGTACCTTGGAACCAAGCTTTGTGGTCGACTCTTTAGGTCATTTTATGTTACTTTAGGTTCCTAAATTTACATTATATCAGGCAACACCCGGGAAAACATGTGGTATTGTTGTAACATACGTGAAACACGCGAAAAAAAGGTTTAACAATAGACTAATATCAATCAGAATTGTGATGAGACAATATAAAACACCTACAGTACAAACCCTCTATAGTAGTCGGCAACGTTGACGTAGATATTATGAACCTTATGACCTAGCTTTGTCGTCGACTCTTTATGTCACTTTACGTTACTTTTTGTTACATTGTGTCACATTGTGTAACTTTATGTCACTCAATTTACATTATACGAGGCAAGGCTCGAGTAAAATACGGCTACTCCCCTATACGATAGCCAGAGCTACGCGTGCTCCTCATGGGTCAGGTTTATGTCCAAGTTATTTGTTTCTTGGCCAATTCCAGAGTGGCGTAGACCATACATATACGCTATCATCATTATATTTCGGTAGAGATGAGTGGATTTTAAATGCGAATGCATTTCTTAGTCGGGCTATGTCAGGCGTCCTTCGGGATCCGCCCACCTCCCTCTCCCACTGCAACAGCTGTGGGCGCGCGCGCTTAGCCTCGCTCCTAGCAACAGGAGCATGTGGTGCGAGAGAGTCTAGGAGAGGGTAGGTGCAGTGCTTGGCCGCTCCTTCTCTCAACTCTCTGCGCCCCACTTACCCATCCGCTCGCGCCTCCGGAAATGTGTGCTCGGGACGCCGCTGTGGAACGCCAACGCCGAGCCGAGAACGCTGTTTGTTTTGTTCACTTCATAGCATTTTTAACTGTGCACGCTAGCTACTAGAGCTGAAAACACATACCGCCTTTCTCGCGACGAAAAAAAATTGGCAGCATATCCACGGAGTGAATGATGGAGAGCGGGGCGAAGCATTCGCCCGTCCATTCGTTCTTGCTTCCGTCCGTCCATGCGTCCATCTGTGTGATTGTCCATGCGTCCATCCGCCCGTCCGTGCGTGCGTCTGTTTGTGCGTCCGTCCGTGCGTTCGTCAATGCATCCGCCCCTCCGTCCCTGCGTCAATTCAATTATTTCTATTTCAAAATTTGTTTTATTGTTTTTTTGTACAAGACACAAGAAACAAAAGGATGTTGGGGCTAAAGGCTTATAGCCTGACAGAGGACCCAACACCCTTGTACACAGTTGGTACATCAAAAAATAAAAATAAAAAACAGCTTTCGCGGCATCAGAACTTCATGAACAAAAGAAGCAACAGAGAAAAAATAGCTGCCAAAAATATCATGCTAATTAAATCTGACTGTCTGTACAAATCTTGTAACATACTTACTACATAACATACTTAAATAACTATCACACAGGAAAGAATCAGACTAGAACATTAGAGACATGTGATACATACCACTATATTTTATAGGTAATAAAATACATGCAGTACAAGATTTCCATCGCTCGACTACTACCATTGCTAACATCACCATTTTTGGGATCCATCAAATAGTATGTTTTCCTGCATTAGCACTTCTTTAACTTGTACCTTAAATGCTTTTTCTGTACAATCAAAATAAGGCTTATGTTGTAATTTGTTTAATGTGCAAGTTGTTTGATGGGTAAAAGTTTGTTTACCATAATTTGCTCGTGTTCGTTGTGGACGGCGTAAGATTCGGCGGATAGGATAAGTGTGTTGTCTAGCTCCTTCGTTGGGCTCATACAATTTTTTGCTGTATATGATTTGCAATATTTTCATGTAATAGACTTGATCCGCACGAAGCATATGATATCTTTGAAATAAAGGTGCTGTCCTCAAGTTTGCGTAATTTCCTTGGTGTTTGCAGTATATGCGGAGAACCCTTTTTTGTAGAAGTACAAGTTTTTTGTAGTTAGTTTTGGTATTGTTCCTCACACCAGAGCTCCATAGCACAGCTTAGAATAAAAAAGGCAATTGTATAGCTGTTGTTTCAGCCATAGGGGAATCAGTTTAGAAATGCTGTACATAATACCAATGCATTTTGATAAGTCTACACATAGTTGGCTAATATGCGCGTTCCAGCTTAACTCTTCATTAAACGTTACTCCAAGAAACTTATGGTTTGTCACTTGCTGCAGTTTCATTCCTGCATAAGTAATGGTTATTTCTTTATCGATGGTGGTATTGCGCGACCTGAATATAATGAATTTTGTTTTTTCAGCGTTTAATTGCAATTTAGCTTGATTCATCCAGCAAGCTATTATTACAAGGTAGTGATTCACACTGTATTCTAATTCATTCAGGTCCCGTGATTTAAAAAGTAGATTGGTGTCGTCGGCGTACATTATTAATTCTGGGGAATGAGGTATATTAAATATATAGTTTACGAAAATTATGAATAATAACGAACCTAGCTTAGAGCCCTGAGGGACACCTCGTTCAAGCGTTAGATAACTATACGAAACATCCTGCATACGTACGAACTGTTGACGATTATTTAAATAGCTTACCAGCAACCGACTTGCAACACCCCTAATTCCATACTTCTCTAACTTCTGTAACAAAATTTTGTGATCTATAGAATCAAATGCCTTCTTTAGATCTAAAAATAGACCAAGCGTATAGTTTTTGTCTTCAATATTAATTATTATTTCCTCTTTGGTGCACAAGAGTGCTTGTTCAGTGGATTTATTCTTTTGGAAGCCATACTGACTCTTTGTACTTACCTTGCGTGCGTTAAAAAATGCAACTAATCGTACGTAAGTTATATCTTCGAAAATCTTTGAAAACACAGTTAAGATATATATTGGTCTGTAATTACTAAATTGTCCATTATCCCCCCCCCCCCCCTTGTCGATTGGCGTAACTCGGGCTATCTTCAATTCTTTCGGTAAAATTCCACCAGTTAATGTTAAATTTAGTAAATAGGCTAGCACTTCGCTAATCTCATGCGCGACATGTATTACTGCATTTGAAGTAATTCTGTCTATACACGCAGCTACATTTCGTTTTAGCTTTTTTATTACTGCTACTACTTCGCTGGGGTCTGTTGGTCTCAAGAGAATAGTTTCACTGACCTCGGTTATAACTTCATTATTATTTCTACTGCTTTCTGCACCAGGTGGATAAGCCCTCGCTTTTATAAAATGTCTGTTCATATCGCCAACTAGTTTTATGATTTCTGCTGTCGTCAAGGCTATGTGGGATTGGTCACTTTTTGTTCTTCCTGCTAGATTGTTAACTGCTTCCCAAAATTTTTTAGTTGATTTCGCAGCCGATAGAAAAGATCCTCGAAGTACGCGTCTTTCGCCCCTTTAATATCGCTGTTTAATTTATTTTTATATTTTTATATTTCCTTAGCACTTCTGGATCGCGATCTCTAAGAAACTTGTGAAATGTTGAATTCTTACGTTTTATGCGTTTATACAAGTTTTTATCTACCCATAGGCTTCTTGCTTTTTTGTTTCTGTGATAAGCTTGTTGCAATAGAAAAGCAATGTCATAGTATTCACGCATACGCTGCCAGAAAATACTGTAAGCCTTCCCAGCCTCGGATTCCCGATAAACATCTTGCCATCGTTCTTTTGACAGCAACAGCCTAAAATTCTCCAATGTTTGATCATTTATCTCGCGATGAAAATGAGCTGGGCGACGTGCATTTCCGATATTGTAGCTGATTTTGATAATGCGAAAAATCCGAAGATGATCGCTTACATCAGAAACTAGAACACCTGCTTTGATGTCACGTATGTTTGATAGGCATACGTCTATTAAAGTACCAGAAGTTGCCGTTATTCTTGTGGGCAAATCAATAAAGTTTTTCAAAGCATGACAAAGAACAAAATTACTTATCTCATGTGACCATGTGTCTTCTGAGACCACGTTTATGTTAATATCACCCGTGATAATAGAGAGTTCACTTGTTTGGTATTGTTGTAGAAGCAACCGCTCTAAAAATTATTAAAATTAATTTTTGCCCATTCGGGAGCCTGTAAATAACAGATACTGTTGTTTTCCATATTTGAAGCGTTAACAACTCGACCTCCTCACTAATTTCTGCGAGTTCTTCAGCCACAGAGTAAGAAAGGGTGCTTTTGACATATATTGCCACTCCGCCCCATTTCTTTTTGTTCTTCACCAGTTGTTCAAAATGATAGCCAGGAAAAAATGGAGTTTGATCATGTACCATCATCTAGGTCTCGGTTATACAAATAATATCGAATTTTACTGCTGTCGATTCGAAATAGATGCTCAGATCTTCTACTTTATTTTTCATGCTTCTCACAATAATATGTACGGCTCTCAAAGCATTCCCTTCATTTAACTCTTTCGCAAGTCTACCCAAGGTGTAGTATACATTTTCTTTGTTTTCGATTGCCATTTGGAAATGCCTCTCAGACACTGCCCGTCTATTCTACTGGTGCGTTTTGGACAGGTCGTCCAGACTAGTTATGCACAAAACAGGAGTGTTGTCGTCCCTTCTTGCGCATACTTTGCCTCTCGACGTCCAAACGTACTTCCACGTTACTTCTTTGTTTTGCGGCTGCAAGCAAATTCTTGTTTGCCTGTGTTAGGTGCTCATTGACGAACACATTATTTGTAGTCTGATATCCCAGTGTTGCTGCATTGAACCACTTTTTCCTTGCTAGTGTGAAAACCTCATCTCGCTAACTTTTTTGAACAAAACGAACAATTATATTCTTAGTTCCTGCCTTCGGAGTCTGCACCCAGTGGCAGGTGTCAATATCAGTCGGACTAATCGTGGCACCAATGCACTGCCCTATCCGTTCCACAACTTTTATGGGATCAGCCTGTTCTGTTATTCCCTTAATTTCCAGATTGTTCATGCGTTGATACTGTTCCTATTCGTCAATTCGTTGTGACAGTCTTTCATTCTCCGTTTTAATTTTCTGTTTAGGGTTGTCATTTCCCTCACTTCCTCTCTGAGTACTGCTATCTCTTTGCTTAGGCCCTTCACATCATCGCATGTGTCCGAGCAATACTTCATGCTCTCCTTCAATACCCTCATTCATGTTCTCAAGTCAAGCTTCAGATTTTCAATGAGCTTCCCAACTCCTTTATGTCCTTAATAACAGATGGTGCCATGACTAGTAGCAAGAATGGCAGCACAACAAGAGAGAAAAAAAGGACACTTTGTTCGGCAGCAGTGCGTTTTGAAAAAGACAGCTACGCAGTAGAATTATTTATTATTTAGGTAATTCTCACCTGCAAGTGCAGACAGCTCAGATTAGATGCGTGCTGCATTCGCACTGCTGCCGAACTGTTGAACGGGTCAGTCAGTTCGTCATATTTGAAGCAGCGTCTCGGTGGGCGTAGTTTTCAGTCCGTAGTCGGTCACGTGTCTTGGTATGGTAATTGTCCTCACTGCTTGGGTCGTAGTGGCCGCCACATTGAAAACGACGCCTCTGCGCTCCGGATGCGTTAGTCGCTGCTATCTGAGATACCTGCAAGTGCAGACAGCTCAGATTAGATGCGTGCTGTATTCGCACTGCTGCAGAATTGTTGAACGGGTCAGTCAGTCCGCCATATTTGAAGCAGCGTCTCGGTGGGCGTAGTTTTCAGTCCGTAGTCCGTCACGTGTCTTGGTATGGTAATTGTCCTCACTGCTTGGGTCGTAGTGGCCGCCACATTGAAAACGACGCCTCTGCGCTCCGGATGCGTTAGTCGCTGCTATCTGAGATACCTGCAAGTGCAGACAGCTCAGATTAGATGCGTGCTGTATTCGCACTGCTGCAGAACTGTGGAACGGGTCAGTCAGTCCGTCATATTTGAAGCAGCGTCTCGGTGGGCGTAGTTTCCAGTCCGTAGTCGGTCACGTGTTTTGGTATGGTAATTGTCCTCACTGCTTGGGTCGAAGTGGCCGCCACATTGAAAACGACGCCTCTGCGCTCCGAATGCGTTGGTCGCTGCCATCTGAGATACATGCAAGTGCAGAGAGCTCAGATTAGATGCGTGCTGCATTCGCACTGCTGCCGAACTGTTGAACGGGTTAGTCAGTCCGTCATATTTGAAGCAGCGTCTTGGTGGCAAAGTTTCCAGTCCGTAGTCGGTCACGTGTCTTGGTATGGTAACTGTCCTCACTGCTTGAGTCGTAGGGGCCACCACATCGAAGACGACGCCTCTGCGCTCCGGATGCGTTGGTCGCTGCTATCTGAGATACTTGCAACTGCAGACAGCTCAGATTAGATGCGTGCTGTATTCGCACTGCTGCCAAACTGTTGAACGGGTCAGTCAGTCCGTCATATTGTCACAAAGACACAGATACAGAGGTACAAAATAGGGCGTTTACTTTCGTAACCCAAGGGCCAGCAACGCGAACACCAGAGCACGCGCACCCAGAGCTACTTCGTTGTCCTCCTCAGAGGCTGGCTACTATAGTTGCCAGCCGACCTTGCGTCAATCGCCCCCTTTCAAAAGCGACCGTCCCGGTCGATTCACTGAGATGCTAGAGAATGCCATGAAAAATAGAAAGATCACGTCAACGAAAAAAAAATGCCCACGTTGTTGAGGATAATAAGGAAAAAATCGAAGTGTTCATAACTCGCGGGCGTGGTACGGTTTCATTCGTACTACATGGACTACTTCTGGACGTGGACGTCTTCGGTTTAAAGTGGTGTCGGAGCTTTGGGGAACTACCTCGTACTTCACGTCACTGAAGCAGCGCACAACTTCGTAAGGGCCAAAGTAGCGTTGAAATAGCTTCTCTGAAAGCCCACGATGTCGAACTGGTGTCCACACCCATACGTAACACCTGGTTGATAGTGGACGTTCCTTCGGCCTTGGTTGTAACGGCGAGCGTCGATATCTTGCTGCGCGTGAATGCGGTTCCGTGCAAGCTGGCGGGCTCCCTCGGCTTTCTCGACGATGTCGTCAACGCTGTTATTTCCACTGTTGTCCTGGTCTACGGGGAGCATAGCGTCTAACGGTGTTGTGACGCGACGACCATAAACCAGCTCGAATAGTGTTATGTCTGTGGTCTCTTGCACAGCGGTGTTATAAGCAAACATGACGTACGGCAAAATTCATCCCACGTTTTGTGCTCTACATCAACATACATAGATAGCATGTCGGGCAGTGTTTTGTTTAACCTCTTCATCAAGCCGTTCGTTTGTGGATGATAAGCTGTTGTTTTCCGGTGGTTGGTGTGCATTAGCTTGGTGACTTGTTGCAATAACTCTGCCGTAAATGCTGCTCCGCGATCGGTTATGAGAACAGCAGGTGCACCATGACGCAAAACAATGTCGTGGACAAAGAATCTGACGACTTCAACTGTGGTTCCCTTAGGCACAGCTTTGGTTTCTGCATAGCGAGTCAGATAGTCGGTTGCAACGATTATCCACTTATTTTCTGAGGATGACATAGGAAAGTGACCAAGAAGATCCATTCGCACTTGCTGAAATGGTGCTCGAGGTGGATGTAAAGGTTGGAGGAAACCGGCGGACTTTGCGAGTGGAACTTTACGTCTCTGACAGTCACGGCAGGTGCGGACATATCGCAGAACGGACGAATAGAGCTGTGGTCAGTAGTACTTCTGTCGGATGCGCGCTAATGTCCTAGCAAAGCCTAAGTGACCAGCCGAAGGATCGTCGTGGCATGCCTGCAAAACTTCCTCACGCAGTTCCGTTGGAACGGTGAGGAGGAAAGTTTCCTGGCTGCTCTCAAGATTTCTCTTGTAGAGAACATTGTTCCGTAGGCAATACGTTGTTAAACCACGTGAGAGCCGGCGCGGAACGATAACGTCTTCTCCTTGAAGATGCTGGATGACAGGAAGTAGCTCAGTGTCCGCACGTTGAAGCTCAGTCATCCGCACCACATCGACGATGCCAAGAAACGGTAAATCTTGTACAGTGTCAGATGACGTTAGGAAAATAGGAGCACGAGACAGGCAGTCAGCATCTGTATGCTTATGCCCTGATCGGTACACCACCGTTATGTCCTACTCTTGAAGGCGGAGGCTCCAGCGGGCGAGGTGGCCTGATGGATCCCGTAGATTGGCAAGCCAACAGAGCGAATGGTGGTCACTGACCGCTCGAAATGGCCGGCTGTATAGGTAGGGTCGAAACTTGCTAATGACCCAAACGACTGCTAGGCACTCTTTTTCGGTGGTAGAGTAATTAGCCTCTGCTTTTGTGAGACTGCGGCTCGCGTAAGCGATGACACGCTCTGCGCCGTTCTGCCATTGCACTAGAATGGCTCCGATTCCTACGTTGCTGGCGTCTGTGTGGATCTCGGTGTCGGCAGTGTCGTCGAAATGTGCCAGCACGGAAGCTGTCTGCAGTCGATTGCGCAGCTTTACGAAGGCTTGTTCTTGTTTTTCCGTCCATACAAAAGGTACATCTGGCCGTGTCAGTCTTGTAAGAGGTTCCTCAATTTTCGAAAATCCTTCGACAAAACAGCCGTAGTACGCACAGAATCCGAGGAATCGCTGAACAGCCTTTTTGTCTCCAGGACGAGGGATAGCGGCAACGGCAGCCAACTTCTCCGGATCTGGTCTAACACCCCCCGGGCTCACCACGTGGCCGAGAAACTTGAGTTCCTGATAGTCGAAGTAGCACTTTTCGGGCTTTATAGTAAGGTTTGCTCCCCTTATTGCAGCGAGGACACTTTTTAGCCTTAACAGATGCTCGTCAAACGTGATTGAAAACACAACGACATCATTCAAGTATACAAGACACGTCTGCCACTTTAGTCCAGCTAGTACAGTGTCCATCATGCGTTGAAACGTGGCAGGAGCGGAACAGAGACCGAAAGGCAGCACTTTAAATTCGTAGAGCCCGTCAGGCGTCACGAACGCGGTTTTCTCACGGTCGCCCTTGTCAACTTCAATTTGCCAGTATCCTGACTTGAGATCTAATGATGTAAAAAACTGGGCATGGCGTAGACGGTATAAGGTGTCATCAATCCATGGCAGCTGGTAAACGTCGCGTTTTGTGACTTTGTTAAGCCGTCGATAGTCGACGCAGAAGCGTAGTGTGATGTCTTTTTTCTTTACCAAGACAACAGGTGACGCCCACGGACTTGTCGAGGGTTGAATGACGTCATCATTCAGCATTTCTTGATCTTGACGCTTAATCACCTCTCTTTCCTTCGGGGACACACGGTATGAATGTTGGCGAAGAGGCCGCGCCGACTCCTCGGTAATAATGCGGTGTTTTGTAGTGGTGGTACGCTGAACTTTCGATGCTGTGGAGAAGCAGTCCGAGCATTCCCTCACAAGGTTTAGTAGCCGCTCTTTTCGTGAATCTGGCAAGCCTGGATTAATGTGAAAGCGGCTTCCCAGGTCAGCACAAGCTTTTGCATGCAGTGAAGTCGTATTCAATGTGCCAATATTGAAAAAGTCGGTGATTTCACTGAGGAAAGCGAAAGTAGCTCCTCTAGGGACGTGCTGAAACTCATTGCTGAATTTGGTCAGCAGAACTCGAGAGCGTTTATTCTCTAACCGAACAAGGCATCAGCTATGCATATGTTTCGTTTGAGCAGCAGCGGGATATTTGCCTCAGCAATACCTTTATAGTCGTTGAATTCATCAAAAACGTCGCAGGCTACCAAGGTGAACACGCTACTCTTCGGCGGTAACGTAATGTCATCGTCAACGATTCTCAAAGCATTGACGTAACTGCCGTGAGGGCTGCGCGCTAAAGCGTGTGCCGTAGAAAACGTCACCTGCGACTCTTGCAAATCAATCATGGCTCCATTATCACGCAGAAAGTCGAGTCCGAGAATTAGGTCCCTCGAGCAACTCGGCAATATTACAAAATCTTCGAGATACGTTACTCCGTGGATACTGACTCGCGCTGTGCACAGCCCAACCGGAGTAAGAAGATGGCCTCCTGCCGTACGTATCTGCGACCCAGCCCACTGAGTAGAAACCTTCTTCAGCCTGCAGGCTAGATTTATGCTCATAACGGAAGTGTCTGCTCCAGTGTCAATTAGCGCCATTACTACTTCGTCGTCCACAGTTACCGCAATGTTTGATGTCACCACTCTTCGTACCACTTTTGACTGCATCTGTACATCTTTTTGCTGCCGTCACTGCCGTCGTAGTGGAGGATCTTCCATAGAGTCAGCGTCAGCGGCCTCACCTCCGGAGGTCGCTGAACTCAGTTTTCCCGACTTGCAGGACTGGGTGAACGGCGCCTCGGAGCGCCGCGTGAATAGGCTGGGCTCGGTGACCTGTAGCGAGCAGGTGACGACGAGCGAGGCTCTTGCGACCGATGTTCGATACTGCGACGATTCGAGATGAAACTCTCTATTTCCTGGGGTCTCTCGCCAGGTCGTGGACGAGGGGCACTAGGCAAAAATGCACGTAGACCCACACGACGGTATGGACATGTTTGGTAGACGTTTCCGGCTTCCCCGCAGTGGAAACAAAGGGGCCTGTGGTCGGGTGTACGCCAGATGTCACTCTTTCTTGGTCTTGCTTCGGCGATCAACGGTGAGCTGCGAGGACGGAAGCCTACCTCCATTTGCTGAGCGTGTCGCTATTGGGGTAAAATACGCTGGTTGAACTGCACGATGGAGGACGTCGCACTGCTTCCGCGTAGCTCATCTCGGCGCAGTGCCTCTGTTGTGGCGCCTCGGACGGTTGTGGAGCTTGAACGGCTTGCCGTAGCTCGGCGCGTACCATCTCCGCAATGGAGAGCTGCTCTAGAGGTGAAGCAGTCACCTGCATCTTTTGTAGCTCTTCCTTAATGAGAGCTCTGATAAGCTCTCGCAACGCGCTGATGTCATTGCCGAGAGTGTCAGAAGTGACCTCAATTGGGTTTCACCACAGTTATACTGCCTGACACGCTGTTAAAGGGCCCTCTCCATGGCAGTGGCTTCCTCATGGAACTCCGCAAGTGTCGCAGGCAGGTTTCGAATCAGGCCGGCAAAAATCTCTTCTTTAACACCATGCATTAGGTGGCGAACTTTCTTTGGTTCGGACATAGAGGGCTCCGCACGCCTGAAAAGCCGAACCATGTCCTCTACGTAACTCGTCACCCTTTCGTTAGGCCCTTGAACCCTTGCCTCTATGGCACGCTCCGCCGTCTCTTTCCGGTCCTCTCAGGCAAATGCCTTGAGGAACTGCCGGTGAAACTCATCCCATGACGTAAGCGCTGCTTCATGGTTCTCAAACCACGTTTTCACGGAGTCCTCCAGGAAGCAGAACACATAGCGTAGCTTACACTCTGGGGTCCATCGTTGATGACGGTGATCCGGTCGAAATGCTCGAGCCAGTTGCCGGCATCTTTAAAAGCAGCTCCGTGATATGTCTTCGGCGTCTTGGGCTGGTTGATAACCAGATGCGCTGGTGCTGGAGCGGCGACTTTAGGCGGTGTTTGATTCATAGTTCTTTTACGTTCAGGCAGCAAACCGTGCTGTGGCTCGAGTCCCAGGAGATGACGGCTGGAACGTACGTGCAATGGGGGAAAGCTCGGCTGAGCTACTCGATGAACTCCCGTCAGGGGTGCTCTCAGGGGACCGTATCATCTACCGTACCCCGCACTTCTACAGAAAATGTCACAAAGACGCAGTTACACAGGTAGAAAATAGGACGTTTACTTTCGTAACCCAAGGGCCAGCAACACGAACACCAGAGCACGCGCACCCAGAGCTACTACGTTGTCCTCCTCAGAGGCTGGCTACTATAGTTGCCAGCCTACCTTGCGTCAACATTTGAAGCAGCGTCTTGGTGGCGTAGTTTCCAGTCCGTAGTCGGTCACGTCTCTTGGTATGGTAATTCTCCTCACTGCTTGGGTCGTAGTAACCGCCCCATTGAAAACAACGCCTCTGCGCTCCGGATCCGTCCGTCGCTGCTATCTGAGATACCTGCAAGTTCAGACAGCTCAGATTAGATGTGTGCTGTATTCGCACTGCTGCCGAACTGTTGAACGGATTAGTCAGTCCGTCATATTTGAAGCAGCGTCTCGATGGGCGTAGTTTCCAGTCCGTAGTCGGTCACGTGTCTGGGTATAAAAATTATCCTCACTGCTTGGGTCGTAGTGCCCGCCACATTGAAAACGACGCCTCTGCGCTTCGGATGCGTTGGTCGCTGCTGAGATACATGCAAGTGCAGACAGCTCAGATTAGATGCGTGCTGTATTCACACTGCTGCCGAACTGTCGAACGGGTCAGTCAGTCCATCATATTTGAAGCAGGGTCTCGGTGGGCGTAGTTTCCAGTCTGTAGTCAGTCACGTGTCTTGGTATGGCAATTGTCCTAACTGCTTGGGTCCTTGTGCCCCGCCACAATGAAAACGACGCCTCATCACTCCGGATGCGTTGGTCGCTGCTATCTGAGATACCTGCAAGTGCATACAGCTCAGATTAGATGCGTGCTGTATTCGCACTGCTGCAGAATGGGTTGTCAGTTTGTGATATTTGAAGCCGCGTCTCGGTGGGCGTAGTTTCCAGTCTGTACTCGGTCACGTGTCTTGGTATGGTAATGGTCCTAACTGCTTGGGTCGTAGTGGCCGCCACATTGAAAACGACGCCTCTGCACTCCGGATCCGTTGGTCGCTGCTATCTGAGATACCTGCAAGTGAAAACAGCTCATATTATATGCGTGCTGTATTCGCACTGCTGCTGAGTTGTTGAACGGGTCAGTCAGTCCGTCATATTTGAAGCAGCGTCTCGGTGGGCGTAGTTTAAAGTCCGTAGTCGGTCACGTGTCTTGCTATGGCAATTGTCCTCACTGCTTAGGTCGTAGTGGCCACCACGATAAAACGTCGCCTCTGCGCTTCGGATGCGTCTTCGCTGCTTTCTGAGATACCTGCAAGTGCAGACAGCTCAGATTAGATGCGTGCTGTATTCGCACTGATGCATAACTGTTGAACGGGTCAGTCAGTCCGTCATAATTGAAGCAGCGTCTCAGTGGGCGTAGTTCCCAGTCCATAGTCGGTCACGTTTCTTGGTATGGTAATTGTCCTCACTGCTTGGGTCGTAGTGGCCGCCACATTAAAAACGACGCCTGTGCGCTCCGGATGCGTTAGTGGCTGCAATCTGAGATACCTGCAAGTGCAGAGCGCTCAGATTAGATGCGTGCTGTGTTCGCACTGCTGCAGAACTGTTGAACGGGTCAGTCAGTCCGTCATATTTGAAGCTGCGTCTCGGTGAGCGTAGTTTCCAGTCCGTAGTCAGTCACGTGTCTTGGTATGGATATTGTCCTCACTGCTCTGGTCGTAGTGGCCGCCATATTGAAAACGACGCCTCTGCGCTCCAGATGCATTAGTCGCTGCTAACTGAGATACCTGCAGGTGCAGACAGATTAGGTGCGTGCTGCATTCGCACTGATGCAGAACTGTTGACTGGGTCAGTCAGTTCATCATATTTGATGCAGCGTCTCGGTGGGCATAGTTTCAAGTCCGTAGCCGGTCACGTGTCTGTGTATGGATATTGTCCTCACTGCTAGGGTCGTAGTGGCCGCCACATTGAAAACGACGCCTCTGCGCCCCAGAGGCGTTGGTCGCTGCTACCTGAGATACCTGCAAGTGCAGACAGCTCAGATTAGATGCGTGCTGTATTCTCACTGCTGCAGAACTGTTGAACGGGTCAGTCAGTCCGTCATATTTGAAGCAGCGTCTTGGTGGCGTAGTTTCCAGTCCATAGTCGGTCACGTGTCTTGGTATGGCAATTGTCCTCAATGCTTAGGTCGTAGTGGCCGCCACATTAAAGATGACGCCTCTGCGCTCCGGATGCGTTAGTCGCTGCTATATGAGATTCCTGCAAGTGCAGACAACTCATATTAGATGCGTGCTGTATTCGCAGTGATGCAGAACTGTTGAACGGGTCAGTCAGTCCGTCATAATTGAAGCAGCGTCTCGGTGGGCGTAGTTTCCTGTCCATAGTCAGTCACGTGTCTTGGTATGGTAATTGTCCTCACTGCTTGGGTCTTAGTGGCCGCCACATTGAAAACGACGCCTCTGAGCCCCGGATGCGTTCGTCGCTGCTATCTGAGTACCTGCAAGTGCAGACAGCTCAGATTAGATGCGTCTGTATTCGCACTGCTGCCGAACTGGTGAACCGGTCAGTCAGTGCGTCATATTTGAAGCAGTGTCTCGGTGGGCGTAGTTTACAGTCCGTAGTCGGTTACGTGTCTGGGTATGGTAATTGTCCTCACTGCTTGGGTCGTAGTGGGCGCCACATTGGAATCGACGCCTCTGCGCTTCGGATGCGTTGGTCGCTGCTATCTGAGATACCTGGAAGTGCAGACAGCTCAGATAAGATGCGTGCTGTATTCGCACTGCTGCCGAACTGTTGGACGGGTCAGTCAATCCGTTATAATTGAAGCAGCGTCTCGGTGGGCGTATTTTCCAATCCGTAGTCAGTCACGTGTCTTAGTGTGGTAATTGTCCTCACTGCATAAGTCGTAGTGGCCGCCACATTGAAAACGAGGCCTCTGTGCTCCGGATGCATTAGTGGCTGCTATCTGAGATACCTGCAAGCGCAGACAGCTCAGATTAGATGCGTGCTGTATTCGCACTGCTGCAGAACTGTCGAACGGGTCAGTCAGACCGTCATATTTGAAGCAGCGTCTCGGTGGGTGTAGTGTACAGGCCGTAGTCGGTCACGTGTCTTGGTATGGTAATTGTCCTAACTGCTTGGGTCGTAGTGGCTGCCACATTGAAAACGACTCCTCTGCGCTCCGGATGCATTAGTCACTGCTAACTGAGATACCTGCAGGTGCAGACAGATTAGATGCGTGCTGTATTCGCACTGATGCAGAACTGTTGATTCAGTCAGTCAGTTCGTCATATTTGAAGCAGCGTCTCGGTGGGCGAAGTTTCCAGTCCGTAGTCGGTCACGTGTCTATGTATGGAAATTGTCCTCACTGCTTGGGTCGTAGTGGCCGCCACATTGAAAACGACGCCTCTGCGCCCCGGATGCGTTGGTCGCTGCTATCTGAGATACCTGCAAGTGCAGACAGCTCAGATTAGATGCGTGCTGTATTCGCACTGCTGCCGAACTGGTGAACCGGTCAGTCAGTGCGTCATATTTGAAGCAGCGTCTCGGTGGGCGTAGTTTCAAGTCCGTAGTCGGTCACGTGTCTGGGTATGGTAATTGTCCTCACTGCTTGGGTCGTAGTGGGCGCCACATTGAAAACGACGCTTCTATGCTCCGGATGCGTTAGTCGCTGCTATCCGAGATACCTGCAAGTACAGACAGCTCAGATTAGATGCGTGCTGTATTCGCACTGATTCCGAACTGTTGAACGGGTCAGTCAGTCCGTCATATTTGAAGCAGCGTCTCGGTGGGCGTAGTTTCCAGTCTGTATATGGTCACGTGTCTTGGTATGGGAATTGTCTTAACTGCTTGGGTCGTAGTGGCCGCCACATTGAAGACGACGCCTCTGCGCTCCGGTTGCGTTGGTCGCTGCTATCTGAGTGCCTGCAAGTGCAGACAGCTCAGATTAGATGCGTGCTGTATTCGCAGTGATGCAGAACTTTTGAACGGGTCAGTCAGGCCGTCATTATTGAAGCAGCGTCTCGGTGGGTGTAGTTTCCTGTCCATAGTCGGTCACGTTTCTTGGTATGCTAATTGTCCTCACTGCTTGGGTTGTAGTAACCGCCACATTGAAAACAACGCCTCTGAGCTCCGGATGCGTTAGTCGCTGCTATCTGAGATACCTGCAAGTTCAGACAGCTCAGATTAGATGTGTGCTGTATTCGCACTGCTGCCGAACTGTTGAACGGATTAGTCAGTCCGTCATATTTGAAGCAGCGTCTCGGTGGGCGTAGTTTCCAGTCCGTAGTCGGTCACGTGTCTGGGTATAAAAATTATCCTCACTGCTTGGGTCGAAGTGGCCGCCACATTGAAAACGACGCTTCTGCGCTCCGGATGCGTTAGTCGCTGCTATCTGAGATTCCTGCAAGTGCAGACAACTCATATTAGATGCGTGCTGTATTCGCAGTGATGCAGAACTATTGAACGGGTCAGTCAGTCCGTCATAATTGAAGCAGCGTCTCGGTGGGCGTAGTTTCCTGTCCATAGTCGGTCACGTGTCTTGGTATGGTAATTGTCCCTACTGCTTGGGTCTTAGTGGCCGCCACATTGAAAACGACGCCTCTGCACCCCAGATGCGTTGGTCGCTGCTATCTGAGATACCTGCAAGTGCAGACAGCTCAGATTAGATGCGTGCTGTATTCTCACTGCTGCAGAACTGTTGAACGGGTCAGTCAGTCCGTCATATTTGAAGCAGCGTCTTGGTGGCGTAGTTTCCAGTCCGTAGTCGGTCACGTGTCTTGGTATGGCAATTGTCCTCAATGCTTGGGTCGTAGTGGCTGCCACATTAAAAACGACGCCTCTGCGCACAAGATGCGTTAGTCGCCGCTATCTGAGATTCCTGCAAGTGCAGACAGCTCAGATTAGATGCGTCTGTATTCGCACTGCTGCCGAACTGGTGAACCAGTCAGTCAGTGCGTCATATTTGAAGCAGTGTCTCGGTGGGCGTAGTTTACAGTCCGTAGTCGGTCACGTGTCTGGGTATGGTAATTGTCCTCACTGCTTGGGTCGTAGTGGGCGCCACATTGGAATCGACGCCTCTGCGCTTCGGATGCGTTGGTCGCTGCTATCTGAGATACCTGGAAGTGCAGACAGCTCAGATTAGATGCGTGCTGTATTCGCACTGCTGCCGTACTGTTGGACGGGTCAGTCAATCCGTTATAATTGAAGCAGCGTCTCGGTGGGCGTATTTTCCAATCCGTAGTCAGTCACGTGTCTTAGTGCGGTAATTGTCCTCACTGCATAAGTCGTAGTGGCCGCCACATTGAAAACGACGCCTCTGCGCCCCGGATGCGTTGGTCGCTGCTATCTGAGATACCTGCAAGTGCAGACAGCTCAGATTACATGCGTGCTGTATTCGCACTGCTGCCGAACTGGTGAACCGGTCAGTCAGTGCGTCATATTTGAAGCAGCATCTCGGTGGGCGTAGTTTCAAGTCCGTAGTCGGTCACGTGTCTGGGTATGGTAATTGTCCTCACTGCTTGGGTCGTAGTGGGCGCCACATTGAAAACGACGCTTCTATGCTCCGGATGCGTTAGTCGCTGCTATCCGAGATACCTGCAAGTACAGACAGCTCAGATTAGATGCGTGCTGTATTCGCACTGATTCCGAACTGTTGAACGGGTCAGTCAGTCCGTCATATTTGAAGCAGCGTCTCGGTGGGCGTAGTTTCCAGTCTGAATATGGTCACGTGTCTTGGTATGGTAATTGTCTTAACTGCTTGGGTCGTAGTGGCCGCCACATTGAAGACGACGCCTGTGCGCTCCGGTTGCGTTGGTCGCTGCTATCTGAGTGCCTGCAAGTGCAGACAGCTCAGATTAGATGCGTGCTGTATTCGCAGTGATGCAGAACTTTTGAACGGGTCAGTCAGGCCGTCATATTTGAAGCAGCATCTCGGTGGGCGTAGTTTCCAGTCCGTAGTCGGTCACGTGTCTTGGTATGGTAATTGTCCTCACTGCTTGGGTCGTAGTGGCGGCCACATTGAAAACGACGCCTCTGAGCTCCGGATGCGTTAGTCGCTGCTATCTGAGATACCTGCAAGTTCAGACAGCTCAGATTAGATGTGTGCTGTATTCGCACTGCTGCCGAACTGTTGAATGGGTCGGTCAGTCCGTCATATTACAAACAGCGTCTCAGTGGGCGTAGTTTCCAGTCCGTAGTCAGTCACGTGTGTTGGTATTGTAATTGTCCTCACTGCTTGGGTCGAAGTGGCCGCCACATTGAAAACGACGCTTCTGCGCTCCGGATGCGTTAGTCGCTGCTATCTGAGATTCCTGCAAGTGCAGACAACTCATATTAGATGCGTGCTGTATTCGCAGTGATGCAGAACTATTGAACGGGTGAGTCAGTCCGTCATAATTGAAGCAGCGTCTTGGTGGGCGTAGTTTCCTGTCCATAGTCGGTCACGTGTCTTGGTATGGTAACTGTCCCTACTGCTTGGGTCTTAGTGGCCGCCACATTGAAAACGACGCCTCTGCGCCCCAGATGCGTTGGTTGCTGCTATCTGAGATACCTGCAAGTGCAGACAGCTCAGATTAGATGCGTGCTGTATTCTCACTGCTGCAGAACTGTTGAACGGGTCAGTCAGTCCGTCATATTTGAAGCAGCGTCTTGGTGGCGTTGTTTCCAGTCCGTAGTCGGTCACGTGTCTTGGTATGGCAATTGTCCTCAATGCTTGGGTCGTAGTGGCCGCCACATTAAAAACGACCCCTCTGCGCTCCGGATGCGTCAGTCGCTGCTATCTGAGATTCCTGCAAGTGCAGACAACTCATATTAGATGCGTGCTGTATTCGCAGTGATGCAGAACTGTTGAACGGGTCAGTCAGTCCGTCATAATTGAAGCAGCGTCTCGGTGGGCGTAGTTTCAAGTCCGTAGTCGGTCACGTGTCTGGGTATGGTAATTGTCCTCACTGCTTGGGTCGTAGTGGGCGCCTCATTGAAAACGACGCTTCTATGCTCCGGATGCGTTAGTCACTGCTATACGAGATACCTGCAAGTACAGACAGCTCAGATTAGATGCGTGCTGTATTCGCACTGATTCCGAACTGTTGAACGGGTCAGTCAGTCCGTCATAATTGAAGCAGCGTCTCGGTGGGCGTAGTTTCCAGTCTGTATATGGTCACGTGTCTTGGTATGGTAATTGTCCTAACTGCTTGGGTCGTTGGGGCCGCCACATTGAAGACGACGCCTCTGCGCTCCGGATGCGTTGGTCGCTGCTATTTGAGATACCTGCAAGTGCAGACAGCTCAGATTAGATGCGTGCTGTATTCTCACTGCTGCAGAACTGTTGAACGGGTCAGTCAGTCCGTCATATTTGAAGCAGCGTCTTGGTGGCGTAGTTTCCAGTCCGTAGTCGGTCACGTGTCTTGGTATGGCAATTGTCCTCAATGCTTGGGTCGTAGTGGCCGCCACATTGAAAACGACGCTTCTGCGCTCCGGATGCGTCAGTCGCTGCTATCTGAGATTCCTGCAAGTGCAGACAACTCATATTAGATGCGTGCTGTATTCGCAGTGATGCAGAACTGTTGAACGGGTCAGTCAGTCCGTCATAATTGAAGCAGCGTCTCGGTGGGCGTAGTTTCAAGTCCGTAGTCGGTCACGTGTCTGGGTATGGTAATTGTCCTCACTGCTTGGGTCGTAGTGGGCGCCACATTGAAAACGACGCTTCTATGCTCCGGATGCGTTAGTCGCTGCTATACGAGATACCTGCAAGTACAGACAGCTCAGATTAAATGCGTGCTGTATTCGCACTGCTGCCGAACTGGTGAACTGGTCAGTCAGTCCGTCATAATTGAAGCAGCGTCTCGGTGGGCGTAGTTCCCAGTCCGTAGTCGGTCACGTGTCTTGGTATGGTAATTGTCCTCCCTGCTTGGGTCGTAGTGGCACCCACATTGAAAATGACGCTTCTGCGCTCCGGATGCATTTGTCGCTGCTATCTCAGATTCCTGCAAGTGCAGACAACTCAGATTAGATGCGTGCTGTATTCGCAGTGATGCAGAACTTTTGAACGGGTCAGTCAGGCCGTCATATTTGAAGCAGCGTCTCGGTGGGCGTCGTTTCCAGTCCGTAGTCGGTCACGTGTCTTGGTATGGTAATTGTCCTCACTGCTGGGGTCGTAGTGGCGGCCACATTGAAAACGACGCCTCTGCGCTCCGGATGCGTTAGTCGCTGCTATCTGAGTTACCTACAAGTGCACACAGCTCAGATTAGGTGCGTGCTGTATTCGCACTGCTACAGAACTGTTGAACGGGTCAGTCAGGCCGTCATAATCAAGCAGCGTCTCGGTGGGTGTAGTTTCCTGTCCATAGTCGGTCACGTTTCTTGGTATGGTAATTGTCCTCACTGCTTGGGTTGTAGTAACCGCCACATTGAAAACAACGCCTCTGAGCTCCGGATGCGTTAGTCGCTGCTATCTGAGATACCTGCAAGTTCAGACAGCTCAGATTAGATGTGTGCTGTATTCGCACTGCTGCCGAACTGTTGAACGGATAAGTCAGTCCGTCATATTTGATGCAGCGTCTCGGTGGGCGTAGTTTCCTGTCCATAGTCGGTCACGTTTCTTGGTATGGTAATTGTCCACACTGCTTGGGTCGTAGTGGCCGCCAATGAAAAACGACGCCTGTGCGCTCCGGATGCGTTAGTGGCTGCAATCTGAGATACCTGCAAGTGCAGACAGCTCAGATTAGATGCGTGCTGTGTTCGCACTGCTGCAGAACTGCTTAACGGGTCAGTCAGTCCGTCATATTTGAAGCAGCGTCTCGGTGAGCGTAGTTTCCAGTCCGTAGTCAGTCACGTGTCTTGGTATGGATATTGTCCTCACTGCATGGGTCGTAGTGGCCGCCATATTGAAAACGACGCCTCTGCGCTCCACATGCATTAGTCGCTGCTAACTGAGATACCTGCAGGTGCAGACAGATTAGGTGCGTGCTGCATTCGCACTGATGCAGAACTGTTGATTGGGTCAGTCAGTTCGTCATATTTGATGCAGCATCTCGGTGGGCATATTTTCCAGTCCGTAGCCGGTCACGTGTCTATGTATGGAAATTGTCCTCACTGCTAGGGTCGTAGTAGCTGCCACATTGAAAACGACGCCTCTGCGCCCCAGATGCGTTGGTCGCTGCTACCTGAGATACCTGCAAGTGCAGACAGCTCAGATTAGATGCGTGCTGTATTCTCACTGCTGCAGAACTGTTGAACGGGTCAGTCAGTCCGTCATATTTGAAGCAGCGTCTTGGTGGCGTAGTTTCCAGTCCGTGGTCAGTCACGTGTCTTGGTATGGCAATTGTCCTCAATGCTTGGGTCGTAGTGGCCGCCACATTAAAAACGACGCCTCTGCGCTCCGGATGCGTTAGTCGCTGCTATCTGAGATTCCTGCAAGTGCAGACAACTCATATTAGATGCGTGCTGTATTCGCAGTGATGCAGAACTGTTGAACGGGTCAGTCAGTCCGTCATAATTGAAGCAGCGTCTCGGTGGGCGTAGTTTCCTGTCCATAGTCAGTCACGTGTCTTGGTATGGTAATTGTCCTCACTGCTTGGGTCTTAGTGGCCGCCACATTGAAAACGACGCCTCTGCGCCCCGGATGCGTTGGTCGCTGCTATCTGAGATACCTGCAGGTGCAGACAGCTCAGATTAGATGCGTGCTGTATTCGCACTGCTGCCGAACTGGTGAACCGGTCAGTCAGTGCGTCATATTTGAAGCAGCGTCTCGTTGGGCGTACTTTCAAGTCCGTAGTCGGTCACGTGTCTGGGTATGGTAATTGTCCTCACCGCTTGGGTCGTAGTGGGCGCCACACTGAAAACGACGCTTCTATGCTCCGGATGCGTTAGTGGCTGCAATCTGAGGTACCTGCAAGTGCAGACAGCTCAGATTAGATGCGTGCTGTGTTCGCACTGCTGCAGAACTGTTGAACGGGTCAGTCAGTCCGTCATATTTGAAGCAGCGTCTCGGTGAGCGTAGTTTCCAGTCCGTAGTCAGTCACGTGTCTTGGTATTGTAATTGTCCTCACTGCTTGGGTCGAAGTGGCCGCCACATTGAAAACGACGCTTCTGCGCTCCGGATGCGTTAGTCGCTGCTATCTGAGATTCCTGCAAGTGCAGACAACTCATATTAGATGCGTGCTGTATTCGCAGTGATGCAGAACTATTGAACGGGTCAGTCAGTCCGTCATAATTGAAGCAGCGTCTCGGTGGGCGTAGTTTCCTGTCCATAGTCAGTCACGTGTCTTGGTATGGTAATTGTCCCTACTGCTTGGGTCTTAGTGGCCGCCACATTGAAAACGACGCCTCTGCGCCCCAGATGCGTTGGTCGCTGCTATCTGAGATACCTGCAAGTGCAGACAGCTCAGGTTAGATGCGTGCTGTATTCTCACTGCTGCAGAACTGTTGAACGGGTCAGTCAGTCCGTCATATTTGAAGCAGCGTCTTGGTGGCGTAGTTTCCAGTCCGTAGTCGGTCACGTGTCTTGGTATGGCAATTGTCCTTAATGCTTGGGTCGTAGTGGCTGCCACATTAAAAACGACGCCTCTGCGCACAAGATGCGTTAGTCGCCGCTATCTGAGATTCCTGCAAGTGCAGGCAGCTCAGATTAGATGCGTCTGTATTCGCACTGCTGCCGAACTGGTGAACCAGTCAGTCAGTGCGTCATATTTGAAGCAGTGTCTCGGTGGGCGTAGTTTACAGTCCGTAGTCGGTCACGTGTCTGGGTATGGTAATTGTCCTCACTGCTTGGGTCGTAGTGGGCGCCACATTGGAATCGACGCCTCTGCGCTTCGGATGCATTGGTCGCTGCTATCTGAGATACCTGGAAGTGCAGACAGCTCAGATTAGATGCGTGCTGTATTCGCACTGCTGCCGTACTGTTGGATGGGTCAGTCAATCCGTTATAATTGAAGCAGCGTCTCGGTGGGCGTATTTTCCAATCCGTAGTCAGTCACGTGTCTTAGTGTGGTAATTGTCCTCACTGCATAAGTCGTAGTGGCCGCCACATTGAAAACGACGCCTCTGCGCCCCGGATGCGTTGGTCGCTGCTATCTGAGATACCTGCAAGTGCAGACAGCTCAGATTAGATGCGTGCTGTATTCGCACTGCTGCCGAACTGGTGAACCGGTCAGTCAGTGCGTCATATTTGAAGCAGCATCTCGGTGGGCGTAGTTTCAAGTCCGTAGTCGGTCACGTGTCTGGGTATGGTAATTGTCCTCACTGCTTGGGTCGTAGTGGGCGCCACATTGAAAACGACGCTTCTATGCTCCGGATGCGTTAGTCGCTGCTATCCGAGATACCTGCAAGTACAGACAGCTCAGATTAGATGCGTGCTGTATTCGCACTGATTCCGAACTGTTGAACGGGTCAGTCAGTCCGTCATATTTGAAGCAGCGTTTCGGTGGGCGTAGTTTCCAGTCTGTATATGGTCACGTGTCTTGGTATGGTAATTGTCTTAACTGCTTGGGTCGTAGTGGCCGCCACATTGAAGACGACGCCTGTGCGCTCCGGTTGCGTTGGTCGCTGCTATCTGAGTGCCTGCAAGTGCAGACAGCTCAGATTAGATGCGTGCTGTATTCGCAGTGATGCAGAACTTTTGAACGGGTCAGTCAGGCCGTCATATTTGAAGCAGCATCTCGGTGGGCGTAGTTTCCAGTCCGTAGTCGGTCACGTGTCTTGGTATGGTAATTGTCCTCACTGCTTGGGTCGTAGTGGCGGCCACATTGAAAACGACGCCTCTGTGCTCCGGATGCGTTAGTCGCTGCTATCTGAGTTACCTACAAGTGCACACAGCTCAGATTAGGTGCGTGCTGTATTCGCACTGCTATAGAACTGTTGAACGGGTCAGTCAGGCCGTCATATTTGAAGCAGCGTCTCGGTGGGTGTAGTTTCCTGTCCATAGTCGGTCACGTTTCTTGGTATGGTAATTGTCCTCACTGCTTGGGTTGTAGTAACCGCCACATTGAAAACAACGCCTCTGAGCTCCGGATGCGTTAGTCGCTGCTATCTGAGATACCTGCAAGTTCAGACAGCTCAGATTAGATGTGTGCTGTATTCGCACTGCTGCCGAACTGTTGAATGGGTCGGTCAGTCCGTCATATTACAAACAGCGTCTCAGTGGGCGTAGTTTCCAGTCCGTAGTCAGTCACGTGTGTTGGTATTGTAATTGTCCTCACTGCTTGGGTCGAAGTGGCCGCCACATTGAAAACGACGCTTCTGCGCTCCGGATGCGTTAATCGCTGCTATCTGAGATTCCTGCAAGTGCAGACAACTCATATTAGATGCGTGCTGTATTCGCAGTGATGCAGAACTATTGAACGGGTCAGTCAGTCCGTCATAATTGAAGCAGCGTCTCGGTGGGCGTAGTTTCCTGTCCATAGTCGGTCACGTGTCTTGGTATGGTAATTGTCCCTACTGCTTGGGTCTTAGTGGCCGCCACATTGAAAACGACGCCTCTGCGCCCCAGATGCGTTGGTCGCTGCTATCTGAGATACCTGCAAGTGCAGACAGCTCAGATTAGATGCGTGCTGTATTCTCACTGCTGCAGAACTGTTGAACGGGTCAGTCAGTCCGTCATAATTGAAGCAGCGTCTCGGTGGGCGTAGTTTCAAGTCCGTAGTCGGTCACGTGTCTGGGTATGGTAATTGTCCTCACTGCTTGGGTCGTAGTGGGCGCCACATTGAAAACGACGCTTCTATGCTCCGGATGCGTTAGTCACTGCTATACGAGATACCTGCAAGTACAGACAGCTCAGATTAGATGCGTGCTGTATTCGCACTGATTCCGAACTGTTGAACGGGTCAGTCAGTCCGTCATAATTGAAGCAGCGTCTCGGTGGGCGTAGTTTCCAGTCTGTATATGGTCACGTGTCTTGGTATGGTAATTGTCCTAACTGCTTGGGTCGTTGGGGCCGCCACATTGAAGACGACGCCTCTGCGCTCCGGATGCGTTGGTCGCTGCTATTTGAGATACCTGCAAGTGCAGACAGCTCAGATTAGATGCGTGCTGTATTCTCACTGCTGCAGAACTGTTGAACGGGTCAGTCAGTCCGTCATATTTGAAGCAGCGTCTTGGTGGCGTAGTTTCCAGTCCGTAGTCGGTCACGTGTCTTGGTATGGCAATTGTCCTCAATGCTTGGGTCGTAGTGGCCGCCACATTGAAAACGACGCTTCTGCGCTCCGCATGCGTCAGTCGCTGCTATCTGAGATTCCTGCAAGTGCAGACAACTCATATTAGATGCGTGCTGTATTCGCAGTGATGCAGAACTGTTGAACGGGTCAGTCAGTCCGTCATAATTGAAGCAGCGTCTCGGTGGGCGTAGTTTCAAGTCCGTAGTCGGTCACGTGTCTGGGTATGGTAATTGTCCTCACTGCTTGGGTCGTAGTGGGCGCCACATTGAAAACGACGCTTCTATGCTCCGGATGCGTTAGTCGCTGCTATACGAGATACCTGCAAGTACAGACAGCTCAGATTAGATGCGTGCTGTATTCGCACTGCTGCCGAACTGGTGAACTGGTCAGTCAGTCCGTCATAATTGAAGCAGCGTCTCGGTGGGCGTAGTTCCCAGTCCGTAGTCGGTCACGTGTCTTGGTATGGTAATTGTCCTCCCTGCTTGGGTCGTAGTGGCACCCACATTGAAAATGACGCTTCTGCGCTCCGGATGCATTAGTCGCTGCTATCTCAGATTCCTGCAAGTGCAGACAACTCAGATTAGATGCGTGCTGTATTCGCAGTGATGCAGAACTTTTGAACGGGTCAGTCAGGCCGTCATATTTGAAGCAGCGTCTCGGTGGGCGTCGTTTCCAGTCCGTTGTCGGTCACGTGTCTTGGTATGGTAATTGTCCTCACTGCTGGGGTCGTAGTGGCGGCCACATTGAAAACGACGCCTCTGCGCTCCGGATGCGTTAGTCGCTGCTATCTGAGTTACCTACAAGTGCACACAGCTCAGATTAGGTGCGTGCTGTATTCGCACTGCTACAGAACTGTTGAACGGGTCAGTCAGGCCGTCATAATCAAGCAGCGTCTCGGTGGGTGTAGTTTCCTGTCCATAGTCGGTCACGTTTCTTGGTATGGTAATTGTCCTCACTGCTTGGGTTGTAGTAACCGCCACATTGAAAACAACGCCTCTGAGCTCCGGATGCGTTAGTCGCTGCTATCTGAGATACCTGCAAGTTCAGACAGCTCAGATTAGATGTGTGCTGTATTCGCACTGCTGCCGAACTGTTGAACGGATAAGTCAGTCCGTCATATTTGATGCAGCGTCTCGGTGGGCGTAGTTTCCTGTCCATAGTCGGTCACGTTTCTTGGTATGGTAGTTGTCCACACTGCTTGGGTCGTAGTGGCCGCCAATGAAAAACGACGCCTGTGCGCTCCGGATGCGTTAGTGGCTGCAATCTGAGATATCTGCAAGTGCAGACAGCTCAGATTAGATGCGTGCTGTGTTCGCACTGCTGCAGAACTGCTGAACGGGTCAGTCAGTCCGTCATATTTGAAGCAGCGTCTCGGTGAGCGTAGTTTCCAGTCCGTAGTCAGTCACGTGTCTTGGTATGGATATTGTCCTCACTGCATGGGTCGTAGTGGCCGCCATATTGAAAACGACGCCTCTGCGCTCCACATGCATTAGTCGCTGCTAACTGAGATACCTGCAGGTGCAGACAGATTAGGTGCGTGCTGCATTCGCACTGATGCAGAACTGTTGATTGGGTCAGTCAGGTCGTCATATTTGATGCAGCATCTCGGTGGGCATATTTTCCAGTCCGTAGCCGGTCACGTGTCTATGTATGGAAATTGTCCTCACTGCTAGGGTCGTAGTAGCTGCCACATTGAAAACGACGCCTCTGCGCCCCAGATGCGTTGGTCGCTGCTACCTGAGATACCTGCAAGTGCAGACAGCTCAGATTAGATGCGTGCTGTATTCGCAGTGATGCAGAACTGTTGAACGGGTCAGTCAGTCCGTCATAATTGAAGCAGCGTCTCGGTGGGCGTAGTTTCCTGTCCATAGTCAGTCACGTGTCTTGGTATGGTAATTGTCCTCACTGCTTGGGTCTTAGTGGCCGCCACATTGAAAACGACGCCTCTGCGCCCCGGATGCGTTGGTCGCTGCTATCTGAGATACCTGCAGGTGCAGACAGCTCAGATTAGATGCGTGCTGTATTCGCACTGCTGCCGAACTGGTGAACCGGTCAGTCAGTGCGTCATATTTGAAGCAGCGTCTCGTTGGGCGTACTTTCAAGTCCGTAGTCGGTCACGTGTCTGGGTATGGTAATTGTCCTCACCGCTTGGGTCGTAGTGGGCGCCACATTGAAAACGACGCTTCTATGCTCCGGATGCGTTAGTGGCTGCAATCTGAGGTACCTGCAAGTGCAGACAGCTCAGATTAGATGCGTGCTGTGTTCGCACTGCTGCAGAACTGTTGAACGGGTCAGTCAGTCCGTCATATTTGAAGCAGCGTCTCGGTGAGCGTAGTTTCCAGTCCGTAGTCAGTCACGTGTCTTGGTATTGTAATTGTCCTCACTGCTTGGGTCGAAGTGGCCGCCACATTGAAAACGACGCTTCTGCGCTCCGGATGCGTTAGTCGCTGCTATCTGAGATTCCTGCAAGTGCAGACAACTCATATTAGATGCGTGCTGTATTCGCAGTGATGCAGAACTATTGAACGGGTCAGTCAGTCCGTCATAATTGAAGCAGCGTCTCGGTGGGCGTAGTTTCCTGTCCATAGTCGGTCACGTGTCTTGGTATGGTAATTGTCCCTACTGCTTGGGTCTTAGTGGCCGCCACATTGAAAACGACGCCTCTGCGCCCCAGATGCGTTGGTCGCTGTTACCTGAGATACCTGCAAGTGCAGACAGCTCAGATTAGATGCGTGCTGTATTCTCACTGCTGCAGAACTGTTGAACGGGTCAGTCAGTCCGTCATATTTGAAGCAGCGTCTTGGTGGCGTAGTTTCCAGTCCGTAGTCGGTCACGTGTCTCGGTATGGCAATTGTCCTCAATGCTTGGGTCGTAGTGGCCGCCACATTAAAAACGACGCCTCTGCGCTCAAGATGCATTATACGCTGCTATCTGAGACTCCTGCAAGTGCAGACAACTCATATTAGATGCGTGCTGTATTCGCAGTGATGCAGAACTTTTGAACGGGTCAGTCAGGCCGTCATATTTGAAGCAGCATCTCGGTGGGCGTAGTTTCCAGTCCGTAGTCGGTCACGTGTCTTGGTATGGTAATTGTCCTCACTGCTTGGGTCGTAGTGGCGGCCACATTGAAAACGACGCCTCTGTGCTCCGGATGCGTTAGTCGCTGCTATCTTAGTTACCTACAAGTGCACACAGCTCAGATTAGGTGCGTGCTGTATTCGCACTGCTACAGAACTGTTGAACGGGTCAGTCAGGCCGTCATATTTGAAGCAGCGTCTCGGTGGGTGTAGTTTCCTGTCCATAGTCGGTCACGTTTCTTGGTATGGTAATTGTCCTCACTGCTTGGGTTGTAGTAACCGCCACATTGATAACAACGCCTCTGAGCTCCGGATGCGTTAGTCGCTGCTATCTGAGATACCTGCAAGTTCAGACAGCTCAGATTAGGTGTGTGCTGTATTCGCACTGCTGCCGAACTGTTGAATGGGTCGGTCAGTCCGTCATATTACAAACAGCGTCTCAGTGGGCGTAGTTTCCACTCCGTAGTCAGTCACGTGTGTTGGTATTGTAATTGTCCTCACTGCTTGGGTCGAAGTGGCCGCCACATTGAAAACGACGCTTCTGCGCTCCGGATGCGTTAGTCGCTGCTATCTGAGATTCCTGCAAGTGCAGACAACTCATATTAGATGCGTGCTGTATTCGCAGTGATGCAGAACTATTGAACGGGTCAGTCAGTCCGTCATAATTGAAGCAGCGTCTCGGTGGGCGTAGTTCCCAGTCCGTAGTCGGTCACGTGTCTTGGTATGGTAATTGTCCTCCCTGCTTGGGTCGTAGTGGCACCCACATTGAAAATGACGCTTCTGCGCCCCAGATGCGTTGGTCGCTGCTATCTGAGATACCTGCAAGTGCAGACAGCTCAGATTAGATGCGTGCTGTATTCTCACTGCTGCAGAACTGTTGAACGGGTCAGTCAGTCCGTCATATTTGAAGCAGCGTCTTGGTGGCGTTGTTTCCAGTCCGTAGTCGGTCACGTGTCTTGGTATGGCAATTGTCCTCAATGCTTGGGTCGTAGTGGCCGCCACATTAAAAACGACACCTCTGCGCTCCGGATGCGTCAGTCGCTGCTATCTGAGATTCCTGCAAGTGCAGACAACTCATATTAGATGCGTGCTGTATTCGCAGTGATGCAGAACTGTTGAACGGGTCAGTCAGTCCGTCATAATTGAAGCAGCGTCTCGGTGGGCGTAGTTTCAAGTCCGTAGTCGGTCACGTGTCTGGGTATGGTAATTGTCCTCACTGCTTGGGTCGTAGTGGGCGCCACATTGAAAACGACGCTTCTATGCTCCGGATGCGTTAGTCGCTTCTATACGAGATACCTGCAAGTACAGACAGCTCAGATTAGATGCGTGCTGTATTCGCACTGATTCCGAACTGTTGAACGGGTCAGTCAGTCCGTCATAATTGAAGCAGCGTCTCGGTGGGCGTAGTTTCCAGTCTGTATATGGTCACGTGTCTTGGTATGGTAATTGTCCTAACTGCTTGGGTCGTTGGGGCCGCCACATTGAAGACGACGCCTCTGCGCTCCGGATGCGTTGGTCGCTGCTATTTGAGATACCTGCAAGTGCAGACAGCTCAGATTAGATGCGTGCTGTATTCTCACTGCTGCAGAACTGTTGAACGGGTCAGTCAGTCCGTCATATTTGAAGCAGCGTCTTGGTGGCGTAGTTTCCAGTCCGTAGTCGGTCACGTGTCTTGGTATGGCAATTGTCCTCAATGCTTGGGTCGTAGTGGCCGCCACATTGAAAACGACGCTTCTGCGCTCCGGATGCGTTAGTCGCTGCTATCTGAGATTCCTGCAAGTGCACGCGACTCAGATTAGATGCGTGCTGTGTTCGCACTGCTGCAGAACTGCTGAACGGGTCAGTCAGTCCGTCATATTTGAAGCAGCGTCTCGGTGAGCGTAGTTTCCTGTCCATAGTCAGTCACGTGTCTTGGTATGGTAATTGTCCTCACTGCTTGGGTCTTAGTGGCCGCCACATTGAAAACGACGCCTCTGCGCCCCGGATGCGTTGGTCGCTGCTATCTGAGATACCTGCAGGTGCAGACAGCTCAGATTAGATGCGTGCTGTATTCGCACTGCTGCCGAACTGGTGAACCGGTCAGTCAGTGCGTCATATTTGAAGCAGCGTCTCGTTGGGCGTACTTTCAAGTCCGTAGTCGGTCACGTGTCTGGGTATGGTAATTGTCCTCACCGCTTGGGTCGTAGTGGGCGCCACATTGAAAACGACGCTTCTATGCTCCGGATGCGTTAGTGGCTGCTATCTGAGGTACCTGCAAGTGCAGACAGCTCAGATTAGATGCGTGCTGTGTTCGCACTGCTGCAGAACTGTTGAACGGGTCAGTCAGTCCGTCATATTTGAAGCAGCGTCTCGGTGAGCGTAGTTTCCAGTCCGTAGTCAGTCACGTGTCTTGGTATTGTAATTGTCCTCACTGCTTGGGTCGAAGTGGCCGAACATTGAAAACGACGCTTCTGCGCTCCGGATGCGTTAGTCGCTGCTATCTGAGATTCCTGCAATTGCAGACAACTCATATTAGATGCGTGCTGTATTCGCAGTGATGCAGAACTATTGAACGGGTCAGTCAGTCCGTCATAATTGAAGCAGCGTCTCGGTGGGCGTAGTTTCCTGTCCATAGTCGGTCACGTGTCTTGGTATGGTAATTGTCCCTACTGCTTGGGTCTTAGTGGCCGCCACATTGAAAACAACGCCTCTGCGCCCCAGATGCGTTGGTCGCTGTTACCTGAGATACCTGCAAGTGCAGACAGCTCAGATTAGATGCGTGCTGTATTCTCACTGCTGAAACTGTTGAACGGGTCAGTCAGTCCGTCATATTTGAAGCAGCGTCTTGGTGGCGTAGTTTCCAGTCCGTAGTCGGTCACGTGTCTCGGTATGGCAATTGTCCTCAATGCTTGGGTCGTAGTGGCCGCCACATTAAAAACGACGCCTCTGCGCTCAAGATGCATTAGTCGCTGCTATCTGAGACTCCTGCAAGTGCAGACAACTCATATTAGATGCGTGCTGTATTCGCAGTGATGCAGAACTTTTGAACGGGTCAGTCAGGCCGTCATATTTGAAGCAGCATCTCGGTGGGCGTAGTTTCCAGTCCGTAGTCGGTCACGTGTCTTGGTATGGTAATTGTCCTCACTGCTTGGGTCGTAGTGGCGGCCACATTGAAAACGACGCCTCTGTGCTCCGGATGCGTTAGTCGCTGCTATCTGAGTTACCTACAAGTGCACACAGCTCAGATTAGGTGCGTGCTGTATTCGCACTGCTACAGAACTGTTGAACGGGTCAGTCAGGCCGTCATATTTGAAGCAGCGTCTCGGTGGGTGTAGTTTCCTGTCCATAGTCGGTCACGTTTCTTGGTATGGTAATTGTCCTCACTGCTTGGGTTGTAGTAACCGCCACATTGATAACAACGCCTCTGAGCTCCGGATGCGTTAGTCGCTGCTATCTGAGATACCTGCAAGTTCAGACAGCTCAGATTAGATGTGTGCTGTATTCGCACTGCTGCCGAACTGTTGAATGGGTCGGTCAGTCCGTCATATTACAAACAGCGTCTCAGTGAGCGTAGTTTCCACTCCGTAGTCAGTCACGTGTGTTGGTATTGTAATTGTCCTCACTGCTTGGGTCGAAGAGGCCGCCACATTGAAAACGACGCTTCTGCGCTCCGGATGCGTTAGTCTCTGCTATCTGAGATTCCTGCAAGTGCAGACAACTCATATTAGATGCGTGCTGTATTCGCAGTGATGCAGAACTATTGAACGGGTCAGTCAGTCCGTCATAATTGAAGCAGCGTCTCGGTGGGCGTAGTTTCCTGTCCATAGTCGGTCACGTGTCTTGGTATGGTAATTGTCCCTACTGCTTGGGTCTTAGTGGCCGCCACATTGAAAACGACGCCTCTGCGCCCCAGATGCGTTGGTCGCTGCTATCTGAGATACCTGCAAGTGCAGACAGCTCAGATTAGATGCGTGCTGTATTCTCACTGCTGCAGAACTGTTGAACGGGTCAGTCAGTCCGTCATATTTGAAGCAGCGTCTTGGTGGCGTTGTTTCCAGTCCGTAGTCGGTCACGTGTCTTGGTATGGCAATTGTCCTCAATGCTTGGGTCGTAGTGGCCGCCACATTAAAAACGACGCCTCTGCGCTCCGGATGCGTCAGTCGCTGCTATCTGAGATTCCTGCAAGTGCAGACAACTCATATTAGATGCGTGCTGTATTCGCAGTGATGCAGAATTGTTGAACGGGTCAGTCAGTCCGTCATAACTGAAGCAGCGTCTCGGTGGGCGTAGTTTCAAGTCCGTAGTCGGTCACGTGTCTGGGTATGGTAATTGTCCTCACTGCTTGGGTCGTAGTGGGCGCCACATTGAAAACGACGCTTCTATGCTCCGGATGCGTTAGTCGCTGCTATACGAGATACCTGCAAGTACAGACAGCTCAGATTAGATGCGTGCTGTATTCGCACTGATTCCGAACTGTTGAACGGGTCAGTCAGTCCGTCATAATTGAAGCAGCGTCTCGGTGGGCGTAGTTTCCAGTCTGTATATGGTCACGTGTCTTGGTATGGTAATTGTCCTAACTGCTTGGGTCGTTGGGGCCGCCACATTGAAGACGACGCCTCTGCGCTTCGGATGCGTTGGTCGCTGCTATTTGAGATACCTGCAAGTGCAGACAGCTCAGATTAGATGCGTGCTGTATTCTCACTGCTGCAGAACTGTTGAACGGGTCAGTCAGTCCGTCATATTTGAAGCAGCGTCTTGGTGGCGTAGTTTCCAGTCCGTAGTCGGTCACGTGTCTTGGTATGGCAATTGTCCTCAATGCTTGGGTCGTAGTGGCCGCCACATTGAAAACGACGCTTCTGCGCTCCGGATGCGTTAGTCGCTGCTATCTGAGATTCCTGCAATTGCAGACAACTCATATTAGATGCGTGCTGTATTCGCAGTGATGCAGAACTATTGAACGGGTCAGTCAGTCCGTCATAATTGAAGCAGCGTCTCGGTGGGCGTAGTTTCCTGTCCATAGTCGGTCACGTGTCTTGGTATGGTAATTGTCCCTACTGCTTGGGTCTTAGTGGCCGCCACACTGAAAACAACGCCTCTGCGCCCCAGATGCGTTGGTCGCTGTTACCTGAGATACCTGCAAGTGCAGACAGCTCAGATTAGATGCGTGCTGTATTCTCACTGCTGAATCTGTTGAACGGGTCAGTCAGTCCGTCATATTTGAAGCAGCGTCTTGGTGGCGTAGTTTCCAGTCCGTAGTCGGTCACGTGTCTCGGTATGGCAATTGTCCTCAATGCTTGGGTCGTAGTGGCCGCCACATTAAAAACGACGCCTCTGCGCTCAAGATGCATTAGTCGCTGCTATCTGAGACTCCTGCAAGTGCAGACAACTCATATTAGATGCGTGCTGTATTCGCAGTGATGCAGAACTTTTGAACGGGTCAGTCAGGCCGTCATATTTGAAGCAGCATCTCGGTGGGCGTAGTTTCCAGTCCGTAGTCGGTCACGTGTCTTGGTATGGTAATTGTCCTCACTGCTTGGGTCGTAGTAACCGCCACATTGATAACAACGCCTCTGAGCTCCGGATGCGTTAGTCGCTGCTATCTGAGATACCTGCAAGTTCAGACAGCTCAGATTAGATGTGTGCTGTATTCGCACTGCTGCCGAACTGTTGAATGGGTCGGTCAGTCCGTCATATTACAAACAGCGTCTCAGTGGGCGTAGTTTCCACTCCGTAGTCAGTCACGTGTGTTGGTATTGTAATTGTCCTCACTGCTTGGGTCGAAGTGGCCGCCACATTGAAAACGACGCTTCTGCGCTCCGGATGCGTTAGTCGCTGCTATCTGAGATTCCTGCAAGTGCAGACAACTCATATTAGATGCGTGCTGTATTCGCAGTGATGCAGAACTATTGAACCGGTCAGTCAGTCCGTCATAATTGAAGCAGCGTCTCGGTGGGCGTAGTTTCCTGTCCATAGTCGGTCACGTTTCTTGGTATGGTAATTGTCCTCACTGCTTGGGTTGTAGTAACCGCCACATTGAAAACAACGCCTCTTAGCTCCGGATGCGTTAGTCGCTGCTATCTGAGATACCTGCAAGTTCAGACAGCTCAGATTAGATGTGTGCTGTATTCGCACTGCTGCGGAACTGTTGAACGGATAAGTCAGTCCGTCATATTTGATGCAGCGTCTCGGTGAGCGTAGTTTCCTGTCCATAGTCGGTCACGTTTCTTGGTATGGTAATTGTCCACACTGCTTGGGTCGTAGTGGCCGCCAATGAAAAACGACGCCTGTGCGCTCCGGATGCGTTAGTGGCTGCAATCTGAGATACCTGCAAGTGCAGACAGCTCAGATTAGATGCGTGCTGTGTTCGCACTGCTGCAGAACTGCTGAACGGGTTAGTCAGTCCGTCATATTTGAAGCAGCGTCTCGGTGAGCGTAGTTTCCAGTCCGTAGTCAGTCACGTGTCTTGGTATGGATATTGTCCTCACTGCATGGGTCGTAGTGGCCGCCATATTGAAAACGACGCCTCTGCGCTCCACATGCATTAGTCGCTGCTAACTGAGATACCTGCAGGTGCAGACAGATTACGTGCGTGCTGGATTCGCACTGATGCAGAACTGTTGATTGGGTCAGTCAGTTCGTCATATTTGATGCAGCATCTCGGTGGGCATATTTTCCAGTGCGTAGCCGGTCACGTGTCTATGTATGGAAATTGTCCTCACTGCTAGGGTCGTAGTAGCTGCACATTGAAAACGACGCCTCTGCGCCCCAGATGCGTTGGTCGCTGCTACCTGAGATACCTGCAAGTGCAGACAGCTCAGATTAGATGCGTGCTGTATTCTCACTGCTGCAGAACTGTTGAACGGGTCAGTCAGTCCGTCATATTTGAAGCAGCGTCTTGGTGGCGTAGTTTCCAGTCCGTAGTCAGTCACGTGTCTTGGTATGGCAATTGTCCTCAATGCTTGGGTCGTAGTGGCCGCCACATTAAAAACGACGCCTCTGCGCTCCGGATGCGTTAGTCGCTGCTATCTGAGATTCCTGCAAGTGCAGACAACTCATATTAGATGCGTGCTGTATTCGCAGTGATGCAGAACTGTTGAACGGGTCAGTCAGTCCGTCATAATTGAAGCAGCGTCTCGGTGGGCGTAGTTTCCTGTCCATAGTCAGTCACGTGTCTTGGTATGGTAATTGTCCTCACTGCTTGGGTCTTAGTGGCCGCCACATTGAAAACGACGCCTCTGCGCCCCGGATGCGTTGGTCGCTGCTATCTGAGATACCTGCAGGTGCAGACAGCTCAGATTAGATGCGTGCTGTATTCGCACTGCTGCCGAACTGGTGAACCGGTCAGTCAGTGCGTCATATTTGAAGCAGCGTCTCGTTGGGCGTACTTTCAAGTCCGTAGTCGGTCACGTGTCTGGGTATGGTAATTGTCCTCACCGCTTGGGTCGTAGTGGGCGCCACATTTAAAACGACGCTTCTATGCTCCGGATGCGTTAGTGGCTGCAATCTGAGGTACCTGCAAGTGCAGACAGCTCAGAGTAGATGCGTGCTGTGTTCGCACTGCTGCAGAACTGTTGAACGGGTCAGTCAGTCCGTCATATTTGAAGCAGCGTCTCGGTGAGCGTAGTTTCCAGTCCGTAGTCAGTCACGTGTCTTGGTATTGTAATTGTCCTCACTGCTTGGGTCGAAGTGGCCGCCACATTAAAAACGACGCTTCTGCGCTCCGGATGCGTTAGTCGCTGCTATCTGAGTACCTGCAAGTGGAGACAGCTCAGATTAGATGCGTGCTGTATTCGCACTTCTCCGAACTGGTGAACCGGTCAGTCAGTGCGTCATATTTGAAGCAGCGTCTCGGTGGGCGTAGTTTCAAGTAAGTAGTCGGTCACGTGTCTGGGTATGGTAATTGTCCTCACTGCTTGGGTCGTAGTGGGCGCCACATTGAAAACGACGCCTCTGCGCTTCGGATGTGTTGGTCGCTGCTATTTGAGATACCTGCAAGTGCAGACAGCTCAGATTAGATGCGTGCTGTATTCTCACTGCTGCAGAACTGTTGAACGGGTCAGTCAGTCCGTCATATTTGAAGCAGCGTCTTGGTGGCGTTGTTTCCAGTCCGTAGTCGGTCACGTGTCTTGGTATGGCAATTGTCCTCAATGCTTGGGTCGTAGTGGCCGCCACATTAAAAACGACACCTCTGCGCTCCGGATGCGTCAGTCGCTGCTATCTGAGATTCCTGCAAGTGCAGACAACTCATATTAGATGCGTGCTGTATTCGCAGTGATGCAGAACTGTTGAACGGGTCAGTCAGTCCGTCATAATTGAAGCAGCGTCTCGGTGGGCGTAGTTTCAAGTCCGTAGTCGGTCACGTGTCTGGGTATGGTAATTGTCCTCACTGCTTGGGTCGTAGTGGGCGCCACATTGAAAACGACGCTTCTATGCTCCGGATGCGTTAGTCGCTTCTATACGAGATACCTGCAAGTACAGACAGCTCAGATTAGATGCGTGCTGTATTCGCACTGATTCCGAACTGTTGAACGGGTCAGTCAGTCCGTCATAATTGAAGCAGCGTCTCGGTGGGCGTAGTTTCCAGTCTGTATATGGTCACGTGTCTTGGTATGGTAATTGTCCTAACTGCTTGGGTCGTTGGGGCCGCCACATTGAAGACGACGCCTCTGCGCTCCGGATGCGTTGGTCGCTGCTATTTGAGATACCTGCAAGTGCAGACAGCTCAGATTAGATGCGTGCTGTATTCTCACTGCTGCAGAACTGTTGAACGGGTCAGTCAGTCCGTCATATTTGAAGCAGCGTCTTGGTGGCGTAGTTTCCAGTCCGTAGTCGGTCACGTGTCCTGGTATGGCAATTGTCCTCAATGCTTGGGTCGTAGTGGCCGCCACATTGAAAACGACGCTTCTGCGCTCCGGATGCGTTAGTGGCTGCTATCTGAGGTACCTGCAAGTGCAGACAGCTCAGATTAGATGCGTGCTGTGTTCGCACTGCTGCAGAACTGTTGAACGGGTCAGTCAGTCCGTCATATTTGAAGCAGCGTCTCGGTGAGCGTAGTTTCCAGTCCGTAGTCAGTCACGTGTCTTGGTATTGTAATTGTCCTCACTGCTTGGGTCGAAGTGGCCGAACATTGAAAACGACGCTTCTGCGCTCCGGATGCGTTAGTCGCTGCTATCTGAGATTCCTGCAATTGCAGACAACTCATATTAGATGCGTGCTGTATTCGCAGTGATGCAGAACTATTGAACGGGTCAGTCAGTCCGTCATAATTGAAGCAGCGTCTCGGTGGGCGTAGTTTCCTGTCCATAGTCGGTCACGTGTCTTGGTATGGTAATTGTCCCTACTGCTTGGGTCTTAGTGGCCGCCACATTGAAAACAACGCCTCTGCGCCCCAGATGCGTTGGTCGCTGTTACCTGAGATACCTGCAAGTGCAGACAGCTCAGATTAGATGCGTGCTGTATTCTCACTGCTGAAACTGTTGAACGGGTCAGTCAGTCCGTCATATTTGAAGCAGCGTCTTGGTGGCGTAGTTTCCAGTCCGTAGTCGGTCACGTGTCTCGGTATGGCAATTGTCCTCAATGCTTGGGTCGTAGTTGCCGCCACATTAAAAACGACGCCTCTGCGCTCAAGATGCATTAGTCGCTGCTATCTGAGACTCCTGCAAGTGCAGACAACTCATATTAGATGCGTGCTGTATTCGCAGTGATGCAGAACTTTTGAACGGGTCAGTCAGGCCGTCATATTTGAAGCAGCATCTCGGTGGGCGTAGTTTCCAGTCCGTAGTCGGTCACGTGTCTTGGTATGGTAATTGTCCTCACTGCTTGGGTCGTAGTGGCGGCCACATTGAAAACGACGCCTCTGTGCTCCGGATGCGTTAGTCGCTGCTATCTGAGTTACCTACAAGTGCACACAGCTCAGATTAGGTGCGTGCTGTATTCGCACTGCTACAGAACTGTTGAACGGGTCAGTCAGGCCGTCATATTTGAAGCAGCGTCTCGGTGGGTGTAGTTTCCTGTCCATAGTCGGTCACGTTTCTTGGTATGGTAATTGTCCTCACTGCTTGGGTTGTAGTAACCGCCACATTGATAACAACGCCTCTGAGCTCCGGATGCGTTAGTCGCTGCTATCTGAGATACCTGCAAGTTCAGACAGCTCAGATTAGATGTGTGCTGTATTCGCACTGCTGCCGAACTGTTGAATGGGTCGGTCAGTCCGTCATATTACAAACAGCGTCTCAGTGAGCGTAGTTTCCACTCCGTAGTCAGTCACGTGTGTTGGTATTGTAATTGTCCTCACTGCTTGGGTCGAAGAGGCCGCCACATTGAAAACGACGCTTCTGCGCTCCGGATGCGTTAGTCTCTGCTATCTGAGATTCCTGCAAGTGCAGACAACTCATATTAGATGCGTGCTGTATTCGCAGTGATGCAGAACTATTGAACGGGTCAGTCAGTCCGTCATAATTGAAGCAGCGTCTCGGTGGGCGTAGTTTCCTGTCCATAGTCGGTCACGTGTCTTGGTATGGTAATTGTCCCTACTGCTTGGGTCTTAGTGGCCGCCACACTGAAAACGACGCCTCTGCGCCCCAGATGCGTTGGTCGCTGCTATCTGAGATACCTGCAAGTGCAGACAGCTCAGATTAGATGCGTGCTGTATTCTCACTGCTGCAGAACTGTTGAACGGGTCAGTCAGTCCGTCATATTTGAAGCAGCGTCTTGGTGGCGTTGTTTCCAGTCCGTAGTCGGTCACGTGTCTCGGTATGGCAATTGTCCTCAATGCTTGGGTCGTAGTGGCCGCCACATTAAAAACGACGCCTCTGCGCTCCGGATGCGTCAGTCGCTGCTATCTGAGATTCCTGCAAGTGCAGACAACTCATATTAGATGCGTGCTGTATTCGCAGTGATGCAGAATTGTTGAACGGGTCAGTCAGTCCGTCATAACTGAAGCAGCGTCTCGGTGGGCGTAGTTTCAAGTCCGTAGTCGGTCACGTGTCTGGGTATGGTAATTGTCCTCACTGCTTGGGTCGTAGTGGGCGCCACATTGAAAACGACGCTTCTATGCTCCGGATGCGTTAGTCGCTGCTATACGAGATACCTGCAAGTACAGACAGCTCAGATTAGATGCGTGCTGTATTCGCACTGCTGCCGAACTGTTGAATGGGTCGGTCAGTCCGTCATATTACAAACAGCGTCTCAGTGGGCGTAGTTTCCACTCCGTAGTCAGTCACGTGTGTTGGTATTGTAATTGTCCTCACTGCTTGGGTCGAAGTGGCCGCCACATTGAAAACGACGCTTCTGCGCTCCGGATGCGTTAGTCGCTGCTATCTGAGATTCCTGCAAGTGCAGACAACTCATATTAGATGCGTGCTGTATTCGCAGTGATGCAGAACTATTGAACCGGTCAGTCAGTCCGTCATAATTGAAGCAGCGTCTCGGTGGGCGTAGTTTCCTGTCCATAGTCGGTCACGTTTCTTGGTATGGTAATTGTCCTCACTGCTTGGGTTGTAGTAACCGCCACATTGAAAACAACGCCTCTTAGCTCCGGATGCGTTAGTCGCTGCTATCTGAGATACCTGCAAGTTCAGACAGCTCAGATTAGATGTGTGCTGTATTCGCACTGCTGCGGAACTGTTGAACGGATAAGTCAGTCCGTCATATTTGATGCAGCGTCTCGGTGAGCGTAGTTTCCTGTCCATAGTCGGTCACGTTTCTTGGTATGGTAATTGTCCACACTGCTTGGGTCGTAGTGGCCGCCAATGAAAAACGACGCCTGTGCGCTCCGGATGCGTTAGTGGCTGCAATCTGAGATACCTGCAAGTGCAGACAGCTCAGATTAGATGCGTGCTGTGTTCGCACTGCTGCAGAACTGCTGAACGGGTTAGTCAGTCCGTCATATTTGAAGCAGCGTCTCGGTGAGCGTAGTTTCCAGTCCGTAGTCAGTCACGTGTCTTGGTATGGATATTGTCCTCACTGCATGGGTCGTAGTGGCCGCCATATTGAAAACGACGCCTCTGCGCTCCACATGCATTAGTCGCTGCTAACTGAGATACCTGCAGGTGCAGACAGATTACGTGCGTGCTGGATTCGCACTGATGCAGAACTGTTGATTGGGTCAGTCAGTTCGTCATATTTGATGCAGCATCTCGGTGGGCATATTTTCCAGTGCGTAGCCGGTCACGTGTCTATGTATGGAAATTGTCCTCACTGCTAGGGTCGTAGTAGCTGCACATTGAAAACGACGCCTCTGCGCCCCAGATGCGTTGGTCGCTGCTACCTGAGATACCTGCAAGTGCAGACAGCTCAGATTAGATGCGTGCTGTATTCTCACTGCTGCAGAACTGTTGAACGGGTCAGTCAGTCCGTCATATTTGAAGCAGCGTCTTGGTGGCGTAGTTTCCAGTCCGTAGTCAGTCACGTGTCTTGGTATGGCAATTGTCCTCAATGCTTGGGTCGTAGTGGCCGCCACATTAAAAACGACGCCTCTGCGCTCCGGATGCGTTAGTCGCTGCTATCTGAGATTCCTGCAAGTGCAGACAACTCATATTAGATGCGTGCTGTATTCGCAGTGATGCAGAACTGTTGAACGGGTCAGTCAGTCCGTCATAATTGAAGCAGCGTCTCGGTGGGCGTAGTTTCCTGTCCATAGTCAGTCACGTGTCTTGGTATGGTAATTGTCCTCACTGCTTGGGTCTTAGTGGCCGCCACATTGAAAACGACGCCTCTGCGCCCCGGATGCGTTGGTCGCTGCTATCTGAGATACCTGCAGGTGCAGACAGCTCAGATTAGATGCGTGCTGTATTCGCACTGCTGCCGAACTGGTGAACCGGTCAGTCAGTGCGTCATATTTGAAGCAGCGTCTCGTTGGGCGTACTTTCAAGTCCGTAGTCGGTCACGTGTCTGGGTATGGTAATTGTCCTCACCGCTTGGGTCGTAGTGGGCGCCACATTTAAAACGACGCTTCTATGCTCCGGATGCGTTAGTGGCTGCAATCTGAGGTACCTGCAAGTGCAGACAGCTCAGAGTAGATGCGTGCTGTGTTCGCACTGCTGCAGAACTGTTGAACGGGTCAGTCAGTCCGTCATATTTGAAGCAGCGTCTCGGTGAGCGTAGTTTCCAGTCCGTAGTCAGTCACGTGTCTTGGTATTGTAATTGTCCTCACTGCTTGGGTCGAAGTGGCCGCCACATTAAAAACGACGCTTCTGCGCTCCGGATGCGTTAGTCGCTGCTATCTGAGTACCTGCAAGTGGAGACAGCTCAGATTAGATGCGTGCTGTATTCGCACTTCTCCGAACTGGTGAACCGGTCAGTCAGTGCGTCATATTTGAAGCAGCGTCTCGGTGGGCGTAGTTTCAAGTAAGTAGTCGGTCACGTGTCTGGGTATGGTAATTGTCCTCACTGCTTGGGTCGTAGTGGGCGCCACATTGAAAACGACGCCTCTGCGCTTCGGATGTGTTGGTCGCTGCTATTTGAGATACCTGCAAGTGCAGACAGCTCAGATTAGATGCGTGCTATATTCTCACTGCCGCAGAACTGTTGAACGGGTCAGTCAGTCCGTCATATTTGAAGCAGCGTCTTGGTGGCGTAGTTTCCAGTCCGTAGTCGGTCACGTGTCTTGGTATGGCAATTGTCCTCAATGCTTGGGTCGTAGTGGCCGCCACATTGAAAACGACGCTTTTGCGCTCCAGATGCGTTAGTCGCTGCTATCTGAGATTCCTGCAAGTGCAGACAGCTCATATTAGATGCGTGCTGTATTCGCAGTGATGCAGAACCATTGAACGGGTCAGTCAGTCCGTCATAATTGAAGCAGCGTCTCGGTGGGCATAGTTTCCTGTCCATAGTCGGTAACGTGTCTTGGTATGGTAATTGTCCCTACTGCTCTGGTCTTAGTGGCCACCACATTGAAAACGAAGCCTCTGAGCCTCGGATGCGTTGGTCGCTACTATCTGAGTTACCTACAAGTGCACACAGCTCAGATTAGGTGCGTGCTGTATTCGCACTGCTGCCGAACTGTTGAACGGATAGTCAGTCCGTCATGTTTGAAGTAGCGTCTCGGCGGGCGTAGTTTCCAGTCCGTAGTCGGTCACGTGTCTTGGTATTGTAATTGTCCTCACTGCTTGGGTCGAAGTGGCTGCCACATTGAAAACGACACTTCTGCGCTCCAGATGCGTTAGTCGCTGCTATCTCAGATTCCTGCAAGTGCAGACAACTCATATTATATGCGTGCTGTATTCGCAGTGATGCAGAACTACTGAACGGGTCAGTCAGTCCGTCATAATTGAAGCAGCGTATCAGTGGGCGTAGTTTCCTGTCCATAGTCGGTCACGTGTCTTGGTATGGTAATTGTCCTTACTGCTTGGGTCTTAGTTGCCGCCACATTGAAAACGACGCCTATGCGCCCCAGATGCGTTGGTCGCTGCTACCTGAGATACCTGCAAGTGCAGACAGCTCATATTAGATGCGTGCTGTATTCGTAGTGATGCAGAACTATTGAACGGGTCAGTCAGTCCGTCATAATTGAAGCAGCGTCTCGGTGGGCGTAGTTTCCTGTCCATAGTCGGTCACGTGTCTTGGTATGGTAATTGTCCCTACTGCTTGGGTCTTAGTGGCCGCCACATTGAAAACGACGCCTCTGAGCCCCGGATGCATTGGTCGCTGCTATCTGAGTACCTGCAAGTGCAGACAGCTCAGATTAGATGCGTGCTGTATTCGCACTGCTGCCGAACTGGTGAACTGGTCAGTCAGTCCGTCATAATTGAAGCAGCGTCTCGGTGGGCGTAGTTCCCAGTCCGTAGTCGGTCACGTGTCTTGGTATGGTAATTGTCCTCACTGCTTGGGTCGTAGTGGCACCCACATTGAAAATGACGCTTCTGCGCTCCGGATGCATTAGTCGCTGCTATATCAGATTCCTGCAAGTGCAGACAACTCAGATTAGATGCGTGCTGTATTCGCAGTGATGCAGAACTTTTGAACGGGTCAGTCAGGCCGTCATATTTGAAGCAGCGTCTCGGTGGGCGTCGTTTCCAGTCCGTAGTCGGTCACGTGTCTTGGTATGGTAATTGTCCTCACTGCTTGGGTCGTAGTGGCGGCCACATTGAAAACGACGCCTCTGCGCTCCGGATGCGTTAGTCGCTGCTATCTGAGTTACCTACAAGTGCACACAGCTCAGATTAGGTGCGTGCTGTATTCGCACTGCTACAGAACTGTTGAACGGGTCAGTCAGGCCGTCATAATCAAGCAGCGTCTCGGTGGGTGTAGTTTCCTGTCCATAGTCGGTCACGTTTCTTGGTATGGTAATTGTCCTCACTGCTTGGGTTGTAGTAACCGCCACATTGAAAACAACGCCTCTGAGCTCCGGATGCGTTAGTCGCTGCTATCTGAGATACCTGCAAGTTCAGACAGCTCAGATTAGATGTGTGCTGTATTCGCACTGGTGCCGAACTGTTGAACGGATAAGTCAGTCCGTCATATTTGATGCAGCGTCTCGGTGGGCGTAGTTTCCTGTCCATAGTCGGTCACGTTTCTTGGTATGGTAATTGTCCACACTGCTTGGGTCGTAGTGGCCGCCAATGAAAAACGACGCCTGTGCGCTCCGGATGCGTTAGTGGCTGCAATCTGAGATACCTGCAAGTGCAGACAGCTCAGATTAGATGCGTGCTGTGTTCGCACTGCTGCAGAACTGCTGAACGGGTCAGTCAGTCCGTCATATTTGAAGCAGCGTCTCGGTGAGCGTGGTTTCCAGTCCGTAGTCAGTCACGTGTCTTGGTATGGATATTGTCCTCACTGCATGGGTCGTAGTGGCCGCCATATTGAAAACGACGCCTCTGCGCTCCACATGCATTAGTCGCTGCTAACTGAGATACCTGCAGGTGCAGACAGATTAGGTGCGTGCTGCATTCGCACTGATGCAGAACTGTTGATTGGGTCAGTCAGTTCGTCATATTTGATGCAGCATCTCGGTGGGCATATTTTCCAGTCCGTAGCCGGTCACGTGTCTATGTATGGAAATTGTCCTCACTGCTAGGGTCGTAGTAGCTGCCACATTGAAAACGACGCCTCTGCGCCCCAGATGCGTTGGTCGCTGCTACCTGAGATACCTGCAAGTGCAGACAGCTCAGATTAGATGCGTGCTGTATTCTCACTGCTGCAGAACTGTTGAACGGGTCAGTCAGTCCGTCATATTTGAAGCAGCGTCTTGGTGGCGTAGTTTCCAGTCCGTAGTCAGTCACGTGTCTTGGTATGGCAATTGTCCTCAATGCTTGGGTCGTAGTGGCCGCCACATTAAAAACGACGCCTCTGCGCTCCGGATGCGTTAGTCGCTTCTATCTGAGATTCCTGCAAGTGCAGACAACTCATATTAGATGCGTGCTGTATTCGCAGTGATGCAGAACTGTTGAACGGGTCAGTCAGTCCGTCATATTTGAAGCAGCGTCTCGTTGGGCGTACTTTCAAGTCCGTAGTCGGTCACGTGTCTGGGTATGGTAATTGTCCTCACCGCTTGGGTCGTAGTGGGCGCCACATTGAAAACGACGCTTCTATGCTCCGGATGCGTTAGTGGCTGCAATCTGAGGTACCTGCAAGTGCAGACAGCTCAGATTAGATGCGTGCTGTGTTCGCACTGCTGCAGAACTGTTGAACGGGTCAGTCAGTATGTCATATTTGAAGCAGAGTCTCGGTGAGCGTAGTTTCCAGTCCGTAGTAAGTCACGTGTCTTGGTATTGTAATTGTCCTCACTGCTTGGGTCGAAGTGGCCGCCACATTGAAAACGACGCTTCTGCGCTCCGGATGCGTTAGTCGCTGCTATCTGAGATTCCTGCAAGTGCATACAACTCATATTAGATGCGTGCTGTATTCGCAGTGATGCAGAACTATTGAACGGGTCAGTCAGTCCGTCATAATTGAAGCAGCGTCTCGGTGGGCGTAGTTTCCTGTCCATAGTCGGTCACGTGTCTTGGTATGGTAATTGTCCCTACTGCTTGGGTCTTAGTGGCCGCCACATTGAAAACGACGCCTCTGCGCCCCAGATGCGTTGGTCGCTGTTACCTGAGATACCTGCAAGTGCAGACAGCTCAGATTAGATGCGTGCTGTATTCTCACTGCTGAAACTGTTGAACGGGTCAGTCAGTCCGTCATATTTGAAGCAGCGTCTTGGTGGCGTAGTTTCCAGTCCGTAGTCGGTCACGTGTCTCGGTATGGCAATTGTCCTCAATGCTTGGGTCGTAGTGGCCGCCACATTAAAAACGACGCCTCTGCGCTCAAGATGCATTAGTCGCTGCTATCTGAGACTCCTGCAAGTGCAGACAACTCATATTAGATGCGTGCTGTATTCGCAGTGATGCAGAACTTTTGAACGGGTCAGTCAGGCCGTCATATTTGAAGCAGCATCTCGGTGGGCGTAGTTTCCAGTCCGTAGTCGGTCACGTGTCTTGGTATGGTAATTGTCCTCACTGCTTGGGTCGTAGTAACCGCCACATTGATAACAACGCCTCTGAGCTCCGGATGCGTTAGTCGCTGCTATCTGAGATACCTGCAAGTTCAGACAGCTCAGATTAGATGTGTGCTGTATTCGCACTGCTGCCGAACTGTTGAATGGGTCGGTCAGTCCGTCATATTACAAACAGCGTCTCAGTGGGCGTAGTTTCCACTCCGTAGTCAGTCACGTGTGTTGGTATTGTAATTGTCCTCACTGCTTGGGTCGAAGTGGCCGCCACATTGAAAACGACGCTTCTGCGCTCCGGATGCGTTAGTCGCTGCTATCTGAGATTCCTGCAAGTGCAGACAACTCATATTAGATGCGTGCTGTATTCGCAGTGATGCAGAACTATTGAACCGGTCAGTCAGTCCGTCATAATTGAAGCAGCGTCTCGGTGGGCGTAGTTTCCTGTCCATAGTCGGTCACGTTTCTTGGTATGGTAATTGTCCTCACTGCTTGGGTTGTAGTAACCGCCACATTGAAAACAACGCCTCTTAGCTCCGGATGCGTTAGTCGCTGCTATCTGAGATACCTGCAAGTTCAGACAGCTCAGATTAGATGTGTGCTGTATTCGCACTGCTGCCGAACTGTTGAACGGATAAGTCAGTCCGTCATATTTGATGCAGCGTCTCGGTGAGCGTAGTTTCCTGTCCATAGTCGGTCACGTTTCTTGGTATGGTAATTGTCCACACTGCTTGGGTCGTAGTGGCCGCCAATGAAAAACGACGCCTGTGCGCTCCGGATGCGTTAGTGGCTGCAATCTGAGATACCTGCAAGTGCAGACAGCTCAGATTAGATGCGTGCTGTGTTCGCACTGCTGCAGAACTGCTGAACGGGTTAGTCAGTCCGTCATATTTGAAGCAGCGTCTCGGTGAGCGTAGTTTCCAGTCCGTAGTCAGTCACGTGTCTTGGTATGGATATTGTCCTCACTGCATGGGTCGTAGTGGCCGCCATATTGAAAACGACGCCTCTGCGCTCCACATGCATTAGTCGCTGCTAACTGAGATACCTGCAGGTGCAGACAGATTACGTGCGTGCTGGATTCGCACTGATGCAGAACTGTTGATTGGGTCAGTCAGTTCGTCATATTTGATGCAGCATCTCGGTGGGCATATTTTCCAGTGCGTAGCCGGTCACGTGTCTATGTATGGAAATTGTCCTCACTGCTAGGGTCGTAGTAGCTGCACATTGAAAACGACGCCTCTGCGCCCCAGATGCGTTGGTCGCTGCTACCTGAGATACCTGCAAGTGCAGACAGCTCAGATTAGATGCGTGCTGTATTCTCACTGCTGCAGAACTGTTGAACGGGTCAGTCAGTCCGTCATATTTGAAGCAGCGTCTTGGTGGCGTAGTTTCCAGTCCGTAGTCAGTCACGTGTCTTGGTATGGCAATTGTCCTCAATGCTTGGGTCGTAGTGGCCGCCACATTAAAAACGACGCCTCTGCGCTCCGGATGCGTTAGTCGCTGCTATCTGAGATTCCTGCAAGTGCAGACAACTCATATTAGATGCGTGCTGTATTCGCAGTGATGCAGAACTGTTGAACGGGTCAGTCAGTCCGTCATAATTGAAGCAGCGTCTCGGTGGGCGTAGTTTCCTGTCCATAGTCAGTCACGTGTCTTGGTATGGTAATTGTCCTCACTGCTTGGGTCTTAGTGGCCGCCACATTGAAAACGACGCCTCTGCGCCCCGGATGCGTTGGTCGCTGCTATCTGAGATACCTGCAGGTGCAGACAGCTCAGATTAGATGCGTGCTGTATTCGCACTGCTGCCGAACTGGTGAACCGGTCAGTCAGTGCGTCATATTTGAAGCAGCGTCTCGTTGGGCGTACTTTCAAGTCCGTAGTCGGTCACGTGTCTGGGTATGGTAATTGTCCTCACCGCTTGGGTCGTAGTGGGCGCCACATTTAAAACGACGCTTCTATGCTCCGGATGCGTTAGTGGCTGCAATCTGAGGTACCTGCAAGTGCAGACAGCTCAGAGTAGATGCGTGCTGTGTTCGCACTGCTGCAGAACTGTTGAACGGGTCAGTCAGTCCGTCATATTTGAAGCAGCGTCTCGGTGAGCGTAGTTTCCAGTCCGTAGTCAGTCACGTGTCTTGGTATTGTAATTGTCCTCACTGCTTGGGTCGAAGTGGCCGCCACATTAAAAACGACGCTTCTGCGCTCCGGATGCGTTAGTCGCTGCTATCTGAGTACCTGCAAGTGGAGACAGCTCAGATTAGATGCGTGCTGTATTCGCACTTCTCCGAACTGGTGAACCGGTCAGTCAGTGCGTCATATTTGAAGCAGCGTCTCGGTGGGCGTAGTTTCAAGTAAGTAGTCGGTCACGTGTCTGGGTATGGTAATTGTCCTCACTGCTTGGGTCGTAGTGGGCGCCACATTGAAAACGACGCCTCTGCGCTTCGGATGTGTTGGTCGCTGCTATTTGAGATACCTGCAAGTGCAGACAGCTCAGATTAGATGCGTGCTGTATTCTCACTGCCGCAGAACTGTTGAACGGGTCAGTCAGTCCGTCATATTTGAAGCAGCGTCTTGGTGGCGTAGTTTCCAGTCCGTAGTCGGTCACGTGTCTTGGTATGGCAATTGTCCTCAATGCTTGGGTCGTAGTGGCCGCCACATTGAAAACGACGCTTTTGCGCTCCAGATGCGTTAGTCGCTGCTATCTGAGATTCCTGCAAGTGCAGACAGCTCATATTAGATGCGTGCTGTATTCGCAGTGATGCAGAACCATTGAACGGGTCAGTCAGTCCGTCATAATTGAAGCAGCGTCTCGGTGGGCATAGTTTCCTGTCCATAGTCGGTAACGTGTCTTGGTATGGTAATTGTCCCTACTGCTCTGGTCTTAGTGGCCACCACATTGAAAACGAAGCCTCTGAGCCTCGGATGCGTTGGTCGCTACTATCTGAGTTACCTACAAGTGCACACAGCTCACATTAGGTGTGCGCTGTATTCGCACTGCTGGCGAACTGTTGAACGGATAGTCAGTCCGTCATATTTGAAGTAGCGTCTCGGTGGGCGTAGTTTCCTGTCCATAGTCGGTCACGTTTCTTGGTATGGTAATTGTCCTCACTGCTTGGGTCGTAGTGGCCGCCACATTAAAAACGACGCCTGTGCGCTCCGGATGCGTTAGTGGCTGCAATCTGAGATACCTGCAAGTGCAGACAGCTCAGATTAGATGCGTGCTGTGTTCGCACTGATGCAGAACTGTTGATTGGGTCAGTCAGTTCGTCATATTTGATGCAGCGTCTCGGTGGGCATAGTTTCCAGTCCGTAGCCGGTCACGTGTCTATGTATGGAAATTGTCCTCACTGCTAGGGTCGTAGTGGCCGCCACATTGAAAACGACGCCTCTGCGCCCCTGATGCGTTAGTCGCTGCTACCTGAGATACCTGCAAGTGCAGACAGCTCAGATTAGATGCGTGCTGTATTCGCACTGCGGCCGAACTGGTGAACCGGTAAGTCAGTGCGTCATATTTGAAGCAGCGTCTCGGTGGGCGTAGTTTCAAGTCCGTAGTCGGTCACGTGTCTGAGTATGGTAATTGTCCTCACTGCTTGGGTCGTAGTGGCCGCCACATTGAAAACGACGCTTTTGCGCTCCAGATGTGTTAGTCGCTGCTATCTGAGATTCCTGCAAGTGCAGACAGCTCATATTAGATGCGTGCTGTATTCGCAGTGATGCAGAACCATTGAACGGGTCAGTCAGTCCGTCATAATTGAAGCAGCGTCTCGGTGGGCATAGTTTCCTGTCCATAGTCGGTAACGTGTCTTGGTATGGTAATTGTCCCTACTGCTCTGGTCTTAGTGGCCACCACATTGAAAACGAAGCCTCTGAGCCTCGGATGCGTTGGTCGCTACTATCTGAGTTACCTACAAGTGCACACAGCTCAGATTAGGTGCGTGCTGTATTCGCACTGCTGCCGAACTGTTGAACGGATAGTCAGTCCGTCATGTTTGAAGTAGCGTCTCGGCGGGCGTAGTTTCCAGTCCGTAGTCGGTCACGTGTCTTGGTATTGTAATTGTCCTCACTGCTTGGGTCGAAGTGGCTGCCACATTGAAAACGACACTTCTGCGCTCCAGATGCGTTAGTCGCTGCTATCTCAGATTCCTGCAAGTGCAGACAACTCATATTATATGCGTGCTGTATTCGCAGTGATGCAGAACTACTGAACGGGTCAGTCAGTCCGTCATAATTGAAGCAGCGTATCAGTGGGCGTAGTTTCCTGTCCATAGTCGGTCACGTGTCTTGGTATGGTAATTGTCCTTACTGCTTGGGTCTTAGTTGCCGCCACATTGAAAACGACGCCTATGCGCCCCAGATGCGTTGGTCGCTGCTACCTGAGATACCTGCAAGTGCAGACAGCTCATATTAGATGCGTGCTGTATTCGTAGTGATGCAGAACTATTGAACGGGTCAGTCAGTCCGTCATAATTGAAGCAGCGTCTCGGTGGGCGTAGTTTCCTGTCCATAGTCGGTCACGTGTCTTGGTATGGTAATTGTCCCTACTGCTTGGGTCTTAGTGGCCGCCACATTGAAAACGACGCCTCTGAGCCCCGGATGCATTGGTCGCTGCTATCTGAGTACCTGCAAGTGCAGACAGCTCAGATTAGATGCGTGCTGTATTCGCACTGCTGCCGAACTGGTGAACTGGTCAGTCAGTCCGTCATAATTGAAGCAGCGTCTCGGTGGGCGTAGTTCCCAGTCCGTAGTCGGTCACGTGTCTTGGTATGGTAATTGTCCTCACTGCTTGGGTCGTAGTGGCACCCACATTGAAAATGACGCTTCTGCGCTCCGGATGCATTAGTCGCTGCTATCTCAGATTCCTGCAAGTGCAGACAACTCAGATTAGATGCGTGCTGTATTCGCAGTGATGCAGAACTTTTGAACGGGTCAGTCAGGCCGTCATATTTGAAGCAGCGTCTCGGTGGGCGTCGTTTCCAGTCCGTAGTCGGTCACGTGTCTTGGTATGGTAATTGTCCTCACTGCTTGGGTCGTAGTGGCGGCCACATTGAAAACGACGCCTCTGCGCTCCGGATGCGTTAGTCGCTGCTATCTGAGTTACCTACAAGTGCACACAGCTCAGATTAGGTGCGTGCTGTATTCGCACTGCTACAGAACTGTTGAACGGGTCAGTCAGGCCGTCATAATCAAGCAGCGTCTCGGTGGGTGTAGTTTCCTGTCCATAGTCGGTCACGTTTCTTGGTATGGTAATTGTCCTCACTGCTTGGGTTGTAGTAACCGCCACATTGAAAACAACGCCTCTGAGCTCCGGATGCGTTAGTCGCTGCTATCTGAGATACCTGCAAGTTCAGACAGCTCAGATTAGATGTGTGCTGTATTCGCACTGGTGCCGAACTGTTGAACGGATAAGTCAGTCCGTCATATTTGATGCAGCGTCTCGGTGGGCGTAGTTTCCTGTCCATAGTCGGTCACGTTTCTTGGTATGGTAATTGTCCACACTGCTTGGGTCGTAGTGGCCGCCAATGAAAAACGACGCCTGTGCGCTCCGGATGCGTTAGTGGCTGCAATCTGAGATACCTGCAAGTGCAGACAGCTCAGATTAGATGCGTGCTGTGTTCGCACTGCTGCAGAACTGCTGAACGGGTCAGTCAGTCCGTCATATTTGAAGCAGCGTCTCGGTGAGCGTGGTTTCCAGTCCGTAGTCAGTCACGTGTCTTGGTATGGATATTGTCCTCACTGCATGGGTCGTAGTGGCCGCCATATTGAAAACGACGCCTCTGCGCTCCACATGCATTAGTCGCTGCTAACTGAGATACCTGCAGGTGCAGACAGATTAGGTGCGTGCTGCATTCGCACTGATGCAGAACTGTTGATTGGGTCAGTCAGTTCGTCATATTTGATGCAGCATCTCGGTGGGCATATTTTCCAGTCCGTAGCCGGTCACGTGTCTATGTATGGAAATTGTCCTCACTGCTAGGGTCGTAGTAGCTGCCACATTGAAAACGACACCTCTGCGCCCCAGATGCGTTGGTCGCTGCTACCTGAGATACCTGCAAGTGCAGACAGCTCAGATTAGATGCGTGCTGTATTCTCACTGCTGCAGAACTGTTGAACGGGTCAGTCAGTCCGTCATATTTGAAGCAGCGTCTTGGTGGCGTAGTTTCCAGTCCGTAGTCAGTCACGTGTCTTGGTATGGCAATTGTCCTCAATGCTTGGGTCGTAGTGGCCGCCACATTAAAAACGACGCCTCTGCGCTCCGGATGCGTTAGTCGCTTCTATCTGAGATTCCTGCAAGTGCAGACAACTCATATTAGATGCGTGCTGTATTCGCAGTGATGCAGAACTGTTGAACGGGTCAGTCAGTCCGTCATATTTGAAGCAGCGTCTCGTTGGGCGTACTTTCAAGTCCGTAGTCGGTCACGTGTCTGGGTATGGTAATTGTCCTCACCGCTTGGGTCGTAGTGGGCGCCACATTGAAAACGACGCTTCTATGCTCCGGATGCGTTAGTGGCTGCAATCTGAGGTACCTGCAAGTGCAGACAGCTCAGATTAGATGCGTGCTGTGTTCGCACTGCTGCAGAACTGTTGAACGGGTCAGTCAGTATGTCATATTTGAAGCAGAGTCTCGGTGAGCGTAGTTTCCAGTCCGTAGTAAGTCACGTGTCTTGGTATTGTAATTGTCCTCACTGCTTGGGTCGAAGTGGCCGCCACATTGAAAACGACGCTTCTGCGCTCCGGATGCGTTAGTCGCTGCTATCTGAGATTCCTGCAAGTGCATACAACTCATATTAGATGCGTGCTGTATTCGCAGTGATGCATAACTATTGAACGGGTCAGTCAGTCCGTCATAATTGAAGCAGCGTCTCGGTGGGCGTAGTTTCCTGTCCATAGTCGGTCACGTGTCTTGGTATGGTAATTGTCCCTACTGCTTGGGTCTTAGTGGCCGCCACATTGAAAACGACGCCTCTGCGCCCCAGATGCGTTGGTCGCTGCTACCTGAGATACCTGCAAGTGCAGACAGCTCAGATTAGATGCGTGCTGTATTCTCACTGCTGCAGAACTGTTGAACGGGTCAGTCAGTCCGTCATATTTGAAGCAGCTTCTTGGTGGCGTATTTTCCAGTCCGTAGTCGGTCACGTGTCTCGGTATGGCAATTGTCCTCAATGCTTGGGTCGTAGTGGCCGCCACATTAAAACCGACGCCTCTGCGCTCAAGATGCATTAGTCGCTGCTATCTGAGACTCCTGCAAGTGCAGACAACTCATATTAGATGCGTGCTGTATTCGCAGTGATGCAGAACTTTTGAACGGGTCAGTCAGGCCGTCATATTTGAAGCAGCATCTCGGTGGGCGTAGTTTCCAGTCCGTAGTCGGTCACGTGTCTTGGTATGGTAATTGTCCTCACTGCTTGGGTCGTAGTGGCGGCCACATTGAAAACGACGCCTCTGTGCTCCGGATGCGTTAGTCGCTGCTATCTGAGTTACCTACAAGTGCACACAGCTCAGATTAGGTGCGTGCTGTATTCGCACTGCTACAGAACTGTTGAACGGGTCAGTCAGGCCGTCATATTTGAAGCAGCGTCTCGGTGGGTGTAGTTTCCTGTCCATAGTCGGTCACGTTTTTTGGTATGGTAATTGTCCTCACTGCTTGGGTTGTAGTAACCGCCACATTGATAACAACGCCTCTGAGCTCCGGATGCGTTAGTCGCTGCTATCTGAGATACCTGCAAGTTCAGATAGCTCAGATTAGATGTGTGCTGTATTCGCACTGCTGCCGAACTGTTGAATGGGTCGGTCAGTCCGTCATATTACAAACAGCGTCTCAGTGGGCGTAGTTTCCACTCCGTAGTCAGTCACGCGTGTTGGTATTGTAATTGTCCTCACTGCTTGGGTCGAAGTGGCCGCCACATTGAAAACGACGCTTCTGCGCTCCGGATGCGTTAGTCGCTGCTATCTGAGATTCCTGCAAGTGCAGACAACTCATATTAGATGCGTGCTGTATTCGCAGTGATGCAGAACTATTGAACGGGTCAGTCAGTCCGTCATAATTGAAGCAGCGTCTCGGTGGGCGTAGTTTCCTGTCCATAGTCGGTCACGTGTCTTGGTATGGTAATTGTCCCTACTGCTTGGGTCTTAGTGGCCGCCACATTGAAAACGACGCCTCTGCGCCCCAGATGCGTTGGTCGCTGCTATCTGAGATACCTGCAAGTGCAGACAGCTCAGATTAGATGCGTGCTGTATTCTCTATGCTGCAGAACTGTTGAACGGGTCAGTCAGTCCGTCATATTTGAAGCAGCGTCTAGGTGGCGTTGTTTCCAGTCCGTAGTCGGTCACGTGTCTTGGTATGGCAATTGTCCTCAATGCTTGGGTCGTAGTGGCCGCCACATTAAAAACGACGCCTCTGCGCTCCGGATGCGTCAGTCGCTGCTATCTGAGATTCCTGCAAGTGCAGACAACTCATATTAGATGCGTGCTGTATTCGCAGTGATGCAGAACTGTTGAACGGGTCAGTCAGTCCGTCATAATTGAAGCAGCGTCTCGGTGGGCGTAGTTTCAAGTCCGTAGTCGGTCACGTGTCTGGGTATGGTAATTGTCCTCACTGCTTGGGTCGTAGTGGGCGCCACATTGAAAACGACGCTTCTATGCTCCGGATGCGTTAGTCGCTGCTATACGAGATACCTGCAAGTACAGACAGCTCAGATTAGATGCGTGCTGTATTCGCACTGATTCCGAACTGTTGAACGGGTCAGTCAGTCCGTCATAATTGAAGCAGCGTCTCGGTGGGCGTAGTTTCCAGTCTGTATATGGTCACGTGTCTTGGTATGGTAATTGTCCTAACTGCTTGGGTCGTTGGGGCCGCCACATTGAAAACGACGCTTCTGCGCTCCGGATGCGTTAGTCGCTGCTATCTGAGATTCCTGCAAGTGCAGACGACTCATATCAGATGCGTGCTGTATTCGCAGTGATGCAGAACTATTGAACGGGTCAGTCAGTCCGTCATAATTGAAGGAGCGTCCCGGTGGGCGTAGTTTCCTGTCCATAGTCGGTCACGTGTCTTGGTATGGTAATTGTCCCTACTGCTTGGGTCTTAGTGGCCGCCACATTGAAAACGACGCCTCTGAGCCCCGGGTGCGTTGGTCGCTGCTATCTGAGTACCTGCAAGTGCAGACAGCTCAGATTAGATGCGTGCTGTATTCGCACTGCTGCCGAACTGGTGAACTGGTCAGTCAGTCCGTCATAATTGAAGCAGCGTCTCGGTGGGCGTAGTTCCCAGTCCGTGGTCGGTCACGTGTCTTGGTATGGTAATTGTCCTGACTGCTTGGGTCGTAGTGGCACCCACATTGAAAATGACGCTTCTGCGCTCCGGATGCATTAGTCGCTGCTATCTCAGATTCCTGCAAGTGCAGACAACTCAGATTAGATGCGTGCTGTATTCGCAGTGATGCAGAACTTTTGAACGGGTCAGTCAGGCCGTCATATTTGAAGCAGCGTCTCGGTGGGCGTCGTTTCCAGTCCGTAGTCGGTCACGTGTCTTGGTATGGTAATTGTCCTCACTGCTTGGGTCGTAGTGGCGGCCACATTGAAAACGACGCCTCTGCGCTCCGGATGCGTTAGTCGCTGCTATCTGAGTTACCTACAAGTGCACACAGCTCAGATTAGGTGCGTGCTGTATTCGCACTGCTACAGAACTGTTGAACGGGTCAGTCAGGCCGTCATAATCAAGCAGCGTCTCGGTGGGTGTAGTTTCCTGTCCATAGTCGGTCACGTTTGTTGGTATGGTAATTGTCCACACTGCTTGGGTCGTAGTGGCCGCCAATGAAAAACGACGCCTGTGCGCTCCGGATGCGTTAGTGGCTGCATTCTGAGATACCTGCAAGTGCAGACAGCTCAGATTAGATGCGTGCTGTGTTCGCACTGCTGCAGAACTGCTGAACGGGTCAGTCAGTCCGTCATATTTGAAGCAGCGTCTCGGTGAGCGTAGTTTCCAGTCCGTAGTCAGTCACGTGTCTTGGTATGGATATTGTCCTCACTGCATGGGTCGTAGTGGCCGCCATATTGAAAACGACGCCTCTGCGCTCCACATGCATTAGTCGCTGCTAACTGAGATACCTGCAGGTGCTGACAGATTAGGTGCGTGCTGCATTCGCACTGATGCAGAACTGTTGATTGGGTCAGTCAGTTCGTCATATTTGATGCAGCATCTCGGTGGGCATATTTTCCAGTCCGTAGCCGGTCACGTGTCTATGTATGGAAATTGTCCTCACTGCTAGGGTCGTAGTAGCTGCCACATTGAAAACGACGCCTCTGCGCCCCAGATGCGTTGGTCGCTGCTACCTGAGATACCTGCAAGTGCAGACAGCTCAGATTAGATGCGTGCTGTATTCTCACTGCTGCAGAACTGTTGAACGGGTCAGTCAGTCCGTCATATTTGAAGCAGCGTCTTGGTGGCGTAGTTTCCAGTCTGTAGTCAGTCACGTGTCTTGGTATGGCAATTGTCCTCAATGCTTGGGTCGTAGTGGCCGCCACATTAAAAACGACGCCTCTGCGCTCCGGATGCGTTAGTCGCTGCTATCTGAGATTCCTGCAAGTGCAGACAACTCATATTAGATGCGTGCTGTATTCGCAGTGATGCAGAACTGTTGAACGGGTCAGTAAGTCCGTCATAATTGAAGCAGCGTCTCGGTGGGCGTAGTTTCCTGTCCATAGTCAGTCACGTGTCTTGGTATGGTAATTGTCCTCACTGCTTGGGTCTTAGTGGCCGCCACATTGAAAACGACGCCTCTGCGCCCCGGATGCGTTGGTCGCTGCTATCTGAGATACCTGCAGGTGCAGACAGCTCAGATTAGATGCGTGCTGTATTCGCACTGCTGCCGAACTGGTGAACCGGTCAGTCAGTGCGTCATATTTGAAGCAGCGTCTCGTTGGGCGTACTTTCAAGTCCGTAGTCGGTCACGTGTCTGGGTATGGTAATTGTCCTCACCGCTTGGGTCGTAGTGGGCGCCACATTGAAAACGACGCTTCTATGCTCCGGATGCGTTAGTGGCTGCAATCTGAGGTACCTGCAAGTGCAGACCGCTCAGATTAGATGCGTGCTGTGTTCGCACTGCTGCAGAACTGTTGAACGGGTCAGTCAGTCCGTCATATTTGAAGCAGCGTCTCGGTGAGCGTAGTTTCCAGTCCGTAGTCAGTCACGTGTCTTGGTATTGTAATTGTCGTCACTGCTTGGGTCGAAGTGGCCGCCACATTGAAAACGACGCTTCTGCGCTCCGGATGCGTTAGTCGCTGCTATCTGAGATTCCTGCAAGTGCAGATAACTCATATTAGATGCGTGCTGTATTCGCAGTGATGCAGAACTATTGAACGGGTCAGTCAGTCCGTCATAATTGAAGCAGCGTCTCGGTGGGCGTAGTTTCCTGTCCATAGTCGGTCACGTAACTTGGTATGGTAATTGTCCCTACTGCTTGGGTCTTAGTGGCCGCCACATTGAAAACGACGCCTCTGCGCCCCAGATGCGTTGGTCGCTGCTACCTGAGATACCTGCAAGTGCAGACAGCTCAGATTAGATGCGTGCTGTATTCTCACTGCTGCAGAACTGTTGAACGGGTCAGTCAGTCCGTCATATTTGAAGCAGCGTCTTGGTGGCGTAGTTTCCAGTCCGTAGTCGGTCACGTGTCTCGGTATGGCAATTGTCCTCAATGCTTGCGTCGTAGTGGCCGCCACATTAAAAACGACGCCTCTGCGCTCAACATGCATTAGTCGCTGCTATCTGAGACTCCTGCAAGTGCAGACAACTCATATTAGATGCGTGCTGTATTCGCAGTGATGCAGAACTGTTGAACGGGTCAGTCAGTCCGTCATAATTGAAGCAGCGTCTCGGTGGGCGTAGTTTCCTGTCCATAGTCAGTCACGTGTCTTGGTATGGTAATTGTCCTCACTGCTTGGGTCTTAGTGGCCGCCACATTGAAAACGACGCCTCTGAGCTCCGGATGCGTTGGTCGCTGCTATCTGAGTACCTGCAAGTGGAGACAGCTCAGATTAGATGCGTGCTGCATTCGCACTTCTTCCGAACTGGTGAACCGGTCAGTCAGTGCGTCATATTTGAAGCAGCGTCTCGGTGGGCGTAGTTTCAAGTAAGTAGTCGGTCACGTGTCTGGGTATGGTAATTGTCCTCACTGCTTGGTTCGTAGTGGGCGCCACATTGAAAACGACGCCTCTGCGCTTCGGATGCGTTGGTCGCTGCTATTTGAGATACCTGCAAGTGCAGACAGCTCAGATTAGATGCGTGCTGTATTCTCACTGCCGCAGAACTGTTGAACGGGTCAGTCAGTCCGTCATATTTGAAGCAGCGTCTTGGTGGCGTAGTTTCCAGTCCGTAGTCGGTCACGTGTCTTGGTATGGCAATTGTCCTCAATGCTTGGGTCGTAGTGGCCGCCACATTGAAAACGACGCTTTTGCGCTCCAGATGCGTTAGTCGCTGCTATCTGAGATTCCTGCAAGTGCAGACAGCTCATATTAGATGCGTGCTGTATTCGCAGTGATGCAGAACCATTGAACGGGTCAGTCAGTCCGTCATAATTGAAGCAGCGTCTCGGTGGGCATAGTTTTCTGTCCATAGTCGGTAACGTGTCTTGGTATGGTAATTGTCCCTACTGCTCTGGTCTTAGTGGCCACCACATTGAAAACGAAGCCTCTGAGCCTCGGATGCGTTGGTCGCTACTATCTGAGTTACCTACAAGTGCACACAGCTCAGATTAGGTGCGTGCTGTATTCGCACTGCTGCCGAACTGTTGAACGGATAGTCAGTCCGTCATATTTGAAGTAGCGTCTCGGTGGGCGTAGTTTCCTGTCCATAGTCGGTCACGTTTCTTGGTATGGTAATTGTCCTCACTGCTTGGGTCGTAGTGGCCGCCACATTAAAAACGACGCCTGTGCGCTCCGGATGCGTTAGTGGCTGCAATCTGAGATACCTGCAAGTGCAGACAGCTCAGATTAGATGCGTGCTGTGTTCGCACTGATGCAGAACTGTTGATTGGGTCAGTCAGTTCGTCATATTTGATGCAGCGTCTTGGTGGGCATAGTTTCCAGTCCGTAGCCGGTCACGTGTCTATGTATGGAAATTGTCCTCACTGCTAGGGTCGTAGTGGCCGCCACATTGAAAACGACGCCTCTGCGCCCCTGATGCGTTAGTCGCTGCTACCTGAGATACCTGCAAGTGCAGACAGCTCAGATTAGATGCGTGCTGTATTCGTACTGCTGCCGAACTGGTGAACCGGTAAGTCAGTGCGTCATATTTGAAGCAGCGTCTCGGTGGGCGTAGTTTCAAGTCCGTAGTCGGTCACGTGTCTGAGTATGGTAATTGTCCTCACTGCTTGAGTCGTAGTGGGCACCACATTGAAAACGACGCTTGTATGCTCCGGATGCGTTAGTCGCTGCTATCTGAGATACCTGTAAGTACAGACAGCTCAGATTAGATGCGTGCTGTATTCGCACTGATTCCGAACTGTTGAACGGGTCAGTCAGTCCGTCATATTTGAAGCAGCGTCTCGGTGGGCGTAATTTCCAGTCTGTATATGGTCACGTGTCTTGGTATGGTAATTGTACTAACTGCTTGGGTCGTAGTGGCCGCCACATTGAAAACGACGCCTTTGCGCTCCGGATGCATTAGTCGCTGCTTTCTCAGATACCTGCAAGTGCAGACAGCTCAGATTAGATGCGTGCTGTATTCGCAGTGATGCAGAACTATTGAACGGGTCAGTCAGTCCGTCATAATTGAAGCAGCGTATCGGTGGGCGTAGTTTCCTGTCCATAGTCGGTCACGTGTCTTGGTATGGTAATTGTCCTTACTGCTTGGGTCTTAGTGGCCGCCACATTGAAAACGACGCCTATGCGCCCCAGATGCGTTTGTCGCTGCTACCTGAGATACCTGCAAGTGCAGACAGCTCAGATTAGATGCGTGCTGTATTCTCACTTCTGCAGAACTGTTGAACGGGTCAGTCAGTCCGTCATATTTGAAGCAGCGTCTTGGTGGCGTAGTTTCCAGTCCGTAGTCGGTCACGTGTCTTGGTATGGCAATTGTCCTCAATGCTTGGGTCGTAGTGGCCGCCACATTGAAAACGACGCTTTAGCGCTCCAGATGCGTTAGTCGCTGCTATCTGAGATTCCTGCAAGTGCAGACAGCTCATATTAGATGCGTGCTGTATTCGCAGTGATGCAGAACCATTGAACGGGTCAGTTAGTCCGTCATAATTGAAGCAGCGTCTCGGTGGGCATAGTTTCCTGTCCATAGTCGGTAACGTGTCTTGGTATGGTAATTGTCCCTACTGCTCTGGTCTTAGTGGCCACCACATTGAAAACGAAGCCTCTGAGCCTCGGATGCGTTGGTCGCTACTATCTGAGTTACCTACAAGTGCACACAGCTCAGATTAGGTGCGTGCTGTATTCGTACTGCTGCCGAACTGTTGAACGGATAGTCAGTCCGTCATATTTGAAGTAGCGTCTCGGTGGGCGTAGTTTCCTGTCCATAGTCGGTCACGTTTCTTGGTATGGTAATTGTCCTCACTGCTTGGGTCGTAGTGGCCGCCACATTAAAAACGACGCCTCTGCGCTCCGGATGCGTTAGTGGCTGCAATCTGAGATACCTGCAAGTGCAGACAGCTCAGATTAGATGCGTGCTGTGTTCGCACTGATGCAGAACTGTTGATTGGGTCAGTCAGTTCGTCATATTTGATGCAGCGTCTCGGTGGGCATAGTTTCCAGTCCGTAGCCGGTCACGTGTCTATGTATGGTAATTGTCCTCACTGCTTGGGTCGTAGTGGCCGCCACATTAAAAACGATGCCTCTGCGCTCCGGATGCGTTAGTGGCTGCAATCTGAGATACCTGCAAGTGCAGACAGCTCAGATTAGATGCGTGCTGTGTTCGCACTGATGCAGAACTGTTGATTGGGTCAGTCAGTTCGTCATATTTGAAGCAGCGTCTCGGTGGGCGTAGTTTCAAGTCCGTAGTCGGTCACGTGTCTGAGTATGGTAATTGTCCTCACTGCTTGGGTCGTAGTGGGCACCACATTGAAAACGACGCTTGTATGCTCCGGATGCGTTAGTCGCTGCTATCTGAGATACCTGTAAGTACAGACAGCTCAGATTAGATGCGTGCTGTATTCGCACTGATTCCGAACTGTTGAACGGGTCAGTCAGTCCGTCATATTTGAAGCAGCGTCTCGGTGGGCGTAATTTCCAGTCTGTATATGGTCACGTGTCTTGGTATGGTAATTGTACTAACTGCTTGGGTCGTAGTGGCCGCCACATTGAAAACGACGCCTTTGCGCTCCGGATGCATTAGTCGCTGCTTTCTCAGATACCTGCAAGTGCAGACAGCTCAGATTAGATGCGTGCTGTATTCGCACAGCTGCAGAACTGTTGAATGGGTCGGTCAGTCCGTCATATTACAAGCAGCGTCTCGGTGGGCGTAGTTTCCAGTCCGTAGTCGGTCACGTGTCTTGGTATTGTAAATGTCCTCACTGCTTGGGTCGAAGTGGCCGCCACATTGAAAACGACACTTCGCGCTCCAGATGCGTTAGTCGCTGCTATCTAAGATTCCTGCAAGTGCAGACAACTCATATTATATGCGTGCTGTATTCGCAGTGATGCAGAACTATTGAACGGGTCAGTCAGTCCGTCATAATTGAAGCAGCGTATCGGTGGGCGTAGTTTCCTGTCCATAGTCGGTCACGTGTCTTGGTATGGTAATTGTCCTTACTGCTTGGGTCTTAGTGGCCGCCACATTGAAAACGACGCCTATGCGCCCCAGATGCGTTGGTCGCTGCTACCTGAGATACCTGCAAGTGCAGACAGCTCAGATTAGATGCGTGCTGTATTCTCACTGCTGCAGAACTGTTGAACGGGTCAGTCAGTCCGTCATATTTGAAGCAGCGTCTTGGTGGCGTAGTTTCCAGTCCGTAGTCGGTCACGTGTCTTGGTATGGCAATTGTCCTCAATGCTTGGGTCGTAGTGGCCGCCACATTAAAAATGACGCCTCTGCGCTCCGGATGCGTTAGTCGCTGCTATCTGAGATTCCTGCAAGTGCAGACAACTCATATTAGATGCGTGCTGTATTCGCAGTGATGCAGAACTGTTGAACGGGTCAGTCAGTCCGTCATAATTGAAGCAGCGTCTCGGTGGGCGTAGTTTCCTGTCCATAGTCAGTCACGTGTCTTGGTATGGTAATTGTCCTCACTCCTTGGGTATTAGTGGCCGCCACATTGAAAACGACGCCTCTGAGCCCCGGATGCGTTGGCCGCTGCTATCTGAGTACCTGCAAGTGCAGACACCTCAGATTAGATGCGTGCTGTATTCGCAGTGATGCAGAACCATTGAACGGGTCAGTCAGTCCGTCATAATTGAAGCAGCGTCTCGGTGGGCATAGTTTCCTGTCCATAGTCGGTAACGTGTCTTGGTATGGTAATTGTCCCTACTGCTCTGGTCTTAGTGGCCACCACATTGAAAACGAAGCCTCTGAGCCTCGGATGCGTTGGTCGCTACTATCTGAGTTACCTACAAGTGCACACAGCTCAGATTAGGTGCGTGCTGTATTCGCACTGCTGCCGAACTGTTGAACGGATAGTCAGTCCGTCATATTTGAAGTAGCGTCTCGGTGGGCGTAGTTTCCTGTCCATAGTCGGTCAAGTTTCTTGGTATGGTAATTGTCCTCACTGCTTGGGTCGTAGTGGCCGCCACATTAAAAACGACGCCTGTGCGCTCCGGATGCGTTAGTGGCTGCAATCTGAGATACCTGCAAGTGCAGACAGCTCAGATTAGATGCGTGCTGTGTTCCCACTGATGCAGAACTGTTGATTGAGTCAGTCAGTTCATCATATTTGATGCAGCGTCTCGGTGGGCATAGTTTCCAGTCCGTAGCCGGTCACGTGTCTATGTATGGAAATTGTCCTCACTGCTAGGGTCGTAGTGGCCGCCACATTGAAAACGACGCCTCTGCGCCCCTGATGCGTTAGTCGCTGCTACCTGAGATACCTGCAAGTGCAGACAGCTCAGATTAGATGCGTGCTGTATTCGCACTGCTGCCGAACTGGTGAACCGGTAAGTCAGTGCGTCATATTTGAAGCAGCGTCTCGGTGGGCGTAGTTTCAAGTCCGTAGTCGGTCACGTGTCTGAGTATGGTAATTGTCCTCACTGCTTGGGTCGTAGTGGGCACCACATTGAAAACGACGCTTGTATGCTCCGGATGCGTTAGTCGCTGCTATCTGAGATACCTGTAAGTACAGACAGCTCAGATTAGATGCGTGCTGTATTCGCACTGATTCCGAACTGTTGAACGGGTCAGTCAGTCCGTCATATTTGAAGCAGCGTCTCGGTGGGCGTAATTTCCAGTCTGTATATGGTCACGTGTCTTGGTATGGTAATTGTACTAACTGCTTGGGTCGTAGTGGCCGCCACATTGAAAACGACGCCTTTGCGCTCCGGATGCATTAGTCGCTGCTTTCTCAGATACCTGCAAGTGCAGACAGCTCAGATTAGATGCGTGCTGTATTCGCACTGCTGCAGAACTGTTGAATGGGTCGGTCAGTCCGTCATATTACAAGCAGCGTCTCGGTGGGCGTAGTTTCCAGTCCGTAGTCGGTCACGTGTCTTGGTATTGTAATTGTCCTCACTGCTTGGGTCGAAGTGGCCGCCACATTGAAAACGACACTTCTGCGCTCCAGATGCGTTAGTCGCTGCTATCTCAGATTCCTGCAAGTGCAGACAACTCATATTATATGCGTGCTGTATTCGCAGTGATGCAGAACTATTGAACGGGTCAGTCAGTCCGTCATAATTCAAGCAGCGTATCGGTGGGCGTAGTTTCCTGTCCATAGTCGGTCACGTGTCTTGGTATGGTAATTGTCCTTACTGCTTGGGTCTTAGTGGCCGCCACATTGAAAACGACGCCTATGCGCCCCAGATGCGTTGGTCGCTGCTACCTGAGATACCTGCAAGTGCAGACAGCTCAGATTAGATGCGTGCTGTATTCTCACTGCTGCAGAACTGTTGAACGGGTCAGTCAGTCCGTCATATTTGAAGCAGCGTCTTGGTGGCGTAGTTTCCAGTCCGTAGTCAGCCACGTGTCTTGGTATGGCAATTGTCCTCAATGCTTGGGTCGTAGTGGCCGCCACATTGAAAACGACGCTTTTGCGCTCCAGATGCGTTAGTCGCTGCTATCTGAGATTCCTGCAAGTGCAGACAGCTCATATTAGATGCGTGCTGTATTCGCAGTGATGCAGAACCATTGAACGGGTCAGTCAGTCCGTCATAATTGAAGCAGCGTCTCGGTGGGCATAGTTTCCTGTCCATAGTCGGTAACGTGTCTTGGTATGGTAATTGTCCCTACTGCTCTGGTCTTAGTGGCCACCACATTGAAAACGAAGCCTCTGAGCCTCGGATGCGTTGGTCGCTACTATCTGAGTTACCTACAAGTGCACACAGCTCAGATTAGGTGCGTGCTGTATTCGCACTGCTGCCGAACTGTTGAACAGATAGTCAGTCCGTCATATTTGAAGTAGCGTCTCGGTGGGCGTAGTTTCCTGTCCATAGTCGGTCACGTTTCTTGGTATGGTAATTGTCCTCACTGCTTGGGTCGTAGTGGCCGCCACATTAAAAACGACGCCTGTGCGCTCCGGATGCGTTAGTGGCTGCAATCTGAGATACCTGCAAGTGCAGACAGCTCAGATTAGATGCGTGCTGTGTTCGCACTGATGCAGAACTGTTGATTGGGTCAGTCAGTTCATCATATTTGATGCAGCGTCTCGGTGGGCATAGTTTCCAGTCCGTAGCCGGTCACGTGTCTATGTATGGAAATTGTCCTCACTGCTAGGGTCGTAGTGGCCGCCACATTGAAAACGACGCCTCTGCGCCCCTGATGCGTTAGTCGCTGCTACCTGAGATACCTGCAAGTGCAGACAGCTCAGATTAGATGCGTGCTGTATTCGCACTGCTGCCGAACTGGTGAACCGGTAAGTCAGTGCGTCATATTTGAAGCAGCGTCTCGGTGGGCGTAGTTTCAAGTCCGTAGTCGGTCACGTGTCTGAGTATGGTAATTGTCCTCACTGCTTGGGTCGTAGTGGGCACCACATTGAAAACGACGCTTGTATGCTCCGGATGCGTTAGTCGCTGCTATCTGAGATACCTGTAAGTACAGACAGCTCAGATTAGATGCGTGCTGTATTCGCACTGACTCCGAACTGTTGAACGGGTCAGTCAGTCCGTCATATTTGAAGCAGCGTCTCGGTGGGCGTAATTTCCAGTCTGTATATGGTCACGTGTCTTGGTATGGTAATTGTACTAACTGCTTGGGTCGTAGTGGCCGCCACATTGAAAACGACGCCTTTGCGCTCCGGATGCATTAGTCGCTGCTTTCTCAGATACCTGCAAGTGCAGACAGCTCAGATTAGATGCGTGCTGTATTCGCACTGCTGCAGAACTGTTGAATGGGTCGGTCAGTCCGTCATATTACAAGCAGCGTCTCGGTGGGCGTAGTTTCCAGTCCGTAGTCGGTCACGTGTCTTGGTATTGTAATTGTCCTCACTGCTTGGGTCGAAGTGGCCGCCACATTGAAAACGACACTTCTGCGCTCCAGATGCGTTAGTCGCTGCTATCTCAGATTCCTGCAAGTGCAGACAACTCATATTATATGCGTGCTGTATTCGCAGTGATGCAGAACTATTGAACGGGTCAGTCAGTCCGTCATAATTCAAGCAGCGTATCGGTGGGCGTAGTTTCCTGTCCATAGTCGGTCACGTGTCTTGGTATGGTAATTGTCCTTACTGCTTGGGTCTTAGTGGCCGCCACATTGAAAACGACGCCTATGCGCCCCAGATGCGTTGGTCGCTGCTACCTGAGATACCTGCAAGTGCAGACAGCTCAGATTAGATGCGTGCTGTATTCTCACTGCTGCAGAACTGTTGAACGGGTCAGTCAGTCCGTCATATTTGAAGCAGCGTCTTGGTGGCGTAGTTTCCAGTCCGTAGTCAGTCACGTGTCTTGGTATGGCAATTGTCCTCAATGCTTGGGTCGTAGTGGCCGCCACATTGAAAACGACGCTTTTGCGCTCCAGATGCGTTAGTCGCTGCTATCTGAGATTCCTGCAAGTGCAGACAGCTCATATTAGATGCGTGCTGTATTCGCAGTGATGCAGAACCATTGAACGGGTCAGTCAGTCCGTCATAATTGAAGCAGCGTCTCGGTGGGCATAGTTTCCTGTCCATAGTCGGTAACGTGTCTTGGTATGGTAATTGACCCTACTGCTCTGGTCTTAGTGGCCACCACATTGAAAACGAAGCCTCTGAGCCTCGGATGCGTTGGTCGCTACTATCTGAGTTACCTACAAGTGCACACAGCTCAGATTAGGTGCGTGCTGTATTCGCACTGCTGCCGAACTGTTGAACAGATAGTCAGTCCGTCATATTTGAAGTAGCGTCTCGGGGGGCGTAGTTTCCTGTCCATAGTCGGTCACGTTTCTTGGTATGGTAATTGTCCTCACTGCTTGGGTCGTAGTGGCCGCCACATTAAAAACGACGCCTGTGCGCTCCGGATGCGTTAGTGGCTGCAATCTGAGATACCTGCAAGTGCAGACAGCTCAGATTAGATGCGTGCTGTGTTCGCACTGATGCAGAACTGTTGATTGGGTCAGTCAGTTCGTCATATTTGATGCAGCGTCTCGGTGGGCATAGTTTCCAGTCCGTAGCCGGTCACGTGTCTATGTATGGAAATTGTCCTCACTGCTAGGGTCGTAGTGGCCGCCACATTGAAAACGACGCCTCTGCGCCCCTGATGCGTTAGTCGCTGCTACCTGAGATACCTGCAAGTGCAGACAGCTCAGATTAGATGCGTGCTGTATTCGCACTGCTGCCGAACTGGTGAACCGGTAAGTCAGTGCGTCATATTTGAAGCAGCGTCTCGGTGGGCGTAGTTTCAAGTCCGTAGTCGGTCACGTGTCTGAGTATGGTAATTGTCCTCACTGCTTGGGTCGTAGTGGGCACCACATTGAAAACGACGCTTGTATGCTCCGGATGCGTTAGTCGCTGCTATCTGAGATACCTGTAAGTACAGACAGCTCAGATTAGATGCGTGCTGTATTCGCACTGATTCCGAACTGTTGAACGGGTCAGTCAGTCCGTCATATTTGAAGCAGCGTCTCGGTGGGCGTAATTTCCAGTCTGTATATGGTCACGTGTCTTGGTATGGTAATTGTACTAACTGCTTGGGTCGTAGTGGCCGCCACATTGAAAACGACGCCTTTGCGCTCCGGATGCATTAGTCGCTGCTTTCTCAGATACCTGCAAGTGCAGACAGCTCAGATTAGATGCGTGCTGTATTCGCACAGCTGCAGAACTGTTGAATGGGTCGGTCAGTCCGTCATATTACAAGCAGCGTCTCGGTGGGCGTAGTTTCCAGTCCGTAGTCGGTCACGTGTCTTGGTATTGTAATTGTCCTCACTGCTTGGGTCGAAGTGGCCGCCACATTGAAAACGACACTTCGCGCTCCAGATGCGTTAGTCGCTGCTATCTCAGATTCCTGCAAGTGCAGACAACTCATATTATATGCGTGCTGTATTCGCAGTGATGCAGAACTATTGAACGGGTCAGTCAGTCCGTCATAACTGAAGCAGCGTATCGGTGGGCGTAGTTTCCTGTCCATAGTCGGTCACGTGTCTTGGTATGGTAATTGTCCTTACTGCTTGGGTCTTAGTGGCCGCCACATTGAAAACGACGCCTATGCGCCCCAGATGCGTTGGTCGCTGCTACCTGAGATACCTGCAAGTGCAGACAGCTCAGATTAGATGCGTGCTGTATTCTCACTGCTGCAGAACTGTTGAACGGGTCAGTCAGTCCGTCATATTTGAAGCAGCGTCTTGGTGGCGTAGTTTCCAGTGCGTAGTCGGTCACGTGTCTTGGTATGGCAATTGTCCTCAAGTCTTGGGTCGTAGTGGCCGCCACATTAAAAATGACGCCTCTGCGCTCCGGATGCGTTAGTCGCTGCTATCTGAGATTCCTGCAAGTGCAGACAACTCATATTAGATGCGTGCTGTATTCGCAGTAATGCAGAACTGTTGAACGGGTCAGTCAGTCCGTCATAATTGAAGCAGCGTCTCGGTGGGCGTAGTTTCCTGTCCATAGTCAGTCACGTGTCTTGGTATGGTAATTGTCCTCACTCCTTGGGTATTAGTGGCCGCCACATTGAAAACGATGCCTCTGAGCCCCGGATGCGTTGGTCGCTGCTATCTGAGTACCTGCAAGTGCAGACACCTCAGATTAGATGCGTGCTGTATTCGCACTGCTGCCGAACTGGTGAACTGGTCAGTCAGTGCGTCATATTTGAAGCAGCATCTCGGTGGGCGTAGTTTCAAGTCCGTAGTCGGTCACGTGTCTGGGTATGGTAATTGTCCTCTTTGCTTGGGTCGTAGTGGGCGCCACATTGAAAACGACGCTTCTATGCTCCGGATGCGTTAGTCGCTGCTATCTGAGATACCTGCAAGTGCCGACAGCTCAGATTAGATGCGTGCTGTATTCTCACTGCTGCAGAACTGTTGAACGGGTCGGTCAGTCCGTCATATTTGAAGCAGCGTCTTGGTGGCGTAGTTTCCAGTCCATAGTCGGTCACGTGTCTTGGTATGGCAATTGTCCTCAATGCTTGGGTCGTAGTGGCCGCCACATTAAAGATGACGCCTCTGCGCTCCGGATGCGTTAGTCGCTGCTATATGAGATTCCTGCAAGTGCAGACAACTCATATTAGATGCGTGCTGTATTCGCAGTGATGCAGAACTGTTGAACGGGTCAGTCAGTCTGTCATAATTGAAGCAGCGTCTCGGTGGGCGTAGTTTCCTGTCCATAGTCAGTCACGTGTCTTGGTATGGTAATTGTCCTCACTGCTTGGGTCTTAGTGGCCGCCACATTGAAAACGACGCCTCTGAGCCCCGGATGCGTTCGTCGCTGCTATCTGAGTACCTGCAAGTGCAGACAGCTCAGATTAGATGCGTCTGTATTCGCACTGCTGCCGAACTGGTGAAGCGGTCAGTCAGTGCGTCATATTTGAAGCAGTGTCTCGGTGGGCGTAGTTTACAGTCCGTAGTCGGTCACGTGTCTGGGTATGGTAATTGTCCTCACTGCTTGGGTCGTAGTGGGCGCCACATTGGAATCGACGCCTCTGCGCTTCGGATGCGTTGGTCGCTGCTATCTGAGATACCTGGAAGTGCAGACAGCTCAGATTAGATGCGTGCTGTATTCGCACTGCTGCCGAACTGTGGGACGGGTCAGTCAATCCGTTATAATTGAAGCAGCGTCTCGGTGGGCGTATTTTCCAATCCGTAGTCAGTCACGTGTCTTAGTGTGGTAATTGTCCTCACTGCATAAGTCGTAGTGGCCGCCACATTGAAAACGAGGCCTCTGTGCTCCGGATGCATTAGTGGCTGCTATCTGAGATACCTGCAAGCGCAGACAGCTCAGATTAGATGCGTGCTGTATTCGCACTGCTGCAGAACTGTCGAACGGGTCAGTCAGATCGTCATATTTGAAGCAGCGTCTCGGTGGGCGTAGTGTACAGTCCGTAGTCGGTCACGTGTCTTGGTATGGTAATTGTCCTAACAGCTTGGGTCGTAGTGGCCGCCACATTGAAAACGACTCCTCTGCGCTCCGGATGCATTAGTCACTGCTAACTGAGATACCTGCAGGTGCAGACAGATTAGATGCGTGCTGTATTCGCACTGATGCAGAACTGTTCATTCAGTCAGTCAGTTCGTCATATTTGAAGCAGCGTCTCGGTGGGCGAAGTTTCCAGTCCGTAGTCGGTCACGTGTCTATGCATGGAAATTGTCCTCACTGCTTGGGTCGTAGTGGCCGCCACATTGAAAACGACGCTTGTATGCTCCGGATGCGTTAGTCGCTGCTATCTGAGATACCTGTAAGTACAGACAGCTCAGATTAGATGCGTGCTGTATTCGCACTGATTCCGAACTGTTGAACGGGTCAGTCAGTCCGTCATATTTGAAGCAGCGTCTCGGTGGGCGTAATTTCCAGTCTGTATATGGTCACGTGTCTTGGTATGGTAATTGTACTAACTGCTTGGGTCGTAGTGGCCGCCACATTGAAAACGACGCCTTTGCGCTCCGGATGCATTAGTCGCTGCTTTCTCAGATACCTGCAAGTGCAGACAGCTCAGATTAGATGCGTGCTGTATTCGCACTGCTGCAGAACTGTTGAATGGGTCGGTCAGTCCGTCATATTACAAGCAGCGTCTCAGGGCGTAGTTTCCAGTCCGTAGTCGGTCACGTGTCTTGGTATTGTAATTGTCCTCACTGCTTGGGTCGAAGTGGCCGCCACATTGAAAACGACACTTCTGCGCTCCAGATGCGTTAGTCGCTGCTATCTCAGATTCCTGCAAGTGCAGACAACTCATATTATATGCGTGCTGTATTCGCAGTGATGCAGAACTATTGAACGGGTCAGTCAGTCCGTCATAATTGAAGCAGCGTATCGGTGGGCGTAGTTTCCTGTCCATAGTCGGTCACGTGTCTTGGTATGGTAATTGTCCTTACTGCTTGGGTCTTAGTGGCCGCCACATTGAAAACGACGCCTATGCGCCCCAGATGCGTTTGTCGCTGCTACCTGAGATACCTGCAAGTGCAGACAGCTCAGATTAGATGCGTGCTGTATTCTCACTTCTGCAGAACTGTTTAACGGGTCAGTCAGTCCGTCATATTTGAAGCAGCGTCTTGGTGGCGTAGTTTCCAGTCCGTAGTCGGTCACGTGTCTTGGTATGGCAATTGTCCTCAATGCTTGGGTCGTAGTGGCCGCCACATTGAAAACGACGCTTTAGCGCTCCAGATGCGTTAGTCGCTGCTATCTGAGATTCCTGCAAGTGCAGACAGCTCATATTAGATGCGTGCTGTATTCGCAGTGATGCAGAACCATTGAACGGGTCAGTCAGTCCGTCATAATTGAAGCAGCGTCTCGGTGGGCATAGTTTCCTGTCCATAGTCGGTAACGTGTCTTGGTATGGTAATTGTCCCTACTGCTCTGGTCTTAGTGGCCACCACATTGAAAACGAAGCCTCTGAGCCTCGGATGCGTTGGTCGCTACTATCTGAGTTACCTACAAGTGCACACAGCTCAGAATAGGTGCGTGCTGTATTCGTACTGCTGCCGAACTGTTGAACGGATAGTCAGTCCGTCATATTTGAAGTAGCGTCTCGGTGGGCGTAGTTTCCTGTCCATAGTCGGTCACGTTTCTTGGTATGGTAATTGTCCTCACTGCTTGGGTCGTAGTGGCCGCCACATTAAAAACGACGCCTCTGCGCTCCGGATGCGTTAGTGGCTGCAATCTGAGATACCTGCAAGTGCAGACAGCTCAGATTAGATGCGTGCTGTGTTCGCACTGATGCAGAACTGTTGATTGGGTCAGTCAGTTCGTCATATTTGATGCAGCGTCTCGGTGGGCATAGTTTCCAGTCCGTAGCCGGTCACGTGTCTATGTATGGTAATTGTCCTCACTGCTTGGGTCGTAGTGGCCGCCACATTAAAAACGACGCCTCTGCGCTCCGGATGCGTTAGTGGCTGCAATCTGAGATACCTGCAAGTGCAGACAGCTCAGATTAGATGCGTGCTGTGTTCGCACTGATGCAGAACTGTTGATTGGGTCAGTCAGTTCGTCATATTTGAAGCAGCGTCTCGGTGGGCGTAGTTTCAAGTCCGTAGTCGGTCACGTGTCTGAGTATGGTAATTGTCCTCACTGCTTGGGTCGTAGTGGGCACCACATTGAAAACGACGCTTGTATGCTCCGGATGCGTTAGTCGCTGCTATCTGAGATACCTGTAAGTACAGACAGCTCAGATTAGATGCGTGCTGTATTCGCACTGATTCCGAACTGTTGAACGGGTCAGTCAGTCCGTCATATTTGAAGCAGCGTCTCGGTGGGCGTAATTTCCAGTCTGTATATGGTCACGTGTCTTGGTATGGTAATTGTACTAACTGCTTGGGTCGTAGTGGCCGCCACATTGAAAACGACGCCTTTGCGCTCCGGATGCATTAGTCGCTGCTTTCTCAGATACCTGCAAGTGCAGACAGCTCAGATTAGATGCGTGCTGTATTCGCACAGCTGCAGAACTGTTGAATGGGTCGGTCAGTCCGTCATATTACAAGCAGCGTCTCGGTGGGCGTAGTTTCCAGTCCGTAGTCGGTCACGTGTATTGGTATTGTAATTGTCCTCACTGCTTGGGTCGAAGTGGCCGCCACATTGAAAACGACACTTCGCGCTCCAGATGCGTTAGTCGCTGCTATCTAAGATTCCTGCAAGTGCAGACAACTCATATTATATGCGTGCTGTATTCGCAGTGATGCAGAACTATTGAACGGGTCAGTCAGTCCGTCATAATTGAAGCAGCGTATCGGTGGGCGTAGTTTCCTGTCCATAGTCGGTCACGTGTCTTGGTATGGTAATTGTCCTTACTGCTTGGGTCTTAGTGGCCGCCACATTGAAAACGACGCCTATGCGCCCCAGATGGGTTGGTCGCTGCTACCTGAGATACCTGCAAGTGCAGACAGCTCAGATTAGATGCGTGCTGTATTCTCACTGCTGCAGAACTGTTGAACGGGTCAGTCAGTCCGTCATATTTGAAGCAGCGTCTTGGTGGCGTAGTTTCCAGTCCGTAGTCGGTCACGTGTCTTGGTATGGCAATTGTCCTCAATGCTTGGGTCGTAGTGGCCGCCACATTAAAAATGACGCCTCTGCGCTCCGGATGCGTTAGTCGCTGCTATCTGAGATTCCTGCAAGTGCAGACAACTCATATTAGATGCGTGCTGTATTCGCAGTGATGCAGAACTGTTGAACGGGTCAGTCAGTCCGTCATAATTGAAGCAGCGTCTCGGTGGGCGTAGTTTCCTGTCCATAGTCAGTCACGTGTCTTGGTATGGTAATTGTCCTCACTCCTTGGGTATTAGTGGCCGCCACATTGAAAACGACGCCTCTGAGCCCCGGATGCGTTGGCCGCTGCTATCTGAGTACCTGCAAGTGCAGACACCTCAGATTAGATGCGTGCTGTATTCGCAGTGATGCAGAACCATTGAACGGGTCAGTCAGTCCGTCATAATTGAAGCAGCGTCTCGGTGGGCATAGTTTCCTGTCCATAGTCGGTAACGTGTCTTGGTATGGTAATTGTCCCTACTGCTCTGGTCTTAGTGGCCACCACATTGAAAACGAAGCCTCTGAGCCTCGGATGCGTTGGTCGCTACTATCTGAGTTACCTACAAGTGCACACAGCTCAGATTAGGTGCGTGCAGTATTCGCACTGCTGCCGAACTGTTGAACGGATAGTCAGTCCGTCATATTTGAAGTAGCGTCTCGGTGGGCGTAGTTTCCTGTCCATAGTCGGTCACGTTTCTTGGTATGGTAATTGTCCTCACTGCTTGGGTCGTAGTGGCCGCCACATTAAAAACGACGCCTGTGCGCTCCGGATGCGTTAGTGGCTGCAATCTGAGATACCTGCAAGTGCAGACAGCTCAGATTAGATGCGTGCTGTGTTCGCACTGATGCAGAACTGTTGATTGGGTCAGTCAGTTCATCATATTTGATGCAGCGTCTCGGTGGGCATAGTTTCCAGTCCGTAGCCGGTCACGTGTCTATGTATGGAAATTGTCCTCACTGCTAGGGTCGTAGTGGCCGCCACATTGAAAACGACGCCTCTGCGCCCCTGATGCGTTAGTCGCTGCTACCTGAGATACCTGCAAGTGCAGACAGCTCAGATTAGATGCGTGCTGTATTCGCACTGCTGCCGAACTGGTGAACCGGTAAGTCAGTGCGTCATATTTGAAGCAGCGTCTCGGTGGGCGTAGTTTCAAGTCCGTAGTCGGTCACGTGTCTGAGTATGGTAATTGTCCTCACTGCTTGGGTCGTAGTGGGCACCACATTGAAAACGACGCTTGTAAGCTCCGGATGCGTTAGTCGCTGCTATCTGAGATACCTGTAAGTACAGACAGCTCAGATTAGATGCGTGCTGTATTCGCACTGATTCCGAACTGTTGAACGGGTCAGTCAGTCCGTCATATTTGAAGCAGCGTCTCGGTGGGCGTAATTTCCAGTCTGTATATGGTCACGTGTCTTGGTATGGTAATTGTACTAACTGCTTGGGTCGTAGTGGCCGCCACATTGAAAACGACGCCTTTGCGCTCCGGATGCATTAGTCGCTGCTTTCTCAGATACCTGCAAGTGCAGACAGCTCAGATTAGATGCGTGCTGTATTCGCACTGCTGCAGAACTGTTGAATGGGTCGGTCAGTCCGTCATATTACAAGCAGCGTCTCGGTGGGCGTAGTTTCCAGTCCGTAGTCGGTCACGTGTCTTGGTATTGTAATTGTCCTCACTGCTTGGGTCGAAGTGGCCGCCACATTGAAAACGACACTTCTGCGCTCCAGATGCGTTAGTCGCTGCTATCTCAGATTCCTGCAAGTGCAGACAACTCATATTATATGCGTGCTGTATTCGCAGTGATGCAGAACTATTGAACGGGTCAGTCAGTCCGTCATAATTCAAGCAGCGTATCGGTGGGCGTAGTTTCCTGTCCATAGTCGGTCACGTGTCTTGGTATGGTAATTGTCCTTACTGCTTGGGTCTTAGTGGCCGCCACATTGAAAACGACGCCTATGCGCCCCAGATGCGTTGGTCGCTGCTACCTGAGATACCTGCAAGTGCAGACAGCTCAGATTAGATGCGTGCTGTATTCTCACTGCTGCAGAACTGTTGAACGGGTCAGTCAGTCCGTCATATTTGAAGCAGCGTCTTGGTGGCGTAGTTTCCAGTCCGTAGTCAGTCACGTGTCTTGGTATGGCAATTGTCCTCAATGCTTGGGTCGTAGTGGCCGCCACATTGAAAACGACGCTTTTGCGCTCCAGATGCGTTAGTCGCTGCTATCTGAGATTCCTGCAAGTGCAGACAGCTCATATTAGATGCGTGCTGTATTCGCAGTGATGCAGAACCATTGAACGGGTCAGTCAGTCCGTCATAATTGAAGCAGCGTCTCGGTGGGCATAGTTTCCTGTCCATAGTCGGTAACGTGTCTTGGTATGGTAATTGTCCCTACTGCTCTGGTCTTAGTGGCCACCACATTGAAAACGAAGCCTCTGAGCCTCGGATGCGTTGGTCGCTACTATCTGAGTTACCTACAAGTGCACACAGCTCAGATTAGGTGCGTGCTGTATTCGCACTGCTGCCGAACTGTTGAACAGATAGTCAGTCCGTCATATTTGAAGTAGCGTCTCGGTGGGCGTAGTTTCCTGTCCATAGTCGGTCACGTTTCTTGGTATGGTAATTGTCCTCACTGCTTGGGTCGTAGTGGCCGCCACATTAAAAACGACGCCTGTGCGCTCCGGATGCGTTAGTGGCTGCAATCTGAGATACCTGCAAGTGCAGACAGCTCAGATTAGATGCGTGCTGTGTTCGCACTGATGCAGAACTGTTGATTGGGTCAGTCAGTTCGTCATATTTGATGCAGCGTCTCGGTGGGCATAGTTTCCAGTCCGTAGCCGGTCACGTGTCTATGTATGGAAATTGTCCTCACTGCTAGGGTCGTAGTGGCCGCCACATTGAAAACGACGCCTCTGCGCCCCTGATGCGTTAGTCGCTGCTACCTGAGATACCTGCAAGTGCAGACAGCTCAGATTAGATGCGTGCTGTATTCGCACTGCTGCCGAACTGGTGAACCGGTAAGTCAGTGCGTCATATTTGAAGCAGCGTCTCGGTGGGCGTAATTTCCAGTCTGTATATGGTCACGTGTCTTGGTATGGTAATTGTACTAACTGCTTGGGTCGTAGTGGCCGCCACATTGAAAACGACACTTCTGCGCTCCAGATGCGTTAGTCGCTGCTATCTCAGATTCCTGCAAGTGCAGACAACTCATATTATATGCGTGCTGTATTCGCAGTGATGCAGAACTATTGAACGGGTCAGTCAGTCCGTCATAATTCAAGCAGCGTATCGGTGGGCGTAGTTTCCTGTCCATAGTCGGTCACGTGTCTTGGTATGGTAATTGTCCTTACTGCTTGGGTCTTAGTGGCCGCCACATTGAAAACGACGCCTATGCGCCCCAGATGCGTTGGTCGCTGCTACCTGAGATACCTGCAAGTGCAGACAGCTCAGATTAGATGCGTGCTGTATTCTCACTGCTGCAGAACTGTTGAACGGGTCAGTCAGTCCGTCATATTTGAAGCAGCGTCTTGGTGGCGTAGTTTCCAGTGCGTAGTCGGTCACGTGTCTTGGTATGGCAATTGTCCTCAATGCTTGGGTCGTAGTGGCCGCCACATTAAAAATGACGCCTCTGCGCTCCGGATGCGTTAGTCGCTGCTATCTGAGATTCCTGCAAGTGCAGACAACTCATATTAGATGCGTGCTGTATTCGCAGTAATGCAGAACTGTTGAACGGGTCAGTCAGTCCGTCATAATTGAAGCAGCGTCTCGGTGGGCGTAGTTTCCTGTCCATAGTCAGTCACGTGTCTTGGTATGGTAATTGTCCTCACTCCTTGGGTATTAGTGGCCGCCACATTGAAAACGATGCCTCTGAGCCCCGGATGCGTTGGTCGCTGCTATCTGAGTACCTGCAAGTGCAGACACCTCAGATTAGATGCGTGCTGTATTCGCACTGCTGCCGAACTGGTGAACTGGTCAGTCAGTGCGTCATATTTGAAGCAGCATCTCGGTGGGCGTAGTTTCAAGTCCGTAGTCGGTCACGTGTCTGGGTATGGTAATTGTCCTCTTTGCTTGGGTCGTAGTGGGCGCCACATTGAAAACGACGCTTCTATGCTCCGGATGCGTTAGTCGCTGCTATCTGAGATACCTGCAAGTGCCGACAGCTCAGATTAGATGCGTGCTGTATTCTCACTGCTGCAGAACTGTTGAACGGGTCAGTCAGTCCGTCATATTTGAAGCAGCGTCTTGGTGGCGTAGTTTCCAGTCCATAGTCGGTCACGTGTCTTGGTATGGCAATTGTCCTCAATGCTTGGGTCGTAGTGGCCGCCACATTAAAGATGACGCCTCTGCGCTCCGGATGCGTTAGTCGCTGCTATATGAGATTCCTGCAAGTGCAGACAACTCATATTAGATGCGTGCTGTATTCGCAGTGATGCAGAACTGTTGAACGGGTCAGTCAGTCTGTCATAATTGAAGCAGCGTCTCGGTGGGCGTAGTTTCCTGTCCATAGTCAGTCACGTGTCTTGGTATAGTAATTGGCCTCACTGCTTGGGTCTTAGTGGCCGCCACATTGAAAACGAGGCCTCTGTGCTCCGGATGCATTAGTGGCTGCTATCTGAGATACCTGCAAGCGCAGACAGCTCAGATTAGATGCGTGCTGTATTCGCACTGCTGCAGAACTGTCGAACGGGTCAGTCAGATCGTCATATTTGAAGCAGCGTCTCGGTGGGCGTAGTGTACAGTCCGTAGTCGGTCACGTGTCTTGGTATGGTAATTGTCCTAACAGCTTGGGTCGTAGTGGCCGCCACATTGAAAACGACTCCTCTGCGCTCCGGATGCATTAGTCACTGCTAACTGAGATACCTGCAGGTGCAGACAGATTAGATGCGTGCTGTATTCGCACTGATGCAGAACTGTTCATTCAGTCAGTCAGTTCGTCATATTTGAAGCAGCGTCTCGGTGGGCGAAGTTTCCAGTCCGTAGTCGGTCACGTGTCTATGCATGGAAATTGTCCTCACTGCTTGGGTCGTAGTGGCCGCCACATTGAAAACGACGCCTCTGCGCCCCGGATGCGTTGGTCGCTGCTATCTGGGATACCTGCAAGTGCAGACAGCTCAGATTAGATGCGTGCTGTATTCGCACTGCTGCCGAACTGGTGAACCGGTCAGTCAGTGCGTCATATTTGAAGCAGCGTCTCGGTGGGCGTAGTTTCAAGTCCGTAGTCGGTCACGTGTCTGGGTATGGTAATTGTCCTGACTGCTTGGGTCGTAGTGGGCGCCACATTGAAAACGACGCTTCTATGCTCCGGATGCGTTAGTCGCTGCTATCCGAGATACCTGCAAGTACAGACAGCTCAGATTAGATGCGTGCTGTATTCGCACTGATTCCGAACTGTTGAATGGGTCAGTCAGTCCGTCATATTTGAAGCAGCGTCTCGGTGGGCGTAGTTTCCAGTCTGTATATGGTCACGTGTCTTGGTATGGTAATTGTCTTAACTGCTTGGGTCGTAGTGGCGGCCACATTGAAAACGACGCCTCTGCGCTCCGGATGCGTTAGTCGCTGCTATCTGAGTTACCTACAAGTGCACACAGCTCAGATTAGATGTGTGCTGTATTCGCACTGCTGCCGAACTGTTGAATGGGTCGGTCAGTCCGTCATAATTGAAGCAGCGTCTCGGTGGGCGTAGTTTCCTGTCCATAGTCGGTCACGTGTCTTGGTATGGTAATTGTCCCTACTGCTTTGGTCTTAGTGGCCGCCACATTGAAAACGACGCCTCTGCGCCCCAGATGCGTTGGTCGCTGCTATCTGAGATACCTGCAAGTGCAGACAGCTCAGATTAGATGCGTGCTGTATTCTCACTGCTGCAGAACTGTTGAACGGGTCAGCCAGTCCGTCATATTTGAAGCAGCGTCTTGGTGGCGTTGTTTCCAGTCCGTAGTCGGTCACGTGTCTTGGTATGGCAATTGTCCTCAATGCTTGGGTCGTAGTGGCCGCCACATTAAAAACGACGCCACTGCGCTCAAGATGCGTTAGTCGCTGCTATCTGAGATTCCTGCAAGTGCAGACAACTCATATTAGATGCGTGCTGTATTCGCAGTGATGCAGAACTGTTGAATGGGTCAGTCAGTCCGTCATAATTGAAGCAGCGTCTCGGTGGGCGTAGTTTCCAGTCTGTATATGGTCACGTGTCTTGGTATGGTAATTGTCTTAACTGCTTGGGTCGTAGTGGCCGCCACATTGAAGACGACGCCTCTGCGCTCCGGTTGCGTTGGTCGCTGCTATCTGAGTGCCTGCAAGTGCAGACAGCTCAGATTAGGTGCGTGCTGTATTCGCACTGCTACAGAACTGTTGAACGGGTCAGTCAGGCCGTCATATTTGAAGCAGCGTCTCGGTGGGTGTAGTTTCCTGTCCATAGTCGGTCACGTTTCTTGGTATGGCAATTGTCCTCACTGCTTGGGTTGTAGTAACCGCCACATTGAAAACAACGCCTCTGAGCTCCGGATGCGTTAGTCGCTGCTATCTGAGATACCTGCAAGTTCAGACAGCTCAGATTAGATGTGTGCTGTATTCGCACTGCTGCCGAACTGTTGAATGGGTCGCTCAGTCCGTCATATTACAAACAGCGTCTCGGTGGGCGTAGTTTCCAGTCCGTAGTCGGTCACGTGTGTTGGTATTGTAATTGTCCTCACTGCTTGGGTCGAAGTGGCCGCCACATTGAAAACGACGCTTCTGCGCTCCGGATGCGTTAGTCGCTGCTATCTGAGATTCCTGCAAGTGCAGACAACTCATATTAGATGCGTGCTGTATTCGCAGTGATGCAGAACTATTGAACGGGTCAGTCAGTCCGTCATAATTGAAGCAGCATCTCGGTGGGCGTAGTTTCCTGTCCATAGTCGGTCACGTGTCTTGGTATGGTAATTCTCCCTTTTGCTTGGGTCTTAGTGGCCGCCACATTGAAAACGATGCCTCTGCGCCCCAGATGCGTTGGTCGCTGCTATCTGAGATACCTGCAAGTGCAGACAGCTCAGATTAGATGCGTGCTGTATTCTCACTGCTGCAGAACTGTTGAACGGGTCAGTCAGTCCGTAATATTTGAAGCAGCGTCTTGGTGGCGTTGTTTCCAGTCCGTAGTCGGTCACGTGTCTTGGTATGGCAATTGTCCTCAATGCTTGGGTCGTAGTGGCCGCCACATTAAAAACGACGCCTCTGCGCTCAAGATGCGTTAGTCGCTGCTATCTGAGATTCCTGCAAATGCAGACAACTCATATTAGATGCATGCTGTATTCGCAGTGATGCAGAACTGTTGAATGGGTCAGTCAGTCCGTCATAATTGAAGCAGCGTCTCGGTGGGCGTAATTTCCTGTCCATAGTCAGTCACGTGTCTTGGTATGGTAATTGTCCTCACTGCTTGGGTCTTAGTGGCCGCCACATTGAAAACGACGCCTCTGAGCTCCGGATGCGTTGGTCGCTGCTATCTGAGTACCTGCAAGTGCAGACAGCTCAGATTAGATGCGTGCTGTATTCGCACTTCTTCCGAACTGGTGAACCGGTCTGTCAGTGCGTCATATTTGAAGCAGCGTCTTGGTGGGCGTAGTTTCAAGTCCGTAGTTGGTCACGTGTCTTGGTATGGTAATTGTCCTCACTGCTTGGGTCGTAGTGGGCGCCACATTGAAAACGACGCCTCTGCACTTCGGATGCGTTGGTCGCTGCTATCTGAGATACCTGGAAGTGCAGACAGCTCAGATTAGATGCGTGCTGTATTCGCACTGCTGCCGAACTGTTGAACGGGTCAGTCAATCCGTCATAATTGAAGCAGCGTCTCGGTGGGCGTATTTTCCAATCCGTAGTCAGTCACGTGTCTTAGTGTGGTAATTGTCCTCACTGCATAAGTCGTAGTGGCCGCCACATTGAAAACGAGGCCTCTGCGCTCCGGATGGGTTAGTGGCTGCTATCTGAGATACCTGCAAGCGCAGACAGCTCAGATTAGATGCGTGCTGTATTCGCACTGCTGCCGAACTGTTGAACGGGTCAGTCAATCCGTCATAATTGAAGCAGCGTCTCGGTGGGCGTATTTTCCAATCCGTAGTCAGTCACGTGTCTTGGTATGGTAATTGTCCTCACTGCTTGGGTCGCAGTGGGCGCCACAATGAAAACGACGCCTCTGCGCTTCGGATGCATTGGTCGCTGCTATCTGAGATACCTGGAAGTGCAGACAGCTCAGATTAGATGCGTGCTGTATTCGCACTGCTGCCGAACTGTTGAACGGGTCAGTCAATCCGTCATAATTGAAGCAGCGCCTCGGTGGGCGTATTTTCCAATCCGTAGTCAGTCACGTGTCTTAGTGTGGTAATTGTCCTCACTGCATAAGTCGTAGTGGCCGCCACATTGAAAACGAGGCCTCTGCGCTCCGGATGCGTTAGTCGCTGCTATCTGAGATTCCTGCAAGTGCAGACAACTCATATTAGATGCGTGCTGTATTCGCAGTGATGCAAAACTATTGAACGGGTCAGTCAGTCCGTCATAATTGAAGCAGCGTCTCGGTGGGCGTAGTTTCCTGTCCATAGTCGGTCACGTGTCTTGGTATGGTAATTGTCCCTACTGCTTGGGTCTTAGTGGCCGCCACATTGAAAACGATGCCTCTGAGCCCCGGATGCGTTGGTCGCTGCTATCTGAGTACCTGCAAGTGCAGACAGCTCAGATTAGATGCGTGCTGTATTCGCACTGCTGCCGAACTGGTGAACCGGTCAGTCAGTCCGTCATATTTGATGCAGCGTCTCGGTGGGCGTAGTTTCCGGTCCATAGTCGGTCACGTTTCTTGGTATGGTAATTGTCCTCACTGCTTGGGTCATGGTGGCCGCCAATGAAAAACGACGCCTGTGCGCTCCGGATGCGTTAGTGGCTGCAATCTGAGATACCTGCAAGTGCAGACAGCTCAGATTAGATGCGTGCTGTCTTCGCACTGCTGCAGAACTGCTGAACGGGTCAGTCAGTCCGTCACATTTGAAGCAGCGTCTCGGTGAGCGTAGTTTCCAGTCCGTAGTCAGTCACGTGTCTTGGTATGGATATTGTCCTCACTGCATGGGTCGTAGTGGCCGCCATATTGAAAATGACGCCTCTGCACTCCACATGCATTAGTCGCTGCTAACTGAGATACCTGCAGGTGCAGACAGATTAGGTGCGTGCTGCATTCGCACTGATGCAGAACTGTTGATTGGGTCAGTCAGTTCGTCATATTTGATGCAGCATCTCGGTGGGCATATTTTTCAGTCCGTAGCCGGTCACGTGTCTATGTATGGAAATTGTCCTCACTGCTAGGGTCGTAGTAGCTGCCACATTGAAAACGACGCCTCTGCGCCCCAGATGCATTGGTCGCTGCTACCTGAGATACCTGCAAGTGCAGACAGCTCAGATTAGATGCGTGCTGTATTCTCACTGCTGCAGAACTGTTGAACGGGTCAGTCAGTCCGTCATATTTGAAGCAGCGTCTTGGTGGCGTAGTTTCCAGTCCGTAGTCAGTCACGTGTCTTGGTATGGCAATTGTCCTCAATGCTTGGGTCGTAGTGGCCGCCACATTAAAAACGACGCCTCTGCGCTCCGGATGCGTTAGTCGCTGCTATCTGAGATTCCTGCAAGTGCAGACAACTCATATTAGATGCGTGTTGTATTCGCAGTGATGCAGAACTGTTGAATGGGTCAGTCAGTCCGTCATAATTGAAGCAGCGTCTCGGTGGGCGTATTTTCCAGTCCGTAGTCAGTCACGTGTCTTAGTGTGGTAATTGTCCTCACTGCTTGGGTCGTAGTGGCCGCCACATTGAAAACGACGCTTCTGCGCTCCGGATGCGTTAGTCGCTGCTATCTGAGATTCCTGCAAGTGCAGACAACTCATATTAGATGCGTGCTGTATTCGCAGTGATGCAGAACTATTGAACGGGTCAGTCAGTCCGTCATAATTGAAGCAGCGTCTCGGTAGGCGTAGTTTCCTGTCCATAGTCGGTCACGTGTCTTGGTATGGTAATTGTCCCTACTGCTTGGGTCTTAGTGGCCGCCACATTGAAATTACGCCTCTGCGCCCCAGATGCGTTGGTCGCTGCTACCTGAGATACCTGCAAGTGCAGACAGCTCAGATTAGATGCGTGCTGTATTCTCACTGCTGCAGAACTGTTGAACGGGTCAGTCAGTCCGTCATATTTGAAGCAGCGTCTTGGTGGCGTAGTTTCCAGTCCGTAGTCGGTCACGTGTCTTGGTATGGCAATTGTCCTCAATGCTTGGGTCGTAGTGGCCGCCACAGTAAAAACGACGCCTCTGCACTCAAGATGCGTTAGTCGCTGCTATCTGAGATTCCTGCAAGTGCAGACAACTCATATTAGATGCGTGCTGTATTCGCAGTGATGCAAAACTGTTGAACGGGTCAGTCAGTCCGTCATAATTGAAGCAGCGTCTCGGTGGGCGTAGTTTCCTGTCCATAGTCAGTAACGTGTCTTGGTATGGTAATTGTCCTCACTGCTTGGGTCTTAGTGGCCGCCACATTGAAAACGACGCCTCTGAGCTCCGGATGCGTTGGTCGCTGCTATCTGAGCACCTGCAAGTGCAGACAGCTCAGATTAGATGCGTGCTGTATTCGCGCTTCTTCCGAACTGGTGAACCGGTCAGTCAGTGCGTCATATTTGAAGCAGCGTCTCAGTGGGCGTAGTTTCAAGTCCGTAGTCGGTCACGTGTCTTGGTATGGTAATTGTCCTCACTGCTTGGGTCGTAGTGCGCGCCACATTGAAAACGACGCCTCTGCGCTTCGGATGCGTTGGTCGCTGCTATCTGAGATACCTGGAAGTGCAGACAGCTCAGATTAGATGCGTGCTGTATTCGCACTGCTGCCGAACTGTTGAACGGGTCAGTCAATCCGTCATAATTAAAGCAGCGTCTCGGTGGGCGTATTTTCCAATCCGTAGTCAGTCACGTGTCTTAGTGTGGTAAATGTCCTCACTGCATAAGTCGTAGTGGCCGCCACATTGAAAACAAGGCCTCTGCGCTCCGGATGCGTTAGTGGCTGCTATCTGAGATACCTGCAAGCGCAGACAGCTCAGATTAGATGCGTGCTGTATTCGCACTGCTGCAGAACTGTTGAACGGGTCAGTCAGTCCGTCATATTTGAAGCAGCGTCTTGGTGGCGTAGTTTCCAGTCCATAGTCGGTCACTTGTCTCAGTATGGTAATTGTCCTCACTGCTTGGGTCGCCGTGGCCGCCACATTGAAAACGACGCCTCTGCGCCCCAGATGCGTTGGTCGCTGCTACCTGAGATACCTGCAAGTGCAGACAGCTCAGATTAAATGCGTGCTGTATTCTCACTGCTGCAGAATTGTTGAACGGGTCAGTCAGTCCGTCATATTTGAAGCAGCGTCTTGGTGGCGTAGTTTCCAGTCCGTAGTCGTTCACGTGTCTTGGTATGGCAATTGTCCTCAATGCTTGGGTCGTAGTGGCCGCCACATTAAAAACGACGCCTCTGCGCTCCGGATGCATTAGTCGCTGCTATCTGAGATTCCTGCAAGTGCAGACAACTCATATTAGATGCGTGCTGCATTCGCAGTGATGCAGAACTGTTGAACGGGTCAGTCAGTCCGTCATAATTGAAGATGCGTCTCGGTGGGCGTAGTTTCAAGTCCGTAGTCGGTCACGTGTCTGGGTATGGTAATTGTCCTCACTGCTTTGGTCGTAGTGGGCGCCACATTGAAAACGACGCTTCTATGCTCCGGATGCGTTAGTCGCTGCTATCCGAGATACCTGCAAGTACAGACAGCTCAGATTAGAGACGTGCTGTATTCGCACTGATTCCGAACTGTTGAACGGGTCAGTCAGTCCGTCATAATTGAAGCAGCGTCTCGGTGGGCGTAGTTTCCAGTCTGTATATGGACACGTGTCTTGGTATGGTAATTGTCCTAACTGCTTGGGTCGTAGGGGCCGCCACATTGAAGACGACGCCTCTGCGCTCCGGATGCGTTGGTCGCTGCTATTTGAGATACCTGCAAGTGCAGACAGCTCAGATTAGATGCGTGCTGTATTCTCACTGCTGCAGAACTGTTGAACGGGTCAGTCAGTCCGTCATATTTGAAGCAGCGTCTTGGTGGCGTAGTTTCCAGTCCGTAGTCGGTCACGTGTCTTGGTATGGCAATTGTCCTCAATGCTTGGGTCGTAGTGGCCGCCACATTGAAAACGACGCTTCTGCGCTCCGGATGCGTTAGTCGCTGCTATCTGAGATTCCTGCAAGTGCAGACGACTCATATTAGATGCGTGCTGTATTCGCAGTGATGCAGAACTATTGAACGGGTCAGTCAGTCCGTCATAATTGAAGCAGCGTCTCGGTGGGCGTAGTTTCCTGTCCATAGTCAGTCACGTGTCTTGGTATGGTAATTGTCCTCACTCCTTGGGTATTAGTGGCCGCCACATTGAAAACGACGCCTCTGAGGCCCGGATGCGTTGGTCGCTGCTATCTGAGTACCTGCAAGTGCAGACAGCTCAGATTAGATGCGTGCTGTATTCGCACTGCTGCCGAACTGGTGAACTTGTCAGTCATGCGTCATATTTGAAGCAGCATCTCGGTGGGCGTAGTTTCAAGTCCGTAGTCGGTCACGTGTCTTGGTATGGTAATTGTCCCTACTGCTTGGGTCTTAGTGGCCGCCACATTGAAAACGACGCCTCTGAGCCCCGGATGCGTTGGTCGCTGCTATCTCAGTACCTGCAAGTGCAGACAGCTCAGATTAGATGCGTGCTGTATTCGCACTGCTGCCGAACTGGTGAACTGGTCAGTCAGTCCGTCATAATTGAAGCAGCGTCTCGGTGGGCGTAGTTCCCAGTCCGTAGTCGGTCACGTGTCTTGGTATGGTAATTGTCCTCACTGCTTGGGTCGTAGTGGCACCCACATTGAAAATGACGCTTCTGCGCTCCGGATGCATTAGTCGCTGCTATCTCAGATTCCTGCAAGTGCAGACAACTCAGATTAGATGCGTGCTGTATTCGCAGTGATGCAGAACTTTTGAACGGGTCAGTCAGGCCGTCATATTTGAAGCAGCGTCTCGGTGGGCGTCGTTTCCAGTCCGTAGTCGGTCACGTGTCTTGGTATGGTAATTGTCCTCACTGCTTGGGTCATAGTGGCGGCCACATTGAAAACGGCGCCTCTGCGCTCCGGATGCGTTAGTCGCTGCTATCTGAGTTACCTACAAGTGCACACAGCTCAGATTAGGTGCGTGCTGTATTCGCACTGCTACAGAACTGTTGAACGGGTCAGTCAGGCCGTCATAATCAAGCAGCGTCTCGGTGGGTGTAGTTTCCTGTCCATAGTCGGTCACGTTTCTTGGTATGGTAATTGTCCTCACTGCTTGGGTTGTAGTAACCGCCACATTGAAAACAACGCCTCTGAGCTCCGGATGCGTTAGTCGCTGCTATCTGAGATACCTGCAAGTTCAGACAGCTCAGATTAGATGTGTGCTGTATTCGCACTGCTGCCGAACTGTTGAACGGATAAGTCAGTCCGTCATATTTGATGCAGCGTCTCGGTGGGCGTCGTTTCCTGTCCATAGTCGGTCACGTTTCTTGGTATGGTAATTGTCCTCACTGCTTGGGTCGTAGTGGCCGCCAATGAAAAACGACGCCTGTGCGCTCCGGATGCGTTAGTGGCTGCAATCTGAGATACCTGCAAGTGCAGACAGCTCAGATAAGATGCGTGCTGTGTTCGCACTGCTGCAGAACTGCTGAACGGGTCAGTCAGTCCGTCATATTTGAAGCAGCGTCTCGGTGAGCGTAGTTTCCAGACCGTAGTCAGTAACGTGTCTTGGTATGGATATTGTCCTCACTGCATGGGTCGTAGTGGCCGCCATATTGAAAACGACGCCTCTGCGCTCCACATGCATTAGTCGCTGCTAACTGAGATACCTGCAGGTGCAGACAGATTAGGTGCGTGCTGCATTCGCACTGATGCAGAACTGTTGATTGGGTCAGTCAGTTCGTCATATTTGATGCAGCATCTCGGTGGGCATATTTTCCAGTCCGTAGCCGGTCACGTGTCTATGTATGGAAATTGTCCTCACTGCTAGGGTCGTAGTAGCTGCCACATTGAAAACGACGCCTCTGCGCCCCAGATGCGTTGGTCCCTGCTACCTGAGATACCTGCAAGTGCAGACAGCTCAGATTAGAGGCGTGATGTATTCTCACTGCTGCAGAACTGTTGAATGGGTCAGTCAGTCCGTCATAATTGAAGCAGCGTCTCGGTGGGCGTAGTTTCCGTTCCATAGTCAGTCACGTGTCTTGGTATGGTAATTGTCCTCACTGCTTGGGTCTTAGTGGCCGCCACATTGAAAACGACGCCTCTGCGCCCCGGATGCTTTGGTCGCTGCTATCTGAGATACCTGCAGGTGCAGACAGCTCAGATTAGATGCGTGCTGTATTCGCACTGCTGCCGAACTGGTGAACCGGTCAGTCAGTGCGTCATATTTGAAGCAGCGTCTCGTTGGGCGTACTTTCAAGTCCGTAGTCGGTCACGTGTCTGGGTATGGTAATTGTCCTCACCGCTTGGGTCGTAGTGGGCGCCACATTGAAAACGACGCTTCTATGCTCCGGATGTGTTAGTGGCTGCAATCTGAGGTACCTGCAAGTGCAGACAGCTCAGATTAGATGCGTGCTGTGTTCGCACTGCTGCAGAACTGTTGAACGGGTCAGTCAGTCCGTCATATTTGAAGCAGCGTCTCGGTGAGCGTAGTTTCCAGTCCGTAGTCAGTCACGTGTCTAGGTATTGTAATTGTCCTCACTGCTTGGGTCGAAGTGGCCGCCACAATGAAAACGACGCTTCTGCGCTCCGGATGCGTTAGTCGCTGCTATCTGAGATTCCTGCAAGTGCAGACAACTCATATTAGATGCGTGCTGTATTCGCAGTGATGCAGAACTATTGAACGGGTCAGTCAGTCCGTCATAATTGAAGCAGCGTCTCGGTGGGCGTAGTTTCCTGTCCATAGTCGGTCACGTGTCTTGGTATGGTAATTGTCCCTACTGCTTGGGTCTTAGTGGCCGCCACATTGAAAACGACGCCTCTGCGCCCCAGATGCGTTGGTCGCTGCTACCTGAGATACCTGCAAGTGCAGACAGCTCAGATTAGATGCGTTCTGTATTCTCACTGCTGCAGAACTGTTGAACGGGTCAGTCAGTCCGTCATATTTGAAGCAGCGTCTTGGTGGCGTAGTTTCCAGTCCGTAGTCGGTCACGTGTCTCGGTATGTCAATTGTCCTAAATGCTTGGGTCGTAGTGGCCGCCACATTAAAAACGACGCCTCTGCGCTCAAGATGCGTTAGTCGCTGCTATCTGAGACTCCTGCAAGTGCAGACAACTCATATTAGATGCGTGCTGTATTCGCAGTGATGCAGAACTGTTGAACGGGTCGGTCAGTCCGTCATATTTGAAGCAGCATCTCGGTGGGCGTAGTTTCCAGTCCGTAGTCGGTCACGTGTCTTGGTATGGTAATTGTCCTCACTGCTTGGGTCGTAGTGGCGGCCATATGGAAAACGACACCTCTGCGCTCCGAATGTGTTGGTCGCTGCTATCTGAGATACCTGCCAGTGCAGACAGCTCAGATTAGATGCGTGCTGTATTCGCACTGCTGCCGAACTGTTGAACGGGTCAGTCAATCCATCATAATTGAAGCAGCGTCTCGGTGGGCGTATTTTCCAATCCGTAGTCAGTCACGTGTCTTAGTGTGGTAATTGTCCTCACTGCATAAGTCGTAGTGGCCGCCACATTGAAAACGAGGCCTCTGCGCTCCGGATGCGTTAGTGGCTGCTATCTGAGATACCTGCAAGTGCAGACAGCTCAGATTAGATGCGTGCTGTATTCGCACTGCTGCCGAACTGGTGAACCGGTCAGTCAGTGCGTCATATTTGAAGCAGCGTCTTGGTGGGCGTAGTTTCAAGTCCGTAGTCGGTCACGTGTCTGGGTATGGTAATTGTCCTCACTGCTTGGGTCGTAGTGCGCGCCACATTGAAAACGACGCCTCTGCGCTTCGGATGCGTTGGTCGCTGCTATCTGAGATACCTGGAAGTGCAGACAGCTCAGATTAGATGCGTGCTGTATTCGCACTGCTGCCGAACTGTTGAACGGGTCAGTCAATCCGTCATAATTAAAGCAGCGTCTCGGTGGGCGTATTTTCCAATCCGTAGTCAGTCACGTGTCTTAGTGTGGTAATTGTCCTCACTGCATAAGTCGTACTGGCCGCCACTTTGAAAACAAGGCCTCTGCGCTCCGGATGCATTAGTGGCTGCTATCTGAGATACCTGCAAGCGCAGACAGCTCAGATTAGATGCGTGCTGTATTCGCACTGCTGCAGAACTGTTGAACGGGTCTGTCAGTCCGTCATATTTGATGCAGCGTCTCGGTGGGCGTAGTTTCCGGTCCATAGTCGGTCACGTTTCTTGGTATGGTAATTGTCCTCACTGCTTGGGTCATGGTGGCCGCCAATGAAAAACGACGCCTGTGCGCTCCGGATGCGTTAGTGGCTGCAATCTGAGATACCTGCAAGTGCAGACAGCTCAGATTAGATGCGTGCTGTCTTCGCACTGCTGCAGAACTGCTGAACGGGTCAGTCAGTCCGTCATATTTGAAGCAGCGTCTCGGTGAGCGTAGTTTCCAGTCCGTAGTCAGTCACGTGTCTTGGTATGGATATTGTCCTCACTGCATGGGTCGTAGTGGCCGCCATATTGAAAATGACGCCTCTGCACTCCACATGCATTAGTCACTGCTAACTGAGATACCTGCAGGTGCAGACAGATTAGGTGCGTGCTGCATTCGCACTGATGCAGCTCTGTTGATTGGGTCAGTCAGTTCGTCATATTTGATGCAGCATCTCGGTGGGCATATTTTTCAGTCCGTAGCCGGTCACGTGTCTATGTATGGAAATTGTCCTCACTGCTAGGGTCGTAGTAGCTGCCACATTGAAAACGACGCCTCTGCGCCCCAGATGCGTTGGTCGCTGCTACCTGAGATACCTGCAAGTGCAGACAGCTCAGATTAGATGCGTGCTGTATTCTCACTGCTGCAGAACTGTTGAACGGGTCAGTCAGTCCGTCATATTTGAAGCAGCGTCTTGGTGGCGTAGTTTCCAGTCCGTAGTCAGTCACGTGTCTTGGTATGGCAATTGTCCTCAATGCTTGTGTCGTAGTGGCCGCCACATTAAAAACGACGCCTCTGCGCTCCGGATGCGTTAGTCGCTGCTATCTGAGATTCCTGCAAGTGCAGACAACTCATATTAGATGCGTGTTGTATTCGCAGTGATGCAGAACTGTTGAATGGGTCAGTCAGTCCGTCATAATTGAAGCAGCGTCTCGGTGGGCGTATTTTCCAGTCCGTAGTCAGTCACGTGTCTTAGTGTGGTAATTGTCCTCACTGCTTGGGTCGTAGTGGCCGCCACATTGAAAACGACGCTTCTGCGCTCCGGATGCGTTAGTCGCTGCTATCTGAGATTCCTGCAAGTGCAGACAACTCATATTAGATGCGTGCTGTATTCGCAGTGATGCAGAACTATTGAACGGGTCAGTCAGTCCGTCATAATTGAAGCAGCGTCTCGGTAGGCGTAGTTTCCTGTCCATAGTCGGTCACGTGTCTTGGTATGGTAATTGTCCCTACTGCTTGGGTCTTAGTGGCCGCCACATTGAAAACGACGCCTCTGCGCCCCAGATGCGTTGGTCGCTGCTACCTGAGATACCTGCAAGTGCAGACAGCTCAGATTAGATGCGTGCTGTATTCTCACTGCTGCAGAACTGTTGAACGGGTCAGTCAGTCCGTCATATTTGAAGCAGCGTCTTGGTGGCGTAGTTTCCAGTCCGTAGTCGGTCACGTGTCTTGGTATGGCAATTGTCCTCAATGCTTGGGTCGTAGTGGCCGCCACAGTAAAAACGACGCCTCTGCACTCAAGATGCGTTAGTCGCTGCTATCTGAGATTCCTGCAAGTGCAGACAACTCATATTAGATGCGTGCTGTATTCGCAGTGATGCAAAACTGTTGAACGAGTCAGTCAGTCCGTCATAATTGAAGCAGCGTCTCGGTGGGCGTAGTTTCCTGTCCATAGTCAGTAACGTGTCTTGGTATGGTAATTGTCCTCACTGCTTGGGTCTTAGTGGCCGCCACATTGAAAACGACGCCTCTGAGCTCCGGATGCGTTGGTCGCTGCTATCTGAGCACCTGCAAGTGCAGACAGCTCAGATTAGATGCGTGCTGTATTCGCACTTCTTCCGAATTGGTGAACCGGTCAGTCAGTGCGTCATATTTGAAGCAGCGTCTCAGTGGGCGTAGTTTCAAGTCCGTAGTCGGTCACGTGTCTTGGTATGGTAATTGTCCTCACTGCTTGGGTCGTAGTGCGCGCCACATTGAAAACGACGCCTCTGCGCTTCGGATGCGTTGGTCGCTGCTATCTGAGATACCTGGAAGTGCAGACAGCTCAGATTAGATGCGTGCTGTATTCGCACTGCTGCCGAACTGTTGAACGGGTCAGTCAATCCGTCATAATTAAAACAGCGTCTCGGTGGGCGTATTTTCCAATCCGTAGTCAGTCACGTGTCTTAGTGTGGTAAATGTCCTCACTGCATAAGTCGTAGTGGCCGCCACATTGAAAACAAGGCCTCTGCGCTCCGGATGCGTTAGTGGCTGCTATCTGAGATACCTGCAAGCGCAGACAGCTCAGATTAGATGCGTGCTGTATTCGCACTGCTGCAGAACTGTTGAACGGGTCAGTCAGTCCGTCATATTTGAAGCAGCGTCTTGGTGGCGTAGTTTCCAGTCCATAGTCGGTCACTTGTCTCAGTATGGTAATTGTCCTCACTGCTTGGGTCGCCGTGGCCGCCACATTGAAAACGACGCCTCTGCGCCCCAGATGCGTTGGTCGCTGCTACCTGAGATACCTGCAAGTGCAGACAGCTCAGATTAAATGCGTGCTGTATTCTCACTGCTGCAGAATTGTTGAACGGGTCAGTCAGTCCGTCATATTTGAAGCAGCGTCTTGGTGGCGTAGTTTCCAGTCCGTAGTCGTTCACGTGTCTTGGTATGGCAATTGTCCTCAATGCTTGGGTCGTAGTGGCCGCCACATTAAAAACGACGCCTCTGCGCTCCGGATGCATTAGTCGCTGCTATCTGAGATTCCTGCAAGTGCAGACAACTCATATTAGATGCGTGCTGTATTCGCAGTGATGCAGAACTGTTGAACGGGTCAGTCAGTCCGTCATAATTGAAGATGCGTCTCGGTGGGCGTAGTTTCAAGTCCGTAGTCGGTCACGTGTCTGGGTATGGTAATTGTCCTCACTGCTTTGGTCGTAGTGGGCGCCACATTGAAAACGACGCTTCTATGCTCCGGATGCGTTAGTCGCTGCTATCCGAGATACCTGCAAGTACAGACAGCTCAGATTAGAGACGTGCTGTATTCGCACTGATTCCGAACTGTTGAACGGGTCAGTCAGTCCGTCATAATTGAAGCAGCGTCTCGGTGGGCGTAGTTTCCAGTCTGTATATGGACACGTGTCTTGGTATGGTAATTGTCCTAACTGCTTGGGTCGTAGGGGCCGCCACATTGAAGACGACGCCTCTGCGCTCCGGATGCGTTGGTCGCTGCTATTTGAGATACCTGCAAGTGCAGACAGCTCAGATTAGATGCGTGCTGTATTCTCACTGCTGCAGAACTGTTGAACGGGTCAGTCAGTCCGTCATATTTGAAGCAGCGTCTTGGTGGCGTAGTTTCCAGTCCGTAGTCGGTCACGTGTCTTGGTATGGCAATTGTCCTCAATGCTTGGGTCGTAGTGGCCGCCACATTGAAAACGACGCTTCTGCGCTCCGGATGCGTTAGTCGCTGCTATCTGAGATTCCTGCAAGTGCAGACGACTCATATTAGATGCGTGCTGTATTCGCAGTGATGCAGAACTATTGAACGGGTCAGTCAGTCCGTCATAATTGAAGCAGCGTCTCGGTGGGCGTAGTTTCCTGTCCATAGTCGGTCACGTGTCTTGGTATGGTAATTGTCCCTACTGCTTGGGTCTTAGTGGCCGCCACATTGAAAACGACGCCTCTGAGCCCCGGATGCGTTGGTCGCTGCTATCTCAGTACCTGCAAGTGCAGACAGCTCAGATTAGATGCGTGCTGTATTCGCACTGCTGCCGAACTGGTGAACTGGTCAGTCAGTCCGTCATAATTGAAGCAGCGTCTCGGTGGGCGTAGTTCCCAGTCCGTAGTCGGTCACGTGTCTTGGTATGGTAATTGTCCTCACTGCTTGGGTCGTAGTGGCACCCACATTGAAAATGACGCTTCTGCGCTCCGGATGCATTAGTCGCTGCTATCTCAGATTCCTGCAAGTGCAGACAACTCAGATTAGATGCGTGCTGTATTCGCAGTGATGCAGAACTTTTGAACGGGTCAGTCAGGCCGTCATATTTGAAGCAGCGTCTCGGTGGGCGTCGTCTCCAGTCCGTAGTCGGTCACGTGTCTTGGTATGGTAATTGTCCTCACTGCTTGGGTCATAGTGGCGGCCACATTGAAAACGGCGCCTCTGCGCTCCGGATGCGTTAGTCGCTGCTATCTGAGTTACCTACAAGTGCACACAGCTCAGATTAGGTGCGTGCTGTATTCGCACTGCTACAGAACTGTTGAACGGGTCAGTCAGGCCGTCATAATCAAGCAGCGTCTCGGTGGGTGTAGTTTCCTGTCCATAGTCGGTCACGTTTCTTGGTATGGTAATTGTCCTCACTGCTTGGGTTGTAGTAACCGCCACATTGAAAACAACGCCTCTGAGCTCCGGATGCGTTAGTCGCTGCTATCTGAGATACCTGCAAGTTCAGACAGCTCAGATTAGATGTGTGCTGTATTCGCACTGCTGCCGAACTGTTGAACGGATAAGTCAGTCCGTCATATTTGATGCAGCGTCTCGGTGGGCGTCGTTTCCTGTGCATAGTCGGTCACGTTTCTTGGTATGGTAATTGTCCTCACTGCTTGGGTCGTAGTGGCCGCCAATGAAAAACGACGCCTGTGCGCTCCGGATGCGTTAGTGGCTGCAATCTGAGATACCTGCAAGTGCAGACAGCTCAGATAAGATGCGTGCTGTGTTCGCACTGCTGCAGAACTGCTGAACGGGTCAGTCAGTCCGTCATATTTGAAGCAGCGTCTCGGTGAGCGTAGTTTCCAGTCCGTAGTCAGTCACGTGTCTTGGTATGGATATTGTCCTCACTGCATGGGTCGTAGTGGCCGCCATATTGAAAACGACGCCTCTGCGCTCCACATGCATTAGTCGCTGCTAACTGAGATACCTGCAGGTGCAGACAGATTAGGTGCGTGCTGCATTCGCACTGATGCAGAACTGTTGATTGGGTCAGTCAGTTCGTCATATTTGATGCAGCATCTCGGTGGGCATATTTTCCAGTCCGTAGCCGGTCACGTGTCTATGTATGGAAATTGTCCTCACTGCTAGGGTCGTAGTAGCTGCCACATTGAAAACGACGCCTCTGCGCCCCAGATGCGTTGGTCCCTGCTACCTGAGATACCTGCAAGTGCAGACAGCTCAGATTAGAGGCGTGATGTATTCTCACTGCTGCAGAACTGTTGAATGGGTCAGTCAGTCCGTCATAATTGAAGCAGCGTCTCGGTGGGCGTAGTTTCCGTTCCATAGTCAGTCACGTGTCTTGGTATGGTAATTGTCCTCACTGCTTGGGTCTTAGTGGCCGCCACATTGAAAACGACGCCTCTGCGCCCCGGATGCTTTGGTCGCTGCTATCTGAGATACCTGCAGGTGCAGACAGCTCAGATTAGATGCGTGCTGTGTTCGCACTGCTGCAGAACTGTTGAACGGGTCAGTCAGTCCGTCATATTTGAAGCAGCGTCTCGGTGAGCGTAGTTTCCAGTCCGTAGTCGGTCACGTGTCTAGGTATTGTAATTGTCCTCACTGCTTGGGTCGAAGTGGCCGCCACAATGAAAACGACGCTTCTGCGCTCCGGATGCGTTAGTCGCTGCTATCTGAGATTCCTGCAAGTGCAGACAACTCATATTAGATGCGTGCTGTATTCGCAGTGATGCAGAACTATTGAACGGGTCAGTCAGTCCGTCATAATTGAAGCAGCGTCTCGGTGGGCGTAGTTTCCTGTCCATAGTCGGTCACGTGTCTTGGTATGGTAATTGTCCCTACTGCTTGGGTCTTAGTGGCCGCCACATTGAAAACGACGCCTCTGCGCCCCAGATGCGTTGGTCGCTGCTACCTGAGATACCTGCAAGTGCAGACAGCTCAGATTAGATGCGTTCTGTATTCTCACTGCTGCAGAACTGTTGAACGGGTCAGTCAGTCCGTCATATTTGAAGCAGCGTCTTGGTGGCGTAGTTTCCAGTCCGTAGTCGGTCACGTGTCTCGGTATGTCAATTGTCCTAAATGCTTGGGTCGTAGTGGCCGCCACATTAAAAACGACGCCTCTGCGCTCAAGATGCGTTAGTCGCTGCTATCTGAGACTCCTGCAAGTGCAGACAACTCATATTAGATGCGTGCTGTATTCGCAGTGATGCAGAACTGTTGAACGGGTCGGTCAGTCCGTCATATTTGAAGCAGCATCTCGGGGGGCGTAGTTTCCAGTCCGTAGTCGGTCACGTGTCTTGGTATGGTAATTGTCCTCACTGCTTGGGTCGTAGTGGCGGCCATATGGAAAACGACACCTCTGCGCTCCGAATGTGTTGGTCGCTGCTATCTGAGATACCTGCCAGTGCAGACAGCTCAGATTAGATGCGTGCTGTATTCGCACTGCTGCCGAACTGTTGAACGGGTCAGTCAATCCATCATAATTGAAGCAGCGTCTCGGTGGGCGTATTTTCCAATCCGTAGTCAGTCACGTGTCTTAGTGTGGTAATTGTCCTCACTGCATAAGTCGTAGTGGCCGCCACATTGAAAACGAGGCCTCTGCGCTCCGGATGCGTTAGTGGCTGCTATCTGAGATACCTGCAAGTGCAGACAGCTCAGATTAGATGCGTGCTGTATTCGCACTGCTGCCGAACTGGTGAACCGGTCAGTCAGTGCGTCATATTTGAAGCAGCGTCTCGGTGGGCGTAGTTTCAAGTCCGTAGTCGGTCACGTGTCTGGGTATGGTAATTGTCCTCACTGCTTGGGTCGTAGTGCGCGCCACATTGAAAACGACGCCTCTGCGCTTCGGATGCGTTGGTCGCTGCTATCTGAGATACCTGGAAGTGCAGACAGCTCAGATTAGATGCGTGCTGTATTCGCACTGCTGCCGAACTGTTGAACGGGTCAGTCAATCCGTCATAATTAAAGCAGCGTCTCGGTGGGCGTATTTTCCAATCCGTAGTCAGTCACGTGTCTTAGTGTGGTAATTGTCCTCACTGCATAAGTCGTACTGGCCGCCACTTTGAAAACAAGGCCTCTGCGCTCCGGATGCGTTAGTGGCTGCTATCTGAGATACCTGCAAGTGCAGACAGCTCAGATTAGATGCGTGCTGTATTCGCACTGCTGCCGAACTGGTGAACGGGTCAGTCAGTCCGTCATATTTGAAGCAGCGTCTTGGTGGCGTAGTTTCAAGTCCGTAGTCGGTCACGTGTCTTGGTATGGCAATTGTCCTCAATGCTTGGGTCGTAGTGGCCGCCACAGTAAAAACGACGCCTCTGCACTCAAGATGCGTTAGTCGCTGCTATCTGAGATTCCTGCAAGTGCAGACAACTCATATTAGATGCGTGCTGTATTCGCAGTGATGCAAAACTGTTGAACGGGTCAGTCAGTCCGTCATAATTGAAGCAGCGTCTCGGTGGGCGTAGTTTCCTGTCCATAGTCAGTAACGTGTCTTGGTATGGCAATTGTCCTCAATGCTTGGGTCGTAGTGTTTGCCACATTAAAAACGACGCCTCTGCGCTCCGGATGCGTTAGTCGCTGCTATCTGAGATTCCTGCAAGTGCAGACAACTCATATTAGATGCGTGCTGTATTCGCAGTGATGCAGAACGGTTGAACGGGTCAGTCAGTCCGTCATAATTGAAGCAGCGTCTCGGTGGGCGTAGTTTCAAGTCCGTAGTCGGTCACGTGTCTGGGTATGGTAATTGTCCTCACTGCTTGGGTCGTAGTGGGCGCCACATTGAAAACGACGCTTCTATGCTCCGGATGCGTTAGTCGCTGCTATCCGAGATACCTGCAAGTACAGACAGCTCAGATTAGAGACGTGCTGTATTCGCACTGATTCCGAACTGTTGAACGGGTCAGTCAGTCCGTCATAATTGAAGCAGCGTCTCGGTGGGCGTAGTTTCCAGTCTGTATATGGACACGTGTCTTGGTATGGTAATTGTCCTAACTGCTTGGGTCGTAGGGGCCGCCACATTGAAGACGACGCCTCTGCGCTCCGGATGCGTTGGTCGCTGCTATTTGAGATACCTGCAAGTGCAGACAGCTCAGATTAGATGCGTGCTGTATTCGCACTGCTGCCGAACTGGTGAACTGGTCAGTCAGTCCGTCATAATTGAAGCAGCGTCTCGGTGGGCGTAGTTCCCAGTCCGTAGTCGGTCACGTGTCTTGGTATGGTAATTGTCCTCACTGCTTGGGTCGTAGTGGCACCCACATTGAAAATGACGCTTCTGCGCTCCGGATGCATTAGTCGCTGCTATCTCAGATTCCTGCAAGTGCAGACAACTCAGATTAGATGCGTGCTGTATTCGCAGTGATGCAGAACTTTTGAACGGGTCAGTCAGGCCGTCATATTTGAAGCAGCGTCTCGGTGGGCGTCGTTTCCAGTCCGTAGTCGGTCACGTGTCTTGGTATGGTAATTGTCCTCACTGCTTGGGTCGTAGTGGCGGCAACATTGAAAACGGCGCCTCTGCGCTCCGGATGCGTTAGTCGCTGCTATCTGAGTTACCTACAAGTGCACACAGCTCAGATTAGGTGCGTGCTGTATTCGCACTGCTACAGAACTGTTGAACGGGTCAGTCAGGCCGTCATAATCAAGCAGCGTCTCGGTGGGTGTAGTTTCCTGTCCATAGTCGGTCACGTTTCTTGGTATGGTAATTGTCCTCACTGCTTGGGTTGTAGTAACCGCCACATTGAAAACAACGCCTCTGAGCTCCGGATGCGTTAGTCGCTGCTATCTGAGATACCTGCAAGTTCAGACAGCTCAGATTAGATGTGTGCTGTATTCGCACTGCTGCCGAACTGTTGAACGGATAAGTCAGTCCGTCATATTTGATGCAGCGTCTCGGTGGGCGTCGTTTCCTGTCCATAGTCGGTCACGTTTCTTGGTATGGTAATTGTCCTCACTGCTTGGGTCGTAGTGGCCGCCAATGAAAAACGACGCCTGTGCGCTCCGGATGCGTTAGTGGCTGCAATCTGAGATACCTGCAAGTGCAGACAGCTCAGATAAGATGCGTGCTGTGTTCGCACTGCTGCAGAACTGCTGAACAGGTCAGTCAGTCCGTCATATTTGAAGCAGCGTCTCGGTGAGCGTAGTTTCCAGTCCGTAGTCAGTCACGTGTCTTGGTATGGATATTGTCCTCACTGCATGGGTCGTAGTGGCCGCCATATTGAAAACGACGCCTCTGCGCTCCACATGCATTAGTCGCTGCTAACTGAGATACCTGCAGGTGCAGACAGATTAGGTGCGTGCTGCATTCGCACTGATGCAGAACTGTTGATTGGGTCAGTCAGTTCGTCATATTTGATGCAGCATCTCGGTGGGCATATTTTCCAGTCCGTAGCCGGTCACGTGTCTATGTATGGAAATTGTCCTCACTGCTAGGGTCGTAGTAGCTGCCACATTGAAAACGACGCCTCTGCGCCCCAGATGCGTTGGTCCCTGCTACCTGAGATACCTGCAAGTGCAGACAGCTCAGATTAGAGGCGTGATGTATTCTCACTGCTGCAGAACTGTTGAATGGGTCAGTCAGTCCGTCATAATTGAAGCAGCGTCTCGGTGGGCGTAGTTTCCGTTCCATAGTCAGTCACGTGTCTTGGTATGGTAATTGTCCTCACTGCTTGGGTCTTAGTGGCCGCCACATTGAAAACGACGCCTCTGCGCCCCGGATGCTTTGGTCGCTGCTATCTGAGATACCTGCAGGTGCAGACAGCTCAGATTAGATGCGTGCTGTATTCGCACTGCTGCCGAACTGGTGAACCGGTCAGTCAGTGCGTCATATTTGAAGCAGCGTCTCGTTGGGCGTACTTTCAAGTCCGTAGTCGGTCACGTGTCTGGGTATGGTAATTGTCCTCACCGCTTGGGTCGTAGTGGGCGCCACATTGAAAACGACGCTTCTATGCTCCGGATGTGTTAGTGGCTGCAATCTGAGGTACCTGCAAGTGCAGACAGCTCAGATTAGATGCGTGCTGTGTTCGCACTGCTGCAGAACTGTTGAACGGAACAGTCAGTCCGTCATATTTGAAGCAGCGTCTCGGTGAGCGTAGTTTCCAGTCCGTTAGTCAGTCACGTGTCTAGGTATTGTAATTGTCCTCACTGCTTGGGTCGAAGTGGCCGCCACAATGAAAACGACGCCTCTGCGCTCAAGATGCGTTAGTCGCTGCTATCTGAGACTCCTGCAAGTGCAGACAACTCATATTAGATGCGTGCTGTATTCGCACTGATTCCGAACTGTTGAACGGGTCAGTCAGTCCGTCATAATTGAAGCAGCGTCTCGGTGGGCGTAGTTTCCAGTCTGTATATGGACACGTGTCTTGGTATGGTAATTGTCCTAACTGCTTGGGTCGTAGGGGCCGCCACATTGAAGACGACGCCTCTGCGCTCCGGATGCGTTGGTCGCTGCTATTTGAGATACCTGCAAGTGCAGACAGCTCAGATTAGATGCGTGCTGTATTCTCACTGCTGCAGAACTGTTGAACGGGTCAGTCAGTCCGTCATATTTGAAGCAGCGTCTTGGTGGCGTAGTTTCCAGTCCGTAGTCGGTCACGTGTCTTGGTATGGCAATTGTCCTCAATGCTTGGGTCGTAGTGTTTGCCACATTAAAAACGACGCCTCTGCGCTCCGGATGCGTTAGTCGCTGCTATCTGAGATTCCTGCAAGTGCAGACAACTCATATTAGATGCGTGCTGTATTCGCAGTGATGCAGAACGGTTGAACGGGTCAGTCAGTCCGTCATAATTGAAGCAGCGTCTCGGTGGGCGTAGTTTCAAGTCCGTAGTCGGTCACGTGTCTGGGTATGGTAATTGTCCTCACTGCTTGGGTCGTAGTGGGCGCCACATTGAAAACGACGCTTCTATGCTCCGGATGCGTTAGTCGCTGCTATCCGAGATACCTGCAAGTACAGACAGCTCAGATTAGAGACGTGCTGTATTCGCACTGATTCCGAACTGTTGAACGGGTCAGTCAGTCCGTCATAATTGAAGCAGCGTCTCGGTGGGCGTAGTTTCCAGTCTGTATATGGACACGTGTCTTGGTATGGTAATTGTCCTAACTGCTTGGGTCGTAGGGGCCGCCACATTGAAGACGACGCCTCTGCGCTCCGGATGCGTTGGTCGCTGCTATTTGAGATACCTGCAAGTGCAGACAGCTCAGATTAGATGCGTGCTGTATTCGCACTGCTGCCGAACTGGTGAACTGGTCAGTCAGTCCGTCATAATTGAAGCAGCGTCTCGGTGGGCGTAGTTCCCAGTCCGTAGTCGGTCACGTGTCTTGGTATGGTAATTGTCCTCACTGCTTGGGTCGTAGTGGCACCCACATTGAAAATGACGCTTCTGCGCTCCGGATGCATTAGTCGCTGCTATCTCAGATTCCTGCAAGTGCAGACAACTCAGATTAGATGCGTGCTGTATTCGCAGTGATGCAGAACTTTTGAACGGGTCAGTCAGGCCGTCATATTTGAAGCAGCGTCTCGGTGGGCGTCGTTTCCAGTCCGTAGTCGGTCACGTGTCTTGGTATGGTAATTGTCCTCACTGCTTGGGTCGTAGTGGCGGCAACATTGAAAACGGCGCCTCTGCGCTCCGGATGCGTTAGTCGCTGCTATCTGAGTTACCTACAAGTGCACACAGCTCAGATTAGGTGCGTGCTGTATTCGCACTGCTACAGAACTGTTGAACGGGTCAGTCAGGCCGTCATAATCAAGCAGCGTCTCGGTGGGTGTAGTTTCCTGTCCATAGTCGGTCACGTTTCTTGGTATGGTAATTGTCCTCACTGCTTGGGTTGTAGTAACCGCCACATTGAAAACAACGCCTCTGAGCTCCGAATGCGTTAGTCGCTGCTATCTGAGATACCTGCAAGTTCAGACAGCTCAGATTAGATGTGTGCTGTATTCGCACTGCTGCCGAACTGTTGAACGGATAAGTCAGTCCGTCATATTTGATGCAGCGTCTCGGTGGGCGTCGTTTCCTGTCCATAGTCGGTCACGTTTCTTGGTATGGTAATTGTCCTCACTGCTTGGGTCGTAGTGGCCGCCAATGAAAAACGACGCCTGTGCGCTCCGGATGCGTTAGTGGCTGCAATCTGAGATACCTGCAAGTGCAGACAGCTCAGATAAGATGCGTGCTGTGTTCGCACTGCTGCAGAACTGCTGAACAGGTCAGTCAGTCCGTCATATTTGAAGCAGCGTCTCGGTGAGCGTAGTTTCCAGTCCGTAGTCAGTCACGTGTCTTGGTATGGATATTGTCCTCACTGCATGGGTCGTAGTGGCCGCCATATTGAAAACGACGCCTCTGCGCTCCACATGCATTAGTCGCTGCTAACTGAGATACCTGCAGGTGCAGACAGATTAGGTGCGTGCTGCATTCGCACTGATGCAGAACTGTTGATTGGGTCAGTCAGTTCGTCATATTTGATGCAGCATCTCGGTGGGCATATTTTCCAGTCCGTAGCCGGTCACGTGTCTATGTATGGAAATTGTCCTCACTGCTAGGGTCGTAGTAGCTGCCACATTGAAAACGACGCCTCTGCGCCCCAGATGCGTTGGTCCCTGCTACCTGAGATACCTGCAAGTGCAGACAGCTCAGATTAGAGGCGTGATGTATTCTCACTGCTGCAGAACTGTTGAATGGGTCAGTCAGTCCGTCATAATTGAAGCAGCGTCTCGGTGGGCGTAGTTTCCGTTCCATAGTCAGTCACGTGTCTTGGTATGGTAATTGTCCTCACTGCTTGGGTCTTAGTGGCCGCCACATTGAAAACGACGCCTCTGCGCCCCGGATGCTTTGGTCGCTGCTATCTGAGATACCTGCAGGTGCAGACAGCTCAGATTAGATGCGTGCTGTATTCGCACTGCTGCCGAACTGGTGAACCGGTCAGTCAGTGCGTCATATTTGAAGCAGCGTCTCGTTGGGCGTACTTTCAAGTCCGTAGTCGGTCACGTGTCTGGGTATGGTAATTGTCCTCACCGCTTGGGTCGTAGTGGGCGCCACATTGAAAACGACGCTTCTATGCTCCGGATGTGTTAGTGGCTGCAATCTGAGGTACCTGCAAGTGCAGACAGCTCAGATTAGATGCGTGCTGTGTTCGCACTGCTGCAGAACTGTTGAACGGAACAGTCAGTCCGTCATATTTGAAGCAGCGTCTCGGTGAGCGTAGTTTCCAGTCCGTTAGTCAGTCACGTGTCTAGGTATTGTAATTGTCCTCACTGCTTGGGTCGAAGTGGCCGCCACAATGAAAACGACGCCTCTGCGCTCAAGATGCGTTAGTCGCTGCTATCTGAGACTCCTGCAAGTGCAGACAACTCATATTAGATGCGTGCTGTATTCGCACTGATTCCGAACTGTTGAACGGGTCAGTCAGTCCGTCATAATTGAAGCAGCGTCTCGGTGGGCGTAGTTTCCAGTCTGTATATGGACACGTGTCTTGGTATGGTAATTGTCCTAACTGCTTGGGTCGTAGGGGCCGCCACATTGAAGACGACGCCTCTGCGCTCCGGATGCGTTGGTCGCTGCTATTTGAGATACCTGCAAGTGCAGACAGCTCAGATTAGATGCGTGCTGTATTCTCACTGCTGCAGAACTGTTGAACGGGTCAGTCAGTCCGTCATATTTGAAGCAGCGTCTTGGTGGCGTAGTTTCCAGTCCGTAGTCGGTCACGTGTCTTGGTATGGCAATTGTCCTCAATGCTTGGGTCGTAGTGGCCGCCACATTGAAAACGACGCTTCTGCGCTCCGGATGCGTTAGTCGCTGCTATCTGAGATTCCTGCAAGTGCAGACGACTCATATTAGATGCGTGCTGTATTCGCAGTGATGCAGAACTATTGAACGGGTCAGTCAGTCCGTCATAATTGAAGCAGCGTCTCGGTGGGCGTAGTTTCCTGTCCATAGTCGGTCACGTGTCTTGGTATGGTAATTGTCCCTACTGCTTCGGTCTTAGTGGCCGCCACATTGAAAACGACGCCTCTGAGCCCCGGATGCGTTGGTCGCTGCTATCTCAGTACCTGCAAGTGCAGACAGCTCAGATTAGATGCGTGCTGTATTCGCACTGCTGCCGAACTGGTGAACTGGTCAGTCAGTCCGTCATAATTGAAGCAGCGTCTCGGTGGGCGTAGTTCCCAGTCCGTAGTCGGTCACGTGTCTTGGTATGGTAATTGTCCTCACTGCTTGGGTCGTAGTGGCACCCACATTGAAAATGACGCTTCTGCGCTCCGGATGCATTAGTCGCTGCTATCTCAGATTCCTGCAAGTGCAGACAACTCAGATTAGATGCGCGCTGTATTCGCAGTGATGCAGAACTTTTGAACGGGTCAGTCAGGCCGTCATATTTGAAGCAGCGTCTCGGTGGGCGTCGTTTCCAGTCCGTAGTCGGTCACGTGTCTTGGTATGGTAATTGTCCTCACTGCTTGGGTCATAGTGGCGGCCACATTGAAAACGGCGCCTCTGCGCTCCGGATGCGTTAGTCGCTGCTATCTGAGATACCTGCAAGTGCAGACAGCTCAGATTAGAGGCGTGATGTATTCTCACTGCTGCAGAACTGTTGAACGGGTCAGTCAGTCCGTCATAATTGAAGCAGCGTCTCGGTGGGCGTAGTTTCCGTTCCATAGTCAGTCACGTGTCTTGGTATGGTAATTGTCCTCACTGCTTGGGTTGTAGTAACCGCCACATTGAAAACAACGCCTCTGAGCTCCGGATGCGTTGGTGGCTGCTATCTGAGATACCTGGAAGTTCAGACAGCTCAGATTAGATGTGTGCTGTATTCGCACTGCTGCCGAACTGTTGAACGGATAAGTCAGTCCGTCATATTTGATGCAGCGTCTCGGTGGGCGTCGTTTCCTGTCCATAGTCGGTCACGTTTCTTGGTATGGTAATTGTCCTCACTGCTTGGGTCGTAGTGGCCGCCAATGAAAAACGACGCCTGTGCGCTCCGGATGCGTTAGTGGCTGCAATCTGAGATACCTGCAAGTGCAGACAGCTCAGATAAGATGCGTGCTGTGTTCGCACTGCTGCAGAACTGCTGAACGGGTCAGTCAGTCCGTCATATTTGAAGCAGCGTCTCGGTGAGCGTAGTTTCCAGTCCGTAGTCAGTCACGTGTCTTGGTATGGATATTGTCCTCACTGCATGGGTAGTAGTGGCCGCCATATTGAAAACGACGCCTCTGCGCTCCACATGCATTAGTCGCTGCTAACTGAGATACCTGCAGGTGCAGACAGATTAGGTGCGTGCTGCATTCGCACTGATGCAGAACTGTTGATTGGGTCAGTCAGTTCGTCATATTTGATGCAGCATCTCGGTGGGCATATTTTCCAGTCCGTAGCCGGTCACGTGTCTATGTATGGAAATTGTCCTCACTGCTAGGGTCGTAGTAGCTGCCACATTGAAAACGACGCCTCTGCGCCCCAGATGCGTTGGTCCCTGCTACCTGAGATACCTGCAAGTGCAGACAGCTCAGATTAGAGGCGTGATGTATTCTCACTGCTGCAGAACTGTTGAACGGGTCAGTCAGTCCGTCATAATTGAAGCAGCGTCTCGGTGGGCGTAGTTTCCGTTCCATAGTCAGTCACGTGTCCTGGTATGGTAATTGTCCTCACTGCTTGGGTCTTAGTGGCCGCCACATTGAAAACGACGCCTCTGCGCCCCGGATGCGTTGGTCGCTGCTATCTGAGATACCTGCAGGTGCAGACAGCTCAGATTAGATGCGTGCTGTATTCGCACTGCTGCCGAACTGGTGAACCGGTCAGTCAGTGCGTCATATTTGAAGCAGCGTCTCGTTGGGCGTACTTTCAAGTCCGTAGTCGGTCACGTGTCTGGGTATGGTAATTGTCCTCACCGCTTGGGTCGTAGTGGGCGCCACATTGAAAACGACGCTTCTATGCTCCGGATGTGTTAGTGGCTGCCACCTGAGATACCTGCAAGTGCAGACAGCTCAGATTAGAGGCGTGATGTATTCTCACTTCTGCAGAACTGTTGAACGGGTCAGTCAGTCCGTCATATTTGAAGCAGCGTCTTGGTGGCGTAGTTTCCAGTCCGTAGTCAGTCACGTGTCTTGGTATGGCAATTGTCCTCAATGCTTGGGTCGTAGTGGCCGCCACATTAAAAACGACGCCTCTGCGCTCCGGATGCGTTAGTCGCTGCTATCTGAGATTCCTGCAAGTGCAGACAACTCATATTAGATGCGTGCTGTATTCGCAGTGATGCAGAACTGTTGAACGGGTCAGTCAGTCCGTCATAATTGAAGCAGCGTCTCGGTGGGCGTAGTTTCCGATCCATAGTCAGTCACGTGTCTTGGTATGGTAATTGTCCTCACTGCTTGGGTATTAGTGGCCGCCACATTGAAAACGACGCCTCTGCGCCCCGGATGCGTTGGTCGCTGCTATCTGAGATACCTGCAAGTGCAGACAACTCATATTAGATGCGTGCTGTATTCGCAGTGATGCAGAACTATTGAACGGGTCAGTCAGTCCGTCATAATTGAAGCAGCGTCTCGGTGGGCGTAGTTTCCTGTCCATAGTCGGTCACGTGTCTTGGTATGGTAATTGTCCCTACTGCTTGGGTCTTAGTGGCCGCCACATTGAAAACGACGCCTCTGCGCCCCAGATGCGTTGGTCGCTGCTACCTGAGATACCTGCAAGTGCAGACAGCTCAGATTAGATGCGTTCTGTATTCTCACTGCTGCAGAACTGTTGAACGAGTCAGTCAGTCCGTCATATTTGAAGCAGCATCTCGGTGGGCGTAGTTTCCAGTCCGTAGTCGGTCACGTGTCTTGGTATGGTAATTGTCCTCACTGCTTGGGTCGTAGTGGCGGCCATATGGAAAACGACACCTCTGCGCTCCGAATGTGTTGGTCGCTGCTATCTGAGATACCTGCCAGTGCAGACAGCTCAGATTAGATGCGTGCTGTATTCGCACTGCTGCCGAACTGTTGAACGGGTCAGTCAATCCATCATAATTGAAGCAGCGTCTCGGTGGGCGTATTTTCCAATCCGTAGTCAGTCACGTGTCTTAGTGTGGTAATTGTCCTCACTGCATAAGTCGTAGTGGCCGCCACATTGAAAACGAGGCCTCTGCGCTCCGGATGCGTTAGTGGCTGCTATCTGAGATACCTGCAAGTGCAGACAGCTCAGATTAGATGCGTGCTGTATTCGCACTGCTGCTGAACTGGTGAACCGGTCAGTCAGTGCGTCATATTTGAAGCAGCGTCTCGGTGGGCGTAGTTTCAAGTCCGTAGTCGGTCACGTGTCTGGGTATGGTAATTGTCCTCACTGCTTGGGTCGTAGTGCGCGCCACATTGAAAACGACGCCTCTGCGCTTCGGATGCGTTGGTCGCTGCTATCTGAGATACCTGGAAGTGCAGACAGCTCAGATTAGATGCGTGCTGTATTCGCACTGCTGCCGAACTGTTGAACGGGTCAGTCAATCCGTCATAATTAAAGCAGCGTCTCGGTGGGCGTATTTTCCAATCCGTAGTCAGTCACGTGTCTTAGTGTGGTAATTGTCCTCACTGCATAAGTCGTACTGGCCGCCACATTGAAAACAAGGCCTCTGCGCTCCGGATGCATTAGTGGCTGCTATCTGAGATACCTGCAAGCGCAGACAGCTCAGATTAGATGCGTGCTGTATTCGCAGTGATGCAGAACTGTTGAACGGGTCAGTCAGTCCGTCATAATTGAAGCAGCGTCTCGGTGGGCGTAGTTTCAAGTCCGTAGTCGGTCACGTGTCTGGGTATGGTAATTGTCCTCACTGCTTGGGTCGTAGTGGGCGCCACATTGAAAACGACGCTTCTATGCTCCGGATGCGTTAGTCGCTGCTATCCGAGATACCTGCAAGTACAGACAGCTCAGATTAGAGACGTGCTGTATTCGCACTGATTCCGAACTGTTGAACGGGTCAGTCAGTCCGTCATAATTGAAGCAGCGTCTCGGTGGGCGTAGTTTCCAGTCTGTATATGGACACGTGTCTTGGTATGGTAATTGTCCTAACTGCTTGGGTCGTAGGGGCCGCCACATTGAAGACGACGCCTCTGCGCTCCGGATGCGTTGGTCGCTGCTATTTGAGATACCTGCAAGTGCAGACAGCTCAGATTAGATGCGTGCTGTATTCTCACTGCTGCAGAACTGTTGAACGGGTCAGTCAGTCCGTCATATTTGAAGCAGCGTCTTGGTGGCGTAGTTTCCAGTCCGTAGTCGGTCACGTGTCTTGGTATGGCAATTGTCCTCAATGCTTGGGTCGTAGTGGCCGCCACATTGAAAACGACGCTTCTGCGCTCCGGATGCGTTAGTCGCTGCTATCTGAGATTCCTGCAAGTGCAGACGACTCATATTAGATGCGTGGTGTATTCGCAGTGATGCAGAACTATTGAACGGGTCAGTCAGTCCGTCATAATTGAAGCAGCGTCTCGGTGGGCGTAGTTTCCTGTCCATAGTCGGTCACGTGTCTTGGTATGGTAATTGTCCCTACTGCTTGGGTCTTAGTGGCCGCCACATTGAAAACGACGCCTCTGAGCCCCGGATGCATTGGTCGCTGCTATCTCAGTACCTGCAAGTGCAGACAGCTCAGATTAGATGCGTGCTGTATTCGCACTGCTGCCGAACTGGTGAACTGGTCAGTCAGTCCGTCATAATTGAAGCAGCGTCTCGGTGGGCGTAGTTCCCAGTCCGTAGTCGGTCACGTGTCTTGGTATGGTAATTGTCCTCACTGCTTGGGTCGTAGTGGCACCCACATTGAAAATGACGCTTCTGCGCTCCGGATGCATTAGTCGCTGCTATCTCAGATTCCTGCAAGTGCAGACAACTCAGATTAGATGCGTGCTGTATTCGCAGTGATGCAGAACTTTTGAACGGGTCAGTCAGGCCGTCATATTTGAAGCAGCGTCTCGGTGGGCGTCGTTTCCAGTCCGTAGTCGGTCACGTGTCTTGGTATGGTAATTGTCCTCACTGCTTGGGTCGTAGTTGCGGCCACATTGAAAACGGCGCCTCTGCGCTCCGGATGCGTTAGTCGCTGCTATCTGAGTTACCTACAAGTGCACACAGCTCAGATTAGGTGCGTGCTGTATTCGCACTGCTACAGAACTGTTGAACGGGTCAGTCAGGCCGTCATAATCAAGCAGCGTCTCGGTGGGTGTAGTTTCCTGTCCATAGTCGGTCACGTTTCTTGGTATGGTAATTGTCCTCACTGCTTGGGTTGTAGTAACCGCCACATTGAAAACAACGCCTCTGAGCTCCGGATGCGTTAGTCGCTGCTATCTGAGATACCTGCAAGTTCAGACAGCTCAGATTAGATGTGTGCTGTATTCGCACTGCTGCCGAACTGTTGAACGGATAAGTCAGTCCGTCATATTTGATGCAGCGTCTCGGTGGGCGTCGTTTCCTGTCCATAGTCGGTCACGTTTCTTGGTATGGTAATTGTCCTCACTGCTTGGGTCGTAGTGGCCGCCAATGAAAAACGACGCCTGTGCGCTCCGGATGCGTTAGTGGCTGCAATCTGAGATACCTGCAAGTGCAGACAGCTCAGATAAGATGCGTGCTGTGTTCGCACTGCTGCAGAACTGCTGAACGGGTCAGTCAGTCCGTCATATTTGAAGCAGCGTCTCGGTGAGCGTAGTTTCCAGTCCGTAGTCAGTCACGTGTCTTGGTATGGATATTGTCCTCACTGCATGGGTCGTAGTGGCCGCCATATTGAAAACGACGCCTCTGCGCTCCACATGCATTAGTCGCTGCTAACTGAGATACCTGCAGGTGCAGACAGATTAGGTGCGTGCTGCATTCGCACTGATGCAGAACTGTTGATTGGGTCAGTCAGTTCGTCATATTAGGATGCAGCATCTCGGTGGGCATATTTTCCAGTCCGTAGCCGGTCACGTGTCTATGTATGGAAATTGTCCTCACTGCTAGGGTCGTAGTAGCTGCCACATTGAAAACGACGCCTCTGCGCCCCAGATGCGTTGGTCGCTGCCACCTGAGATACCTGCAAGTGCAGACAGCTCAGATTAGAGGCGTGATGTATTCTCACTTCTGCAGAACTGTTGAACGGGTCAGTCAGTCCGTCATATTTGAAGCAGCGTCTTGGTGGCGTAGTTTCCAGTCCGTAGTCAGTCACGTGTCTTGGTATGGCAATTGTCCTCAATGCTTGGGTCGTAGTGGCCGCCACATTAAAAACGACGCCTCTGCGCTCCGGATGCGTTAGTCGCTGCTATCTGAGATTCCTGCAAGTGCAGACAACTCATATTAGATGCGTGCTGTATTCGCAGTGATGCAGAACTGTTGAACGGGTCAGTCAGTCCGTCATAATTGAAGCAGCGTCTCGGTGGGCGTAGTTTCCGATCCATAGTCAGTCACGTGTCTTGGTATGGTAATTGTCCTCACTGCTTGGGTATTAGTGGCCGCCACATTGAAAACGACGCCTCTGCGCCCCGGATGCGTTGGTCGCTGCTATCTGAGATACCTGCAAGTGCAGACAACTCATATTAGATGCGTGCTGTATTCGCAGTGATGCAGAACTATTGAACGGGTCAGTCAGTCCGTCATAATTGAAGCAGCGTCTCGGTGGGCGTAGTTTCCTGTCCATAGTCGGTCACGTGTCTTGGTATGGTAATTGTCCCTACTGCTTGGGTCTTAGTGGCCGCCACATTGAAAACGACGCCTCTGCGCCCCAGATGCGTTGGTCGCTGCTACCTGAGATACCTGCAAGTGCAGACAGCTCAGATTAGATGCGTTCTGTATTCTCACTGCTGCAGAACTGTTGAACGGGTCAGTCAGTCCGTCATATTTGAAGCAGCGTCTTGGTGGCGTAGTTTCCAGTCCGTAGTCGGTCACGTGTCTCGGTATGTCAATTGTCCTCAATGCTTGGGTCGTAGTGGCCACCACATTAAAAACGACGCCTCTGCGCTCAAGATGCGTTAGTCGCTGCTATCTGAGACTCCTGCAAGTGCAGACAACTCATATTAGATGCGTGCTGTATTCGCAGTGATGCAGAACTGTTGAACGGGTCGGTCAGTCCGTCATATTTGAAGCAGCATCTCGGTGGGCGTAGTTTCCTGTCCATAGTCGGTCACGTGTCTTGGTATGGTAATTGTCCCTACTGCTTGGGTCTTAGTGGCCGCCACATTGAAAACGACGCCTCTGCGCCCCAGATGCGTTGGTCGCTGCTACCTGAGATACCTGCAAGTGCAGACAGCTCAGATGAGATGCGTTCTGTATTCTCACTGCTGCAGAACTGTTGAACGGGTCAGTCAGTCCGTCATATTTGAAGCAGCGTCTTGGTGGCGTAGTTTCCAGTTTGTAGTCGGTCACGTGTCTCGGTATGTCAATTGTCCTCAATGCTTGGGTCGTAGTGGCCGCCACATTAAAAACGACGCCTCTGCGCTCAAGATGCGTTAGTCGCTGCTATCTGAGACTCCTGCAAGTGCAGACAACTCATATTAGATGCGTGCTGTATTCGCAGTGATGCAGAACTGTTGAACGGGTCGGTCAGTCCGTCATATTTGAAGCAGCATCTCGGTGGGCGTAGTTTCCAGTCCGTAGTCGGTCACGTGTCTTGGTATGGTAATTGTCCTCACTGCTTGGGTCGTAGTGGCGGCCATATGGAAAACGACACCTCTGCACTCCGAATGTGTTGGTCGCGTCTATCTGAGATACCTGCCAGTGCAGACAGCTCAGATTAGATGCGTGCTGTATTCGCACTGCTGCCGAACTGTTGAACGGGTCAGTCAATCCATCATAATTGAAGCAGCGTCTCGGTGGGCGTATTTTCCAATCCGTAGTCAGTCACGTGTCTTAGTGTGGTAATTGTCCTCACTGCATAAGTCGTAGTGGCCGCCACATTGAAAACGAGGCCTCTGCGCTCCGGATGCGTTAGTGGCTGCTATCTGAGATACCTGCAAGTGCAGACAGGTCAGATTAGATGCGTGCTGTATTCGCACTGCTGCCGAACTGGTGAACCCGTCAGTCAGTGCGTCATATTTGAAGCAGCGTCTCGGTGGGCGTAGTTTCAAGTCCGTAGTCGGTCACGTGTCTGGGTATGGTAATTGTCCTCACTGCTTGGGTCGTAGTGCGCGCCACATTGAAAACGACGCCTCTGCGCTTCGGATGCGTTGGTCGCTGCTATCTGAGATACCAGGAAGTGCAGACAGCTCAGATTAGATGCGTGCTGTATTCGCACTGCTGCCGAACTGTTGAACGGGTCAGTCAATCCGTCATAATTAAAGCAGCGTCTCGGTGGGCGTATTTTCCAATCCGTAGTCAGTCACGTGTCTTAGTGTGGTAATTGTCCTCACTGCATAAGTCGTACTGGCCGCCACATTGAAAACAAGGCCTCTGCGCTCCGGATGCATTAGTGGCTGCTATCTGAGATACCTGCAAGCGCAGACAGCTCAGATTAGATGCGTGCTGTATTCGCACTGCTGCAGAACTGTTGAACGGGTCAGTCAGTCCGTCATATTTGAAGCAGCGTCTTGGTGGCGTAGTTTCCAGTCCATAGTCGGTCACTTGTCTCAGTATGGTAATTGTCCTCACTGCTTGGGTCGTCGTGGCCGCCACATTGAAAACGACGCCTCTGCGCCCCAGATGCGTTGGTCGCTGCTACCTGAGATACCTGCAAGTGCAGACAGCTCAGATTAAATGCGTGCTGTATTCTCACTGCTGCAGAATTGTTGAACGGGTCAGTCAGTCCGTCATATTTGAAGCAGCGTCTTGGTGGCGTAGTTTCCAGTCCGTAGTCGTTCACGTGTCTTGGTATGGCAATTGTCCTCAATGCTTGGGTCGTAGTGGCCGCCACATTAAAAACGACGCCTCTGCGCTCCGGATGCGTTAGTCGCTGCTATCTGAGATTCCTGCAAGTGCAGACAACTCATATTAGATGCGTGCTGTATTCGCAGTGATGCAGAACTGTTGAACGGGTCAGTCAGTCCGTCATAATTGAAGCAGCGTCTCGGTGGGCGTAGTTTCAAGTCCGTAGTCGGTCACGTGTCTGGGTATGGTAATTGTCCTCACTGCTTGGGTCGTAGTGGGCGCCACATTGAAAACGACGCTTCTATGCTCCGGATGCGTTAGTCGCTGCTATCCGAGATACCTGCAAGTACAGACAGCTCAGATTAGAGACGTGCTGTATTCGCACTGATTCCGAACTGTTGAACGGGTCAGTCAGTCCGTCATAATTGAAGCAGCGTCTCGGTGGGCGTAGTTTACAGTCTGTATATGGACACGTGTCTTGGTATCGTAATTGTCCTAACTGCTTGGGTCGTAGGGGCCGCCACATTGAAGACGACGCCTCTGCGCTCCGGATGCGTTGGTCGCTGCTATTTGAGATACCTGCAAGTGCAGACAGCTCAGATTAGATGCGTGCTGTATTCTCACTGCTGCAGAACTGTTGAACGGGTCAGTCAGTCCGTCATATTTGAAGCAGCGTCTTGGTGGCGTAGTTTTCAGTCCGTAGTCGGTCACGTGTCTTGGTATGGCAATTGTCCTCAATCCTTGGGTCGTAGTGGCCGCCACACTGAAAACGACGCTTCTGCGCTCCGGATGCGTTAGGCGCTGCTATCTGAGATTCCTGCAAGTGCAGACGACTCATATTAGGTGCGTGCTGTATTCGCAGTGATGCAGAACTATTGAATGGGTCAGTCAGTCCGTCATAATTGAAGCAGCGTCTCGGTGGGCGTAGTTTCCTGTCCATAGTCGGTCACGTGTCTTGGTATGGTAATTGTCCCTACTGCTTGGGTCTTAGTGGCCGCCACATTGAAAACGACGCCTCTGAGCCCCGTATGCGTTGGTCGCTGCTATCTCAGTACCTGCAAGTGCAGACAGCTCAGATTAGATGCGTGCTGTATTCGCACTGCTGCCGAACTGGTGAACTGGTCAGTCAGTCCGTCATAATTGAAGCAGCGTCTCGGTGGGCGTAGTTCCCAGTCCGTAGTCAGTCACGTGTCTATGTATAAAAATTGTCCTCACTGCTTGGGTCGTAGTGGGCACCACATTGAAAACGACGCTTCTATGCTCCGGATGCGTTGGTCGCTGCTATCTGAGATACCTGTAAGTACAGACAGCTCAGATTAGATGCGTGCTGTATTCGCACTGATTCCGAACTGTTGAACGGGTCAGTCAGTCCGTCATATTTGAAGCAGCGTCTCGGTGGGCGTAATTTCCAGTCTGTATATGGTCACGTGTCTTGGTATGGTAATTGTACTAACTGCTTGGGTCGTAGTGGCCGCCACATTGAAAACGACGCCTTTGCGCTCCGGATGGATTAGTCGCTGCTTTCTCAGATACCTGCAAGTGCAGACAGCTCAGATTAGATGCGTGCTGTATTCGCACTGCTGCAGAACTGTTGAATGGGTCGGTCAGTCCGTCATATTACAAGCAGCGTCTCGGTGGGCGTAGTTTCCAGTCCGTAGTCGGTCACGTGTCTTGGTATTGTAATTGTCCTCACTGCTTGGGTCGAAGTGGCCGTCACATTGAAAACGACACTTCTGCGCTCCAGATGCGTTAGTCGCTGCTATCTCAGATTCCTGCAAGTGCAGACAACTCATATTATATGCGTGCTGTATTCGCAGTGATGCAGAACTATTGAACGGGTTAGTCAGTCCGTCATAATTGAAGCAGCGTATCGGTGGGCGTAGTTTCCTGTCCATAGTCTGTCACGTGTCTTGGTATGGTAATTGTCCTTACTGCTTGGGTCTTAGTGGCCGCCACATTGAAAACGACGCCTCTGCGCCCCAGATGCGTTGGTCGGTGCTACCTGAGATACCTGCAAGTGCAGACAGCTCAGATTAGATGCGTGCTGTGTTCTCACTGCTGCAGAACTGTTTAACGGGTCAGTCAGTCCGTCATATTTGAAGCAGCGTCTTTGTGGCGTAGTTTCCAGTCCGTAGTCGGTCACGTGTCTTGGTATGGCAATTGTCCTCAATGCTTGGGTCGTAGTGGCCGCCACATTAAAAATGACGCCTCTGCGCTCCGGATGCGTTAGTCGCTGCTATCTGAGATTCCTGCAAGTGCAGACAACTCATATTAGATGCGTGCTGTATTCGCAGTGATGCAGAACTGTTGAACGGGTCAGTCAGTCCGTCATAATTGAAGCAGCGTATCGGTGGGCGTAGTTTCCTGTCCATAGTCAGTCACGTGTTTTGGTATGGTAATTGTCCTCACTCCTTGGGTATTAGTGGCCGCCAATTTGAAAACGACGCCTCTGAGGCCCGGATGCGTTGGTCACTGCTATCTGAGTACCTGAAAGTGCAGACAGCTCAGATTAGATGCGTGCTGTATTCGCACTGCTGCCGAACTGGTGAACTGGTCAGTCATGCGTCATATTTGAAGCAGCATCTCGGTGGGCGTAGTTTCAAGTCCGTAGTCGGTCACGTGTCTGGGTATGGTAATTGTCCTCACTGCTTGGGTCATAGTGGGCGCCACATTGAAAACGACGCCTCTGCGCTTCGGATGCGTTGGTCGCTGCTATCTGAGATACCTGGAAGTGCAGACAGCTCAGATTAGATGCGTGCTGTATTCGCACTGCTGCCGAACTGTTGAACGGGTCAGTCAATCCGTCATAATTGAAGCAGCGTCTCGGTGGGCGTAGTTTCAAGTCCGTAGTCGGTCACGTGTCTGGGTATGGTAATTGTCCTCACTGCTTGGGTCGTAGTGTACGCCACATTGGAAACGACGCGTCTATGCTCCGGATGCGTTAGTCGCTGCTATCTGAGATACCTGCAAGTACAGACAGCTCAGATTAGATGCGTGCTGTATTCGCACTGATTCCGAACTGTTGAACGGGTCAGTCAATCCGTCATAAGGGAAGCAGCGTCTCGGTGGGCGTATTTTCCAATCCGTAGTCAGTAACGTGTCTTAGTGTGGCAATTGTCCTCACTGCATAAGTCGTAGTGGCCGTCACATTAAAAACGACGCCTCTGAGCCCCGGACGCGTTGGTCGCTGCTATCTGAGTACCTGCAAGTGCAGACAGCTCAGATTAGATGCGTGATGTATTCGCACTGCTGCCGAACTGGTGAACCGGTCAGTCAGTGCGTCATATTTGAAGCAGCGTCTCGGTGGGCGTAGTTTACAGTCCGTAGTCGGTCACGTGTCTTGGAATGGTAATTCTCCTCACTGCTTGGGTCGTAGTGGCCGCCACATTGGAAACGACGCCTCTGCGCTCCGGATGCGTTAGTCGCTACTATCTGAGATACCTGCAAGTGCAGACAACTCAGATTAGATGCGTGCTGTATTCGGACTGATGCAGAACTGTTGAACGGGTCAGTCAGTCCGTCATATTTGAAGCAGCGTCTTGGTGGCGTAGTTTCCTGTCCGTAGTCGGTCACGTCTCTTGGTATGGTAATTGTCCTCACTGCATGGGTCGTAGTGGCCGCCACATTGAAAACGACGCCTCTGCACTCCAGATGCGTTAGTGGCTGCTATCTGAGATACCTGCAAGTGCAGACAGCTCAGATTAGATGCGTGCTGTATTCTCGCTGCTGCAGAACTGTTGAACGGGTCAGTCAGTCCGTCATATTTGAAGCAGCGTCTTGGTGGCGTAGTTTCCAGTCCGTAGTCGGTCACGTGTCTTGGTATGGCAATTGTCCTCAATGCTTGGGTCGTAGTGGCCGTCACAATAAAAACGACGCCTCTGAGCCCCGGATGCGTTGGTCGCTGCTATCTGAGTACCTGCAAGTGCAGACAGCTCAGATTAGATGCGTGCTGTATTCGCACTGCTGCCGAATTGGTGAACCGGTCAGTCAGTGCGTCATATTTGAAGCAGCGTCTCGGTGGGCGTAGTTTCCAGTCCGTAGTCGGTCACGTGCCTTGGTATTGTAATTGTCCTCACTGCTTGGGTCGAAGTGGCCGCCACATTGAAAACGACACTTCTGCGCTCCAGATGCGTTAGTCGCTGCTATCTCAGATTCCTGCAAGTGCAGACAACTCATATTATATGCGTGCTGTATTCGCAGTGATGCAGAACTATTGAACGGGTCAGTCAGTCCGTCATAATTGAAGCAGCGTATCGGTGGGCGTAGTTTCCTGTCCATAGTCGGTCACGTGTCTTGGTATGGTAATTGTCCTTACTAGTTGGGTCTTAGTGGCCGCCACATTGAAAACGACGCCTCTGCGCCCCAGATGCGTTGGTCGCTGCTACCTGAGATACCTGCAAGTGCAGACAGCTCAGATTAGATGCGTACTGTATTCTCACTGCTGCAGAACTGTTTAACGGGTCAGTCAGTCCGTCATATTTGAAGCAGCGTCTTTGTGGCGTAGTTTCCAGTCCGTAGTCGGTCACGTGTCTTGGTATGGCAATTGTCCTCAATGCTTGGGTCGTAGTGGCCGCCACATTAAAAATGACGCCTCTGCGCTCCGGATGCGTTAGTCGCTGCTATCTGAGATTCCTGCAAGTGCAGACAACTCATATTAGATGCGAGCTGTATTCGCAGTGATGCAGAACTGTTGAACGGGTCAGTCAGTCCGTCATAATTGAAGCAGCGTCTCGGTGGGCGTAGTTTCCTGTCCATAGTCAGTCACGTGTCTTGGTATGGTAATTGTCCTCACTCCTTGGGTATTAGTGGCCGCCACATTGAAAACGACGCCTCTGAGGCCCGGATGCGTTGGTCGCTGCTATCTGAGTACCTGCAAGTGCAGACAGCTCAGATTAGATGCGTGCTGTATTCGCACTGCTGCCGAACTGGTGAACTTGTCAGTCATGCGTCATATTTGAAGCAGCATCTCGGTGGGCGTAGTTTCAAGTCCGTAGTCGGACACGTGTCTGGGTATGGTAATTGTCCTCACCTCTTGGGTCATAGTGGGCGCCACATTGAAAACGACGCCTCTGCGCTTCGGATGCGTTGGTCGCTGCTATCTGAGATACCTGGAAGTGCAGACAGCTCAGATTAGATGCGTGCTGTATTCGCACTGCTGCCGAACTGTTGAACGGGTCAGTCAATCCGTCATAATTGAAGCAGCGTCTCGGTGGGCGTAGTTTCAAGTCCGTAGTCTGTCACGTGTCTGGGTATGGTAATTGTCCTCACTGCTTGGGTGTAGTTGGCGCCACATTGGAAACGACGCGTCTATGCTCCGGATGCGTTAGTCGCTGCTATCTGAGATACCTGCAAGTACAGACAGCTCAGATTAGATGCGTGCTGTATTCGCACTGATTCCGAACTGTTGAACGGGTCAGTCAATCCGTCATAATGGAAGCAGCGTCTCGGTGGGCGTATTTTCCAATCCGTAGTCAGTCACGTGTCTTAGTGTGGTAATTGTCCTCACTGCATAAGTCGTAGTGGCCGTCACATTAAAAACGACGCCTCTGAGCCCCGGATGCGTTGGTCGCTGCTATCTGAGTACCTGCAAGTGCAGACAGCTCAGATTAGATGCGTGATGTATTCGCGCTGCTGCCGAACTGGTGAACCGGTCAGTCAGTGCGTCATATTTGAAGCAGCGTCTCGGTGGGCGTAGTTTCCAGTCCGTCGTCAGTCACGTGTCTTGGTATGGTAATTGTCCTCACTGCTTGGGTCGTAGTGGCCGCCACATTGAAAACGACGCCTCTGCGCTCCGGATGCGTTGGTCGCTGCTATCTGAGATACCTGCAAGTGCAGACAGCTCAGATTAGATGCGTGCTGTATTCGCACTGATGCAGAACTGTTGAACGGGTCAGTCAGTCCGTCATAATTGAAGCAGCGTCTCAGTGGGCGTAGTTCCCAGTCCGTAGTCGGTCACGTGTCTTGGTATGGTAATTGTCTTCACTGCTTGGGTCGTAGTGGCACCCACATTGAAAACGACGCTTCTGCGCTCCGGATGCATTAGTCGCTGCTATCTGAGATTCCTGCAAGTGCAGACAACTCAGATTAGATGCGTGCTGTATTCGCACTGCTGCAGAACTGTTGAACGGGTCAGTGAGTCCGTCATATTTGAAGCAGCGTCTCGGTGAGCGTAGTTTCCAGTCCGTAGTTGGTCACGTGTCTTGGTATGGCAATTGTCCTCACTGCTTGGGTCGTAGTTGCCGCCACATTGAAAACGACGCCTTTGTGCTCCAGTTGCGTTGTTGGTTGCTGCTATCTGAGATACCTGGAAGTGCAGACAACTCAGATTAGAGGCGTGCTGTATTCGCACTGCTGCAGAACTGTTGAATGGGTCAGTCAGTCCGTCATATTTGAAGCAGCGTCTCGGTGGGCGTAGTTTCCAGTCCGTAGTAGGTCACGTGTCTATGTATGAAAATTGTCCTCACTGCTTGGGTCGTAGTGGCCGCCACATTGAAAACGACGCCTCTGTGCCCCGGATGTGTTGGTCGCTGCTATCTGAGATACCTGCAAGTGCAGACAGCTCAGATTGGAAGCGTGCTGTATTCGAACTACTGCCGAACTGTCAGTGAACGGGTCAGTCAGTCAGTCATATTTGAAGCAGCGTCTCGGTGGGCGTAGTTCCCAGTCCGTAGTCGATCACGTGTCTTGGTATGGTAATTGTCCTCACTGCTTAGATCGTAGTGGCCGCCACATTGATAACGACGCCTCTGCGCTCCAGATGCTTTGGTCGCTGGTATCTGAGATACCTGCAAGTGCAGACAGCTCAGATTAGATGCGTGCTGTATTCGCACTGCTGCTGACGGTTGCATCCATCCATGCTGCGTCCATCCATGCATCCGTCAATGCATCTGTCTCTGTGTTCGTTCGTTCATCTTTTCAACAGTCAAAGCACTGCTATCTAGCATCTTTTAGGCATATATTCCCTATATAGAAGCACCGCCATGAAGCGGACATTCCAAGGACTAAACGAGTGGTGGCACACGCACACTGTCTTACGGTTTGCGCTAAGGATCAACTTCCCACCTTTAACCACCTCGAGCTCATGGTATATACTAGTTCACTCTATTCATGGCACTGCGACCCATCGCTCGCTGAGTCTTTCTAAAACCAAGGACGTTACATCCAGCGAGTATAACGTATAGCAACCTTTTCTTGTCAGATAGTGCTCATTGTACATGCCAATGGCTGCTAATGGGAAATGAGAGACAGGAGAATTCTGCTTTTACTTTCTTACGGCTCTCTCTTCGTATCTACATCCCACCTTTAACCAGAAGAGCCTTGCATGATCTCAACGGCAGGTCCGCCCCTGACCCGGACGGTATATCAAACAAGGCCCTTCGTAACCTTGGTGATGATTCAACTGAAACCCTGAAGGATATGATCAATGCAGCATGGAAAGAAGGCAGGGTGCCAGAGCAGTGGAAGCTGGCCCGGACGATCCTTATTCCTAAGCCAGGAAAGCCTCCTAACTTGGACAACATGAGGTCAATATCCTTGACATCATGTATCGGCAAGGTTGCAGAACATGCCATACTGCACAGGATAAACAAGTACTTGGAAGATAACGACATATATACACACAATATGATTAGACTCAGGGCAGGGCTATCCACACAAAATGCATTGAAGCTTATCAAACACCAGGTCATCGACAACAAAACGAGAGACGTGAGAGTCATTCTGTGCCTAGATCTAGAAAAAGCGTTCGACAACATCCACCACTCATTCATACTCGAAGCAATTTCCAAGCTTGGTCTGGGGAAAGCCTTCTATGACTACGTATGGTTTTTTTTTTACAGATCGGAAAGCCGTGATGAAGATTGCAGATATCGAGACCGCACCATTCGAACTACAAGCAAGGGGCACGCCGCAAGGGGCAGTGATTTCACCAATGCTGTTCAACATTGCCATGAGTGGACTGTCAAAGAAATTATGGAGCAACGAAGGATTGAAGCACAGCATTCTACGCAGATGAAATTGCCATCTGGTGCACAGGGGGAAGTGAGGTGCACATTGAGAGCGCCTTGTAAGATGCGATTGACACCGTAGAACAGTACCTTCATCCTTCTGGGCTCAAGTGCTCCTCGAGCAAGTCGGAACTTTTGCTGTATTGGACTACACGCCGGGGAGCGAAATCCAGAAGATAGAAGCCGTTAAACCAGAGAGACATTCACCTCCGTACAAATAAAGGGGTTTCTATCCAGGGATGTTAGAGTCTAACGGCGCTAACAGCAAATCGATAGCCCAGTTAACTTGGAAAACAGACTGTGTGGTGCACCACATACGCAGAGTGGCCAAAAAAACGAAATGGTTTCAAGGAAGACTACCTCATCCGGTTAATGCATGCCTTTGTTCTAAACCACTTCATGTACGAGGCAGCGATGCACAACTGGTCTAAAGCAAAGTCCGAGAAACTGAATGTGCTCCTCAGCAAAGTTATCAAGAAGGTCCTGGGCCTACCCATACACACCAGCACCGAGCACCTGCTTGAGCTTGGTATTCACAACACGCTCGAAGAAATAGCAGAAGCCCAAGAGAGTGCACAGTTTGCAAGGTTATCTACAACAAGGTCGGGGAGAATAATGATCCTGCAGGAGCTGGGCTAACACCTAATGGCAATCAGGCACAATTACAACGATATCCCCGACATCAGGGAGGATATCACGGTGTCTCCTATACCAAGAAACATGCATCCAGAGCACAACGTCAGAAAAAGAGTAGCGAGGGCCAGGACTATACTTCGTCAAGTCTCAAACGAGGAACGAGGGGTCGTATTTGTTGACGCGGCTTCCTATGCCAATGGAAAAGCGTTTGTGGCAGTCGTGGTCGATGGGGCTGGCCATGTCGTCAACTCAGTGACGGTCAGGAGGAAAGACCCAATCATTCCGGAACAAGTGGTCATCGCCTTAGCACTCAAGATGGATAACATTGAAGTCGTCTACAGTGATTACATGACAGCACTACGGGTGTTCGCGAAGGGGATGGTCTCTGAACAAACGCTGAGAATACGGCAAGGCAAGAACATAACGCATCATCTTCTGAGTTGGTTCCCAGCCCACCTTGGACAAATCAACGAATCCCAATCTCAATGAAGCAGCACACGAGGTGGCGAGAGAACTCTCCAACCGCGCCTTCCCGGGGTGCGTTCTACCGGTGAAGGGGATAACCGGGAAATTCTTACAACATATAACGAGCTCACTAAACATTTCTACCTGTCTAGAAGGATTTTCCCTTAACCTCACAAAAATCTAACCCGGCCCCAAGCACTTACGTTAAGGCTTTTGCAAACGCGGATGTACCCTACTTTGAAAATGTTACACATCATGTACCCTGACCTATACCCAAGTAATCTTTGTCCACACTGTGGGGAAATAGCTTCATTAGAACACATGCTCTGGCAGTGCACCAAGTTCACTCTTATATCGAACATCACCTCCGCCAGATTGGAGGCGGCGATCCGCATCTCCTCCTTGGCAGATCAGCTCTGGGCTCTCCACCAAGCCCGCGAGGCGGCTGAGGAGCTTGGCATCTCAGTCCCCACGTGGGAGCTTCCCGCAACACAGTGATCTGTGTTTTGGAGGACCAAATAAAAGCTTATCCAATCCAGTCCAATCCAACCACCTCGAGTTCATTGTATATACTAGTTCATTGTATTCATGGCACTGCGGCTCAACGCTCGGTAAACCTTTCTAAAACTAAGGAGGTTACACCCAGCGAGTATAACGTAGCAAACCTTTCTTGTCAGATAGTGCTCAATGTACATGCCACTGGCTGCTAATGGGGATCGCAGCTTGCACATACTCTAAAAGCCGAATGCTCCTGGCTCTCATTCCCCATTAGCAGCCATTGGCATGTACATTGAACACTATTTTTATTGTTGAACAACGCACAGAAGAAATCTCTCACCGGCACCACCTTGGAGGTTAAAATATTATACTCGTTACACACTACTACAACGGCTACGAGGGACGAACGGGTGCCGCTATAAGGAGCTTCGCCCCTAAAATTGGCAGATCCCACATACAGTGGGAATGGATGATATGTGAAGCACGAATGAGGAAGGTTGATATGTCACTTTAAAATCCGCACAACGTTACGAGGTTGAGGTAAATGATGCCGCATGACTTCCGTGTCATGATTATCATGTTTGGATGTGTCATTTACCTTCGTCCTCTATTCACGTCCCGTGATACCCAATTTAATATATGTAGAGCTAGCTAAATGGCCGTGAGCACGCTATCAGCGTGGTATGTTGTCATGTTCTTACATGGCACCCGTGTCAGGATTATCATGTATGCGCCAGTCATATATTGTCATCCATTGACGTCGCGTAACACCAAATGTGGTATATGTTGAGCTAGCAAAACAGCCGAGAACGCATCATGAAAGGCCCAATATAGTCTAATGTAGAGTTGACGCGCACGCACGCTGGGCACAGCGATGCTACGTTAGCAAAACGCGAGCACTTTATAGTCTGACACCAGGCGGGAGCAGCATTCGCCGGCGTGGCCCGATTGCAGCCGGCGCAAAATGCGACCTGCTGTATTTCACGCCGATTCGTTACCCAGACAACACTGCGTCTTCCTCTTTTCGTGATGAAGGGACGCTGGACGCACTGAAACGCTCATGCGTCGAAGCAACGCAGCGTGGTGAGGGACCGAGAGTATATGCCAGGACCGGCGCCTGTCGTGGCAACATTGGCGTGACGCGACGAAATGAATGCCGGCGAGCAGCACACTGCATCGAAATGAATTTTTGCCTTGACTGTGACATGTAGTCATGTTCTCACATGACACGCATATCATGATTATCATGTTTGCGCCAGTCGCATACCTTCGTCATCCATTGGCGTCACGTAATACAAAAAAAATGTTATATGTGAAGCGAGCGAAACGGCCGTGAGCCCATCATGACTGTGGCATGGAGTCATGTTACATGACCCAAATGTCGTGATTATCATGTTTGGATGTGTCATTTATCTGTGTCGTCCGTTCGCGTCGCGTAATACCGAGTTTGGTACATGTGAAGCTAGCGAAACGGCCGCGAGCGCATCATGAGCGTAGCATGTAGTCATGTTGTTACATCACACGCATCTCATGTTTATCATGTTTGCACCAGTACCATGCTTTCTTCATCTATTCACGTCGCGTAATACCAAATTTGGTGTAAGTGAAGCTAGCGAAAGGTCCGCCAGCGCATCATGAGCGTGGCATGCAGTGATGTTGTTACATGTCACGGACCTCATGAATATCATGCTTGCACCAGTCACATACCTTCGTCATCCATTCACGTACAGTTATATCAAATTTGGTATAGAGACGCTTGTGAAACGCCCACGAGCGCATCATCAGCTTGGCACGTAGTCATCTTGTTACATTACACGCATGTCATTATTTTCATGTTACGGTCTGTTGCTTGTGTTCGCCACACAATCATGTTATACCATACCAGTTTTGCAACATGCCATATGAACGGAACCACTGCAAGAGTTGCAGGACAATGAAATGTAAATCATGACATTCACGACATCTATTTCATGATTTTCATGTTATGACTAGTCAAATATGTTCTTCATACAGTCATGTTATGCCATGCGAATTTTCGTATCGATAGCATCATCGAAACGGCCAGGAGAGCTACAAGTCGTTGGCGGCTAGATAGATAGATAGATAGATAGATAGATAGATAGATAGATAGATAGATAGATAGATAGATAGATAGATAGATAGATAGATAGATAGATAGATAGATAGATAGATAGATAGATAGATAGATAGATAGATAGATGGATACGTTCAAAGTCGCCGAAGTTCGCTAAGAAATGCTTCGTATTCAAAAACCGTTTCAGGGACCCATTATGGAGCTTAGCCCCTAAAAACTCTGAAATACGAAGCGCGCGAAGTATGAAACAGAGGCGTGCTCACATGCCGTTACTCCGGCACTTCCAAACAAGCTTTGATGGAAATGTACACGGCTGAAAGCATTCCTCGTCAATATGGAAGCATAAACTGAAATAAAGATGGCTATATTTCACATCCGTTATTTAAAAGGTATACGTTGAAGATGTAACTGGTATAGAAAAGTTCTATGATAACACATATGTATTAACATCAAAGCCAGAAACCTACAAGCCAGAAACCTACAACTTGGCCAAGTACTCTAGCCATTTTTCAGCACCCCGGAACGTGCACCTCCGTTTAATCATTGCTCAGGTCCTTCCTCAGTTAGTCGAATCAATCTTTCGCCTTTTACTCGCAGCTCTCCCGGCCGCCAGAACCTCTGTCTACCGAGCAAGTACCCGCGCGTGGGCGGCACGCGGGTCGTCACCATGCCCCCTCCCAAGAAATACTTCTTTAATGTCCGGACGCCACCGGGAACATCGGTGGACGAGGTCATCGACGCCATGGAAACCCTGGTTGGACTCCAGGAGATTTACAGTGTACAACATCACGGCGGCTTCGACTTTCAAGTCGGGGTCAATTCGAGCCGAGCAGTCCAGGTCCTACTTGAATGCGGTGGTCTCCGCCTCGGAACCAGAGCAGTCCCACTCGTACCAGTAGCACGGCAAGTCGCAAGCGTCACCTGCCTCTACTTGCCCTGCTACGTGCCAGACAACGAGGTCGTGACCGGCCTGAAGTCTTACGGAACCACACTAAGAATTGTGGAGGCACGCTACAAGGATCGCCCAAGTATCCGCACCGGAACAAGGTATATTAAAATGGACATGAGGCCGGAAAACCCGCTGCCAACTTTCGCTCGAGTCGGCGGCCATAGGGCCACCTTCGAATACCGCGGCGTGAGGCGCCTCTGCCGCCGTTGTAACCAGGAGGGCCACATCAGGGCCCAGTGCGACACCCCCCACTGCGCAAGATGCGGAGTCTTTGGACACCGCACGGACACCTGCACTGAACCATGTTGACGTTGCGGTGGCGCCCATGCGAGCGTCGACTGCACAACAAGGAGGACATACAGTATGGCGGCAGCCATGGAAGTGGACGAGTTTCCGACACTCGCCACGGCGTCAGCTGCCGAGCAGACGCAGCGGAGGCTAACCACCCTGCGTCCGGCAAAGAGACAAAAACCTAATGATGCAGAGGACGGCCCGGAATTGTATATCCCCAGAAAAACGCAGGCGCAAGAAGCGTCCATTACGATGCAGGAGGGGCGGCCGGCAGCCAGCCCGGTAGAGGCGCCGACGAAAGTGAGCATGCGCCTAGAAGAGAGAGAGGAGGAGGAGGGCAGCCAAGTTTTGCCGGCGACGCCCAGCTCCGCTGCCGCCGCCGCAGCAGAGAGGGTCACAGACAGCGGCGAGGGAGAGAAACGAACGGAACACAGTGCAAGAAGCGCGAGCGGCGACGACCAGACGGAGGACGACGCGGCCAGTGCTGTCAGTTAGGTCAGTGTCGAGGAAATGACCATTGGGGAGAGCTGCCTCGAACGAGGTCGCTGCGACGGGAAAGACAACCAGGAGGACCGCCTCGCGGCGCGCAAAGGGTCACCGGGACGGCGGAGGCTTAGCCTCACGGCAAAGACCGAGCAAGTAACCAGCGCCGCAACGCGCAGCGAGTGGTAGAACAAGAAAGGTGATGACGACGACAGGCGGCACGGCGAGGTCCTGCAGTCCGCAGTTGGCAAGACCCCCAGCAGCCCCGTCGAACAACAAAGGTCCAAGAAGGCGACAGGAGAAGGCGCGCCCATGCGCACCGAACCGTCCAGTCCCAGCCGGCGGCAACAGCCGTCCGAACCTGCACCGCAACATGGCGGCGCGTCGCAGCGGCGTGGCCAGGTGGAAAGCCAACATGGCGCCGTGGGGATGAAGCCGAACCGAGAGGGGAAGATGGCGGCGGCGGACGAGCTGGAGGGGCAGACGGGAGCAGCATCGTCAGACGAGTTGGAACCCGGTGAGCTCGTCATCGACGAGCGGGCAGCGACACCCGAACCTCTGAACAGCACTCCACAGAAAGCTTTCTCGACGCCTACAGGTGTCGGCCGCGGGGGGAATAGCCGGAGTCGCGACCCCGAGGCCACCCGCGGTAGCATCCTTTCCCTGTCGCTCAGGCCCTCGGGCCCGGGCGCTCACACCGAGACCGACGAGATGCGTACTCGACGCAGCACCAAGAAGGCGCGACGTGACGTTGCAGGGCGCCGGAGAGACAGCACTCCGGGAAGCGAACACGAGGAGGTGAAGTCAAAGCAACGCTCAAGCCAGCAGTAGGCGACGGGCGACGTCGACACAGACAGCGATTTCTACTGATAGGTGGGTCCATTTCATGACTCCCCCGGCGTTACGTGTTGTTAGAGCTGCCCTCAGCAGCGAGGTGCCGAAAAAACTGACCGAGACCCCCGAAATGTGTTACCAGTAGTGCCCAAAACTGACATTACTGTCATGCAAGGTTTTTTTATATTTCTTGCTCTCCTCGTTTAGTCTGTGATTTGCCTTTGAAAAGTCGTGGGTGAACATGTGTCGGGCTACGCCCCCCCCCCTTTTTTTGGGCTGGTCTTCAGAAGTTTAGACGCAAGGAAAAAAAATGTACCTCGCAGTTCGTGTCGCGAGTGTGCCGCTTCCCCGTCGGCTTATCGCCGCCAAAGTTCCGTCTGATAATGCGTGCTGTAGGTGCACGGCCGAGCAGTGTGGCTATTTACTTAAATGTCCAAAAGGGCACAGCTGTTTGCCTAGATACCCGTCCGCGCCATATGGACGGTTTTTTTTTTGTTGTTGCTGTGTTTTTGTCATGTTGGGTTGCGCAATGCCTATTTCTAATAAGCGCGCCGTAACAGTTTTGCGTTCCACCTTGCTGTCTGTGGCCTTGTGTTTCAAGGGCTGTCTGTGGACATGTGCTAAGCCCCCCCCCCCCCGCCTTTTTTTTTCTCTTTTCTTTCTTCCCTTGCTCGTCTTCGGCAGTTTAGATATGCCAAAAAAAAAGAGTACCTCATTGTCGGTGTCGCGTGTGTGCCGCTTTCCTGTCGTTTTATTGCTGTGCCAAAGTTCCTATCGGCTCGCTCCGCACCTAGCGTGTCTTCATCTGTCTTCTTAAGACAAGCAATGTATTTCTTGCAATGTTGTATTTCAACGCCTTTGGGTAAGTTTCCATGTAGTTGGATGTCAGCGCAATGGTCTTTATGTGACCTCCCGTCCAGAAATATGTGCTGTAGGCACACGACCGGGCAGTATTGTTACTAGGTTGTCTAAAGTAGTACAGGCATTTGCCTAGACCACCGTCCGTGCCATATGGGCGTTTTAATTTTTTTCCTTTTTTTGTTTGTGACATTAGGTCAAGCCTAGCTGTTTGTTCAGTCGTGCACTTAACTTGTTCAGCCATTTCCTCTGTCAAATGAGTGCGATTATGTCATGCATTATATGTCCTTCAAGCCGAAGCGGTCACCTGCCTTTTAGGTGGTGACGACAGGCAGTTGGCCGATTCCCTGGCGCGCAAGTTTAGTGTACATTTCCCAGCGGTAATTGCATTTTGATCATTTGAGTGCACCACCAGATAAGCATCACAGTAGTAGTGATGGAATGGGCGAGTCGTGTCGACATTTGGCACATGAAGCGTTTTTTTTTTGTCTCGAGGGAGACACTTGATAGTGATGTGTGAGCGCAATATGCGCTACTTGTTTCTGTCCATAGTCGGGCAGCCATATAGCAAAGTGGTATATTGCCCAACACTTGAGTGTCTTAAGTGTTATGTCTTACTTTGGAGGATAGGGTATCCTCTCCAGCATACCGGTATCCCTTGCACGATGGCCCCACAAGGAGTGAATCTAGTCCCATTCTACCAGGTGCTGACGAGGGCCTATTGTAAACTGGGAGTGTGACACTTGCTGCTTTACAGCCTTTCGCTTCACGTGGCTGTTCATACGGTTCAGCCGTTGTGTTTGGTACCATTTAGTGAATAATATGCCATACCATAATCTATCGTTACATTTGGTTCCTAGAACAGTTTAGCCACATGCATTAAGGTGCAGAAAGATAAAAATTGTCACGTCGTGATCATCAAACATAAATGTCTCTAAAGATAGTTACATGGAACGTTCGGGGCCTGCGCACCCCACATAAACAAAAGTTAGTAGTTAGAACAGCTGGGACACTGCAGTGTGACATTTTGTGCCTACAGGAGACAAATATAGATTGTTTAAGTAAGGCCAGAGACCTACTACGGCAGTTCTCAGCCCGCGGTTTTTTCTCTTTTCCCACACGCCAAGCGTGTGGTACAGCCATAATAGTGTTCAATTGGTCCATCCTTAACGGGGGCCATTTCACTTTCGACCCGGACGGCCGTATGGTCGTGTTTGACTTTGAATTTCAACATGAACAATTTAGATTATTTAACGTGTATGCACCTGTTAAAAGCCAAGCCGTGGCGAGCTTTTATAGACAACTCAACCCGATGCTTCTGGAAAGGAAGCACTTAATCGTAACAGAGGATTTAATTGTGTTTTAAATAACCTAACTGATAGGACAGGGCCAGGTAGGGAAAAAAGAGACATGTACAGCTCAGAATTAAGGAAAATAGTAGAACAGTTCAATTTATTAGATGCTTATGTACAGTGTCATGGACAGACTTTCCAGCACACCTGGTCGCGAAGTAGCTGGCAGGCCCGATTGGACCGCGTTTATGTAACCTCGTCCTTACAGGCAGCGGTCGTAGACTGCCAGGCGGTAGACCCGCCTTTGTATGCCCTTGGTATTTCTGACCACAGGCCGGTGGCCGTGTCCCTGAACCTTCAGGACAGGTCGCCTTATCGCCAACCGTGGCGAGTGGATAATCGTCTTCTTAGTGACGAGACGTCGAGGGCCAGCCTACGTAACCGCCTAACAGCTTCCATAGGAAACTTCACCTGGGACGGCCTTAAGCAGGAGTGGCGAAAAATCTGCACGGATGAGGGAAAAAAACTGAAACACCGGTATTCTGGACTGGTGAGAGCAACGCTGCAGCGCATCAGAATAGTGGAAAGAGGGCAACCCACCTCTTTACTTATGAAAACTTAGTCTAACGGCTTGAAACTAAGGTTGGCACGGCTGAGGACACTGACGTCCACAACAGCATGCTCCTACCAGGCCAGACACTTACCGAGTTCCCACTCCGAAGTTCCTAATTATATTAACAGTACCAGACTCAGTCAGTCTGAAAACCACGGCAATTTAAATAGGCAGGACGTAGTTAGGTTTTGTATGCACTTTGAGAACATGGGCACTCATGAGCTGCAACTTGACTTGGACTCGCTTATTAAGCATCCTTTTTTAGGTGATCTCCCGCAACTCTCCTCAGAATATTGTAGTCTGGTTGCCCCCATAAGCTTAGAGGAACTTACATTGGCAATGCGCCGCCTCCACCGCGGATCGGCGCCCGGAAGTGACGGTTTAACGATTGAATTTTATAATGCATTTTGGGACGTAATAGGACCCGCCTTGTGTGAGGTTTTGAATGTTTTCACGAGCAGGCACACGCTGCCCCCGTCGTTTAAGAATCACAGAATTATTCTGCTTCCAAAAACGCAAGAAAACTTAAAGGACCCACGCAATTGGCGTCCAATCACATTGTTAGGCACCGATTATAAAATGTTAACCACTGTCTTAACCCTGCGCCTACAGGGAGTCATGCCGTCCCTCATCAAGTCCTGGCAGTCCTGCTCTGTTGTGGGACGTAATGTCCAAACCCTGAACATGCTGAACAGGGATATAATAGACTACACGAGACAGCGACAAGCGAAGGGGTGGTTTACATCCCTTGACCAGGCACAGGCATTTGATAGGGTAGAACATAAATACATTTTTGCCACTCTGTTGGCATTCGGTTTTCCTAGACAGTTTGTGTACCTCATCATGGAACTGTATAATGATATTCATAGTGACTTAACCATAAATAATGAAACAGTTGCTTCCTTTCCGGTAACTCGTGGCGTGCGACAGGGCTGCCCCCTTTCCCCCCTGTTGTTCGCGCTGACAGTTGAACCTTTTCTTGTCCAGGTAGAAAGACACCCGAGTGTCCTAGGGTTGCAGATACCAGGCAGCGGTTCACTTAAGGTAGCTGCCTATGCAGACGACATCACGATATATCACAGGGACGAAGACAGCCTTGTCGCCGTCCTTCAACTTTTCACAACCTACGCGGAGTTATCCAGCGCAAAACTTAAATTGCATAAATGCAAGTCTTTATGTCTTCATGCGTCCCCGGTCACGTGTCTACACGGCATCTCTGTCGTAGACAATGTAACAATCCTAGGAGTAAATTACAGGGCCACTGGCGTAACCAACCAAAGTTGGGAGGAGGAGGTGAAGACACTTAAACAGGAAATAACCAGGGCACTTGAATTCAACTTTCCGTACTACGTACGTCGATATCTACTCATGGGCGTTTTTACTGGGCGCCTGTGGTTTTTGACAAACTCTGCAGTCATGCCGTACAGGATCGCAAGTAAGGTCAAGTCCCAAATAATTAGGTTTTTCTGGAATGCCAAAACGGCCCTCGTTAAATACGAGCAGTTGGGGTTGCCTCGCGAGAAGGGCGGATGGAACATCCCTTCGGTGGTCGCCCTCGCGGACACGTATGCTTTGAAGACGACCCTTAAGGTCCTGCAACTTCATGAGGATCACCCCGCCAGGAAACTGGCAACATATTTCTTGGGAGTGCAGGGTCGTTTGTTCCTGCAAACGCAACCCGCGGGGCCTAAGGCAATCAACCCGACGCGCTTCTACAGGCATGTAGTAGGAATTTACAAGCGTATAACCACATTAAATCTAGACACCCCCATCCTGGAGGTGCGTAACATGGAGCTCACTCAAGAGCTGCTTGTAAACTCAGGCTGCGAGGTCAAAAACCCAGGTTTTCCGTGGGTGTTGCTGACGCCCAGTTGGCTGCCGGTCCAGGATGTGGTGTGGCGTTATGGGTGGTCCGTCCTGCCCACGGCGGATCGAATGTATATGTGGCACTACGTTCGGTCCGAGCAGTGCATGCATTGCGGCATGTTCGAGGACAACAAACACGCTCTGTTAGCTTGTTGAGTGGCCAAGACCTTTTGGTCCCTCGTGGACAGGGCGTACCACCCTTTGGGTGTAGATAGATTTGTCCAAAGAAAAAGATGTCCAAACGGCGCGCTAGCACGTCTTGTTCTGACTGCTGGGATGTTCGTGTTGTGGGAAAACAGATGTCTAGCTGTGCATCAAGCAAAGGCCCGTAAAAATCAATGGCCTTTGCTTATGCGGTTGTATAATATCGTAACGGATCATTTAGAATCGGAATTCTTTTCACTAGGTGTGGAGGAGTTCCTAAAACGATGGTCCTGCGCCTTCAATAAAATCGTCAACAATCGGGTTGTTTTGGCGTGTTCGCCAATCCAAGGCCTAAGAACCACCTAAACAAACCCACTTTTGTTGTGTTGTGTGCCAGAACAATTCAGTGCCAACATGTGATAGATTGATTGTGAATGTCAAGTGCCATAATTTTATGAAACTGAATTTGTATGTGTATGAGGAACCAAATTTGTATGCGTTTGTGGAACCAAATTTGTGTGTAATGTGGTGAACAATAAAATTCCTTTTTCGCCTTTTACTAAAGATTGCCGTGGGGAAGGACAACCGAATGAGCCTATAGGCAAATTTTTGGGAGGCCTTGCCCGTTTGGGTGAAGCTTACTGTACAAATCGAAAAGTAGAATTCGATGTATTCGATATATCTGCTACCTTCGACCCGCCGCTTGGTTTTGCGGTCATGATGAGTTGCGCTGCTTGACTGCACATCAGAAGGCAATGGCGGCGCTTCGTTTCCGCAACTTTCATGACAGGAATCGCTCTACCATTGTGGCGGACTTGCTACTGATTTAAAGGGCCACTCGCCAGGTTTGACAATTTGAGCTGACAAGTGCAATTCGTACATGGGGCGTTCGCAATCACGTCTACCAAAATGTGCACTGCTACGTGCCGCGAAAATGGGTCAAATTTTAAGATGAACGCTTCTCCGCTTCCTTTCGCGGGCGCGCACCCAGAGAATATAGACACTTTTAGCTGGGCACACGTAACGAGCCTACGTAGCCGGCACGATACGTTGCGGACGCTGCATGCGAAGCGCTCAACGATACCTTTAGTTCACCGTATTGACCGTACCAAGATACGTTTGGTTCAACAAGACGTATGTTGTTATAAATAAAACAGCCACAGGTCAAAGCGATCCCGCACACAGCGCGCTATAAATGTTTTTTTTTCAGGACTTCGCTGAGGCGCCAAGCAATCTCTTTCTACTGCTCCGGGTGCCTAAACGAATCGTTCGTTTCTACTTCCGCTAGCAGCTCAACATGGTCCCTCAAAATGAAAAAAATGGTTGCAAATCTGCAAGTTATATCGCTAATGTCGTCAAAAGACGACAGTATTGCGTCTGCAGAGAGTGAACAAAACGTTTATTTGATGATCTGCGGAAGAAAATCGGTGAATGGTATTCTGCAGGCGCTGCGTTAGAGTGCCTCGAGCGTGTAGTGGAGGCGAACCAGCACATCGAGGCACGTTGGACACAAGTGAGTCTTCGAAAACGAAGGCGTGCAGCCCGCGGAGTATGCGCGCCAGTCTCGGAGGTGATAATTAAGGTGTAGAACGCAAAGAGACGGGCAGGTGCCACCACCGTGACGTCGTAGCAAAGCGCTGGAAACACCTTTTTCAGCATCGCATTGCACTCTCAGCCCACCACGATCAAACGCTACATTTCTTAGAGTTACTTAGAGTTACTTTCTTAGAGTTACGACGTGGAGTTTCTTAGAGTTACTTGTGTGTGCCTCTTCTATATAAAGGCAGAGATACAAAACATTGAATCATTGTTGTAGTGCCTCAGATATGCGCAATAATAGATTTTTAATTGAAAATCACAGAACTATGAACGCTATTCCTTAAGCAATATTGGTGGGTGCTGCGGTAGGGGTTGGCCGTTTGGTGCCATTTCAGGTATCGTTAGGGTGGACACACAGACAAACATGCAGACAGACAGACAGACAGACAGACAGACCAAAAATTTTTCGTCGGAGGTCCCCGAGAAAGACTATTGTCTTTAATATACTCGATTCAGGCAGGCTTTGTTGCTCTCAGCGTTCGACGCCATCGCTGCCGTTTTGCTATCTGGTTCCTATTTCAATCGAGATATCGCGAGAACGTCACGCCGCGTGCGCTTCACCGCGTCACGTTTACGCACGCTGCGTTTTTTTTGCACATGCGCACTTGTCTCCCATGGCAGTGCTGCGTACGTGGGCTCGTTATGTAAGCCCAACTAAAAGTAGCACGTCGTGAGCAAATGAATGGCCCTATACGTACACGGCAGTGCAGCGACGTTGGTCATCTACGTAGACGACTCTGCTCTCACGTTGCAAACAGTGGCACGTGACATGGCAAAAATTATTTAACACGGCATGCGTAGTTTCTGTAAGTTGTTGCTCCAAGAGAATAATAAAGCTCTAGATAAATAATGAGACGCAATAAGAGAATGTGAGCGTCTTTTTTTTTCATTTTTTTCCGTGAATCGCAACGAGATGCGGGGCTAATGTGGCGACGTTTCGCATGCGTTCGTGTCCCCGCGGTCAGCGCATCGAGCAGACGACAGGTCGTTTTCACCGGGAACTTTGTTCTGCAGCAGGAAAATCCCTACATAAATCAGGGCGGTGTTGATTGCAAATCTCAAAATTAGTAAAATAAACTTCATCTAACCATTTCATAATTCATTGTAGCTATATACAATTCCCATGCGATCACCTCTAATTCTTCTGTTAAGAGCCGATCCCCCGGAGTGCGTGTGATCTATATAAGCAAGCCATCATCATCAGCAGAACAGAGATTGTATCCTGAGTGACAGTTTTTTGCTGATTCTTTGCGTTTCCTGCGAATCCAACTGTAATGCATTTGCTTTACTGGAAGTTGACACACCTACGCACGCTCCAGGCGTTCTCCCGCCGTCGGAGGGCGCATAGAGAAAACTGAAAAAACGTCGAGAGTCCGTCGAAGTGTATTCTTAGTGATAAGAAAATTGTACACGTCTTCCGCGATTCCCTTGAGCAGATGACCTACCTTATCTTCGTCACACATGGTCGCACTCACGATTCCGCAAAGCTTCAAGACGGCCTCGATGTAGGTGGTGCATGTTTCGCCAGGTAACTGAGCTCTGCGTGAAAGCGTTTGCTCCGCCTGCTTGACCTTAGCTGTTGAGTCACCAAAACACCTCTTCAGCTCGTCCACGAAAATGTCCCATGTGGTCAATGCACTCTCATGGTTGTCGAACCAAAGAGACGCGGTGCCGACGAGAAAAAACACCACGTTCTCGAGCTGCTTAGCAGTGCTCCAGCGGTTGCTGCGACTCACTCTTTGGTAGTGCTTGAGCCAGTCGTCAACATCGTCATCCGGCTGCCCCGAAAAGGTCCTCGGCTGGCGTTCCGGCATGCCGCCGCGAGCTTGTCCTGGCGAGTGAGCGTGTTGCTCATCAGCAACGAGGCTGTTATGGCCTGCTCCCGCGTCCTCCATGTTTTGTAGCTGTGGTGGCAAGCCTGCCAAGCGTCTGCTCCGTCGCAAAATCGGTAGAGCTGGGTCGTCCAGATTGATACACCCGGCACCTTCCTACAAGCTGTTACGAGTGACTGTGTTTATTTAAAGATGAGGTGAAATGGCGTTGTGAAAGAGCAGCGTACTTCCGAGACAGGCCCAGCACGCTTCACCCAACCACACAGTCCAAGCGCCGCTCCACTACTCTTCTTCTTCCGCGCCCCGTATACTTTAGGCTCGAAAATCTTCGTTTCAATACTTTATTTCATGTTTATGTAATAAATACGTAATATAGAAAAAACGCAACAAATATATCCACACAACGTTACAATAAACACACAAACAGCAGCACTCTCGCTGCGCAAATTAAATAACTGTAATAAAAAATTGGCAGATCCCACGTACAGTGAGAATCGATGATATGCGAAGCACGAATGAGAAAGGTTGATATGTCAGTTTGAAATCAGCCTAACGTTACGACGTGGAGTTAAATGATGCCGCACATAACTTCCGTGTCATGATTATCATGTTTGAATGTGTCCCTTACCTTCGTAATCTATTCACGTTACGTCATACCGAATTGAGTATAAGTATTGAGTATAAGTATTGAGTATAAGAATTGAGTATTAGCAAAACGAACGCGATCACGCTATGAGCGTTGTATGTTGTGATGTTCTTACATGACACGTGTGTCACGATTATCATGTTTGCATACGCCATATACTTTCGTCGTCCATTGACGTCACGTAACGCCAAAATAGGTAAATGTGGAGCTTCCAAAATGGGCACGAGCGCGTCATCATGAAGGGCCCAATACACTCCAATACAGCGTTCATGCGCGCCCACGCTGGGCAAAGCGACGCTACGTTAGCAAAACGCGAGCACTCTATAGTCTGACAGCTGGCGCGACCGGCGCCAACAGCGTCCGTCGGCGTGGCCTGACGGGAACCGGCGCGAAATGCGACATGCTGCATTTTGCGCCCATGCGTTACCCAGACAACACCCCATATCCCTCTTTTCGGGACGGAGGGACGCCGGACGCGCTGAAATGCGCATGTGTCAAAGTAATGCATCGCGGCGCACGTCTGTGAGTATAAGGCAGGACCGGCGCCTGGCGTGGCAACGCCAGCGCGTGACCCGACGAAATGAACGCCGGTGAGCACGCACATCGCATCGAAATGTATTGCTGCCTTGACTGTGGCATGTAGTCCTGCTCTGACATGACACCCATCTCATATTATCATGTTTGCACCAGTCACATACCTTCGTCATCCATTCTCGTAATGTGATACCCAATTTGGCTTGTGTAAAGCTAGCGAAACTGCTGCGAGCGCATCATGAGTCTGGCATGTAGTCAGGTTGTTACAAGACACGCATGTCATGATTATCATGTTTTTATGTGTCATTTACCCATGTCATCGTTCGCGTCGCATAATGCTGAGTTTGGTACATGTGGAGCTATTAAAATGACCGCGAGAGCATCATGAGCGTAGCATGTAGTCATGTTGTTACATGAAACGCGTGCATGTTTATGATGTTCGCACCAGTATCATACCTTTATCATCCCTTCATGAACCGTAATACCAAATTGGGCTTAAGTGAAGCTAGCAAAACGGCCGTTAGCGGATCATGAGCGTGGCATGTAGTCATGCTGTTACATGTCACGCATCTCATGCATATCATGTTTGCATCAGTCGAATACCTTCGTCATCCATTCACGTACCGTTATATATAATTTGGTATATGAGACGCTAGCGAAACGCCCGCGAGCGCATCATAAGCTTGGCATGTAGTCATGTTGTTCCATTACACGCATGTCATGATTTTCATGTTAGGGTCTGTCGCTTGTGTTCGCCGCAGAATCTTGTCATATCATACCAGTTTCAACATGCCATATATATGAACGAAACCACCACAAGAGCTGCAGGACTATGAAATGTATATAATGACTTTATGACATCCATGTCATGATTTTCAAGTTATAACTAGTCAAATATGTTCTTCATACAGTTAATTTATGCCATACCAAGTTTGGTATTGATACCATAACCGAAACGGCCCGGAGAGCTAAAAAAATCGGCATCATATCCACGTAGTGAATGAAGGAGAGCAGCATTCGTCCGTCCATTCGTTCTTGCTTCCGTCCGTCCCTGCGTCCGTCTGTGTGACCGTCCATGCGTCCATCCGCCCCTGCGTTCGTCCATGCATCCGCCCCTGCGTCCGTTCATGCGTCCATCCATGCATCTGTGTGAGTGTCCTTCGTCAATCTATTTAACACTCTAAGTACCACCATCTCGCATCTTTTCGTCATACATTCCCCATATAGAAGCACCGCCATATAGCGGGCCTTCCAAGGACTAAACGAGAGGTGGCACGCGCACACTTTCTTACGGCTTGCGCTTCGGGTCTACTTCCCACCTTTAACCACCTCGAGTTCATGGTATATACTAGTTCACTGTATTCATGGCGCTGCAGCTCAACGCTCACTGAGCCTTTCTAAAATCAAGGACGTTACGCCCAGCGAGTATAACGTAGCAACCTTTTCCTGTCAGATAGTGCTCAATGTACGTGCCAATGGCTGCTAATGGGGATCGCAGCGTGCACAATAACTAAAGGCCAAATGCTCCTGTCTCTCATACCCCATTAGCAGCCACTGACATGTATATTGAGCACTACTTTTTATTGTTCAACAACGCAGAGATGAAATCTCTCAGCGGCACCACCTTGGAGGTCAAAATGTTTTACTTTTTACACACTACTACTACGTCTACGAGGGACGAACGGGTGCCGATAAAATAAAAGTCCGAGCAAGCCGTCTCGCCGCTCCAGTCGCACAGCTGGACCCGGGGCCACGTCACGCTGACGTTGCCGCACCGGTCCCCTTCAAGGAAAAAGGAAGCAACCTGTGGCAGAGTCATCGCGCCCTACCGCGAGCGGCCGCCACCCCCTAGACTCGCGCCTCCCGCCCGGAGCCCCCCTCCCACTCCCATGCCAGGCATCGCAAGGTCCCCGGACGCCGTCTGCTGCCCCGGAAGCCTTCTGCCCTGGTGCCACCTGACGCTGGACGGTCTCTGAGCCGCCCTGTGCACTAGAGTGCAGAGAAATCTGCACATCACCAGACCAACAAGTCGCCCTCCCTAGTCCCGCCAGCTGAGCGCCCGCGAGACCAGCGGACACGCCCCCTTCAGACATGGCAAGCCCAAGCAACCTCCCGGGGAGGGAGAACTGTTTTCTGTTCACCGCCCCCGATGGGGACGTGTCTATTGACGACCTTATAGATGCAGTTGAAGAGACAGCCGGACCTGATAGTGTGCTAGTCTTGCAACACATGGGGGGCGCGAAGTTCCTTGTGTGTACCCGGAACGCGAGTCAGGCCACAAAGCTTATGGTCGCAGATGGCTTCAAGGTTAACCGGGAGCACGTTACAGTAGAAGCGGTACGACCCCCAGTTACGTTTGTTAACGTATACCGCTTTCCAGCATATATACCAGACGGGGTCTTGATTAACACTCTTTCACAGTACGGCAAGATAAGAAGTGTTTCCTTTGCATCAGTTCCTAACCGACAAAACAAGCTTAATGGGGTTTGAGTAGTGCGCATGGAAATGAGCAGGCCAGTCCCAAACTTGACAACCACTGCGGGCCACCGTGTCATGTGGGAATACCACGGTATGCGCAGAGTGTGCGCAAGGTGTAACGAACCGGGGCACATGGCCACGGCGTGCGCAGCCGCTTATTGCAAGAGATGTGGTGTTTTTGGGCATGACACCGAAGGGTGTGTTGAGGAGTGTAAAATATGCGGCGGGCGGCACGGCACACGTGAGTGTTTCCGCAAACGCTCGTACCTTGCGGCAGCGCGCGGCGTTCCACCCGAGACGCGGCCAGTTACTGGTAACGACCACCCCAGCACCTCTCGCCCGCCTACCGGGACTGAACCGACATCAGGGCTTCACGTCCTAAGACCCAAGACTCGGCCCCACACGACAACGAATGTCCCGGACCTTGAGAGACGGAAGACGCCTGCACCGTATCAGCGACCCCCGCTCCCTTGAACGCAGGCTCCGAAGTGGGGGACGACACGAGCAATACTAGTTCAGATGGCGACCTGGACGAGTCGAGCGGCCATGAATCCGGCTCTCTGGAATCCACCCGCGACTTCTGGGGTTTGTCGCAACCTGCAAGCGAGGAACAAGAAGTGCGAACACAAATGCCGAGCCCCGAGAATGACGAGCCTGCATTCTCTGGTTTTGACGAGATTAGTTTCCCGCCACTTCCACCCCCGACGGCTCTCCCCCCAACCTTGAGGAGGTGCCCATCGTAAGCTCTGGCCGCTACGTCTTGCCGGAGACTGGCCACTTGAGCACGGACCAGTGCACCTCCATCGGGATGCAAACTGCCGGCGCAGCCCCGACAGATAGGCGTGAGCGTTCGAGATCAAGGTCCCTTTTAAGAGGCGAGGAAAGGTCACCCGGCGTGCCTTCGAGCCTACCCGCGAACCTTGAAAACAAGCCTCCGTGCTCCAAAGCACCCGTCTGTTCCAGCGACAGCGATGCCCCTCCCATTGCGAAGTCGCCGAAATTGGACGCACTACCGACAGGGAAAGGGCACTTGCCCTCAAGCCCAAGCGAAAAAAGATAGGCTCTTCCCCGAAGCACCCTCCCTTTCTTTTCCTCTCCGTGTCTGCTTGAAGGCGAACACAAGAGCGGGCGCCGCGACACCGCAACACGGTCCCCCCTCTCCCCCTCCGCCTCCTCGCGCATGCTCCGCTCTTTCTAACATGACGCAACACACCCCTCCCCCACGCTTGTTTTTGCTATCAGCGGTGGCCGCGCCGCCTACTCCCTTTCCCCCTCTGCTCCTTTCGCCAGCCGAAGCCACGGCAATGGTTTTTGTTTATGCTTATCTGTTGCGCAGCTGTCTGCTGTGCTTGCGATTATTCGGCACCATGGCTCCTATGACGCATCACTTAAACCACAGAGGGCTTTAGCCCAACTAGCAACCGCGCCGCCCGCGCCTTTACGTAAGCTCGGCTCCTTCGAGCATGCCGCCCCTGCCCAGGCGGTCGCCCCCCACCCCTTCCTTCATCCCAAGTCTTCTCCCCACGCCCACTAGAGCAGATCATGTCAACTTTCAAGTTTGCCACCTGGAACGTCCGCGGGTTTCGTGACAAATCGAAACAGCGAGACATTCTGACCTTCGCCCAAGCACAGGGTATTGATGTGCTCTTTTTACAAGAGACTAACTTCCGGTCGCCGTTAGAGGTCTCAACCTTCAGACGCGAGTTCCAGGTGGACGCTTTCTTCTCCCTAACTAACTCAAGGGCCTGCGGAGTGGGAGTGGTCTTTACTACGCGACGCTTCCGGCAAAAGGTGTTCTGCATCTTCGGTGCTGACGGCAGGTCGCTCATGTTGGACCTCTACATCAGCGAAAGAAGGATTCGGTTCCTGAACGTGTACGCCCCGGCGACGCGGAAGAACACAAACACCTTCTTCCAACAGCTGCATGACCTTCTTTCGGAACCCGTCCTGCACGTCCTCCTGGGGGACTTCAACTGCGTCGTAGACTCGCAGCGCGACGTCAGGGGACTGGGCCGAGGGGGGTCCACGTACTATGCTAGGAAGCTCGTGAAGACTCTTCGACACCTTCGGTTATCCGACGCGTGGCTCATCGCCCACGGCGACCTCTTTGTCGCAACTCGAGCCTGTCATCTCACAGCCAGTCGATTAGATCGAACGTATCTCCCTGACTTTCTCCTTTCCTCGCTCGTGGTGTGCGAAGTCCTTTCCCCTCCGGCAGACCTAGCGAGTCGGTCAGATCACCTCCCCCTTGTCACTACGCTTAGCGGCTCTTCTGGACTCCGTACTGATGACCATGGGTGGCGAGTGGATCCAGCGCTCCTGCAAGACGATGATAGCATCGAGCGCATTAGGGCGCGGATGCGGGCCTCCGTGGCGAACGCCCCGGACCTAACCCCACGCACGTGGGACACCTTGAAAGTGGAGTGGAAGGGACTCCTTCAAGACTAAGGCAAGGCCAGGAAGCGCCGCATAACCGCTAAACTGAATGAGATCCTGCGCAGAATACGCATCGTCAGGGGGGCGGAGACGATGACGACTTGCATGCGCGACTACCTGAACACCCTGGAAGTCGAGTATGCCCGGCTGCTCCAACTGCGCGCGCGCAGACCGCCTGGGGAGCGGGGCGCACCCATTAACCACCTTGGAGCGCACCCCAGTGACACAACTGGGAATGGAAGCATACAAATTACCCGAGTGAAACGCCCGGACGATTCTTTCGCAACCGAATCAGAGGGAATTCGCGATGTCTTCTGCGAGTACTTCTCGGCCCTTTTTCGGGACGCCGACAGCGACGGAGAAACTGGCGGAGAAGATAAGATTAGAGAGGTCTGCCAGTACCTCCCACGGCTGGGAGGAGAGGAGGTTGCGTTACTGAGCACGGAAGTGTCTGCAGAAGAGGTTAGGGGCGCGATAACAAGCATGCCCCCGAACTCGGCCCCCGGCACGGACGGTCTCACAGCCAACTTTTACGCCACTTTTTTCGACGATTTAGAGGGAGTGCTTATCGCACTGGCGAACATGGTGGTTTCGAAGCAACTGAAACCCGCTCGCAGGATTTCAAGCTGGACGGTTGTGCCCTCGCGATCTCCGGCATCAGCGTAGCTCCCGCCGACTGGTTCGCCCTCCGCGGTCTCCTGACGCCGTGCAGCTCTCGCATTGTGGCACTCGGCTGCTGACCCGCAGGTCGCGGGTTCGAATCCCGGCTGCGGCGGCTGCATTTCCGATGGAGGCGGAAATGTCGTAGGCCCGTGTGCTCAGATTTGGGTGCACGTTAAAGAACCCCAGGTGGTCGAAATTTCCGGAGCCCTCCACTACGGCGTCTCTCATAATCATATGGTGGTTTTGGGACGTTAAACCCCACAAATCAATCAATCGCATTGTGGCACCCCGCCCTTGGACTGCTTCGACCGGATCCCCACTTTCCTATCTCCTTCTTTTTTCCTCTCGTTGGCTGTCTTCTTCTGCTTCTACTTTCCTTCTATTCTTTTTATCCCTCCTTCCCCCCACCCCTATAAGGCACTGCGCCGTGTCGCCTGAAGGCAGACAGAAATTAGGTGCCTTTTTCCTCTTCATTGTAACCACTACCACCACCAACTGAAACCCGCTTCCTTTGGAAAGGGGAGGATTGTCCTCCTACTGAAAGAGGGAGCCCCGCAGGAGGAGCTGTCGGCATGGCGCCCCATAACCCTGTTGAACGTGGACTATAAAATGGTTGCTTCCATCCTTAATAGCCGCCTAAAGCTCCTCTTGCCATCCATCGTCGCTCCCTGGCAGTCCTGTGCGGTTCCAGGCCGCTCGATCTTTGCCAACCTTACCGCAACAAGGGATGCCTTCGAATACATGTCTGCCAAGTCTCTGTCCGGAGCCTTTGTCTCCTTGGACCAGGCAAAAGCGTTTGACCGGGTGCGCCATGGATACATGATCAAGGTACTCCGCCAGTTCGGGTTCCCGACCTGCTTCGTAAACACCATCGCCTTCCTGTACAGCAACCTCACATGCCACGTAGTAGTAAACGGCACCCCGACGAGTAACTTTGTATACGAGAGAGGGATCCGCCAAGGGTGCCCGCTAGGGCCCTCCCTCTTTGTACTGTCGCTTGAGCCGTTGCTGGTGAACATTGACCGGAATATGCACGTCAGAGGCTTCCCGCTAACGGGGGAGCCCAACAGTAAGATCCTCGCTTACGCTGATGATGTATCCCTGTTCGTCAGGGACCCAGCAAGCCTGCAAGCGTTTTGGCGAACATTCGCACACTATGCTGACGTCTCAGGCGCGGCCTTGAACATGAGGAAGAGCAAGGCCTTACCATTTGGAACATTCCCTCATGGCGCTCTGGGAGAGTTGGAAAGGGTCGACGCCGTCAAGGTGCTCGACATATACTTTTGCTGCGGTGGCGTCGCCGACCTAACCTGGCAACGAGCGCTCGAGCAGGCACAGGATGCAATAGCACGCCTCCAACCGAAGGATCTCACGCTTCGTGAGAGGGCCATAGCCGCAATGACAACCATCTGCGCCTTTCCCTTTTATGTAAGCCGAATAGGAGTGATGCCTACCAAGACTACGACGCGATTGACAAGTATGATCGGAGCCTACCTGTGGGACGGCAAACCCGCGCCCTTACGTCGAACCCTCCTGCAACTCCCAGCTTCAGAGGGCGGCCTCGGACTCACGCATGTCCTGACGGCGAGCAAAGTGCTTGCCTTGAAGACCGCAAGGGCCTTGTTTCGCGCACCTGATTACGTGGGGAGGCCTTTAATGTGTTACGGGTGCAGCACAAACTCATCGTTCCTGAATGCCGACCGGCCGCTCGCCCCACTCGCCGAGACTCCCTCCACGTTCTATAAGGCAGCCGCAAACACCATGCGCGTGCTAGAAAAGGAGGCCCCTACGTGCGACGTAGATGAGACCCCGCCTGCTCGCATTGTGGAAGAAATCGCCAGCAACCAGATAACCTCCGAGGAGAGACGACGGTCGCAGAACTGGAAGCGGAAAAGCAAAACAGATGGGCGTGCCATCCCTTCGTCCGCCCAAGACTTCGCATGGAGGAAAAACTGGAACGTCCTCCCAACCCGCCAGCGCCTCCACAAGTTTGTCGTCACGCCTACACCCCGCTGTCCCAATTGCCGCGCGGATGAGACCCTGGTGCATACCTTATTTGAGTGCCCAGTGGTCAAACCGGTTTGGCGCCTGAGTGCGAGGGAATTTAAAATCCGTTCTCCCCCAGTCCTGAACAGAAACAAAGGCGCCTTTGCAAAGTTAGTGGCCCTCCGCACCATATTCATGGTCTGGAAGCGACGGTGCTTCGCTGAGGTTAGCCGCTCTCCGGTCAGAGCGGCCTTCCCGACCGTAGCTCGTATCCGCCACATGGTGTGGCGGCACCTCTCAGACCAACTTGAGGCCAGCGGCGAGGAAAAGTTTCTCCGCCGCTGGCATACGAGGTTTTTTCTCCTGCAAAAAGGCAAGTTACGCCTGCCGATAACCCCTTTTTAAGCGCACGCCAGCCACTGCGTTCCACTGTTTCCTGACCGGCAAACGGAAATTGCCAATGCCCCCCAACCCTGTCAATTGTATAATTATGTGTCTCGAATCTGTTCTCTGTACGGATTAACCCCTTAGTTCTTTGGAGCCCGACAGCGGTGACCATTATCGCAGCCTTTTTTGCCTGTAAACGGAAACGGGCTCTTTTGCGCGCGGGCCGTTCAGCGCTCTTATAGCCTTTGTATAACGAGTGTTCGAATGATCGCGCTTCTGTTGTAGTGTACAGCCTAAACGTGTTTTTGCTGTTCATCGGTGTCTTTACCGCGTGTGTCCGTGATAAGTGTCGGAGAAGAATTATGTATTTGATTACTTGTCAGAAGTGCAATAAACTTCCCTTTGTTTCGCCCCTTAGTTCTCTGGAACCCGAACAGCGGCGACCATTATCGCACCCTTTTTTCGACTGTAAACGGAAATGGGCTCTTTTGCACGCGGGCCGCACAGCGCTCTTGTAACCTTTGTATAACGAGTGTTCGAATGATCGCGCTTCTGTTGTAGTGTACAGTCTAAACGTGTTTTTGCTGTTCATCGGTGTGTTTACCGCGTGTGTCCGTGATAAGTGTAAGAGACGAATTATGTATTTGAATACTTGTCAGAAGTGCAATAAACTTCCCTTTGTTTCGTCCCAAAAATTGGCAGATCCCACGTACAGTGGGAATCGATGATATGTGAAGCACGAATGGGGAAGGTTGATATGTCACTTTAAAATCAGCACAACGTCACGAGGTTAAAGTAAATGATGCCGCACATGACTTCCGTGTCATGAATATAGTGTTTGGATGTTTCGTTTGCCTTCGTCCTCTATTCACGTCCCGTGATAACAAATTTAGTATATGTGGAGCTAGCGAAACAGCCGCGAGCACGCTATGAGCGTTGTAGGTTGTCATGCTCTTACATGGCACGCGTGTCAGGATTATCATGCTTGCGCCAGTCATATATTTTGTCATCGATTGAAGTCTCATAACACCGAATTCGATATATGTGGAGCTTGCGAAACGGCCGCGAGCGCATCATGAAAGGCCCAATATAGTCTAATGTACAGTTGACGCGCGCGCACGCTGGGCACAGCGACGCTACGTTAGCAAAACGTGAGCACTTTATAGTCTGACACCAGGCGCGACCAGCATTCGTCGGCGCGTCCTGATTGACACCGGCGCAAAATGCGACTTGCTGTATTTCACGCCGATGCGTTGCCCAGACAACACTGCGTCTCCCTCTTTTCGTGACGAAGGGACGCCGGACGCGCTGAAACGCGCATGCGTCAAAGCAACGCAGCGCGGCGCTCGACTGTGAGTATATGCCAGGACCGGCGCCTGGCGTGGCAACGCTGGCGTTACGCGACGAAATGAACGCCGGCGAGCACGCACACCGCATCGAAATGTATTGGTGCCTTCACTGTGACATGTATTCATGTTCTCATATGACACGCATATCATGATTATCATGTCACTTTGCGGCAGTCGCATACCTTCGTCATCCATTGGTGTCACGTAATACAATATTTGTTATATGTGAAGCTAGCGAAACGGCCGCGAGCGCATCGTGACTGTGGCATGAAGTCATGTTACATGACCCGCATGTCTTGATTATCATGTTAGAGTCTGTCGCTTGTGTTCGCCATGCAATAGTGTCATACCATACCAGTTTTACAGGATATCATGTGAATGAAACTACCGCAAGAGCAGCAAGCCCATGACATGTAATTCATGAAATTTAAGGCATAAAAATCTCGATTTTCATGTTATCACTAGTCAAGTATGTTCTTCATAGAGTCATGTTATGCCATATCAAGTTTGGTATTGATACCATCATCGAAACGGCCAGAGAGCTAAAAGTCGTAGGCGGCTAGATAGATAGATAGATAGATCCTACGTAACTTGGGAATCAATGCTATGCAAGGGGACTCTGTTGTAATTTTTTATTGAGTGAAACATTATGAAGTGGCCCTAAATATACGCAAGAAATTGGATGGTCAACACTGGAACCAGCATTGGCGTTTCACGAAAATTTGGCTCTTCTTGCAAAATATTTCTAAGTCCTTTTTTTCTATTTCTAAGTTTAGGAGGTGATCCTGAGTGGGCGCGGCGAGGCAGCGGTAACCATGTGAGTGGGCGCGGCGAGGCAGCGGGAACCATGTCGCTCATCCAGAAATTTTTGTTCACCAAACAGGTCTGCATTTTCGTCGCAAGTATCGGCGCCAAACCGGTATTTGGAGCGGATGAATACGTCTGCGCAACTCAGGTAGGCGCGTGCACGGGTTCAACGTGTCGAGAAGATTACCACTTCGAAGACATCGGCTATCAACCATTGCTGCTGCCCCAACAACCACAGCTGCGCAGCCTCAGTCTTCTGCACTGGGGTCTTCCAGCGACTGTGACGTCATCGGTCCAACCTATAAAGGATCAACCGTGGCGGCAGTTCACCAGTGGGCGCGGCAAGGCAGCGGGAACCATGTCGCTCATCCGGAAATTTTTGTTCACCACACAGGTTAGTGAAACCGTGTCGACACTTCGCTGCGATGATCCAATGCTGATTATTTTGCCGTGCCCACGGTCCTGTGTCTTGTATGTTCAAAACTGCTTGCGTATATGTGTGCTTCTTCTTTGTGGAGACGTGGAAGAGAACCCAGGTCCTACCGTTCAGGAAATGTTCGCGAAAATTCAGAGTGGCCAGGAAACCATCTTAAAGGAACTTACTGATGTTCGAGAACGACTAACAATGACTGAAATTACTGTTGCAAATTTCGACACTCGATGGAATGATCTCGACAAACTGCTCCTTGAAATTCGGGAGAAAACTTTGCAAATTGACACACTACAGACAAAGGTATCAAATCTCGAACGAGTCATTGAGCAACAGTCTCAAAAACTTGTCGATTTGGAAGACCGGAGCCGCCGTTCCAACCTTGTCGTCTTCGGCGTTGAAGAGGACAGCGAAGAAAACGATGAAAGCTTAAGAAGAAAGGTTATAGATGGCATTTTCGAACGGAAGCTTAAACAGAAGTGCAGCTCTGTCGCTAGAATCCATCGCATTGGAAGGCCTGGTGCCACTAAAAGGCCAGTTATTGTTTACTTTCAAGATTTTCTTGAGAAAGAGACAACTTTGCGCCGTGCGAACAACTTGAAAGGCAGAGACATATTTGTGCAAAAAGATTTTAGCAGAGCTACGCTGCGCAAGCGTAAGCTTTTGTGGAAACCAGCGAAGGATGATAAAGCTAACGGCAAAGAAGCGTATCTTATTCATGATAAGCTGAAACTTGATGGGACCCTTTATGCGTGGGATGATTCCAAGAACAACCGTGTTATCATTAATGCTCCTAGGTCACGGAAAACCAATTGACAGGTAGATCAGCGTGACTCGAGGCAGCTGCGTGTCCTAAATGCAAATTTCCGCAGTGTTGTAAATAAAATTGATAAACTGGAAGATCTGCTTCTGAAATACGACCCGCATGTAGCAATCATAACAGAAACTTGGCTTCACGAGAGGATCACGGATGATATGCTAATCGGTCCCTCGCACCAGATATTTCGCCGCGATCGCGTTTCCCGCGGTGGTGGGTAGCGATAATATTGAAGAGCACGTTTTCTGCTACATTGTTGCCCCAAATTGATGAACATGAAAGTTTATTTCTAAAAGTCAACTGCAGGGGCCACATTCTTACAGTGTGCGCTGCGTATCGTTCGCCCTCATCGCCATCTCAGTCCTTATCTTCTCTGTACAGATACATGTCTTCCCTGGTTCATAAAAAAATTATAATGGCAGGTGACTTTAATTTACCGTTAATCGACTGGTCTCGGAAAAATGTTACTGATTTGCTCGATTGCCCATTGGTGGATATAATGCTAGCATGCGATTTACAACAAGTAGTACGCACCATCACGCATGAACTTGGTGACAGCGGCTCAATAATAGACCTTGTTTTCGTAAGCAACGCATTTACCGAGTATGAATTAAGTTTGGAGCCGGGAGTATCGGACCATAAAATAGTACTTCTTACATGCGATTTTGATAAGTGTGTACCTAATATGCCTGTACTTAAAACAATCAAAGATTTTACGCGTGCTGATGATCAATCCGTACTTGACAGACTGTGTGAGCTTGTTGACAATATTTATGATACTGATCCACGAACGCTTTGGGAAACATTCAAGATAACTGTGAAGGACTGTATTGACAAGCACGTTTCCTTACGCCGCATCAAGTCACGGCGCAAAAGTCACTGGATTGATCGGAACGTAATACACTTAAAAACAAGACTAAAACGCGCAAGAAAAAAACAGGTCGTAAGTGTTCAGCAGATACAGACGCTGCAGACTGAGCTCTCCACAGCTCTGGCGACTTCTAGAGACAAATATTTTGGAATAACGCTGCCAAACTTCATCAAAGAAAGCCCGGAAAAATTTTGGCGTTATCTAGCCTCCAAAAGTGGTAAACTAGAACAAATCCAACATAATGATTCTCTTATTACCGATGCCCGTTTTGTGGCCGACGAGGCAAACGACTACTTCCATTCAGTATTTTCCGCACCGCACGATGACAGTTATCCCTTGGTTCCTACAGCCTGCCATCCTGAAGATTTTATATGTCAAAACGGCGTGTTATCACTGTTGGTCAGTGTGCGAGCCAAGTCATCTAGTGGACCAGATGGCATACCCAACGCATTCTTGCGTAGATACGCCGAACCAATATCTCACATTTTAAATGAAATTTTTCGTTTGTCCTTAGCGCCTGCCATTTTGCCTTATGACTGGCTAGTTGCTCGCATATTGGCCACACACAAGAAAAACGATCAATTGCGGATAGAAAACTACCGCCTGATCTCTTTAACGTCTACATGCTGTAAATTGATGGAGCACATTGTTGCTCACTACATAACAGACTTTCTTGAACGTAACGGCTTACTTTCCGAATTTCAGCATGGTTTCCATAAAGGGCTATCGACGCACACACAGCTGATAGCTACGGTGCACGAGATTGCCTCTGCCCTTGATTCGGCCAGCCAGATTGACTTAGTATTCCTCGACTTCAGCAAAGCATTCGATCGTGTTCCTCATGGTAAGCTTATAGGCAAACTGCTAAACATTGGTATACACGATTTTCTTGTTAACTGGATTAACTCTTACCTTTCCAACAGGACTCAATATGTGGAGATCTCTGGGTGCTCGTCAGGCGCATTACCTGTCTTATCGGGTGTTTCACAGGGAAGCGTCTTGGGCCCAATTCTCTTTTTAATTTATGTAAATGATATAACTTCAATTGTCTCGTCGGATGTTGAAATACGATTATTTGCAGATGATTGCATAATTTTTAGAAAAATTACATGTACTGAGGATCAAATATTCTTAAATGACAGCTTGAGACGTGTTGGCCAATGGTGCACGTCGTGGTCCATGAAGTTAAACTCGGACAAGACTGTTCTACTGCGAATCGCAAATAAAAGAGAGCCGCTTAAGTTTTCTTACTGTATCGATGGAGTGACTGTTGAAGAAAACCCGGAATACAAATATCTAGGGGTGACAATTGCCAATACGTTATCGTGGTCTAAGCACATTGAAAATACCTGCGCAGCTGCCATGCGCAGGCTTGGGTTCATAAGGCAAAAACTTAAAGCTGCCCCTACAGAAGCAAAACTGTTGGCTTGTAAGACCTTAGTGTTACCTAAGCTTGAATACGCCAACATTGTTTGGGACCCCTTTTCTAAGAAAGACAAGCAAGAGCTAGAAATGGTGCAGCGCCGGGCAGTGCGTTTTATTTCCAACAAGTACAGATCCACTGATTCCCCATCTTCGTTGATGGTGCAAAATGGAATTTCAACTTCAGAGCAGCGACGTAAACTAGCCCGCCTACAATTTTTGTTTTCGCTTTTTCATGGCCACCTGAAGCTTAACGCAAACCCTTATGTCAAGCCGTTCTTACCTCGAGCATCGAGACATCGCCACTCACACAATCTTCTTCCTTACAAAGCTCGCACAAATCTATTCAAATACTCTTTCTTCCCGCGGACCATTGCGGATTGGAATGCATTACCGAGTTCGATTTTCTCTGCACGAATTGCGGCCGCTTTTTCAGCGAAGGTGTTTGCTGCCCTAGAATAATTATCGTCTTTGTTTCAGAGGTTTGCTGACCGATTGCTGGTGCTTTTCTAGTTTTTGTGTAGCTCTCGAACGGTTGAGGATGTTTTAGTCGGGGGTTTTCATTGTTTGTTAGGAAAAGTGCGTATTTGTCTGATTTTATTTTCGAAGTTGAAAAATTTAGGGTGGTCCTTGAATGTACGAGCTCTACTGTATAATGGTTTTGTTTGCTTGACCTTGAGACAGTGTGATCGTTGCAACTTTCGAGTTTACAATGAGTTTTGCACTGTGCAACGTTTTTTTTACCTGAAAATGTGTGTATAAATGTATGAATGTGTGTATTTGTTTATATATCTATACTGTTCGTGTGTATGACCAAAACATGCAAATTGATATGTATTCACCGCTACCATGCGATACATGTAACTTTCCCATCTGCCCTCTTGCTTGGTCCTTATAGGACTGCAGTATGTATTAAATAAAAATAAAAAAAATAAATATTTCTAAGTTTAGGAGGTGATCGTGAGGGCACCCAGACGTAGGCGATTCGATAGATAAAAATAGATAGGTGGATGGATGGATGGATGGTTGGATGGATAGAAGGATAGATGGATAGATGGACAGACAGACAGACAGACAGACAGGCAGACAGACGACTGGATGGACGGATAGACAGACGGACAGACGACTGGATGGACGGATAGATAGACGGACAGACGACTGGGTGGACGGATAGACAGATGGAAAGAAGGACGTACGGACGGACGGACAGACGACTGGATGGACGGATAGATAGACGGACAGACGACTGGATGGACGGATAGACAGATGGAAAGAAGGACGGATGGACGGACGCACAGGTAGACAGGCGGACGAATGAACAGAGAGACTGATGGACAGACAGACAGACAGACAGACAGACAGACAGACAGACAGACAGACAGACAGACAGACAGACAGACAGACAGACAGATAGATAGATAGATAGATAGATAGATAGATAGATAGATAGATAGATAGATAGATAGATAGATAGATAGATAGATAGATAGATAGATAGATAGATAGATAGATAGATAGATAGATAGATAGATTCGCTAAGAAATGCTTCGTATTTAAAAACCGGGTCAGGGACCCTTCAAGGAGCTTAGCCCCTTAAAACTACGAAATACGAAGCGCGCGAAGTATGAAATAGAGGCATGCTCACATGCCGTTACTCCGGCACTTCCAACCTAACTTTGATGGAAGTGTACACAGCTGCAAGTATTTCTCGTCAATATGGAAGCATCAACTGAAATAAAGATGGCTATATTTGACATCCGTTATTTAAAAGGTATACGTTAAAAAATGTGTATTGTGTAGAAAAGTTCTGTGATAACACATATGTATTAACGTTAAAAGCCAGAAACCTACAAAAAGACTCTATATAAACTTGGTCAAGTACTCTAGCCATTTTTCAACACCCCGGAACGTGGACCTTGGTTCAATCATTGCTCAGGTCCTTCCTCAGCTAGTCGAATCAATCTTTCGCCTTTTACTAAAGATTGCCGTGGGGAAGGACAACCAAATGAGCTTGTAGGCAAATTTTTGGGAGGCCTTGCCCGTTTGGGTGAAGCTTACTGTACAAATCGAAAAGTAGAATTCGATGTATTCGATATATCTGTTACCTTCGACCCGCCGCTGGGTTTTGCGGTCGTGATGAGTTGCGCTGCTTGACTGCACATCAGAAGGCAATGGCGGCGCTTCGTTTCAGCAACTTTCATGACAGGAATTGCCCTACCATTGTGGCGCACTTGCTACTGATTTAAAGGGCCACTCGCCAGGTTTGACAATTTGAGCTGACAAGTGCAATTCGTACATGGGGCGTTCGCAATCACGTCTACCAAATGTGCACTGCTACGCGCCACAAAAATGGGTCAAATTTCAAGATGAACGCTGCTCCGCTTCCTTTCGTGGGCGTGCACCCGGAGAATAGACAATTCTAGCTGGGCACACGTAACGAGCCTACGTAGGCGGTACGATACGTTGCGGACGCTGCATGCGAAGCGCTCAACGATACCTTTAGTTCACCGTATTGACCGTACCAAGATACGTTTGGTTCAACAAGACGTATGTTATTATAAATAAAACAGCGACAGGTCAAAGCGATCACGCACAAAGCGCGCTCTAAATGTTTTTTTTTTTTTCAGGACTTCCCTGAGGCACCAAGCAATCTCTTTCTACTGCTCCGGATGCCTAAACGAATCATTCGTTTCTACTTCCGCTAGCAGCTCAACATCGTCCCTCAAAGTAAAATATACTCGATTCGGGCCGGCTTTGCTGCTCTCTCTGTTCGATGCCATCGCTGCCGTTTCGCTATCTGGTTCCAATATCAATCAAGATATCGCGAGAGCGTCACGCCACGTTCGCTTAGCCTCGTCACGTTTGCGCACGCCGCATTTTTTTTATGGGGGGGGGGGGGGGGGGCGTACAAGCGCATCTCTGAAATCGATACGTTACGCACTGCACATGCGCAGTTCTCTCCCGTGGCAGTGCTGCTACAGTGTCTACAAATAGACTGCCTAGTGTGCTGAGCGCGCGCGTTCCGTACGAGAGAGGCTGGCCGCGCATGTGATGACTTCACTGAGATGCCACAAGCGGCGCTGCGTGTCGGGAAGGTGCACGAACGCGCGAAATTCCTGTCATCCTGTTGCTGCCCGATCTTCGCCACGTTTAAAATCAGTGGGTGACAGCTGAAATCTGATTTTCTGTGAAGTTCGATGGCGCCATTGGTACACTGCAACACCCGGAGATGTTGAAAGCTAAGCGGTAATGCAAATAAAGGACGTGTATTGTACCCGTTCTTGTTGTGTCTTTGACTGAGAAGTAAATCGATATCTGATAGTGTGGCAGCAGGTCAACACTAATGGCAACATTGACTATGTATTTGCTCTGTTGTTCCTTTTCATTTGCAGCTGTGATGGATGTGAGACATGCCCTATAGTGGGCGCACGATTCAAGGGCCGTTTCTGCAGGAACTACAACTTTTGTGAAAGGTGCTTCTAAACAAATCAGGTCCACAAGCATCCCTTCAATGAAATATCCAGAGTTGGTGTGTATTTGTAACTGATGTATTACTGCTAACAGACAGCTTTTTTTTGCAAACTAACATGTACTGTTATGGCTACATATGTATTTATATGCGGTTAGGATCGGAATTGCGGAACCCTAGTATTGCGTTGTACACAGATAGCTTATAAGCAGTCACATTTTGTCTTTGGGCAACATCTGTGAGTACTAACAGATAGTCTATTTAGTGGCTTTTAGTTGTTGGGTTTTCAGGGGGGGGGGGTCATTTTGGGAATTAAAATGTCATGAATGGAGAATGGAGGGAGGCGCAGCGATGGCGTAGTGGTTAGAGCATCCGCCTCGCATGCAAAAGGTTTGTGGTTCGAATCCCGGTGCCGCACAGTTCCCAACCGGATGAAAAAAAAATCCGCGTGGTAATGGAACTGCATTACGAGGCCTAGGGTGCGGCCTCACCGGTAACCACCGCCGGGAACGCACTCCCTCACCAGAGAAGGATTGGCCACCCTGGTGCAGTATCTGGCTACTACCTCCCACATGGATACGTCAAATAACTCGCGGCCCTCAGTCCCCAGCAGCTGTTAAGAGGGTGCTAAGAATCTCTGGATCCGGACAGGCTGCCACTGGAACCTGAACTTGGCAACGTTTACCACTAGAACCTTATCTAGTGAGCTAAGTCTAGCTGTACTATTCGAGGAGCTAGAGGGTGTTAAATGGGATATAATAGGGCTCAGTGAGGTTAGGAGGACAGATGAGGTCTATACTGTGCTACAGAATGGACACGTCCTTTGCTATCGGTGCTTGGCTGACAAAAGAGAACTGGGAGTGGGGTTCCTAATTCACAGAAACATAGCTGGCAACATAGAGGAATACTATATCATTATTGAAAGGGTGGTAGGTATCGTAATTAAACTGAATAAGAGATACAAGATGAAGGTGGTACAGGCTTACGTGCCTATATCCAGCCATGATGACGCTTCAGTTGAAAGCTTCTATGAAGACGTGGAATCCGCAATCCGCAAGGAAAAAGCACAGTATACAATACTGATGGGAGACTTTAATGCAAAGGTAGGGAAGAAGCAGGCTGGAGACCATGCAGTAGGAGATTACGGCATCGGTACTAGAAACGCCCGAGGAGAGCTACTAGTAGAATTCGCAGAACGCAATATTTACAGATTTTGAATACCTTCTACCGAAAACGAGGAAACCGCAAGTGGACATGGAGGAGCCCTAATGGCAAAATTAAGAACGAAATAGACTTTATAATGAGTGCACACCCAGGCATCGTGCAGGATGTGGAAGTGATTGGCAAGGTACGATGCAGTGACCATAGAATGGTACGGTCTCGAATTCGCCTAGTCTTGAGAAATGAACGACAGAAACTGATACTCAAGAAGCCAATCAATGAGCTAGCACTGAGAGGGAAAGTACAGGAATTCAGAGTCTCGCTTCAGAACAGGTACTCGGCTCTTTGTGAGGAAACCAACCTTAGCATAGATACAATGAACGATAATCTGACGAATATCATTACGGAGTGTGCAGTTGAAGTTGGAGGCAGGGTAGTTAGACAGGACACTGGCAAGCTTTCCCAGGAAACGAGGAATCTCATTAAGAAGCGTCAAATCATGAAAGTCTCAAGTACAACAAACAAAATAGAACTGTCAGAGCTTTCGAAGTTGATTAATAGGCGTAACGTATCCGATGTAAGAAGGTATAATATGGAGAGAATTGAACACGCTCTGAAAAGCAGAGGAAGCGTCAAAGCAGTGAAGAGGAAACTTGGGATAGGCAAAAATCGGATGTATGCACTAAGGGACAAAGAAGGCAAAATAACTACCAATATGGATAGGATAGTTAAAATAGCGGAGGAGTTTTACAGAGATCCGTACAGTAGTCAGGACAACCACGACTTTAATAGTATGAGAACTAACAGTAACCCAGATGACACCCCACCAGTAATGACAGAAGAAGAAAGAAAAGCTTTGGAGAACGTGCCAAGGGGCAAAGCTGCTGGTGAGGATCAGGTAACATCAGACCTGCTGAAAGATGGAGGACAGATTGTGTTTGAAAAACGAGCCACCCTGTTTACGAGGCGTCTCCTGACTGGAAGAGTATCAGAGTGTTGTAAGAACGCTAACATCATCTTAATACATAAGAAAGGAGATGACAAGGACTTGAAGAATTACAGGCTGATTAGCTTGCTCTCTGTAGTATACAAGCTATTTGCAAAGGTAATTGCTAACAGAGTAAAGAAAACATTAGAATTCAATCAACCAAAGGAACAAGCAGGATTTCGAACAGGCTACTCAACAATCGACCACATTCATACTATCAATCAGGTAGTTGAGAAATGCTCAGAATATAACCAACCACTATACATAGCCTTCATAGATTACGAGAAGGCATTTGATTCAGTAGAAATATTAGCCGTCATGCAGACACTGCGGAAACAGGGCGTCGATGAAGTATATATAAACATCCTGGAAGAAATCTACAGGGGATCAACTGCTACCATAGTGCTTCATAAAGAAAGCAACAGAATGCCAATTAAGAAGGGTGTAAGGCAGGGGGACACAATCTCCCCAATGCTATTTACCGCATGCTTACAGGAGGTTTTCAGAAGCCTAGAATGGGAACAGTTAGGAATAAGAGTTAATGGAGAGTACCTTAGTAACCTGCGCTTCACCGATGACATTGCATTGCTGAGTAACTCAGGGGACGAATTGCAACTCATGATTACGGAGTTAGACAAGGAGAGCAGAAAGGTGGGTCTTAAAATGAATCTGCAGAAAACAAAAGTACAACAACCTCGGAAAAAAGCAGCGCTTCGAGATAGGTAATAGTGCACTTGAAGTTGTAAAAGACTATGTCTACTTAGGGCAGGTAATAACCGCAGAGCCTAACCACGATATCGAAGTAACTAGAAGAATAAGAATGGGGTGGAGCACATTCGGCAAGCACTCTCAAATTATGACAGGTAGATTGCCACTATGCCTCAAGAGAAAGGTGTATAACAGCTGTATCTTGCCGGTACTTAGCTACGGAGCAGAAACCTGGAAACTTACAAAGAGGGTTCAGCTTAAATTGAGGACGACGCAGCGAGCAATGGAAAGAAAAATGGTAGGTGTAACATTAAGAGACAAGAAGAGAGCAGAGTGGATTAGGGGACATACGGGGTTTAAGGATATCATAGTTGAAATAAAGAGGAGGATATGGACATGGGCCGAGCGTGTAGCGCGTAGCCAGGATAACCGCTGGTCGTTAAGGGTAACTGACTGGATTCCCAGAGAAGGCAAGCGGGTTAGGGGGAGACAGAAGGTTAGGTGGGTAGATGAGAATAAGAAGTTTTCGGGTACAAATTGGCAGCAGGAAGCACAGGACCGGGTTAACTGGCGGAACATGGGAGAGGCCTTTGTCCTGCAGTGGACGTAGTCAGGCTGATGATGATAATGATGATGATTGTGTTGCTGTGTCAAAGAAGTTATCGGTCGAACAAGGAAAAGGTGTCTTGTTCCCCGTACTAACGGATCTAGCACGGTTTCCTGAATGAAAAAGTAGGATTAAGAGGGCAGACAGAAGGCTCAATCCGAAGGCTGTCGTGTCAGAAAAGCATTCTGAGAGTGACTCCACCGAACTATCTTTTCGGATTAGGGTGAACGGTGTCGGGAAGGAAATCGCTGTTTAGGCGAAATTTCAAATATTATTATTTTCCTTAAAAATCAAAAATACCCTTTCGAGTTTCATTCACACATTTTTTTCCTATGTCAACGTCGGACTCCCTTGCCAACAACGCTTTGAGTATCATATGCGGCGAGTGTCAGATTATTCATGGGAATGTTATCATTCTTTATTTTGACTCGAATCCCAATGGAATGCAGGCTAAGAGGTAAAGCTTTCAGGGTCTTCTGTGATAACTCTTCCTTTCAAGAACAAAGCACACTTTAAAAAAAACTGTGGTGGTTATACCGTCAATGGTTTTTAAAATTAATTTGTTTGCGTACAGCAAACACTTTGAGCATCTATCTATCTATCTATCTATCTATCTATCTATCTATCTATCTATCTATCTATCTATCTATCTATCTATCTATCTATCTATCTATCTATCTATCTGTCTGTCTGTCTGTCTGTCTGTCTGTCTGTCTGTCTGTCTGTCTGTCTGTCTGTCCGTCCGTCCGTCCGTCCGTCCGTCCGTCCGTCCGTCCGTCCGTCCGTCCGTCCGTCCGTCCATCCATTCATCCATCCATCCATCCACCCACCTATCTATTTTTATCTATCGAATCGCCTACGTCTGGGTGCCCTCACGATCACCTCCTAAACTTAGGGTCTTAGAAATACTTTGCAAGAAGAGCCAAATCTTCGTGAAACGCCAATGCTGGTTCCAGTGTTGACCATCCAATTTCTTGCGTGTATTTAGCGCCACTTCATAATGTTTCACTCCATAAAAAATTACAACAGAGTCACCTTGCATAGCATTGATTCCCAAGTTACGTTGGATCTGCGTTTTTTTTCTTTTTTTTTTGCAGGCAGTATATTGCAGATGGCGAAATGTATGCCACGAAATGATCTTTATTTGGTATTGCAAAGTGCCAATACTGTGAAAGCAATCGTGTAGTTCTTATACAATAAAGCATTATGTAAAAAACACTCCGAAAATGCAGGAAAGTGTTAGTTGGCCTCGCGTGGCTCGGCCTCCTGCAGGCTTCGCAGCGCTTGCGGAGCGAAAGGATTGAACGCACCCTCTCGCACAGCAGCGCACCATGCGGGCGCTGCCGGCAGTCATCAGCTGCGGAGCCATCTCCTAGCCCGCACTCAGCACACTTAGCAGTATATTTCTAGACACTGTATAGTGCTCCGTACGTGAACTCGTTACGTACGCCTAACTAAATGCAGCATGTCGTGCACGTATGAATGGCACTATACGTACACGGCAGTGCAGAGACCTTGGTCCTCTAAATAGACGACTGTGCTCTGACGTTGCCAACAGTAGCACGTAACATGGCGAGAATTATTTAACAAGACATGTGTAGTTTGTGTTTGTTACTTAAAAAAATGATAAAACTCTACATAAATAATGAGACGCAATAAGAGAATGTGCGCGTCTTTTTTTTCTTTTTTTTCTCGTGAATCACAACAAGAATGGGGCTAATGTGGCGGCGTTTCACATGCGTTCGTGTCCCCGCGGTCAGTGCATCGAGCAGACGACAGGTCGTTGTCACCGGGATCTTTGTTCTGCTGTAGAAAAATCCTTAATTCAATCAGGGCCGTGTTGACTGAAAATCTCAAAATTTGTAACATAAAGTTCTTCAAACCATTTCATAATTCATTCTATATACGATTCCTATGTGATCACCTCTAATTATTCTGTTAAGAGCCTATCCCCCAGAGTGGGTGTGATCCATATATACAAGCCATAATCATCAGCAGCAGAACAGAGATTGTTTTCTGAGTGACAGCCTTTTGCTGATTCTTCGCGTTTGTCGCGAACCCAAGTGTAATGCATTTGGCTTGACTGGAAGTAGACACACCTATGCACGCTCCAGGCGTTCTTCCGCTGTCGGAGGGCGCCTAGAGAAAACGGAAAAATGCCGACAGTGATTCCGTCGAAGTGTATTGGACGAGAAGTGACCATTCCGGTGATGAGCTCACGCCTGTGTATGACCGAAAAGAACCTTCACCACCTTCAACCCCATCGACTGTGACGACTGCTTCAGCAAACTACACCGGCTGGATAACCTGAGTCTGCTGAATCGGCAAGCCATGTCAAGGAAGTTCGAGTCTCTGATTCAGAACGGCATCAAGGATGTTCTTATCAAACCTCCTCCCTTTCAACAAGATTGTTTTGGTTATCGGCCACCAGACATCTATGCTTTTTCTCACCAGGGTCCCAGACATCGACCCAAGCTCATGTGCACGTTCCACTGAACAGGAGCTGGTGTAATATACGACGTCAACATGACCACGTCTTGTGGGGAGCTTCCAGGGCTGATCAAGTAGAAGTTATTTAATTAATCCAAAAACTAGCATGCATTAGAGCGCCCAAGAAAAAAATAAGGGCTACATACAGTTACGTTACGTTACAGTGACATGGTATCCTAACTAGGGGCAACTAGCGTGGCGTAAAGTTTGTCCTCAAAGGTTACCTATTGCCATCCATTTCTCTTTCTCTCTCTTCAATCCCCTATTTTCCCACAACAGCGAAGGTTAACAAACGGGATGCTAACCCTTGGTTAACTTCCCGGTCCTCATCCTCTTCATCTCTCTCTTTAATCAGAACGTAGTCCGTCCATCTGTTTCAATATCACTTTAGTTAAACTCCATAAAATGGGTTGTGTGAGCAGAGTTTGCAGAAACGTGGGTGGTGATTTGCCCTTGCTGTACGCGCAGAGCCCCACACTGCGGAATCCTGCTGAGCAACTTCCCTGAATGGTTCGAACCACCATGGATAGCACAACGCTTCATCGAGACATTGTTCATCAGTGAAAACATTTGCCCCGTATCTATTTGTTACACTGCAAATGTCTTTGAAAGATGATAGTCTTGTTTCAGAATAGAGTGAACAAAACGTATATCTGATGTTCTGCGCAAGAAAATCGGTGAATGGTACTCTGGAGGCACTGCGTTAGAGTGCATCTAGCGTGTAGTGGAGGCAAACGAGCGCATCAAATCACGTCACACGTGAGACATCAGCACTATCTGGCAGTTATCTTGGAAAACGAAGCCCGTGCGCCCTGCGCGCCCGTCGGAGGTGATAAGGTGTAACACGCAAGGCGACGGGTAGGTGCCCCACCGTGTCGTCTTAGCAAAGCATTGCCTTTCCGTGCAAGCATTGCGTGGTCAGCGCAGCGCTATAAACACTACGGTCCTTAGAATTACTGATGTTTGTCTTTTATAGTAAGAGACACACATACAGAATATTGACGTGTTGTTATGGTGTCTCAGATATGCGCTATAATGGCTTTTAACTGACAATCACACAAGTATGAACGCTGAATCTCGAGGAATATTGGTGGCCACTGCGGATGCGGTCTGCCGTTTGAAGTATCCTTTGGTCACTTTGTTGCTGTTTAGGGTACCGTCAAGGGCGGACAGACAGACAGAGGAAAATTTTTGGGTCGAGGGTCCCCAAAAATCTTTAAAAATGGCAGCATATCCACGGCATGAATGATGGAGAGTGCGGCGAAGCATCCGTCCGTCCGTTTGTTCTTGCTTCCTTCCGTCCGCCCATTCGTCCGTCTGTGTGACCGTCCGTGCGTGCGTCTGTTCGTGCGTCGACACGTCCATCCGTGCGTCCATCCCTGAGTTCGTCCATGCATCCGCCCCTGCCTCCGTCCATGCGTCCAATCCGTCCGTGCAGCGATCCGTGCGTCCGTCCATGCATCTGTCTGTATGTCCGTTAGTCCATCTAGTAACACTCCAAGTACCACTATCTCGCATCTTTTCATCATATCTAATCCGCGTATAGAAGCACCTCCATCCAGTGGACATTCCAAGGACTAAACGAGAGATGGCACGCACACATGTGCACTTTCTTACGGCTTGCGCTTCGTGTCTACTTCCCACCTTTAACCACCTCGAGTTCGTGGTATATACTAGTTCACTGTATTCATGGCACTGCAGCTCAACGCTCGCTAAACCTATCTAAAACCAAGGAGGTTACGCCCAGTGAGCATAACCTAGCAACCCTTCCTTGTCAGGTAGTGCTCAATGTACATGACAATGGCTGCTAAGGGGGAATAAGAGACAGGAGAATTCGGCTCTTAGATAACGCCCACGCTGCGAATTTTTTATTTTTCAACAACGCACAGGACAAATCTCCCACCGGCACCACCTTGCAGGTCAAAGTGGAAGACTGGTTACGCACTACGACTACGAGGAGGGACGAACAAGTACCGCATTAAAGAGCTTCGCCTTCATTTTTCTATGTGCACATAAGCCATGTAAGATATACCTGGAAATAAAATTCTCTTAAACCCTAAGAGCTTGTACCACTTTAAAATATCAGTGCGTATGTTTCTTTTCTTCATCAGAAACATGTCTTTTTTTAGCAATATTGTTCCTGAGCACGAGAACAAATTGTCCTTACAGGTGAATGCAAAAACGTCACTTAACTGTGAATGACCCCCCTTGTTTGTGCATATAACCTTACTGTTGTAGTGGAGCACACGCACCAACGCATATGCGCCTTCGAAGATAACGAAAAAGCCCCGTGCTCTGATTGCGTGAGAGCCTGTGCCGCCTTCGCCAGACTTGTCGTACGGCCATTTTTTGTTGCAACCTCATTGCGACTTCTCTGCTCAAATAAACATCATAACATTTGGTGGAGGCTGCTGAGATCTCAAAGCAGACCTGGAGCTCCGCTCTCGCAAGTTGGCTGAGAGACCACCGCGAAACATGACTGACGCAGTCGCCAACCAACCCATCCCAGTTCAGCCAGCACCATCGGCTGCCCCGTCTACCTGCCCTGGCGCTACCCGCAAACGGGACCCACCATTCTTCAGCGGCAGTGGTGAACAAGACGTCGAAGACTGGCTCTCCTTGTACGAGCGCGTAAGTGCCAGCAACAAGTGGGACGACGACTCTAAGCTCGTCTACGTTATCTTTTACTTGGCAGACGTAGCTAAGCTTTGGTATACCAACCGTGAAACCACCATCGCCAACTGGTCCTCCTTCAAGATCCTCAGACTGAAGCGTTCGGCCGACCAGAGGTCCGCAAGCTCCGCGCTGGCCAGCGTCTACGCCACCGAGCCCAGCAGCCTGGCGAGACGTTTACTAGTTACATTGAGGATGTGCTCGACCTCTGCAGTCGTGTTAACCCATCTATGCCTGAAGAAGAGAAAATGCGGCAGATTCTCAAGGGCACCGAGGATGGCGCATTCCAGATGTTGCTAGCAAAAAGCCCGACCACGGTGGCAATCCTGGTAAGCCTGTGCCATAGTTTCGATGAATTGCGCCGTCAGCGTTCTATCGCCCGACAGAGTGTCCCAGCACCAGATTCGATCTCGGCCGTCGCACTCGCAAATGCCAACGTTCGCCAAGAAAGTCTGTCCAACCAGATCAATGACTTCATCAGAGAGGAAGTCGCCCGACAGCTCTCCCTGCTGCCGCATAGCGACGCGCCCACCAGAAGCCTGCCTTCGACACTTCAGCAGGCCATACGCTCTGAAATTTGCGATGCCCTCCCTACAGTACCAGCCCCTTACCCATGCGCTTCAGTAGCACCTGATCTCTCAACTGTCGGCTACGCACCACCTGCGCCACCTTCACCTCTCAGCTACGCAGCTGTGGTCGCACGGCCCCCACGGCAGCCAGTCTCCTTATCCGCTACATCTCCTCCAGCCTCGCCTCCGGTATATAGGACACCACCTCGCTTTTTCCGTACATCTAATCAGTGGCGCACCCATGACAACCGTCCTATCTGCTTCGCGTGTGGCATCGCTGGCCACGTTGCACGCTTCTGCCGCTGCCGTTCCACACTTACGTACGCCTCCTTTGGAACGCCTACCTACGCGCCTCAGCAGGACACCACGTCTAAATATTAACGGAGGCACTCCGACTCGGATCGCCGCCCATCAACCACTCGTTTTCCATCTCCTCGTCGCCGATCGCCATCGCCTATGCGTCGTCGACCACCTCCCGAGGAGGGAAACTAATCAGTGCAGTTCCAAGGGCAAGAACTGCAACTTCTGCGCAATTACCAAGGCCTCCATTTTCGCCGCAATATGTTGTTGATGTCGATGTTGAGGGAGCCACCTCACTAGCGTTAATTTATACTGGGGCCGCCGTTTCTGTGATGAACGCAAAACTTTGTCGCAAACTGAAGAAAGTGACCACATCTCTTTGTGGAATGGTGCTGTCCACGGCTAGCGCGCAACGCATTCATCCCTTGTCTGTGTGTATGGCGCACGTCGTCATCCAAGACGTTTTGTACATCGTCCAATTTTTCGTTCTACCATCTTGCTCTCATTACCTTTTCCTGAGCTGGGATTTCTTATCACGTCATGAGGCTATCCTAGACTGTTCCCGTGTGGAAGTGTCCCTTGTGCCAACATGTGAATGTTGGCACAAGGGACACCCGACCGTTCTCTGCTCTGCAAACTCATCGATGAAGACGACATCACCTTGCCTCCGGAAGCTTCAGTCCCTATAAGCCTTTCATGTGTAGCGCAACCTGACGCCACGGTGGTGTTCACGCCATCTCCGGTTTTTACTGAACGCAAGGGCATCGTTCTCCCATTTGCCGTTCTAACAATCGCGTCTGATTAACCGTAACGTTGGTTACCAACCACTGCAACTACCCCTTTGGCTTACTCCGTGGTGAAACCTTGGGATCGAACATATCGATGATATTATTCTCCCCGGCGAAACTTCATGTCACATTGCCGCAATCACTCATGCGTCTGAGGCATCAAGTTTGTTAGCCTTTGACAATGCTATTGACGCAGACCTTCCCCCCTTGCATCACCGCCAACTTGTTGCTCTTCTAACAAGTTTCGATCTTCTTTCGACTTTCAAGAAACTGCTTTGGGCTGCACCACGACTATTATTCATACTATTGACACCGGCTAACATTCGCCTTTGCGACAGCGTCCTTACCGCGTTTCCACCGAAGAGTGCCGCGTCATTACGGAGCAAGTAGCTGACATGCTTAAACGTGGAGTGATACAGCCTTCTCAAAGTGCTTGATCATCGCCTGTGGTTCTGGTAAAGAAAAAAGATGGCACCGTTCTATCTTACGTGGACTATCGCTGCTTAAACAAGATAACAAAGAAAGACGTCTACCCGTTACCATGAATAGACGATGCTCTTGACTGTTTACAAGGCGCCGTGTACTTTACATCATTGGATCTGCGTTCTGGGTATTGGCAGGTGCCAACGGCTGAATGTGATCGCCCTAAAACCGCCTTTGTAACGCCGGATGCCCTATATGAGTTTAAAGTTAAGCCTTTCGGGCTCTGCAACGCCCCTGTGACATTTGAGCGCATTATTGATACCATCTTGCGTGCCCACAAGTGGAAAACTTGCTTGTGTTACCTGGATGACACCGCAGTCTTTTCAGCTGATTTCCCGACCCATCTTGGTCGTCTCCACGAGATTCTGTCGTGTCTAACTTCTGCAGCCTACAACTTAACACCAAGAAGTGCCACTTCGAAGCACGAAAACTAACCCTCTTGGGACATGTCATCACAAGAGACGGTATTCTTCCGGATCACGATAAGCTTCGAGCTGTCACTGACTTCCCAATGCCCACATCACTGAAAGCACTAAGAAGTTTTATTGGTTTCTGCTCCTACTTTCGTCAGTTTGTGCGCAACTTCGCATCCATCATCGCACCTCTCACGAGTCTACTTTCCAACAGCAAAGGTATATCTGTATGGTCACCTGCATGTGAAAACGCATTTAGCCAGCTGCGTCGCCTGCTGACCACATCACCTATTCTTCGCCACTACGACCCCACTGCTGCCAGAGAAATTCACAACGATGCAAGTGGAGTTGGTCTTGGTGCAGTTTTGGCGCAACGGAAAGGCACCCAAACCGAATACGTCGTCACTTATGCAAGTCGCGCTCTCAATAAGGCTGAATTGAATTACTATGTGACAGACAAGAAGTGTTTGGCCATAATCTGGGCACTGACGAAGTTTCGCCCGTACCTTTACGGCCGTCCTTTCGACGTGGTCACAGACCACCACGCTTCATGTGATGATGTTTATTCGAGCAGAGAAGTCGCAACGATGTTTCAACAAAAAATGGCTGTACGACAAGTCTGGCAAAGGCGGCACAGGCTCTCGAGCAATCAGAGCACGGGGCTTTTTCGTTATCTTCCGAAGACGCATACGCGTTGGTGCATAAGCTCCACTACACTGTTTATAAAGTTTACTCATCTCGGTGTTTAGGAATGTCCTGTCCTTGTAAAACTTTTTGCATTGTACATCACTGCATATACAAACAAGTTATTTTCGCTGTATATAGCAGCTTGCACTGTATACATACGTATGATCATCATAGTCCATCCTTCTGTGTGCGCATAAGCTGTGTAAGACATATCTGGAAATAAAATTCTCTGAAAACAGTGCACCGTCTTGGAATAAACGGATGGTAAGGGACGGCTGAAGGCACAAAGAGGCTGCTGATGTTGCTACATGCATAATGCGTTAACGTAACAGTACCGTGAGAAACGGACGGCGCTCGGGTCAGCGACGAACTTCCCCAGTAGCCTGAAACAATATTTTTTTTCTTCGTTGAAGATGGAGTACAATATAAATACTGCTCTACGTGTGTACGAATTATATATTTTAGGTTCATTATGTGCAATTACACTGACACGGTAGTGTTGTACTACAATGAAGCGAAGTCCTAGGTATTTGTCTCGTTCAGCTCATTATGTACGTATCTTGCAGTTCAATGGACATACATATATATGTCTGCTAATGAATGTTTAATAAATATCTGTACTGCATACTTTCTTCAACGTATCACCATCTTCTTCAACATATCTTCATGTATTTTTTACTTTGCTTCTCGGGACTCTAATGCATGTTAGTTCTTGGGCATAAATTGCTTTCTATTGATGTTAGAAATCAACGTTGATGTTTTTTTTTCTTTATTGCAAATGTTGCAACCACGGCCTTTTTCCCTTCCGTTTTCTGTCGTGCTCGAATTTTTAAAGTAACCTTTTTTATCTGACTTATAACTGGCATTTCACTGCAGGTGTGATAAGTGTTTCTTATCTGTATATGCAGTACAAAGTAACGAAAAAAATTCATTCTCACCAGCCTCTATACAACAAGCACAATAACCAACAAATGATCAAGCACAACATACATGACACCTTTAAACAAAAGTGAACGTGCATGTCTGTAGGGTGTTCTAACACATGTTACTAATGACTACATACACTACATATATACACTAATCAGAATATGGACACTGTACATGATGACATATTTAAAGAATTTACAAGACTTGGTGAAGATGTTAGAAAATATGTACAACAGGTGTCAATATACGTACAATTTTCATAATTTACACCGTTAGAATAAAGTGCAAGAACTCACACCCATAAGGGGCACACACAAACACACAGAAAGAGTAAACACAGATTACATGTACTAATCAGACACTGACAGGTGACCTGGCTATAGAAACTATAGGCCAGGTGGAAAACTAACAGAACACGCCTGTAAACTACACTGTAGAAAAAATTACTCCGCGGCCGGAGTAAAACGCTTGTCCTCTAGCATTCCCCCTATTCGGAGCAATTTTTGCTTCGGCTCACTGGAGGAATTGCGTGGCGCCGCCGAAGTACTTTATACTGGCATTTTCCTTGGGCTGGCCGGATCGATTACGCGGAACCTCCGAAGCATTTTTCGCGGGTCTTTCACTCCGGCTAACCGGAGCTTTTGTGTGGTAACTCCGGAGTATTTTACGGGCGTACTTACTTTGTCCGGACAGAATTTCAGTGAGGTAAATCAGCACTTTTTTAAGTGTTCGCCCCACTGTTTGTTTATTGTATGCTGACCTTTTCACGCATTGGTTAAAAGTGGGAAGTCCCAGTTTTCATGCAAGCACTGCAGAATTACTGTGCCTTATTTTCCCGAGCTCTAGCAGATGAAGTTCAATAAAACGCTTGTATTCTTATTCCTTCATTTATTCAAAGTAAGGTGCCATTTTCTGCAGATTGCCCAGCAGTTGGCAAAAGAAGACAAGAACAAACAAACTTGCAAGAGGCCACCAAAAACAAAACACAATAAGACAGATCCCAGGAAAGTAACAACACTCAACTTTGAAGTGCAGTGCTTCAAAGTGAACCTATAATGCTGCAAAACGATGCACGACAATCAAAGAAAGCGTGGCCACCGAGAACATCTCTTCACCATCCATGAAAGACCACCCCTCATATTCATTGATGACGCGAGGGTAGAGCTGATTGCTTCCTGCATAATTTAGGGAAAAAATAATTATACATGAGAACTGCAAATCATGCGAGAGGCAAGGAAACTGAGAACACTGGAGTTACGGACAGTCAATAAATACTATACGGTCTGTGAGTATATGAGAAGAAACAACTTCTAAAACTGACCACACATGCACACACACATGCACACACACATGCACACACACACACACACGCACACACAAACACCCAAAGACAGGAGAAGCGTTCAATATCAAAAAGCTCATCTGATGTAATCTGATGTGAGACAGCCCCAACATGATAAAAACACACCCCCTGACGCGAACAAAGCTCGAAACTGGCCAAAGATTTGTATATTTTTATATCGATAGCTCTACCTTTGCTGAAACCTTTAAAAGCAATTTTGGAGTAAAGTAATCTTATTTTGGTACTTTTGTAGACGGTGTTGGGACTCCGGGTCCTGCCGGTCTCGTTTTCGGTAGCTGGCCCCGTCGCAGGATTCATCGTCCAAGAATTCAGCGAGAAGAAGCGCCCGAACGAACAACAGAGATTTATTTACATGTGGAGAAGTGGTCAACTGACCCAAAGAGAGAAGAGTGAGTGTGATACAAAACGTCTTCGACATTTTATAGCGCCGCGCCGTTGACACTGGGCGCCCCGTCCGCATCGTCAGCCAATACGGTGTCTCCGGCACCTCGGCCACGAGAGAGGGGGAAACACACCTCACAACACATGGAGTGGTACAACCTAACACGAGGTCCATATATGGTTACGGCGCCCTAAAATGTTACCAAACATGGTCACGAACGCACAGCAGACCCCGGAGCTCTCCCGGCGAGAGGAAGAACCCGAATGGGGAGGTGGGGGTGGACGACACCGTCGGTCAAGAACAGGTTCTCCCCCAAACTCTTCCTGCTTGGCTCCCCAGGGCCGGTCGTAACAGTCTCTCGCGCGGGGGGGGGGGGGAGATCTCGATGGGCTGAGGTTTGCAGCCACTGTCCGGAGAGATCAGCGCCGGCAGTCGGTTTGGTGACGACCGTCTGATGAAGTAGAGGGCAACACCTGCTTCATTGTGGGCTCAACAGACATCACATACGCACATGAAAACACAACTACTCAGCCGGTGAGCGCCGGACAATTCCGCCAAACTCCACCAGGCAATTTTCCCCTTTAACTGATATTAAAGGAAATACACAATTTATTCAAAATGTTACTCACACTTTAAGGTGACACAAAACAACAACACTGGAAGCACACAGAACCCGAAACCCTGGATAGCCGTGTCTTCATCGTTTTCAAACAAGTACACCTAAAAGAGTAAAAAAACAATCACTACCTCTTGTCTAGGTCAGGAAAAAAAATTGCCCGCAGCTTCCCCCGGGGGAACACTGAGGAGGATGCGGAGCATATAATTGGTTAACGGGGTGTTAAAGTGCGACTTACTTGGGTCGATGGCTAAATTGGTTAACGTGGTTGTGAAATGGGGTGTTAAATTGCGACTTACTTGGGTCGATGGCTAAATTGGTTAACGTGGTTGTAGGAGGGGGTGTTAAATGAGTGAACACGTACACACGTATGCGAAAGGGCGGCGCTGGTCGAAGGGACGTCGATCATTGTGTTTGTGGATTTGTTGCAATTCATTTCACCGCGACCTTGGACGTCGACGCGCCGTACAAACCAACCGACGAGCGGCAACTGAGCGAGCGAGCGCCGACCTTGAGTATATATACAGCACGACGGCGCATGCACTGTCAGCTGTTGAATGTTCTCGAAGCGCGACGCCACATGCGCGTCCACTGGAGAATAAGGAGAATTGCAGATGTCGAACGTGGTGTGTAGAGGAGGAAGGGTGCACAGATGGTCGAGGAGTGAAGCGCGCGCGGTGTGTAGAGGAGGAAGGGATGCACAGATGGTGGAAGAGTGGGCGACGGCGCGACGGCGCATGCGCGCGCGTCAGCTGTCGAATGTTCGAGAAGCGGTGTGGACGGCGCGGACGGCGCACTACAAGGCGCGAGTATAAGATGCTTCCGCATCTAAAAAAATGCCAGAGTTCTCGAGACATCCTCTCGCGTCAGGGGCATCGACTTAAGCCATCAGCGTTGCCATGGAGTACACCCTTTTTGTAGCGTATTTCAAACGTATATTGTTGCAAAACGAGGCTCCAACGCAGCAGGCGGCCGTTCTTAGAGGACATGGTCTGTAGCCAGGTGAGAGGACAGTGGTCCACTTCCACAATGAACTTGCTTCCGGCAATATAACAAGCCAGTTTCTGGACTTCCCAAACCAAGCACGCACATTCCTTTTCGTTAGTGCTGTAAACCTGCTCGCGAAGGGTGAGTTTCCGGCTAACATAGAGGACGGGATGCTCTTGATCCCCCTCATCCCTTTGACTAAGAACTGCCCCCATGCCTCTATCACTAGCGTCGCATTGGACTATGAAAGGCCTCGAGTATTCCGGTGAACTAAGCACAGGTTGGCTCTTAACACTCGCTTCATCACGGAGTGAAGCTTTTCTATCGAGTTCGACTGCGGATGGTAGACTGAACTATGCAATAATTTCATGCCACACCGCTCTAGAAAGGTTGTCGTTAAGGCACTCGTGAAAATGGTGCCCTGGTCTGATTGTATCTCGGCAGGAAAGCCTACCCGGGCAAACACGGACAGAAGTGCGTTCGCTACTTCCACGGAACTTAGCTCTTTTAGCGGGACCGCCTCTGGAAATTTAGTAGCTGGGCAGATTAAGGTCAGGATGTGACGGTAGCCTGAAGTTGTCTTGGGCAAAGGACCTACTGTGTCAATTACCAACCGACGAAAGGGCTCAGTGATTACGGGTACCAGCTTCATTCGAAATTTCGCCTTATCTCCCGGCTTACCCACTCGCTGACACACATCGCAAGATTTTACAAACCTCTCTACATCTTTAAAGCATCCAGGCCAGTAGTATTCCTGTAAAAGACGATTTTTCGTCTTCTTTACGCCTAAGTGGCCTGACCATGACTCTCCATGCACCAAACTAAGCAAATCCTGACGATACGCCTGAGGTACGACTACCAGGTCAAACTCTACTCCTCGCCTATCTAGATATTTTCGATAGAGTATGCCGCTCCTCTCTTGGAATCTCACATTTCGTTTGGCGATTCCCTCTTTCGAACTGTCCTGGAATTGCTTAAGCGTCGGGTCCCCCTTTTGTTCGGTTATTAATGAAGCGGGACTCACCTGCAGCAGCCGACTGAAATCAACCGAAGTTGGCATGACACACAACTCTTTTGTATTTCCTAGTACCTGGAATGTGTCACCCTCTGTGCTATCCTCTGTACTACCAGGAATCGGCTTGGGAGCAACGGCATTTTCTATTTGCTCGGTCAACGAGGCGTAATTGACCCCTTCCGATTCGGGAGGAGGTTCATCGTCGCCTTTAGGAATGGTTGCTTCCGCAACTACGGCTTCTGCAGCCTGTTCTCGCACAAGTCGATTTGTTACCGTGGTGTCCAACTCGCAACCAGGCCCGTTGTCGATTTGAGGCTTGTTTGCCTCAGTGAATGTTGCTCTTGCAGCCAGCGCACGTGCCTTCGATCTAGTCAGTGCCTGCACTATGCCTTCTCCCAACGTTAGACCTTTCTCCTTCAGCATTTGATCTGACTTATTTGAAAATAAGTAAGGATACTGAGGGGGTAGATATGGCGATACCGCGGCTTCCGTTTCCAACGTACCAAATGCGCCTTTAAGGACAACTTTAGCTACGGGGAGGCACTGACTGTTTGCTTCTACGGCTTGTGTAATCCAGGCACAGTCTCCTGAATTCTGTCCGGACTGAACAAAAGACGGATGAACTACGTCCATAGTGGCTGCGGAGTCTCTAAGAACCCGACACTGCTTGCCGTTCACGGTAAGGTCGTACATATAGGGCTCTAACAACTTCATGTTCTCGTCGGCTTCATTTATAGATAAAAAGGCCACCTTTTCTTTCGGGCAGTGTTTCGCGAAGTGCCCTGTTTCGTGACAATTGAAACAAGCAGCCGGTTTTCTCGCCTCAAATTTCCTTTTGCTTGCCTCTGCCGACGCCCCATGGTTAGATGAATTGTTTTCCTCACCCTTTTGTGCGAGACTTGTCGGTTGTTTTCTAAACGGCGCCTTATTTGGTAGTAGGAATTTTTCCCTTTTAGGCTCGCTGTTTGCCCCGAGGGCGCGGCGCGTAACGAATTCTTCAGCGAGCTCTGCGGCTTTCGTTACTGTGTTCACGTCCGGTCTATCCTGCACCCAGAACCTCACCTTTTCTGGTAACCTCTGATAGAATTGTTCCAGACCGATACACTCGAGCACCTTGTCATGATTCCCATACGCCTTTGCCTCTTTGAGCCACTCCCCCATGTTGGCCATTAACTTGTAAGCAAACTCTGGGTATGAATCATTGTTCTCTTTTACGGCGTTGCGAAATTTTTGTCTGAAACCTTCCGCTGACAACCTGTATTTCTTGAGAAGGCTCGACTTTACCTCACTGTACTCGTCAGCCTCCTCTTTCGTGAGGCGCGCGATTACTTCTGAGGCCTCCCCCGGAAGTAGGGACAACAAGCGTTGAGGCCACGTATTTTGGCTGAAACCTTGCCTTTCACAAGTTCTCTCAAAGTTGACGAGAAACAGCCCAATGTCCTCCCCTCGCTTGTACGATCTCATTAGGTCCGTCATTTTGAACCTGACCCGCTCTGCGGTACCGGATGCCTCGCTGCCTCCTGTTCTACTATTATGGCTAATCTCTAGCTCGAGGCGCTTCATTTCAAGCTCGTGCTTTCGCATCTTATCTGCCTCGGCTTCTGCCGCTTTCCTTTCGGCCTCGGCCACGGCCGCCTTTCTTTCGGCCTCTGCCGCTTGCCTCTCCTGAATCTCCTCGACACATTCTGACAGCTCGTCATCCTCCGCCCCCAATGCGAGAATCGCCTCTATCAGCTCTGGCTTTCTTTGAGAGTCCGACACCTCCAGATTCAACTCCCTTGCAAGAAGCAACAACATGGACTTTCGCAGGGATTTCAGATTCATGGCTGCCTCCAGTACCGCTGTCTCTGTTCCACAAAGATTCCTGTCCTGCAACTAATTAACCTTGACGGCAACGACAGCTCTAGCTACCTGCCTTGCCTCAAGTTTTCCGTTAACTTAGTCTACAACTAAAGCTTCAAAAGCTCTTACAAGGAATCTTGCCCTGTCACTGTTAACCTTGACGCCACTGACAGAAAGAGCTTAACCAAGCTATCACACAATTTCTGCCTGACGCAAGTTACCTGTTAACCCAATGACCAAGACAGCCCCTCTCTACCAGCTTTTACTTAACACATAGAGTAAATGCCTGGTAAAATTAAACAGAGAAAGCCGGCACTCACCCAGTTCGCAGTCATGTCTCCGGCGTCGTGCCTCTCAGAAGTGCCGTTCGATTCCCTCTGGAAGTCGATGAGCTCGTGTCCTCCTTCTCCTGTCGTCCCGTTGTTGAACTTCGGGCTCACTCCGTCCAGTGGTCGCTTTCGGGGTTATCGGCATCCCGCCGCTGCCATCCAGTTGTTAGGACTCCGAGTCCTGCCGGTCTCGTTTTCGGTAGCTGGCCCCGTCGCAGGATCCATCGTCCAACAATTCAGCGAGAAGAAGCGCCCGAACGAACAACAGAGATTTATTTACATGTGGAGAAGTGGTCAACTGACCCAAAGAGAGAAGAGTGAGTGTGATACAAAACGTCTTCGGCATTTTATAGCGCCGCGCCGTTGACACTGGGCGCCCCGTCCGCATCGTCAGCCAATACGGTGTCTCCGGCACCTCGGCCACAAGAGAGGGGGAAACACACCTCACAACACATGGAGTGGGACAACCTAACACGAGGTCTATATATGGTCACGGTGCCCTAAAATGTTACCAAACATGGTCACGAACGCACAGCAGACTCCGGAGCTCTCCCGGCGAGAGGAGGAACCCGAATGGGGAGGTGGGGGTGGACGACACCGTCGGTCAAGAACCGGTTCTCCCCCAAACTCTTCCTGCTTGGCTCCCCAGGGCCGGTCGTAACAACGGCCTCAAGAATTCCCCTCCCGATCATTTCTCAATTTTATCAAATAATATTTATGATTATTACAGTCGCATTTCAGTGTGTGCTCATCGCCATACTTCTAGCAAAGTGGACTCTTACACCTTGCATGATTGCGGCTAGTATTTAAGAAAAGCCTAGCTTCACCTCCTTTGGAAAATAATTTTTGGGGTATGTTGGCATTTTTTTTATTTGCACAGCCCTTTCTGTATTGATACTCATCATTGTGAACATTGAACCTTTTCAAAGTAGTTATTGTATGAGCATGTATTTCAATTCCAACACAAAGTAAGGAGTTCACTACAGCGTAACAAAATAAATATGCAATAAATTGCACAAACATTACGCAACCCAAGACAACTACATTATCACAAAAAAAAGGAAGACAGACAAGTTTACTCAACTGAAAGGTCAGTGCAAATGTCATGAGGCCACAGAAGGTGATGCACATTGAAGTGTCAAGACGTGCCAGTGCCTCCTCTTGAAGAAATTTTCTTTCCGCTCTCTGCTCACAGGCCAGCGTCTTTCCAATGAACAGGTCAAAAGTACGTGTCAGACACGGAGGAAGGAAATCTAGAAGAGGCCCTGACGTCACTCGTTGTGAAGCCGTGACAAAGCCGGAAGTCGGCCATATTGACTGGGCCAATTTTCCTCTCTTGTTCATACCCGAATGTAAAGAAAAGGCACGACTCTCTCTCCGGCTCGGAAAGCACGTGAGCTGCGCAGCGCGCGTGTCGTGATGATCTGAAGCTAATGGTACACTCTAAAAAATATCGAGTAAAAAGGGTGTCATTCTGACCCACAACAATAATCGTCATCAGGCTTGCGTGCTCTTACTTTCTTGAAAACTCGGCGCTGGGCACTTTCCTATCGAAAATGCAATGTAACCCTGATAATGGGCATGTTGATTGTGACCGGAATGTACCGGGTGCGGGGCGATAGCGCAAGGATAGAACGCAATATAGAGGATGGTTATTGTTGTGGGACAAGAAGACACCCTTTTTACTCGCTATTTTTAGATTGTACGGGGGTTCAACACACTGGGCCAGCGCGACACCTGCAGCGAAATCATTTCAGTAACAGCTCGCCAGCAACGAAGCAAGTACAAGAGAATGCGCGCTAGATGCTTTGACAACGGCGAGTGTTTTCACATCAATTATTCAGCAGCTGCACAGACATCACGATCAGTCGTGCGCCTTTTTCCACGGTCGCATTCCGACACGAGGCCGACGCATCGCCCGGCCACTGTGCCCGTGTTCCGTGTGAAACGCACTGACGTCAGCATTCTGCGACCGTGGTGACTTTCAGCACGGGGCAAGTGACAGTTGAACGCGGTTGCTTTAATGTTGAGATTACAATGCTGGGGGCGAGTATAACAAGCGCAACAGAAAATTTGTTTTATTACGCACATGCAAGTTGTAACTGTACACATAAAAACACGAAACCACGTATGTGCACATGGTACTCATTGCGTATCGCTGGGCACAACAGTTTCGTCCGTTGCCACAAGCAGGAGGACTGTCCAACCGTCACTGACCAGCACGGCGTTCATCGTCGTTCCGCTTCGTCATGGTGCCCAACGCAATTTCGCTGAACACTTCAAATGCTTCATTCGCGTCATCCGCCACATAACAAATGTATATGCGCTGGTTGTACGCACTGTTCAGGCCCCATGGTGGACGAAAGGTTTTGTATACGTTGCTAAGAGTAACTGCCAGGAGAGCACTGCGTAACCAATAACGCGACGAAGAGCACGGATATTTTCCGCCACAGCTCAGCACAAGGCCTAGGGAGGCACATATGGCAACACCAGCCGCGGCCGCTCACTGCTAGACCAGCTCCACGGCGCAACACGTAACCATAACAACGCCGCCATTGTGCCCAGTGAATATGGCCGTCATTATGTAATTTCCTCCACACTTTTCACGTAGCGCGCTGGCTGGGCATGCCCTCTCCTACCTTTCCTTCCTCCGCGGTCTCAGCACTGTTCGCACTTCCGTCTTGCGCAAAAAAAAAAAGAAAGAACTGCTGCCACAGCCATGGCAGCATGACTGAAAAAGAGCAAAAAAAATGCAGCAGCAAGGATAGTAATCTCTCCCATCATCAACAAAAAATACCGCTAGTATTTCAAAAGGGTGCCTTCTCTTCGTCTATTTCTTTGACTACAATGTCCCTTTCGTCTTAGAATGTTGAGCCGGGCTGTCATATGGGTTAACTTTAAACCCCCCCCCCCCTCCTTCAACGAAACGTCGAGCGCCACACCACTCATTCTGCCAAGCAACCTCTGTTTTTTTTTTGCATTCCTTGTTTCTTGCATCATCGATTTGTTTCGCCTTCCTCTTTTTTTTTCCTGAAAACACCACCATCTCATATACCACTTATCCAACCAAAAACACTTTTTCACAAGTTTGAGTGCGTGTATGCGTTCTAAAAGTCTTTACCAAACACATTGCCCTACCTAAATTCGCTACATTTATAACGAATCAACACTGATTTTATTAATTCAAGTTTTATTACTTGACCTTACATATTCTATCAAAGTAATTTTTACGCAGTGGTTATCGATATCGAAACCGGACAAATGTTACAGTTTATGTGTACTGACAAAACCAAAAATATCTTTTAACCTATTAGGGTCACCTATAACAATTATTGAAGTTTGATAGAATCCACCTGAAACTATGATAATTTCTAGTGCATATCTAATCAGCACTTCACATATTACTGTGACTTGATTCAATTTACCGAACTTACCATGGCGTAAATGCAGCTAAAAAGGACGAGTAGAAGAACGTAAACAACCACAAGCGCTTGTGGTGTTCATTGATTTTGCGCTACATTTACACCATGATGAATCAGTACCAACTCGCTCACCTCTCCGATTCGCTTTACTGAAGTTATGTTAAAAAATAAAAAAAACGTAGTACAAACAACGCATTATCGAAATTTCACTGACTTTTCACTGATGTCTTGTGAAATTAGCCTAATATTGATCACATCTTTGATTTATCAACTCACCATTATGAAATTTTAGCACTACCTGACAAGAATAACACAGAAATTCCAAGGAGAGCTAACTCACTATTTTTTCATTGAACCAGCGACCACCGCGTCCCTCAACACTCGCGAGATCACAATGTGTCGTTCGCTGCCAGGAACCATCACACGATTACCGTTCGCACAAACTCCTCTGTCATTGATCACATTCGTTGCTGCTTCTCACTTGTAATCTCCAGAAGTTGTTCAGAACAATTTGCTTTTATCCTACCCGGCCGAACGTTTCGCACAATTCTCACTGCGCCCGCTCTGTCTGCGCCATGTTGGTTGGTGGGGAATGGCCTCCCGGCGGCGAGGCTGCCTACGTCACTACTCGAACAGCCAATGAATGCTGCTGAGCGATGAGCGGGGGCAATTGAGGAGCACCCACTGCGGCAAAAGCGATGTGCGGGAGTACTTTCGGGGCAACCACGGGATCATAATCATGGGATTTGCCCCATTTTTCTCCGGTTTCCTTCGTCCGGCGCGCACCGGAGAAAAATGACGAAAAACGAATTTATTTACTCTGGTACCATCTGGTTTGAGTGAGGCCACCGGGGCTAAGCGAGGGCATCATTTTTTGATTCCTGTCAGCGGGGTATATTTTTGTTTACAGTGTACGGACAGAAAACAGCACGACCATTGTCATAGAATTTCTTCCTCCCCAAAGAAGAACAATTCCTCCGACAGAAACAATAGAAGTTCAGAGTATAAGCGTTCCAGAATCTGAAAAAGAGCACGACGACTATTACTTGCCGTAACAGCCTCGCACCTATTACGCCACAAACAAAAATCTGCTGCAGCTATTAGAAGGTGCGCAAGGCGACTACACTAGCAGCGACCAGATGTCACAGAGCGATTAACACCTAGGCCACGAAAACTAGTGTTAACGGCTTCCCAAAACACCTTTACGATGAGACATATATGCAGCATATGCTGGTTAGACTCCTGACAAGGGCAGTTAGGAAAAGTGGAAGATGGGACATTGCCCCACTTTTCCAGTCTGTCTTGTGTTCGGAGTACTCTCCATCCAAGACGGAACATGAAGTCACGGAGGTGACCGGGCAAAAACGATGCCGTTATCGCGCCCCACGAAACAAGTCTCGATCGTGCTTGCTGGTTTGAAGGAGCCAGAGGAAGCAGAAGAGCGGCCGTTGTATCTACAATGCGGCTTTCGAGAATGTCCTCATCGGGACAAACCTGCTGCGCGTGTCGATAAAATGCTACTGCCGTTGAGTAAAATGCAGTCACGTTAAGGTTTTCGGTGCAAATTTAAGCCGTGCATCTGGTAGTAAATAGCTTATCTTGGTGCTTAAGAAATCGCAGGCAAGATCACGCGCGGGACACTGATCACCGTGACCCAAGCGAAGTAAGAATCGTAGGGCAAGCAACCGGCAGCGAACAGACACGGATGGGAATGTGAATCCACCGCAGTTTCTCAGTTGCCCAAATGCTGCCCGGCAAACCAGCTCTGTTCCACTTGACCAAATAATGAGCCAATGAGGGATGGCAACGACTTTGTGATTCGTAATGGGCGCTGTACGACAAGTGATATGTACCATGCACGGCTGCAAAACACAGTCTGTGCTAAATACCTTTTTTTAAGCATCTATAGATAATACTGTCGTGCTTCCTGGGCGTGTCGTTTTAGAACTTCGACTACTGAAACCCACAGGGAGGCTGATATGCCATAGCAAGTATAATCAAGCCCCAGAATGTGAAGAGAGTTCCTTCTTTAAAACCGAAAAAGGGACTTAGGCAGGCGACTAGAGAACTAATGAATAAATATTGACATTATGAAAATTTTAACGCAGCACCTGAAATCATGCCATGCTCAGAAAGAAGTCGTAGGCTACGGGATAAACTTTCCTCAGTTTTCAAATACAACGTGATCTCATCAGCAAATGCATGATGTCACCTTTATGGTACGATCGTTTTAGATAATTTTGTTCCCAGATCCATCTTACCTAACTTATGTGTACACAAAAAGATATAGAATGTCATTCGAGGATATTTAGAGTGCAAGCTTTTATGTGTGTTTAGAAGAAGAGGTTAACGATATGAGTACTCGGTACTGTACAATGGAAGAGCTTAAAGCCGTCCCTGGCGCAAATGTACCTAACTTGCAGTTTTATGTATTTAGACAAGTTAATTCTCCCGAACAGCGATCATCAAGTACAATCTAAGAGAACATCATGTGTTCAGAAACAAGGTTGAATAATTTAGAGTACTTGGTACTCTACCATGGGAGAGCACAAAGCCGTCCCGTTGGGTCTCACACCTGATGAGTGTCTATCCAGACACTGCCGTGTTTGATAATACGGTTAACGATTTAGAGTACTTCGTACTCTCCTGTGGGCCCCAAACGCTGCGATCACAGCGAAATCGAACCATACAGCAGTCCGTCTTACTGCTGCTGTGCCATCGCAGAAAGGCACGCTATTTCAGAACTTTTTATTCACAGCCTTTAAAGTTGGGCTAGACAAATTTGTTCGTCACTTTGACATTTCACGTATAATAATTACTCATAATATTGGCCATTAGGGTAATTTGAAAATATTTAACACGCTGCATATGTTTTATTTGAGACTTTTAGCGTCCCATATGGAAAGAAAATATACCTTCGAATAACTAGCAGATTTCAGTAAGCTCTGCAATCCCGATACCCTATATATACCCCTGCGCTGCTTTGAAGCGCACGGATCCGAAAGCAAGGGGCGTCTGCTACGCGCGGTAGTTTTTTCGCTGTATTTGCACGCAGGACACTTGAAGTATGCTCAACTTTAGTAATGAGGAGTAAAATGGAGTTCGCCGATCGTTAAGAGTTGTGTTAGTGTCTGGGGCAGCTAATGAACTGATCTTTGAAACGGCATCAACCTGGTCATTTTCTGGTGCTAGATTTCGAGTACGCTAATTTGGTAGCTCTGCATGCACAAAAACGCATAACACGAATGAAAGAACGATAACAAGCTGAATCGCACTGTCAAACGAGTAATAAGACCATGCATGCAAGAAATACAAGTGATGAATAAAGTCAATTACTTTTTTAAGTCACTTGAAACACTCGGGTGCAGTGACCGCTTCGCTCACCGTTGCCGGCTTTTTAGTCACAGTCGTCAGTGGTTCGCAGCCATGCACGCATGTTTTATTAGATAACTTGCTAGCCTTGACTACTACTTTTAAATGCGAAGCATTTCTTAGCGAATTTCCGTGACTTTGAGCGTATCTATCTATCTATCTATCTATCTATCTATCTATCTATCTATCTATCTATCTATCTATCTATCTATCTATCTATCTGTCTGTCTGTCTGTCTGTCTGTCTGTCTGTCTGTCTGTCTGTCTGTCCGTCCGTCCGTCCGTCCGTCCGTCCGTCCGTCCTTCTATCTATCTATCTATCTATCTATCTATCTATCTATCTATCTATCTATCTATCTATCTATCTATCTAGCCACCTACGACTTTTAGCTCTCCTGGCCGTTTCGATGATGGTATCGATACCAAACTTGGTATGACATAACGTCACTGTATGAAGAATATGTTTGACTAGTCTTAGCATGAAAATTAAGACATGTATGCCATGAATGTAATGATTTACATTTCATGGTCTTGCAGCTCTTGCGGTGGTTTCGTTCACGTGGCATGTTGCGAAACTGGTAAGGTGTGACATTAATGCATGCCGAACACAAGCGGCCAACTCTAACATGAAAATCATGATATGCGTGTCACGTAACAACATGACTACATGCCACGCTCATGATGCGCTCGCAGAGTTTCGCAATGTTCTCATATGCCAAATTTTGTATTACGTGACGTCAATGTATGACGAAGGTATGCGACTGGTGCAAACATGATAATCATGAGATGTGTGTCAAGTGAGAACATGACAACATACCACAGTCACGGCGCCAACACATTTCGACGTGACGTGGTTCGCCATCTCGCCGGCGTTCATTTCGTCGCGTCACGCCGGTGTTGCCACGCCAGGCGCCGTCCTTGCCATGGATGGATGGATGAATTGATATGGCTGTACCCTTTAGATCGGGCGGTGGCTAACGCCACTAAGCCATAATACTTAGTAAACCAAAAACTAGATTTATTTTTTTTCCTTTAAGTAGTGAGCTTGAAGACTCGTACTTTGCAGAGAAATTCGCAGTGCTTTGCAGTACTTTGCAGTGTCATATACTCGCAGGTGCGCGCCGCGCTGCGTTGACATGATGCATGCGCGTTTTAGCACGTCCGGCGATCTCCGTCACGAAAAGAGGGAGGTGCACTGTTGTCTGGGTGAAGCATCGGCGCGAAATGCAGCATGTCGCATTTCGCCCTGGTTGCCGTCGAGCCGCGCCAACGGACGCTGGCAGCGCCTGTCGTCAGACTATACAGTGCTCGCGTTTTGGTAACGTAGCGTAGGCTGTGCCCAGCGTGTGCGTGCGTTAACTCTACATTGGAGTATATTGGACACTTCATGATGCTCTGGTGGCCGTTTTGCAAACTCCACATATACCAAATTTGGTGTTACGTGACGTGAATGTACGATGTATGTAAATGACAAGTCCAAACGTAATAATCACGATATGCGTGTCATATAAAACATGACGACATGCTACGATCATGGCGCACTCGTGGCCATTCCGCCAGCTCCACATATACTAAATTTGTTATCACGTGACATCAATAGATGACGAAGGTAAATGACACGTGCAATGATAATCATGACATGAAAGCCACGTAAGGCATAGTATACTTTCACCTCGTAACGTTGTGCTGATTTTGAAGTGGCATATCAACCTTTATCATTCTTGCTTCGCATATTATCGATTCCCACTGTTGGGATCTGCCAATTTTTTTAGAAACAAACAGCAGCTGCATAAGAACAGGGCCATACCACCGCAATATTTTTTTAACTTAATTCGTTTTAGACATGGCGTACAGCAAAATGTTTACCATGCGTCAATCTCGTTTTCAATTCAGGCATTCGAAAGAAGACCAGTGCCCGAATAACCAATTTTATCCCATGTATACGCAATAAATACGTAATATAGAAAAAAGCGCAATAAATATACCCACACAACGTTACAATAAACACACAAACAGCAGCACTCTCGCTGTGCAAACTAAATAACTGTAATGAAAAATTGGCAAATCCCACGTACAGTGAGAATCGCTGATATGCGAAGCACGAATAAGAAAGTTTAGATGTCCCTTTAAAGTCAGCATAACGTCACGACATGGAGGTAATGATGCCGTACCTAACTTCCGTATCATGATTATCATGTTTGAATGTGTCCCTTACCTTCGTACTCTATTCACGTCACGTGATCCCAAATTGAGTATAAGAGGAGTTAGCAAACCGACCGCGATCACGCTATGAGCGCGGTATGGTGTCATGTTCTCACATGACACGCGTGTCACGATTATCATGTTTGCACACGCCATATACTTTCACCATCCGTTGACGTCACGTAACGCCAAAATTGGTAAACGTGAAGCTACCAAAACGGCCGCGAGCGCATCATGAAGGGCCCAATATACACCAATATAGCGTTCATGCGCGCGCACGCTGTGCAAAGCGACGCTACGTTAGCAAAACGCGAGCACTTCATAGTCTGACAGCTGGCGCAACTGGCGTGACTAGCGTCCGTCGGCGTGGCCTGACGGCAACCGGCGCGAAATGCGACATGCTGCATTTTGCACCCATGCGTTACCGAGACAACACTCCATATCCCTCTTTTCGTGACGGAGGGACGTTGGACGTGCTGAAATGCGCATGCGTCAAAGTAATGCATCGCGGCGCGCGTCTGCGAGTATACGGCAGGACCGGTGCCTGGCGTGGCAACGCCAGCGCGTGACCCGACGAAATGAACGCCGGTGAGCACGCACATCGCATCGAAATGTATTGCTGCCTTGACTGTGGCATGTAGTCCTGCTCTGACACGACAACCGTCTCATATTCTCATGTTCGCACCAGTCACATACCTTCGTCATCCATTGTCCTAACGTGATACCAAATTTGGCATGTGTAAAGCTAGCGAAACGGCCGCGAGCACATCATGAGTATGGCATGTAGTCACGTTGTTACATGACACGCATGTCATGATTATCATCTTTTTATGTGTCATTTACCCATGTCATCGTTCGCGTCGCGTAATGCTGAGTTTGGTACATGTGGAGCTATCGAAATTGCCGTGAGCACATCATGAGCGTAGCATGTAGTCATGTTGTTACATGAAACGCGTGCCTGTTTATGATGTTCGCACCAGTATCATACCTTTGTCATCTATTCACGAACCGTAATACCAAATTTAGTATAGGTGAAGCTAGCGAAACGGCCGCCATCGGATCATGAGTGTAGCATGTAGTCATGTTTTACATGTCACGCATCTCATGAATATCATGTTTGCATCAGTCAAATACCTTCATCATCGATTCACGTACCGTTATATCAAATTTGTTATATGAGACGGTAGCAAAACGCCCGCGAGCGCATCATGAGCTTGGCATGTAGTCATGTTGTTACATTACACACACGTCATGATTTTCATGTTAGGGTCTGTCGCTTTTGTTCACTGCAGAATCTTGTCATACCATACCAGTTTTGCAACATGCCATATATATGAACGAAACCACCGTAAGAGCTGCAGAACCATGAAATGTAAATAATGACATTCATGACATCCATGTCATGATTTTCATGGTATATCTAGTCAAATATGTTCTTCATACAGTTAATTTATGCCATACGAAGTTTGGTATGGATACCATAATCGAAACGGCCCGGAGAGCTAAAAAAATCGGCAGCATATCCACGTTGTGAATGATGGAGAGCGGGGCGAAGCATTCGTCCGTCCATTCGTTCTTGCTTCCGTCCGTCCCTGCGTCCGTCTGTGTGACCATCCATGCGTCCATCCGCCCGTCCATGCATGCGTATGTTCGTGCGTCTGTTGCTGCGTTCGTCCATGCATCCGCCCCTGCGTCCGTTCTTGCGTCCATCCATGCATCTGTCTGTGTGTCCTTCATCCATCTATTCAACACTCGAAGTACCACCATCTCGCATCTTTTCGTTATATATTCCCCATATAGGAGCACCGCCATCCAGCGGACGTTCCAAGGACTAAACGTTCCAAGCGCTTTGGGTCTACTTCTTACGTTTACCCACCTCAAGTTCATGGTATATCCTAGTTCACTGTATTCATGGGACTGCGGTCCAACGCTCGCTGAGCCTTTCTAAAACCAAGCAGGTTACGCCCAGCGAGTATAACGTAGCAACTTGTTCCTGTCAGATAGTGCTCAATATATGTGCCAATGACTGCTAAGGGGGATCGCAGCGTGCGCAGTAACTAAGCCAAAGGCTCCCGTCTCTCATACCCCATCAACATCCAATGGCATGTACATTGACCACTATTTTTTATTGTTCAACAACGCACACACGAAATCTCTCACCGGCACCACCTTGAAGGTCAAAATGGTATACTTGTTACACACTACTACAACTGCTACGAGGAATGAACGGGTGCTGCTTTGTAAAGCTTCGCTCCAAAAATTGACAGATCTAACGTACAGTGGGAATCGATGATATGTGAAGCACGATTGAGGAAGGTTAATATGTCACATTAAAATCAGCACAACGTCACCAGGTTGAGGTGAATGATGCCGCACACGACTTCCGTGTCATGATTATAGTGTTTGGATGTGCCGTTTACCTTCGTCGTCTATTCACGACCCGTGTTAACAAATTTAGCATATGTGGAGCTAGCGAAACGGCCACGAGCACGCTATGAGCGTGGTATGTTGTCATGTTCTTACATGGCACGCGTGTCAGGATTATCATGTTTGCGCCAGTCATATATTTTGTTATCCACTGAGGTCGCGTGACACGAAACTTGGTATATGTGGAGCTAGCAAAACAGCCACGAGCGCATCATGAAAGGCCCAATATAGTCTAATGTACAGTTGACGCGCGCGCACGCTGGGCACAGCGACGCTACGTTAGCAAAACGTGAGCACTTTATAGTCTGACAACAGGCGCGACCAGCATCCGTCGGCGCGGCGTGATTGACACCGGCGCAAAATGCGATTTGCGGTATTTCACGCCGATGGTTACCCAGACAACACCGCGTCTGCCTGTTTTCGTGACGAAACGACACCGGACGCGCTAAAACGCGCATGCGTCAAAGCAATGCAGCGTGGCGCGTGACTGTGAGTATATGCCAGGACCAGTGCCAGGCGTGGCAACGCTAGCGTGATGCGACGAAATGAACGCCGACGAGCACGCACATCGCATCGAAATGTATTGCTGCCTTGACTGTGAGATGTAGTCATGTTCTCACATGACACGCATATCATGATTATCATGTTTGCGCCAGTCGCATACTTTCGTCATCCATTAGCATCACGTAATACAAAATTTGTTATATGTGAAGCTAGCGAAATGGCCGCGAGCGCATCATGACTGTGGCATGGAGTCATGTTACATGACCCGCATGTCGTGATTATCATGTTTGGTTGTTTCATTTACCTATGTCGTCCATTCGCGTCGCGCAATACCGAGTTTGGTACATGTGAAGGTGGTGAAACGGCCGTGAGTGCATCATGAGCGTAGCATGTAGTCATGTTGTTACATCACACGCATCTCATGATTATCATATTTGCACCAGTACCATACTTTCGTCATCTATTCACGTTGCGTAATACCAAAGTTGGTGTAAATGAAGCTAGCGAAAAGTCCGCCAGCGCATCATGAGTGTTCATTTAGTCATGTTGTTACATGACACGCATCTCATGATTATCAAGTTTGCACCAGTCACATACGGTCGTCATCCATTCACGTATACCGTAATATCAAATGTGGTATGTGTGACGCCAGTAAAACAGCCGCGTACGCATCATGAACGTGGCCTGTAGTCATGTTGTTGCATGACACGAATGTCATGATTTTCATGTTAGAATCTGTTCCTTGTGTTCGCCATGCAATCGTGTCATACCACACCAGTTTTACAGCATATTATGTCAATGAAATTACCGCAAGAGCAGCAAGCCCATGACATGTAAATCATGAAATTTAAGGTATACACGTCATGCTTTTCATGTTGTCACTAGTCAAATATGTTCGTCATACAGTCATGTTATGCCATACCACGTTTGGTATCGATACCATCATCGAAACGGCCAGAAGAGCTAAAAGTCGTGGGCGGATAGATAGATAGATAGATAGATAGATAGATAGATAGATAGATAGATAGATAGATAGATAGATAGATAGATAGATAGATAGATAGATAGATAGATAGATAGATAGATAGACAGATAGATAGATAGATAGATAGATAGATAGATAGATAGATAGATAGATAGATAGATAGATAGATAGATAGATAGATAGATAGATAGATAGATAGATAGATAGATAGATAGATAGATAGATAGATAGATAGATAGATAGATAGATAGATAGATAGATAGATAGATAGATAGATAGATAGATAGATAGATAGATAGATGCGCTCAAAGTCACCGAAGTTTGCTAAGAAATCCTTCGTATTTTAAAACCGTTTCAGGGACCCTTTAGGGAGCTTAGCCCCTTAAATCTACGAAATATGAAGCGCGCGAAGTACGAAATAGAGGCGCGCTCACATGCCGTTACTCCGGCACTTCCAAACAAACTTTGATGGAAGTGTACACGGCTGCAAGTATTTCTCGTCAATATGGGAGCATCAACTGAAATAAAGATGGCTATATTTGACATCCGTTATTTAAAAGGTATACGTTAAAAAATGTGTATTGTGTAGAAAAGTTCTGTGATAACACATATGTATTAACGTTAAAAGCCAGAAACCTACAAAAAGACTATATAAACTTGGTCAAGTACTCTAGCCATTTTTCAACACCCCGGAATGTGGACCTCGGTTAAATCATTGCTCAGGTCCTCCCTCAGGTAGTCGAATCAATCTTTAGCCTTTTACTAAAGATTGCCGTGGGGAAGGGAAACTAAATGAGCCTATAGGCAAATTTTTGCGAGGCCTGGCCCGTTTGGGCGAGGCCTACTGTACAAATCGAAAAGTAGAATTCGATATCTCTGCTACCTTCGACCCGCCGCTGGGTTTTGCGGTCGTGACAAGTTTCATTGCTTGACTGCACACCCGAAGGCAATGGCGGCGCTTCGTTTCAGCAACTTTCATGACAGGAATCGCCCTACCATTGTGACGCACTTGCTACTGATTTAAAGGGTCACTCGCCAGGTTTGACAATTTGAGCTGACAAGTGCAATTCGTACATGGGGCGTTCGCAATCACGTCTACCAAAATGTGCACTGCTACGCGCCACAAAAATGGGTCAAATTTCAAGATGAACGCTGCTCCGCTTCCTTTCGCGGGCGCGCACCCAGAGAATAGACACATTTAGCTGGGCACACGTAACGAGCCTACGTACGCGGCACGATACGTTGCGGACGCTGCATGCGAAGCCCTCAACGATACCTTTAGTTCACCGTATTGACTGTTATTAGAAATAAAACAGCGACAGGTCCAAGCGCTTGCGCACACAGTGAGCTGTGAATGGTTCTTTCAGGACTTCCCTGAGGCGCCAAGCAATCTCTTCCCACAGCCCCGGATGCCTGAACAGATCGCTCGTTTCTACTTCTGCCAGCAGCGCAACATCGTCCCTCAAAGTAAAATATACTTGATTCGGGCCGGCTTTGTTGCTCTCTGCGTTCGACGCCATCGCTGCCGTTTTGCTATCTGGTTCCTATTTCAATCGAGATATCGCGAGAACGTCACGCCGCGTACGCTTCGCCTCTTCACGTTTACGCACGCCACGTCTTTTTTTTTCTTTTTTTCGTGCTAACGTGCACATCTCCGAAATCGATTCGTGACGTAGTGCACATTCGCAGTTCTCTCCCATGGCAGGGCTACGTACGTGGGCTCCTTACGTACGCCCAACTAAAAGTAGCACGTCGTGAGCGTATGAATGGCTCTAAACGTACACGGCAGTGCAGCGACGTTGGTCCTCTACGTAGACGACTGTGCTCTGACGTTGCCAACAAAGACACGTGACATGGCGAAAATTATTTAACACGACATGCGTAGTTTGTTTTTGTTACTTGAAGAAAATAATAAAACTTTACATAAATAATGTGACGCAATAAGAGAATGTGCGCGTCTTTTTTTTCTTCTTTTTTTCTCATGAATCTCAACGAGAATGGGGCTAATGTGGTGGCGTTTCGCATGCGTTTCTGTCCCCAAGGTCAGCGCAACCAGCAGACGACAGGTCGTTGTCACAGGGATCTTTGCTCTGCTGTAGAAAAATCTCTAATTAAATCAGGGCGGTGTTGACGAATCAGGGCGGCAGGCCATGTGAAGAGAGTTGCGGTGAATCAGGACGGCAGGCCATGTCAAGGAAGTTCGAGTCTCTGGTTCAGAACGGCGTCAAGGATGTACAAGTCAAACATCCTCGCCTTCAACAAGAATGATTTGGTAATCTGCCACCAGACATCTCTGCTTTTTCTCACCAGGGTCCCAGACATCGACCCAAGCTCATGTGCACGTTCCACTGAACGGACGTTGGTGTAATATAGGGTGTTGACATGTCCACGCCTTGTGGGGAGCTTCCGGTGTGGATCAAGTAGAAAGTATTTAAATAAACCAAGAAATAGCATGCATCAGAGCGCCCAAGAAAAAAATAAGGGCTACATACAGATACGTTACGTTACAGTGACATGGTCTTCTAACTAGGGGCAACTCGCGTGACGTAAAGTTTGTCCTCAAAAGTTAACAATTGCTATCCACTTCTCTTTCTTTCTCTTCAATCCCCTATTTCCCCACAACAGTGAAGGTTAGCAAATGGGATGCTAACAGCTGGTTGACTTCCCGGTCCTCCTCTTCATCTCTCTCTCTCCTCAGTAAGTAGTCCGTCCATCTGCTCCAATATCACTTCAGTGCCATAAATGCCATAAAATGGGTCATGTGAGCGGAGTTAGCAGGAACGTGGGTGGTGATTTGCCCCTGGTGTACGCGCAGAGCACCACACTGTGGAATTCTACTGAGCAACTGTCCTGAATGGTTCAAATTACCATGGATATCACAAAGCTTGATAGGGAGATTGTTCATCAGTGAAAGCAATAGTCCCGTATCTGCATGTTACACTGCAAATGATGATACACTATAGTCTTGCGTCCGGAGAAAGTGAACAAAACGTTTATCCGATGTTCTGTGCAAGAAAATCGGTGAATGGTATTCTGGAGACGCTCGTTAGAGTGTCTCGAGCATGCAGCGGAGGCAAACGAGCGCATCAGTTCACGTCAAAAGTAAGACATGAGAGCTATCTGGAAGTTATCTTGGAAAACGAACCGCGTGCGCTCTGCGTGCCCGTCTCGGAGGGGATAAGGTGAAAAACGCAAGACGACGGGTAGGTGCCTTCACCGTGTCGTCTTAGCAAAGCATTGCCTTTCCGTGCGAGCATTGCATGGTCAGCGCAACGTGATAAACGCTACGGTCTTTAAGATTACTTATGTATGCCCTTTCTAGTAAAAGACACACATACAAAATATTGACGTGTTGTTATGGTGTCTCAGATATGCACAATAAAAGCTTTTAATTGACAATCGCACAAGTATTAACGCTGAATTTTGAGCAATACTGATGGGCGCGACAGATGGGGTCTGCCCTTTAGAGTATCGTTTGGCAACTTTAGCGCCGTTTAGGTTACCGTTAAGGACAGACAGACAGACAGACAGACAGACAGACAGACAGACAGACAGACAGACAGACAGACAGACAGACAGACAGACCAAAATTTTTGCGTCGAAGGTCCCTAAGAAAGACTAAAAAATTGACGGCAGATCCATGAGGTCAATGATAATGAGATTGGGCGAAGCTCCTGGAAGCAATACCGTGAAATTTTCTTCCGTTAATTTGTCCGATAGAAAAAAAGACGTGAAACGATTGAATAATTGTTCTATCAAACTTTTATTGCTGGTATTCGTTGTGCTTTCATTATGACCGCTTTGTGGTCGGGATCCTGCGCGGCCTCCTTTCAGCATCCTTATCCATACGAGCACACCCCGACGGCAACGAGCATCAGCAACTACAAAACTATATCTATATGGTTTTGATTATAAAACCATTGCTTAAGAAAACACCTGGCATCTTTCGTTGAGCGAGGTGCCGACCAGTGCGGACGCGCGAAGATCGGCTCCTGCTTTCAAGAATGCTTTCCTGTGGTATTCACGAGTTTGTCGCTGAGTTTTCAGTTCCATCGTGTGCCTAAGTTCTCAAGAAATCAGCAGATACCACCTTTGTGCTGGTGAGTGGACTTTTAAACGGTTTTGGGGACATTTTCACACGGCAAAGCCACCGGAGATTTAAGCCTAACCAAGGAGGCGATTGTCGCCGATGCGCCGACCAGGCGCCAACGTGACTCAACGCTCTGCGCGTTCCAGGGCCTGCAACTGAGAATGGAATGCCATGTAGATGGAGAGGACATCTCTCCAGAGGATTGCACGGAAGACATGGGTTGGAAGGAAGCCGAAACGAGACGCTCAAGGAATAAGCAAGCCGCGGTTAGCGTTCCTGCTGCCAAGGGTTGGACCAAGGTTGGCGTTGCGGGAGACGCTCGAGCCAGTCGTAGTAGGTATGACACCAAGCATAGAATCGTGCGAGCTGGACGCATGCCGCCACTACCTAAGGACTTCAGCAAAATTGTGCTACGACCACGTGGAGGATTAAACATCTCGGGAATTGGCACTGGAGCCGTGGCAGACGCGATAGTACTGGCGGCCGGCATCAAAGAGGAGGAGGCCATGCAGGACATCATCTGTTCCAACTTGAAGCAGAACATTATGGTGGCAAGCACTCCGGACCAAGACAGAGCTTCAACATACCTCAAGGTCAAGCAAATTGACATTGGAGGCAAAGTTTTCAAGGTTAGCGCGTACGACACGGCACCCCACGATACTTGTAAAGGAGTGATTCGCGGGATCCCCGTAAGCAATACTCAGGACATTTTGACCCGAAAGATTGTGAACGCGAACAACCCGCTCGCGCTGCAGGCCAAGAGAATCAAGGCCACCGGGACAATCTTCATAGCGTTCGATGGACACAAGGTGCCCAGATTGGTGAGATATGGACCTTCACTTTTGCAGTGCTCCCTTTACCGCAAGAACATCGATATATGTTACATCTGTGGAAAGCTGAGACATCGGTCTGACGTCTGTCTGAACCCAGCTGAAACTATCTGCAGAGGCTGCGAGATCAAGAACCCAGATAGCCTGCAGCAGTGCAATCCAAGATGCAGGCTGTGCGACGGTCACCATCCCACGGCAGACAAGGAGTGCAAGAACAGGTTCTTAGTGCCATACGTCGTCAGACGCAGACGTTGGAAAAGATCGCGAGCAGCCGCAGAAGTCCGGGACGCATCAATCACATCGAGTCCAGATATCAACGACAAGCAGCTTATTCAAGCCTACGGGACCCAGAGCATCCAAACTACACAAGAACAGGAAAGGCGGCCCCACACCAGGAAAGGTCGCGTTCCAGAAGAGGTTCTAGACCCAAGGCCCGCTCACAATCACGGGGGCGCTCGAGTTCTCAAGGTCACCATCAGGGTCGGGATCAGCCTGGGCGGCACCCGAATGGCCAGCTGCCTGGCGTTCAGTTCGAGATCACGGCTTCACACCCGGGAAGGACGCCTGCAGTTACATCGAAAGGCAGCTGGGCTGAGCGAGTGCGCGACGGCGCGGCAGAGGTGATGACAGGTAAGCTGCCAGAGCATGATAGAATTGCACAGCTAGAGCAAGAAAACGCGAGACTTACAAAATCGAATGAGAGGCTGTCAGCTGAGCTAAAGGAAAGAAAAATTCTTCTCACTAAGCTAACCAGCGCGCAGTCTTCACAACCAATGCCTCAGCCAGTTGATGTCCCTGTGGCTGAAAACGTGGCGGACTCGAGAACCACAAAAAAGAGGGCAGACATGGCAGAACACGTGGAAGCCAACCAAACGACCATGTCAGATGTGAAATAGGTCTTTGACATGCTCAGCAAAGTAGCAGCCAATCTTAGCGAGCAGATGGGTAGGCTACAGTCAAGCATGGCGGCACTAGAAGAGCATATGACTTTGCGCAATACAAAAGTTGAAGCATATCTGCAGAATACAGCAAGGCCTCCTCATGCACCAAACTCACCCCTTCGGCCACCAATACTAGTGGTACCAAACCTGTCGACACGTGCAGCATCAGGCTCTGGCTGTCCATGTAATAACCATGTGGCAGCGCTACGTGAAGCATTTCGTATCTGGCAATGGAACTGTAGAGGTTACCTTAAAAAGAAGGCAGCCCTACAGCAGTATATCAGGAGCAGCCAAGAAAAGCCTCATATTATATTATTACAAGAGACCCTTTCACCGCAAGCAACGTTGCCTGGATTCCGGCCTGTAATAGGGGATACTGAAGGGAGGGGAGTCTGCACCATCGTATGCAACAAACTAACGCACGTAACCCACGACCTCAAGATAGAAGCAGGCCGGTTGGAACACGTCATGGTAGAGATCGTGCCCGGTACCAGCAACCGTCACAGCATTTTCATTCTTAATATATACAGCAGTCCAAAGGAACAAAGGCAAGGGTTCAAGACGCTTCTAAAGAAAGCTGTAAATATCGCCGGGGAATGCCCACTCGTCATAGCAGGTGATTTCAACGCCCCTCATCATACATGGGGTTACAAGTACAACACTGGGAAAGGAAATCGACTTTGGCAAAGTGCCAGTGAACTTGATCTCACCCTAATCACAGACCCCAGCCTACCATCAAGACTTGGTACATCTTGCTGCAGGGATTCCACCCCGGACCTCACATTTGTAAGGACCATCAAGAATGCCCAGTGAATGAACCTTGCTGTAGACCTAGGGAGTGACCACTGCATTCTTGCCACTACCTTCTCCGTGAAGCGTAAAAAGCAGAGAGAATTCCACTTCACAGACTGGGATAAGTTCAGGAAGATAAGGATGGAAAGGGAACAAGATGGCCACAGACAAGGCTTGGAGCAGTGGGTCAAACAGATTACAGATGACATCAAATCCGTCTCCTCCACCATTACCACAGATTTTTCGGTTCAAAGATTGGATAGCCAACTCGCTCACCTTCTTGAGGCAAAGCAAGTACTACTGAACCGTTGGAAGGGTCAGCGCCTGAGCCGAAGACTGAGGAAGAATATAGCTGAGGTAAACAGATCAGTCGAGGAACATTGTCGCGCACTATCCAGGCAGCAATGGGACAAAATCTGCAACTCCCTCGATCGTCAGATGCGCAATGGCAAGACATGGAATATGTTCAAGCATATTCTCAACGAAAACACCACCAAAACAAATCAAAAGCATGTTATCACTCGAATTTTGCATAAAGAGATAGGGCGCACTACAGAACAGCAAGTTGTGCAGTGGCTCGTGCATAAGTACCTCCCAATCAAAAGAGGATTGGCACCACCAAACAGACAGTACCAGGGCAGGCCCAATCAAGGTCATGAGGGCGACTTTAACATCGAGGAGATCAGAAGAGCCTTGCATGATCTCAACGGCAGGTCGGCCCCTGGCCCGGACGGTATATCAAACAAGGCCCTTCGTAACCTTGATGACGATTCAATTGAAACCCTGAAGGATATGATCATGCAGCATGGAAAGAAGGCAGGGTGCCAGAGCAGTGGAAGCTAGCCAGGACGATCCTTATTCCTAAGCCAGGAAAGCCCCCTACCTTGGACAACATGAGGCCAATATCCTTGACATCATGTATCCGCAAGGTTGCAGAACATGCTATAGTGCACAGGGTATACAAGTACTTAGAAGATAACGACATATATACACACAATATGGTTGGATTCAGGGCAGGGCTATCCACACAAGATGCATTGAAGCTTATCAAACACCAGGTCATCGACAACGAAACCAGAGACGTGAGAGCCATTCTGTGCCTAGATCTAGAAAAAGCGTTTGACAACATCCACCACTCATTGATACTCGAAGCAATTTCCAAGCTTGGTCTAGGGAAAGCCTTCTATGACTACGTATGGTCCTTTCTTACGGATCGGAAAGCCGTGATGAAGATTGCAGATATCGAGACCACAGCAATCGAACTAGAAGCAAGGGGCACGCCGCAAGGGGCAGTGATTTCACCAATGCTGTTCAACATTGCCATGATTGGACTGTCAAAGAAATTATCGAGCATTGAAGGATTGAAGCACAGACTACGCAGATGACATTACCATCTGGTGCACAAGTGGAAGTGAGGGGCAGATTGAGAGCGCCCTGCGAGAGGTGATTGACACCGTAGAAGAGTACCTTCGTCCTTCTGGGCTCAAGTGCTCCTCGAGTAAGTCAGAACTTTTACTGTATCGGACTGCACGCCGGGGACCGAAGCCCAGGGGATGGAAGCGGTTAAACCAGATAGACATCCACCTCCATACAAATCAAGGGGATGCCATCCAGAGGGTCGACTCCATCAAAGTCCTGGGCATGGTGATAGAGTCTAGCGGCGCCAACAGCAAATCTATAGCCAAGTTAACTTGGAAAACAGACAGTGCGGTGCGCGTCATACGCAAAGTGGCCAACAAAAGAAATGGGATCAAGGAAGACAACCTCATCAGGTTGATCCATGCGTTTGTTCTAAGCCACTTCACCTACGAGGCAGCAATGCACAACTGGTCAAGAGCAGAGTCCGAGACACTGAATGTGCTCCTCAGCAAAGTTATCAAGAAGGTCCTGGGCCTACCCATGCATACCAGCACCGAGCGTCTGCTTGAGCTTGGCATTCACAACACGCTCGAAGAAATAGCAGAAGCCCAAGATAGAGCACAGTTTGCAAGGTTATCTACAACAAGGTCGGGGAGAATGATCCTGCGGGAGCTGGGCCAACACCCAATGGCAATCAGGCACAATTACAATGATATCCTCGACAACATCAGGGAGATTATCACTTTGTCTCCTATTTCAAGAGACATGCATCCAGAACACAACGTCGGAAGAAGAGTAGCGAGGACCAGGACTATACTTCGTCAAGTCTCAAACGAGGAACGAGGGGTCGTATTTGTTGACGCGGCTTCCTACGCCAATGGGAAAGCGTTTGTGGCAGTGGTGGTCGATAGGGCTGGCCATGTCGTCAACTCAGTGACGGTCAGGACGAAAGACCCAATCATTGCGGAACAGGTGGCCATCGCCTTAGCACTCAAGATGGATAACATTGAAGTCGTCTACAGTGATTCCATGGCAGCACTACGGGCGTTCGCCATGGGGACGGTCTCTGAACAAACGCTGAGAATACTGCAAGGCAAGAACATAACGCATCATCTTCTGAGTTCGTTCGCAGCTCACCTTGGGCAAATCAACGATTCCCCTTCCAATCTCAATGAAGCAGCACACGAGGCGGTGCGAGAACTCTCCAACCGCGCCTCCCCGGTGAAGCGTTCTACCGGTGAAGGGGATTACCGGGAAATTCTTACAACATATAATGAGCTCAGTAAACATTTCTACCTGTCTAGAAGAATTTTCCCTCCACCTCACAAAAAACTGCGCCATATCCACGAAGTGAATGATGATGAGTGGGCGAAGCTCCGGAGGTAAACCTGGTAAACCATGAATCCTCTGTACATTTTGCCCACTCAATTTTAATATATCGCTCCCCCTAGCGTACGTCGCCGCACTAAATCGAACGATTGCCTTAGACCAATGACACGCGCCATATGTGATATCATTCCTATTTTATAAGATCTCGCGTCTTTCATCAACTACAAGTACCGCTTTCTAGTTTATAACATCTTGCATCTTTTCATCATCAGCTACAAGTACCACCATCTAGTAAACACTACAAGAACTAAACGAGAGGTGGCTACATACAGGAGACGGTACCACCATCTAGTGAACACTGCAAGAACTAAACTAGAGGTGGCTACATACAGAGGACGGTACCGCCATCTAGTGAACACTGCAAGAACTAAACTAAAGGTGGCTACATACAGGCTACAGGGGACGCACATCCCACGCCCTAAGGAGCTTCGCCCCTAAAATCTAACCCGGCCCCAAGCACTTACATTAAGGCTTTTGCAAACGCGGATGTACCCTACTTTGATAATGTTACACATCATGTACCCTGACCTATACCCAAGTAATTTTTGTCCACATTGTGGGGAAATAGCTTCATTACAACACATGCTCTGGCAGTGCACCGAATTCGCTCATTTATCGAACATCACCTCTGCCAGATGGGAGGCGGCAATCCGCAGCTCATCCTTGGCAGATGAGCTCTGGGCTGTCCACCAAGCCCGCGGGGCGGCTGAGGAGCTTGGCATCTCAGTCCCCACGTGGGAGCTGCCCGCCACACAGTGATCTGTGTTTTGGAGGACCAAATAAAAGTTTATCCAATCCAATCTTTCGTTGAGCAGCTGGTGTCTTCTTTTTGTTTTGCTTTGGAAACATCTGGCGTCTTTTCGTTTTGCTTTTAGAAAACATCTGGCACCTTTCATTGGTTTATTTCTTCAATCAACGGCGTTTTCAACAAACATTGTATTGTTTAATTACGCACAGGAGAAATCTCACCAGACACTACCTTGGATGTTAACAATGGCTGCTACTGAGATAGAGAGACAGCAGAACTCGGCTTTTAACAGTTGTTCTTCTACTAACGTTTCCTACTGGAACATGCCAATAGCTGCTAATGGGGAATGAGAAACAGGAGCATTCCGCTTTTACTTAACGCGCATCCCGCGAACTTTTTATTGTTCAACAAAGCACAGGAGAAATCTCCCACCTGCATTACCTTGCAGGTCAAAATGCAATACTTGTTACACACTACGACTACGACTATGAGGGACGAACGGGTGGCGCTGTAAGGAGCTTCGCCCCTAAAAACAGTGGACTGTCTTAACATCGACACATGGTAAAGAACGACTGAAGGCACAAAGAGGCTGCTGATAGTGCTACATGCATATTGCGTAAACGTAACAATACTACCAGAAAGTGACGACGCTCGGGTTGGTGACGGAAGTCTAAAAACACAGCTTCCCAGTCCGGACAGACATCGTATTTCTTACAGAGTGTTGTAAGCATCGTCACCGCCTAATGCATCACAATCGGAGGGGAATACTTGAAACAGGCTCCCAGCTCTAATCATTAATTTCGCGAACTTCCTCGGCGACCTGAAACAATATTTTCTTTCTTTGTTAAAGAAGGAGTGCATTTTAAATGCTCCGCTACGCGTGTACGAATTATGTATTTTAGGCTCATTATGTGCAGTTGCTCTGACACGGTAGTGTTGTACTATAATGTTGCGAAGTCCTACCTACTCGTCTCGTTCAGCTCATTATGTACGTAGTTTGCAGTTCAGTAGACATATATCTAGTCTTCTAACAAATATTTATTAAATATCACTACTGTATACTTTCTTCAACATCTCACTATCTTCTTAACGCATCTCTATGTATCCCTTACATTGTTCTTCGGGACCATAATGCATGTTAGTTCTTGGGAATTAAATTGCTTTTTATTAATCTTAGAAATCAACGTTGACATTTTTTTCTTTATTGAAAATGTTACAACTACAGTCTTTCTCTCTTCTGTTTTCTGTCGCGCCAGAATTTACAAGGTAACCTTCTTTATCGGGCTTATAACTAGCCTTTCATTACAGGTGGGAAAACTGTTTCTTATCTGTATATGCAATACAAAGTAACAAAAAATCATTTTGGTTTTTTTATCCGAATAAAAAACGCAGATGTATTGAATGTAGCAGTGGATGTCTTGTTGCCCGCACTACCATTGCGTACTCATTGAGCGCCTGCGCGGAATGCACCGCCATGCACCTCATCGTCCACAGATGCCTCGGAAAAAACGTACCAGTCCTCTCCGTGTTGATATGTCTCATAAGCGCGATGCGTACTCACCTCAACAGAATGTCAACTCCATGAGCTCAGTTCTCACTGCAAGTTCTGTAATCCTTGGAGGCAGTCCCTCCTAGCGTTCTTCTTATTGTGACTACACCATGATTGCGCGACATAGACTTGCCCTCGAGGTTTCAGGCCAAGTGTAAAAAGCATTTTCTTTTTCAAATTTTGTTGTTGCTGTTGTTTGCGAGGATGGCAAACTTGCCTAATGCTACGTAGAACCATGTCAGTGGATGGCGCTTAAGTATACAGTTGCTGCTATCCCGACGTGTCTCTATTATGGGAATACAAATGTGATGTTTATAAATTTAGATATAAAGCACTGACACTACAATAAACGCCAAAGACGCCAATATTATATTTTTCGAAAGCATTTTAGTGACATGGAGTGGCTCTGTAGTAGAATAGTTGATTTCCACGCAGAATGCTCGGGTTTGATTCCTGGTGGGACCCTGGCATTTATTCTTTGCATTCGACGGGTCAACGCTGCCGATGTCACTTTTCCTAACGCTGTCGCATTTCAATTACCCATGTATACCGTCACTGTTCCTAGGCAGAAACCACCTGTCGATCAGCTGTAGCGCATACCCACAGGAAGGAGGAAGAAGACGACGAAGCTGTTGCTGCTTGGCTAAGTAGCTCTGTCTGCATTTATCGTTTATTTTTGTTTATATTACAGCTCAGCACTTCTCAAGACCTCGGACGACTCGAAAAGGTACCTAACCTATTGGCGACCGACGGGTGCTGTGCAGCCCGCCGCGTCTAAAGGTGCTAGAAGAAACGAAACAAGCATCAGGGAGAGCGCCGCCATGACCTCACAAGGTGTGACACCAGGTCAAAAGCACCAGCTGGTTTTCGCAAGCATACCTGACTGCAAGCGACAACACAGCGTTGAATAAGAGGACGAATCAACTGTCATCGGGGACCACAACGGGGTGAACGTCACAGATCTAGACATGGACGAAGGTGGTTTCCACGGTGTGCGACATCGCAAAGACAGGACGGTGGACATTCCTGTGTTAATTGCTCCAACATACGAAGGAGCTAACTTGAGGCAAGTGAATCCTATTGACCTATACTCGGAAATCAAAACGATTCTCAATGGAGCCCCAGGTAAGAGCCATTTCACAGCACAGGGAGCCCTGCTCTTCGATATAGAGACAGAACACCAAGCTAATATGCTTCTAGAGACCAACACTAACTGTAGCCTTGCCATATCTGCCCATGTACCACACAGCTACATGAAAAATCCATGCTTTATAAAAGGAGTCCCAAGATGGTACTTGGACGAAGAGCTGTTAACCTACCTGAGACCTCAGAGAGTATACCACGCAAGAAGAATCATACGACGGGTCCAAAGCTCATCCTTCGAGTGGGAATCAAGGCGCACTGACTCTGTGGTTCTCACATTCGCTCCCAATTCGGAACGTCCAGAGAAGATCAACCTTGGCTTCACCAGACACAAGCTGGTAGACTACGTGTAGACGCCGCCACGCTGTTTTGAAGGTCGGTGTTTGGACATGTTGCTAAGCACTGTCGTGGGGAACAAAGGTGTAAGCGCTGTGGGGGGCCTCATGACTTTAAGACGTGTACAAGTAAAGAAAAACTTGTGTGTATAAACTGTGGCGGTGAACACCCAGCTAGCAAGGGCCGATGTCCAGGAGAAACAGCTTCGCAGCGAAGAAATAAGACGTTTGTCCTCGGCCCGAAGACTGTGAACGAACCATCACTCACAAAGAAGACGTCCGGCGCGCCACAACATGGCGGTTTGGATAACGAGTACGCAGGAAATTTTGCGCGCCTAAATCCGACAAGAGCTGGTACTCAGTCAACGCAAGTGCTCAACGCTGGTGAGAAATGTATCACGAAAGAGTCCGCCACGAGCACCTACGCTGATGCACTGAGCCCACCTCAAGTACCACCTGGAAGCAAACAGCAAGAAAACCTCGAGCACGTTATTCGTGCTCTGTTCACCGCACTACGTTCACACGTCGCTAAGATGCCTGCGAGTTCAACGAAGGATATGTTGGAAGCAGACCTGGCTCTAGAGTCAGTGTTACTATGCTCTGCTTCCACAAACACACAGTAGAATAATGGCAATGTCTCGCCCACCAGGTCTATTTTGTCCTTCAAAAGTGCCCTTAATAATGCAATGGAACTGCGCCGGTCTTCTACAACGTCTGTGCGAACTCAACTCTTTTCCTGCGTGACATTCCAATACCGATTCTAGCCCTCTCCGAAGCCGGTCTACCGAATGCAAGGACGCTCCCAGGGTACACCCGACACGGCAACCCGAGCATAACGTCGTTTGCAAATGGAAGCACAATGATATACATAAGGCGAGAAATACCTCACGTCGCTTTACCAGTGCAAGACCTCTGTTCCAATTCACTGGAAGTCGCTGCTGTGCAAGTGTGCCTGGAAAACTGAAAACTGAGTGTGGTATCGGTGTACATAAGCCCACGAACAAAGGCCTCCATGGAGACTTTCCTAAAGGACCTTTGTACTCGGTGTCCCGCTCCTCGAATAATATGTGGTGATTTTAACGCGCACCATCTCCTCTGGGGAGATAAGAGTGTAGATTTTCGACGCAAGGAACTTCTAGCAGCTGCGGATGCTGCCGACTGATGTGTGGCGAACGATGGCAATCCTACATTTTTCAGGCCACCAGATTCATGGAGTGCAATAGACATTGTACTTCACTCCACGGACCTTCTGGTATCATCGACCACGGCTCCATACAGGATGGGCAGCGACCATTTCCCCATCTTCACCAATATCCTGCGGTTTCGAACTGCTGGTAGACAATTCTACAATGTAACACGCTGGGACTCCTACAGAGAGGCGTTGGACAAATCCACTGGTGAGCTGTTCGCAGATATGTTGCAAAGCAAGCGAGCAGCAACTTCGTTGCTGAAACTGCCCGACCATTTTCCGGCTCCTGACTTGAAATTGAAGAACCTCTGCGCAGCACGTAGACGGGCGGAGCGAAAAATAATGAGAAAAGAAGGAAATCCGTCTGCGAAAACCGAATATAACAAGCTAAACGCTGCAATTCGTTACCATACAAAAAAGTTACGACGAAATTGATGGGCCGCTTTCTGTGAGAGTTTATCAACGTTTACGCCCTTGACAAAAATATGGGCAGTAATAAATGGTCTTTCTAGGATGATCCGAACACACAGGCCATTCGAAGCACTCGCTTTGAAACAAGGGATAGATTTACAAACCCTTGCAGAGGATTTCGCAGATGTGTACACATCTGGTAGATCAGCAGGAGCGGCGATTCCTCTGTCACCCCAGTTCTTTCACACGATGAATACGCCATTCACCTTTTGAGAGCTGGATATGGCACTTAGCAAATTAAGAAGACGCTGTGCCGTGGGTCCCGATTTGATCAGCAATCAAATGCTGACGAATCTACCATATGAGCGAAAAAGGTCGCTCTTGGACATATTTAATCATGTCTGGAGCACGGGAGAGATCCCGTTTGTTTGGAAGAAAGCATGGGTGGTGCCAGTCCTAAAGTCCGGAAAAGATCCTGCGAGCCTCTTGTCATATCGAACGGTATCTGTTACATTATGCGTATCTAAGTTGATGGAAATAATAATATTGACACACCTCGATGGGCGCATGAAGAGGAAGAGGTAGAAGCGGTCTGGGTCACGAGCAGCTCGGTCGCCGGTTTCTGGCTCTGAGCTGTACCGATCTCAACCATTTTCCTGTAAATAAACGCGTTCCTTCGTCACAGTTGTGGTGGAAGGTGCTGGGTAAGCCAGCTACTGTCAAGCGAGACCGGAGAGCAGCCGTCTACTAACGACGGAACCGCAAGAGCACGAGCTTCGCCGCAGCCGTCGACTAGCGGGCTTGCCACCACTACCTCAAGATATGAACTTGGACGGAGACATCCAGCAGCCGGTCGCGAGGGCGCCGTCTTTCCACTACCGAGAGCCACGCACATTTACAGGAAAACCTGGCGATGACGTTGAAGAATGGCTCAGCCACTATCAACGGGTGAGCCGAGCCAATGGCTGGAATGCGGCCAGCCAGTTGTCCCACGTGGGTCTATTTCTCGATGGCAGTGCTTTAGTGTGGTTCGAGAATCACGAAGACACCTTGACAACATGGGACCAGTTTATGGAGGAGATCAAGAAGTGCTTTGGCGACCCTGCGACGAAGAAGAAACGTGCAGAGCAAATGTTGTCGCAGAGAGCTCAAGCTTGTGGTGAGACATGCAGAACCTACATTGAGGAGGTACTGAAACTGTGCAAATGTGTGGACACCAACATGACGGAAGAGGACAAGGTGGGCCACATTCTCAAAGGAATTGCGGAAGACGTCTACCACTTCCTTATCGGCAAGGAGAGTCTTGAGTCTGTGGCCGATGTGATTGGGCACTGCCGAACGTTTGAGGCCCTGAAGACTCGCCGCATCACTACGAAGTTCGGACGCCTTGCCAATGTTACGACCGTCGCCACTGTCGATGTGTGCCAAGACTCCGTGCCTACCGACCTTTCGTCAACGATTCGCCTCATTGTACGTGAGGAACTCCGTCGTCACCTTTACGCGCCCTTGAACGCCCGAGAACCACCGTGCGATACACCGTCCACAAGTATCAATGCTACGAGTTTCGAGGAGCGCAGCTATTCCAACCGCGGCCCTCAGCTAAGGGCTCCACCACCGGCGTCTTCTTATGTAGAGCCGCCTCATGCTCCCCACAGTCGTTACGGCTACAACAGCCATCCACCTCCTTTTGCGTCTCAGTGGGAACAGAGCGCCGCGTACCCTCAACATCCAGCGACGTTCCCTATGCCCCGTGAACGGCCCGTCTGCTACCAGTGCGGTGTTCGTGGACATATCGCCCGATTTTGCCCAATGCGACGTAATCCACGTTCGACATTCCCTCAGAGATCCGCGACGTTTGCACAACGAAGCCAACGGCCTGACTACACCTACTGGCCCCCCAACCCAACTGACGAGCGGCACGCCTACCAGCCGATCAACCGGAGTGATTCGCCCGGATCTGTGCGCAGCTTAACGCCGCCCACCACCCGTCCACCTCGGTCACCGTCTCCACGGCGCCGGTCACGAATGTCGTCTCCGCCACCGGGAAACTAGCCAGCGCGGCCGACGGAGGTGAGGTCGCTGGACGTACCGATTTTCATCAAAGAATGCCTCCACCAGTTTCTATGCTTCAGAATAAGGTTCAGGTACTTGTTGACGACGTTCCCACGATGGCATTGATAGACACTGGCGCAAGTGTTTCCGTGATGAGTTTAGTTTTTAAGCAACGACTGGGCCGTAAGGTTATGTTTCACTGGGACAAACCTGCCACATTTCGGGCAGTGAGCGGCGCATTCTTGCGTCCTGTCGGCGTCTGCACTGCGTCTGTTAGTGTTGCCGGTAAAACGTTCAAGGCGGAATTCACAGTACTGGCTCAATCAACGCATGACGTTATACTTGGCATAGACTTTTTGCGAGAGTGTCGTGCGACCGTGGATTGTGGAGCAGGTGAGGTTCTGTTGTCTACTCTCGCCCAGCAGCCTGATTGTGAGAAAGGTAACCTCACTGTAGCTAAAGATGTACTTCTGCCAGCGTGGTCCACGGCCAGCGTACAAGTGACCACTTCGGAAACCAACTCGAGTTTGAATTCACGTGACATAGTGATTGAGCCATTGCCTGTAGCTTGTCTCAAGAAAAACATCTTTGTACCACGGTGCATTGTATCTCTCGCAGACGAGACGGCTCAATTATGGGTGATAAACAGCTCACCCGAGTCGGTTGTACTACCGGCTGGTATGCGCCTTGCCCTGTTCGAAAAGCAGAGCAGCACCTGCATTGGAGCTTTAAGCGATCTTGAAAGGGCGGGTCCGGAAACTTCTGGTATGGAAGCTGAATTTTCAAAAATGGTTAGCAAGTCCATTTCCTCACAGAAGCGCAAAGACCTGGTTGCACTGCTGGCGAGACATGCTAAAGTATTTGATTTTGCACGGACGGTGCCTAGGGCTCAGATACCGACCACGCGCGCTCGTCACAAGATCGATACTGGCTCTGCTCATCCTCTCCGACAAAAGCCCTATCGCGTGTCCGTGTCCGAACGCAAAGTTATTGCTGAACAAGTTGGCGAGATGCTAGCCACTGGTGTAATTCAAGAATCGTCAAGTCCGTGGGCTGCACCTGTTATTTTGGTAAAGAAAAAAGACGGGTCCTGGAGGTTCTGTGTTGATTATCGGCGTCTCAATTCTATAACCAAGAAGGACGTGTACCCCCTCCCCCGCATTGATGACGTAATTGACTGCCTTCATTCAGCTTCCTACTTTTCTTCGGTAGACTTGCGATCCGGGTATTGGCAGATTCCCATGGATCCAGTTGATAAAGAGAAGACGGCTTTTGTAACGCCAGACGGTCTATTTGAATTTAATGTTATGCCGTTCGGCTTGTGTAATGCTCCGGCAACATTTGAACGCTATATGGATACCGTCTTGAGAGGCCTTAAATGGGAAATTTGTTTATGTTACCTGGACGATGTGGTTATTTTTGGACGAACTTTTGAAGAACATAATCATCGCCTTGACGTTGTTCTAACATGTTTGGAGAAAGCCGCCTTGACACTGAACTCAAAAAAATGTCGTTTCGGTGAACGGCAAACACTGGTTTTAGGACACCTTGTGGACAAAGCTGGTGTTAGGCCGGACCCGCAGAAAGTGGACGCCGTCAGCAAGTTTAAGCAGCCACAGTCTATCCGCGAGCTACGAAGCTTTCTGGGCCTATGCTCTTATTTTCGCCGCTTTGTACCTAATTTTGCTGAAAAGGCCCAGCCACTGACTGACTTGCTGCGCAAGGACGTCCCTTTCCACTGGACACCAAATTGTGAGTCAGCGTTTAAGCAACTAAAGTTCGCTCTCACTTCCGGGCCAATACTATGCCACTTCGATCCCTCTGCTTCCACGGAAATCCACACCGATGCCAGTGGAGTTGGTCTCGGCGCGGTGCTTATTCAACGACACAACAATGCTGAACACGTCGTCGCCTATGCAAGCCGGTCCCTGAGCAAGGCAGAGCGTAATTATACGGTTACCGAATTGGAGTGCCTCGCCGTCGTTTTCGCCGTACACAAGTTTCGCCCCTACATCTACGGTCGTCGTTTCTCAGTCATCACCGATCATCACTCTCTTTGCTGGTTGGTGAGCCTACGTGATCCATCTGGTCGACTTGCGCGATGGGCCATACGGTTACAAGAATTTGACTTCACGGTCCGCTACAAGAGCGGTAATCGCCACGCAGACGCTGACTGCCTGTCACGGCTTCCTCTACCAACGACCGAGTGTGAAGCTGATAATTTTGACGATTTTATCACAGCTATTGACTCTCATTTTCCTGACATCGCGGCTTTCCGGACAGCACAGCACGAGGATCATTGCTTAGATCACCTGTTTGCCTCCGCGAATGACCCGGCCAGTTCAAGCTCTTTTGTAGTCCATGACGCCGTCCTTTACAAGAAGAATTATTCTGGCCAAGGCGCCCGTCTGCTTCTGGTAGTTCCACGCGCTCTACGTCCCCAAATTTTTCGGTTCTGCCATGACAACGCAACCAGTGGGCACATGGGCTTCGCCAGAACGTTTCATCGCATCCAGCAAAGGTTTTACTGGCCCAAGATGCGACGCGACACAGAAAAATACGTAGCGGGTTGCGAACAATGTCAACGTCACAAGCGTCCCACGACTACATCACCCGGACCTCTCCATCCCGTACCACCTCCTAGCTCTCCCTTCGAGATTGTTGGTGTCGACCTTCTAGGTCCGTTTCCGCGGTCAGCCAGTGCCAATCGATGGGTCATCGTGTGCGTCGACCACCTGACGCGCTACGCAGAAACTGCGGCTATACCTACTGCAACAGCCTTTCACGTGTCGCAGTTTATGCTTCGGCATATCATTCTCCGTCATGGTCCTCCACGAGTCGTCATTAGCGACCGGGGACGTCAGTTCGTCGCTGACGTCGTTGAAGAGATCCTACGCCTGTCTGCCAGCCAATTCCGCCACGCAACCCCGTATCACCCCCAGACGAATGGCCTCGTAGAGCGGACCAACAGGACGCTAACGAACATGTTGTCAATTTATGTTGATGCCAAGCACAAAAACTGGGACGAAGTACTGCCCTATATCACATACGCCTACAACACCGCGAAACACGAGACAACAGGGTACGCGCCCTTTTTCCTGCTCTACGCCCGCTCCCCTCGCAGTTGCCTCGACACCATTCTGCCTTTTACGTTAGATGTGGAAACATCGGTTGCCGAGTCACTATGCCGCGCTGAAGAAGCCCGTCGCGTCGCACGCCTTCGAACCATTGCATCTCAACAGCGCTCCAAGACCCGGTACGACGCCCACCATCACTCCGTTGCCTACACAAAGGGTGACCTGGTGTGGTTGTGGACACCTGTCCGCAAACGTGGTTTATGCCAAAAGTTTCTGGCCCACTACTCCGGACCATTTGTAGTCATTGACCGTCTCAGTGACGTCACATACGTCATCTCCGGCGTCACAAGCAATGGTCGGCGCTCTAGCAAGACACAGCTGACACACGTCGCGCGCCTCAAGCCATATCACCACCAACCTTCCTATTGACTCGCCCAGTGGGCATCGTCTGCGAACGGGGGAAATGACACACCTCGATGGGCGCATGAAGAGGAAGAGGTAGAAGCGGTCTGGGTCACGAGCAGCTCGGTCGCCGGTTTCTGGCTCTGAGCTGTACCGATCTCAACCATTTTCCTGTAAATAAACGCGTTCCTTCGTCACAATATGTACAAGATTAACTTGGTACCTTGAACAAGGAAGACGATGGCCATCGTGTATGACCGGATTTCGCCCACGAATGAGTGCCCGGGGCAGTGTTTTGGACCTATTAAGCCACATCGAGCACCACCACGTCAGCGGACTCTCGACACTCGCCGTCTCCATGGACGTTGCCAAGGCACATGATTGTGTGCTTCAGGCAGGCATCGTGAACGGGCTCGAAGCCGTGGGTGTGTCGGGAAATGCTCTTCGGTTCGTACATGAATTTCTCAGAGACCGCTGTGTCCGTGTTAAGCTCGGAAATGTAACGAGCGAAGAGAGACGCGTTTCCCTCGGCGTCGGAAGTGTTCTATCTTTTTTGCTTTTTAACGGTGCCATGGCCAGTCTTCCCGACACTCTGCACTTAGCTCTGAAAGCAGTTAAAATATCCATCTAGGCCGATGACATCTGCATTTGGATCTCAGGGTACCAGCACAAATGTTTGGCCCGTATATCACAGAGCGCTATTTCAATCATTGAGCGTCACTTGTTGACACTTGTCCTATTTTTATCAGCGGAAAAATCAGCCTTCGTGCTCCTCCCGGGAGCGCGACGGAAGTCTACACGTCTGTCGCTGAATATTCGAGGCCGCTCCATTCGTTGTCCAACAATACTGTTTCCTGGGCATTACCATCGACAACAAGCTATTATGGCGACGTGCGGTTAATGGTATAGTCACTGCATCAGTGCAAAGGATCAACGCTCTTCGTCGCATGGCAGGGGTCCGTTGGGGCAACAATCCTATGTCCATGCTTAAATTGAATGATGCGCTTACAACAAGCCACATTATTTATCAGCTGCCCCTGATATCACCATCACCAAGCCAGTTCAAACGCCTAGCAGCCCCTGATATCACCATCACCAATCCAGTTCGAACGCTTAAAGGCAGTGCACAGAAAGGGTCTTCGCTTGGCGATGGGAGTCCCTCAGGCGGCTTCAAACACGAAGGTCACCAATAAAGCCGAGTCTCTTCCGCTCCGCCTTTTGGCGTCTCAGGTCTTATTGACGCAGCTGTCAAGAATGGGCGAATTCTTCGCAGGCACGGCGCTTCTCTGGCGGCTAAGAGCAAGAACTAGCTCACATTTCAACGCGGCACTAAACACATTTCGATAATTAGGCTTGAAACTGCCTAAACGGCGCCCTATGAACCCGCTATGGTCTTTTGTAGATGTTGCGTGTAACTTCAGCGTACCCAATCTACCAGCAAAGCGCACCATTCTAGCCACGGAAGCAAAATTTCTTGCGCTGGACCACTTGAGCACCATGTACCGCAGCCACCTACAAGTGTACACCGACAGATCAGTGTGCACACAAACGCATAACTGCGCAGCGGCTTTCTGCATACCCTGCCTTGGCGTGTCATGGTCGGGCCGCCTGGATCGCGTGGTTTCATTCACAATGGTAGAAAGCGCTGCAATTACGGCGGCTTTGCGAAAATTGCGATCCTTTCCCGCACGAGATGTTGTAGGCTGACGGACTCCAAATCGGCGCTACAAAGACTGCATCGTGGCCTACCTCAAGAACAGTTCACCAGGCAATCTCTGGCACTAATCAAACACCTAAATGGCAAGAGTTTTATTATAAAGTTCCAGTGGATCCCATCCCACGTTGCCATTGAGGGCATTCAAAAGGATGATGCCCTTGCATGCGAAGCTCGTACATCGTTTCCAAAAGTAAGAACTCCCAAGACTTACCAGAACAACAAAGATGTGATACACAATCATTTCAAGGCGATCTACAAGTTTCCACACCAAGCATGTGTAATTAATGGACTTTATCGTGAAGAAGCGACGCTGTTGTAGCGCATAAGAACCGGCTCCGCCTACACCCCAGCCTGGTCATTCAAGACTGGCAGATACGCTTCCCCGTTCTGTGCCTTCTGTGGTGACATCGGGGATATTGAACATTTCATTTGGCTTTGCCTACAGTTTGATGTGACGAGTATCTGACGAGTATCATTGCGGAGTGTGCAGTGGAAGTTGGAGGCAGGGTAGTTAGACAGGACACTGGCAAGCTTTCCCAGGAAACGAAGAACCTAATTAAGAATCGTCAAAGCATGAAAGTGTCAAGTACAATAGACAAAATAGAACTGGCAGAGCTTTCGAAGCTGATTAATAGACGTAAAGTATGCGATGTAAGAAGGTATAACATGGAGAGAATTGAACTCGCTCTGAAAAACGGAGGAAGCGTCAAAGCAGTGAAGAGGAAACTTGGGATATGCAAAAGTCGAATGTATGCACTAAGGGACAAAGAAGGCAAAATAACGACCAATATGGATAGGATAGTTAAAATAGCGGAGGAGTTTTACAGAGATCTGTACAGTAGCCGAGACAACCACGACCTTATTACTATAAGAACTAGCAGTAACCCAGATGACACCCCCCCCCCCCAGTAATTATAGAATAAGTCAGAAAAGCTTTGGAGAGCATGCAAAGAGGCAAAGTTGCTGGTGAGTATCAGGTAACATCAGATCTGCTGAAAGATGGAGGACATATTGTGTTAGAAAAACTAGCCACCCTGTTTACGAGGTGTCTCTTGACGGGAAGGATACCAGAGTCTTGGAAGAACGCTAACATCATCTTAATACATAAGAAAGGAGATGACAAGGAATTGAAGAATTGCAGGCCGCTCAGCTTGCTCTCTGTAGTATACAAGCTATTTACAAAGGTAATTGCTAACAGAATCAAGAAAACATTAGAATTCAATCAACCAAAGGAACAAGCAGGATTTCGATTAGGCTACTCAACAATTGACCACATTCATACTATCAATCAGGTAATAGAGAAATGCTCAGAGTATAACCAACCACTATACATAGCCTTCATAGATTACGAGAAGGCGTTTGATTCAGTAGAAATATCAGCCGTCATGCAGACACTGCGGAATCAGGGCGTAGATGAAGTATATATAAACATTCTGGAAGAAATCTACATGGGATCAACTGCTACCATAGTGCTTCATAAAAAAGCAACAGAATACCAATCAAGAAGGGTGTAAGGCAGGGGGACAATATCTCCCCAATGCTATTTACCGCGTGCTTACAGGGGGTTTTCATAAGCCTGGAATGGGAACAGTTAGGGATAAGAGTTAATGGAGAATACCTTAGTAACCTGCGCTTCGCCGATGACATTGCATTGCTGAGTAACTCAGGGGAGGAATTGCAACTCATGAATACGGAGTTGGACAAGGAGAGCAGAAAGGTGGGTCTTAAAATTAATCTGCACAAAACTAAAGTAATGTACAACAACCTCGGAAAAAAGCAGCGCTTCGAGATAGGTAATAGTGCACTTGAAGTTGTAAAAGACTATGTCTACTTAGGGCAGGTAATAACCACAGAGCCTAACCACGATATCGAAGTAACTAGAAGAATAAGAATGGGGTGGAGCACATTCGGCAAGCACTCTCAAATTATGACAGGTAGATTGCCGCTATCCCTCAAGAGGAAGGTATATAACAGCTGTATCTTGCCGGTACTTAGCTACGGAGCAGAAACCTGGAAACTTACAAAGAGGGTTCAGCTTAAATTGAGGACGACGCAGCGAGCAATGGAAAGAAAAATGGTAGGTGTAACATTAAGAGACAAGAAGAGAGCAGAGTGGATTAGGGGACATACGGGGTTTAAGGATATCATAGTTGAAATAAAGAGGAGGATATGGACATGGGCCGAGCGTGTAGCGCGTAGCCAGGATAACCGCTGGTCATTAAGGGTAACTAACTGGATTGCCAGAGAAGGGAAGCGGGTTAGAGGGAGACAGAAGGTTAGGTGGGCAGACGAGATTAAGAAGTTTGCGGGTATAAATTGGCAGCAGCAAGCACAGGACCGGGTTAACTGGCGGAACATGGGAGAGGCCTTTGTCTTGCAGTGGACGTAGTCAGGCTGATGATGATGATGATGATGATGTGCAAAGAGCAGCGATGATCCGCACCTTGCGAAAAGGCTGTCTTAGGCACCGGACTGTTGATGACATCATCTTTGCTGAAGGACCCGCGGCAACTAGGAGGAACGTGCTACGAATTTTGTTGGTCTTCCTGCGAGACACTGGGCTGCCTGACACGTGGTGACATTTTCCAAATTCAGGAGATGCTCAGGCGGAACAATAGCCGGCCATGCAGGCCAGGCTAACCCCGCCTGCTGCAACACCACCACCACCACCACCACCGCACATACCCACATACCGCGGCCTGTTGTACACAGGTATGTGCCACTTGTGTCGAGAGGAAAGTATGACGATGTACGTCACGGGAGTTTCGCGTTATTCATGTCATGACCAGCCAGACATTATTCAAACCCCTTACCCTCCCTAATATTGATGGAAATAAGTGTAAAATTAAGGGCTCGTTTTTATTTGTTAGACACAGTATCAGTTAGGACTAACAGACAATGATGCCAAGGAAATTATATATATAGAGAGAGGTAAACTTGATTGATTTCCAGCGGATTTCTGGACTGGGCTCCATGCCCAACTCAGTAACGAATTTTCAGTCGTCTTTACCTTTCGAGCTTTGATCAGCTCATTACAATGTCCTGCAACATTTCGATAAAATGTGATCTGCAACATACTGTTACTCTTTATACAGGGCCAAGCAGCTAGCTTTGCTGTTAGGCTCACTAGTCTAGTGGCAGTGCGCGCTGCTTACTGAAGGGTAAAGACTGCGAAGCGAAGTTGTTGCAGCGTATTAAAAACACGAAGAACTAAATGATGTCTTCTACTTCACACCTCTTTAGTAGACCATGCTGTTTTACTGAGAAGGCGCTTTTGATGTACAACTGTGTTATACAGTTAACTTTCACTTGTACGAACGTCGGTTTAACGAATACTTCATAATTACAAAGTTTTAGAAAATCCCCGGCGTTTTTCCTAATAATTCTACACAAAAAATTTTCATTTAGATTAACTTCTATATAGTGAAGATATCTAATCATCGAACTTTATCTGCGCACCCTGGCTATTTTTTAGACCAATTCAATTAAGGCTTGCGCTGTACCATGCATGCCACCCCAGAAGCACCCTTCGATTGATGATGTGTGGTGTAGTATAGTGTCGTGGTGGTGTTTGTCAAGTGCGTTGGCGCCGTGGTGTTATGTACAACGTGCTCGGAGGTGACGGCAGCGGTGCTTCTCGATTGAGCGGCGGAAAGAAGATGACGTTGGTGCGAAACGTCACGCATGAAACTGCGGCCCGCAAAAAGGAAGAGGAAGTTTGTGCGAAAGGTTGCACTGCCAAGGCACCACCCTTGCTTGCAGATTTCGTATTTTAACAGTAAACACCTATTTAAAATTTTCTGAATCCACTTTAAGAAGGCGACAATTTGTATTCTTTGCCGAGCCTGGTGTCTTTTTCAATGAGCATTGGTCCCGTTTATATAAACCCCAAGTGCTATTTGTTCAAACACTTCTAGATGCTTTAAATGTTAGTATATTCGAGATCACACCATCTGTCAAACCAATCGGCCAAGTGCAAATAGAATTTGACGATATCTTTCCCATGAACGCTAAACACTTGCCCTCAAAATATTTGATTGGTTTATTAGAACAACACCTGTCTCAATTAGGTACTAATACAGTAATTGCAACGGATGCATCTATGAGTGGCGAGAAGGCAGGTGTGGGTATTTTTTCTCTCTCATTATTCTGGTCATTTTCATTACGCCTCCCAGATTATACACGAATATTTGAAGCGGAATTAACGGCCGTTATACTAGCTATTCGTAAACTTCCTGTGACTCATTCGACAGCTGTGATAGTGACTGACTCGTATTCTGTGTGTTCATTCTTATCATCGTCGTCGACATCAGCAGTACTAGAGATTTTTAAATCATTAATCCCAGCAAACATCCGTCTAGTGCGAATGATATGGGTGCCAGGCCATCGTAGTATATTTATAAACGAGATGGCTGACAAACTTGCGCGAACATCTCTTGATCTTCCGATTGTGCCAATCATGCGTCCTACAGCTTATGTAACAGCAGCGAGGTTTAGAAAACTTTCCCTTCTTGAAGACTCATCAAAAACCATGATACCGAATCCAGATTTCTCGCACCTGCACTTCACATGGAATAATAAATGGTGTCCCACGCGTAAATTGGAAGTCTTGGTAACAAAATTACGTTGCCGTGTACCACCTCTTAATTTCTACTTAAACAGGTCTGGTCTGGTGCCATCCCCTCTGTGCTCAAGCTGTAACGAACCTGAACATATCGACCATTTTCTTATCACATGTCACCGATTCAAAAATCAAAGAAAAAGCTGCTTCGAAATTTTATTCAGAAAATTAGGAATATCACTTAATACGCCCAATATTTTGTCTTTTGGGGCCATTTCATTGGGACATAGCGACAGGAACATCTGCGGGGCTCTCTGCGATTTCATATATAACACAAGAAGATTACCTTGCTGAGTCAGCCATCAGCTCTCGAATTTTACTAGTCACACTACCACTTACTATTTAGCTGATACACTGCAATGATTCAACTTTCAGGAGAATTTCATATAACAATTTCACCACAGATATTTAACAAATTCTATTATTTCTCCCCCCCCTTTTTTTTCTTTTTTTCTAACATTGCGCCAAATTAATTTCACAGTCAAAACACAGTATTCATATTCCCCTAATCTAGAAAATCTATAGGTATTTACTTGCATTAACCACCGGCTTCTTGGCCAATCCCCCTTAGTGGGTGAGAGCCACAAAAGAAAGGAACAAGCAAGCAAGCAAGCAGGAGGGGGAAGACAGGAAGACGATTCGGGGGCAGAACGAGATCGAGCTGGCTGGAGTGCAGATCCTGGGTGTCGCGCGACTGCGGTGTCAGGCTCCGGATCCGACCGCGTGAAGTCAGGCAAGGCCAGGACGCTCCAGCTGCCCACGGTGTACTCGGAGGTACGCGGCCTTCCAGAGTTCCGGTCGTGACTATTCAAGGTCACATTCCAGATGTTCGTTCCGGTCGTGACTGCTCAAGGTCACATCCCAGGTGTCCGGGCTTCGACTCCAATCCCGAACCACCCGTGGAGGGTAGAACCTTCCGCGTGGTGATCATCTCCTCAAAACGAACCAGCATCAGCAAGCGGCCGCAGTTCTTGCTAAGGTAAGGGTTACCTCGTCTTCCACCAAGCGTCGCCGTGCTGGTCAGTGCGTGACTCCAGCTGCTGAGACATCGCCAACGTCCGCCGCCTCAGCCCACCAAGCCACCGCCACCATCAACGCCACCGGTGACTGTTGATTTTTATAAACATTATAGCTGGACAACACACAGGACATGTTTTTATTTGCCAGCTTAGACTCGGTGTCTCTCAATTGCAACTTCATCTCTTTTTTTCTCTTAAATATGCTTAAACTTTCTACTTTTCTTTTCACACCTTAAGCGACTTCGTCATTTTTTAGCTCCGAGGCTTTTCCTCCAAGCAACAATTTATTGAATCCTAAACCTCCATCACACTGTGCAACAACATTGCTGGCGCATGCTGTGCCACCGAGGCAAAGCGGCTGTGTGGGAGACAGAAACGAGCCACGTGCGCTTCAGCAGTGATACTGACCTATCAGATTTGGGAATTTTTTCTAGTGTTCATCCGAAACCGAAAGAAGAAAGTGCGACAAATAAGTTCTTATGGTGGAGCTATGTTCAAATCCTGTGTCACTAGCCGAGAAAGTTGCGAGACTTCCGGCCTCAGCAACAAGCTGTGCCAGGGCTAGTGCTCAGAACCGTATACTCTCTAGGCACGTAACAAGTCACCCCGAAAAAGAAGACACAAACCTAAGAGTTGGTGGTATGAGGAAGTTAAGTGAGCCATAGAAAAACGTCAGGTAGCCTCTAGGGAACACAGACATGCTAAGCAGCGAGGTAAACCGACAGATGGTGTTGAAAGAAAATGGGGCATCTTTATCAGCTAGAAGAGAAGCATCCCTTCTGATCAATGAAAATATTAGAAGAAAGGAAGCTCAGTAGCTGGCAGAAGTACATAAAAAGGATAGAAAGGCAGCTGCTAAATTTCGAAACCATCTAAACTCCCTAAGAAATAAGACGAGCCCAGAGCAGAGGCTTATAACTACACCTCAAGGAGCTAGGCCAGAAGGGGACATTGCTATTGAATATATAAGAACAAGGGTGACAAAAAAATCTCAACAAACAAATGCTTTATACACCATAATAGACAAGGATGAATCAAGTGGCGTAATGACTTCATTTTCACAAGAGTGGTAAAGCGCTGAGCAGGAAGTTCCTAGTAGTACATCAACAGGCCCAGATAGCATTTCAGTTATGCTGATAAAGACATTGGGTCCGAAGCCTAATCAGACTTTCATAGAGGCAGCGAGAAAAATAATAATCGATGGTGAAGTCCCCGATGGATGGAAACTTAGCAGGATGAACATGATCTCTAAAGGAAAGAAATGGGGACAAAGCTGACAAACAACTACCGTCCTATAACACTGACATCAGGTGTCTACAGACTGGCAATGCAGATTATAAAGAAAAGACTGCAGGCATGGATAGAGGATGAGGGGGTGGTAGGGGAACTGCAGTATGGGTTTCAAAAACACAGAAGCTTAGGAGACAATCTGTTATTACAGATGCAGTGCATCGAAATAGCTGAAAAGGAACACAGGCCCCTGTGACTAGCATTTTTGGAAATCAATTGAGGGTATAGACAGCGTGGCTCAAGAGGACTTGAGGGGAATACTGGACACACTAGGTGTTGGAGATGGAGTAATTGATTTTCTAAAGGATATCTGTAGAGGTAACAAGGTAGGTATAAATTGGGAAAAACAGGTATCAAGCCCGCAGAGGTAAAACGGGGGCTTAGGCAGGGGTGTCCTCTGTCGCCCTTGTTATTCATAATGTACCTACAAGATATCAGGCCAAATTGGAGGGAAGTAGACTTGGCTTCAACCTCTCTTTCGTCAAACAAAGAAAACTCATTGAACAGACACTACCAGCATTGATGTACGCAGATGATATAGTGTTTATGGCCGACAACAAGCAAGATTTGCAGAGATTGATGGATATCTGTGGTAATGAGGGAGATAGGTAAAATTTCACATTCAGTAAGGAATAATCAGCACTCATGGTTTTATAATGATAATGAAGGTAGTGATTGGAATACAGGAGGTCACGCTAGCAGTAACAGATAAACACATATATCTGGGCGTATGGATGAGTAATGAGACCGAGCGCCTAAGGGAACACGAAATATACATGACGACTAAAGGTAACAGGAATAGCATCAATAAAAAATAGGGCTCTGTGGAATTACAATACGTATGATGTTGTGAGAGGAATATGAAAAGGAGTCATGGTTCCTGGTCAGACGTTCAGCAATGTGGGCTTGTGCATGAGATCAGAAGTTCAAGCAAGATTAGAAATTAAGCAACGTGGAATAAGTAGGCTTGTCTTAGGAGCTCACGGGAATACACCAAATCAGGGAGTACAAGGTGATATGGGATGGACATGATTTGAGGGCAGGTAAGCTAGCAGCAAGATAAAATTTGAGAAGCGATTGAGAGAAATGCGGGAGGCGCGTTGGGCTAGGGAGGTTTTCAGCTACTTGTACATGAAAACTGTCGATACAAAATGAAGGAAGCAAACCAGAAAATCGACAGGTAAATACTTGGAAAACAGCAAGCGGCCAAACTAAAAATAATTAGGTGAAGTAAGCTGAGACCAATATGCGGAGAATCGGCATGATTAAGAAGTCCGCGCTAAGGATCTATCAAACCTTTAAGCAGGGAATTGCCAAGGAAAATGGCTATGATAATACTCAGGGTAGTTCTCTACTGTTTGAAGCGAGGACGGGAATATTGCGAACCAAGACGCATCGGGCCAAATACGAAGAGGTAGACACGGTATGCAGTGTGTCTGGAGAGAAGGAGAAAACTGCTGAACACTTTATAATGTTCTGTAAATGGCTTCACCCTATAGTTCAGGATGATGGCGCAGAGTTTTTAAAGCCCTTGAGTTTAGGGACATGGAGGGCAAAATAGACTTTACGCAAGCAGAATTACCTAGAAGGAGGTTATCTGATTGGTGGCTAAAGTCAAGGCATGAGTGAAATTGAACCCTTCACTGTAATGTACCAGTCCTCAACCTCACTATTTAAAGGAAAAAAAGATAAATGTAGTTTTGCGTTCACTAAGTATTACGGCTTGGTGGCGCTAGCCACCACTCTATATAAAGGGTACAACCATATCAATCCATTCATTCATTCTTGCAGACGACACTCGCTACCGCTCGAGCGCCGGTTTTCTGCACTTTTCTTGTCGTCTGCTTAGAGTAATCGCGAACCTTGCTCGGAGTTGGTGCCATCAGATTAAAAGAAGTAGTATTCACGCGTAATGAATAATAAATGTGAAATAAACTGTCAATATGCCTCTTACCGGGGTAGATAATTCGCGTCCCAGTCGCCTTGCAGACGACAAGTTTAATCCGTCATTTAGTCCCAGTGGCAGTTGTAGTGCAGTGCTCTAGAGTGCTCTAGATAGGGGTAAGGGGATGAGTGGAGAGTGGAAGCAAGCAGCGGCGGTGAGGCGAAACACACGGAAATTTTCGGGCATGGTGTGGTGGGGCCACTGCGCTTTTGTCCTGAAGCCTCCTCTCCCACAGCAACGTTAAACGTGCGTTGGGGCAACAGGCAATGGCGATTGTAGTCGCTTGTGCGTGGTATTTTTGCTGGCGTGGTGAAAGTAACATTGAGTTAGACAGGAAAACTTTGGCAGATGTACTCCTTTGCTCCAGCTTGTAAAACTCGCTAAAACAGAGTGAAACTGCTGCCGTCTGACTACACTGAATGGCTGCGGTGGTCGTTTGTACCCTTCACGAAATTTGTAGTACAGGGCCGGACAGTACCGCGAAGCATCTCATAGATACTTTTGAAGAATGTATTTGTATCGCAGTAGTGAAATACTTTCTCTTTGTATATAGAATGTATCAATATACTGCGAAGACACGGTTATCTCGCTACTCTTTCGTAGAAACTGAGCTGGCGTGTATCGAATATCGAAAGAAAAAGCTTGTAAGCACATAGCTTGGTAAGGCAAAAGTGCCCCGCCAGTCGGCGACACATGGAGATTAGCCAAGAATCCCCCATATATGCACAGGATGTCCTATATGGTGATATGTTTGACGCGACTGACGGTAGGATTGAGGAGGCTGTCTTGGATCTCGCTCAAGGCCAGTGAAGCACTGTCAATTTCATTTTCGGGGACAATTTCGGTACTTAGTAGTTATAACACGAAGTTGTGTTCGCCCACAATAAGAGACAGACTTCTCCATATCGCCAGTCTTGAATTCAAACTTTACCGGCACTCTGTCTACTGACAGTCTATTTTAGAAGCTTCTGTTATTTTAGTTAGTGTAAACCTTCTCGGCAAAACAGACCGACCATGTGTGTGAAATAAGAGTATAGATTACTTCTCATCAGTGGTTTGTTATGGAGTACAGTGATACGGCTGACAGCATTTTAATTATCTGCAGCAATATCGACAATGTTACGGTACATTTATTCAATGTACACGCGGAACATCAATACCCAATTAACTTTAAAATATTTTAGTGCCTGTACTGTATATGTGCTCGTGTAACTGTATTCTGGGATACTCTTTTCAAATTTTTGAAAAACTATCTTTCTAATATCTCATTATGTCTTCAATATATATCGTTCAGTACTTGTATTTTTAGGCTTCCAGCAAGTGTATTTTGATATTTTTACTTTCTGAATACTTTTATGAGTGTCTCTGGCCAGTCCAAAATTATTTTTATGGACGCGTTCCATATTCTCGGAGCTACACAAGAGCGCACAACATTCGTATTATTGTGGCTCTTTTGGGTTAGTGTCGAGGAAATGGCCGTTGGGGAGAGCTGCCTCGAACGAGGTCGCTGCGACGGGAAAGACAACCAGGAGGACCGCCTCGCGGCGCGCAAAGGGCCACAGGGAGGACGGAGGCTTAGCCTCACGGCAAAGACCGAGCAAGTAACCAGCGCCGCAACATGCAGCGAAAGGTGGAACAAGAAAGGTGATAACGACGACGTGCGGCACGGCGAGGTCCTGCAATCCGCAGTTGGCAAGAACCCCAGCAGCCCCGCCGAACAGCAAACGTCCAAGAAGGCGTCAGGAGAAGGCGCGCCCAAGCGCACCGAACCGTCCAGTCCCAGCCGCCGGCAAGAGCCGTCCGAACCTGCACCGCAACTTGGCGGCGCGTCGCAGCGGCGTGGCCAGGAGGAAAGCCAACATGGCGCCGTGGGGATGAAGCCGAACCGAGAGGGGAAGATGGCGGCGGCGGACGAGCTGGAGGGGCAGACGGGAGCAGCATCGTCAGACGAGTTGGAACCCGGTGAGCTCGTCATCGACGAACGGGCAGCGACACCCGAACCTCTGAACAGCACTCCACAGAAAGCTTTCTCGATGCCGGCAGGTGTCGGCCGCGGGCGGAATAGCCGGAGTCGCAACCCCGAGGCCACCCACGGTAGCATCCTTTCCCTGTCACTCAGGCCCTCGGGCCCGGGCGCTCACACCGAGACCGACGAGAAGCGTACTCGACGCAGCACCAAAAAGGCGCGACGTGACGTTGCAGGGCGCCGGAGAGACAGCACTCCGGGAAGCGAACACGAGGAGGTGAAGTCAAAGCAACGCTCAAGCCAGCAGCCGGCGACGGGCGACGTCGACACAGACAGCGATTTCTACTGATAGGTGGGTCCATTCCATGACTTCCCCGCCGTTACGTGTTGTCAGAGCTGCCCTCATCAGCGAGGCGCCGGAAAAACTGACCGAGCATCCCCGAAATGTGTTACCAGTAGTGCCCAAAACTGTGAAACTGTGACTTTGACATTACTGTCACGCAAGGTTTTTCTTTTTTTTCTGCTTCCTTCGTTCAGTCTGTGACTTGCCTTTGAAAAGTCGTTGGTGAACATGTGTCGGGCTACGCCCCCTCCCGCCCCCTTTTTTGCTGGTCTTCAGCAGTTTAGACGCAGGAAGGGAAGAAAAAAATGTACCTCACTGTCCGCGTCGCGAGTGTGCCGCTTCCTTGTCGGCTTATCGCCGCCAAAGTTCTGTCTGATAATGTGTGCTGTAGGTGCACGGCTGGGCAGTGTGGCTATTTACTTAACTGTCCAAAGGGGCACGGCTGTTTGCCTAGATACCCGTCCGCGCTATAAGGACGGACTTTTTTTTTCTTTGACAGTCATGTTGGGTTGCGCAATGCCTATTTCTAATAAGCGCGCCGTAACAGTCTTGCGTTCTAACTTGCTGTCTTTGACCTTGTGTTTGAAGGGCTGTCTCGACATGTGCCAAGCTCCCCCCCCCCGGTTTTTTTTCTTCCTCCTTGCTCGTCTTCGGCACTTTAGGTGCCAAAAAAAGGTACCTCATTGTCGGTGTCGCGAGTGTGCCGCTTCCCTGTCGGTTTATTGCCGTGCCAAAGTTCCTATCGGCTTACTCCGCACCTAGTGTGTCTGCACCTGTCTTCTTAAGACAAGCAATGTATTTCTTGCAATTTTGTATTTCAACGCCTTTGGGCATGTTTACATTGTTATGCCTGCGAGTCCGCAGCGGACGTCCGTGCCTCGGAAAAAGGCAATCTGTGTCAAGGCCAGCCCGCCTGACGCGAACAACTCAACGGCGTCAACACACGACGGCGCCTTTCTGGCGCGCACGTGCAGTGAATCAGCGCAGCCGCGAGCCCGTCGAGTAAACAACCGGCGTCTTCCTGTCTGGCGGCTGACGCAATGCGCGGCGATGTCACTCGTCCTTGGGTGCAGCCACCTGCAGCGCAGCCTCTCCAGATTCGATGAGAAAGAAGGACGTGGCCCAGTGGCGACCTCATTAGAGGATCCTGACCTCGCGACCAGCAGCGCTTCTGGTTGGACATTTGGGTTGGACCCGGTGCATATAAAAGAAGCCCTGCGGCGCGTCGTGAGCAGCAGACCTGTTGGAGAGCAGACATGTGTGTCGCAGTTGAGCTAAGTGAGAGCAGACATGTGTGTCAGAGAAGAGAGCTATGTGATAGAGAGTTGAGCTGTGTGTCAGAGTTCAGCTATGTGTTAGCAGACCCATTTGAGAGTAGAGCTATGTGTTTGAGAGAAGAGCTCGGCTCTTCGCGTCTCTGTCGACCCCAGTGCCGAATTTGTAACGCCTCTGTATATATGCTGTACATAAACCTTGTTTAACTCACCGTTGTCTCGTCCGCTCGTCTATCAGCTCAGCGCAGAAGCAGTCGCGAGCTGAGAAACCTACGCTACCAAACGGCTGGTGACCTTCCCGGTGGAGTTCGAAGCAGTGGCACCTTCGGGACCGTGCTGGTGTCGCAGTCTTTCGTAAACAGTGGTTGCAGCGGTGAGATTCGTAGCGCCCTTCGTAACGTCGTAGGAGGCGCGCTTCGCAACACCATGTAGTCGGAAGTCAGCGCAACGGTCTTTATGCGGCCTCCCGTCCGGAAATATGTGCTGTAGGCACACGACCGAGCAGCGTTGTTACTAGGTTGTCTAAAGTGGTGCAGACATTTGTCTAGATACTCGTCTGTGCCATATGGGCGTTTTAATTTTTTTTCCCTTTTTCTTTTGTTGTTACTTTGGGTCAAGCCTAGCCATTTGTTCGGTCGTACACTTAACTTGTTGAACCATTTCCTCTGCTAAATGAGTGCGATTATGTCATGCATTCTATGTCCTTCGAGCCGAAGCGGTCACCTGCCTTTTAGGTGGTGACGACAGGCAGTTGGCCGATTCCCTGGCGCGCGCAAGTTTAGTGTACATTTCCCAGTGGTAATTGCATTTTGATCGTTCGAGTGCACCACTAGAATAGCAACACGGTAGTAGTGATGGAATGGGCGAGTTGTCGACACTTGGCACATGAAGCGTGTTTTTTTTTTTTTTTGCCTCGAGGGAGACACTTGATAATGATGTGTGAGCGCAATATGCGCTATTTGTCTCTGTCCATAGTCGGGCCACCATATAGCAAAGTGGTATATTGCCGAAACACTTGAGTGTCTTACGTGTTATGTCTTGCTTTATTTCGAGGATAGGGTATCCTCCCCAGCATACCGGTAGCCCATGCACGATGGCCCCACAAGGAGTGAATCTAGTCCCATCCTACCAGGTGCTGACGAGGGCCTATTGTAAGCTGTGTCTGTGACACTTGCCGCTTTACAGCCTTTCGCTTCACGTGGCTGTCCATACAGTTCAGCCGTTGTGTATTTGATACCATTTAGTGAATAATATGCCATGCCATAATCTAGCGTTACATTTGGTTCCTAGAACAGCTTAGCCACATGCATTAAGGTGCAGAAAGACAAAAATTGTCACGTTGTCATCATCAAACATAAATGTCTCTGAAGATAGTTACATGGAACGTTCGGGGCCTGCGCACCCCACATAAACAAAAGTTAGTAGTTAGAACAGCTAGGAAACTGCAGTGTGACATTTTATGCCTACAGGAGACAAATACAGATTGTTCAAGTAAGGCCAGAGACCTACTACAGCAGTTCTCTGCCCCGCGGCTGTTTCTCTTTTCCCACACGCAAAGCGTGTGGTACAGCCATAATAGTGTTCAATTGGTCCATCCTTAACGGGGGCCATTTCACTTTCGACCCTGACGGCCGTAGGGCTGTGTTTGACTTTGAGTTTCAAAAGGAACAATTCAGATTATTTAACGTGTATGCACCTGTTAAAAGCCAAGCCATGGCGAGCTTTTATAGACAACTCAATCCGATGCTTCTGGAAAGGAAGCACTTAATCGTAACAGGGGACTTTAATTGTGTTTTAAATAACCTAACTGATAGGACAGGGTCAGGTAGGGAAAAAAGGCATGTATAGCACAGAATTAAGAAAAATAGTAGAACAGTTCAATTTATTAGATGCTTATGTACTGAGTCATGGACAGACTTTCCAACACATCTGGTCGCGAAGTAGCTGGTAGGCCCGATTAGACCGCGTTTATGTAACCTCGTCCTTACAAGCAGCGGTCGTAGACTGTCAGGCGGTAGACCCGCCTTTGTATGCCCTTGGTATTTCTGACCACAGGCCGGTGGCCGTGTCCCTGAACCTTAAGGACAGGTCGCCTTATCGCCAACCGTGGCGAGTGGATAATCGTCTTCTTAGTGACGAGACGTCGAGGGCCAGCCTGCGTAACAACCTGATAGCTTCCATATAAAACTTCAGCTGGGACGGTCTTAAGCAGGAGTGGCAAAAAATCTGCACGGATGAGGGAAAAAAGTTGAAACACCGGTATTCTGGACTGGTGAGAGAAACGCTGCAGCGCATCAGAATAGTGGAAAAAGGGAAACCCACCTGTTTACTTATGAAGACTTATGCTAACGACTTGAAATAAAGATTGGCACGGCTGAGGACGCTGACGTCCACCACAGCATGCTCCTACCAGGCCAGACACTTACCGAGTTCCCACTCCGAAGTTCTTAATTATATTAACAGTACAAGACTCAGTCAGTTGGAAAACCACGGCAATTTAAATAGACAGGACGTAGTTAGGTTTTGTACGCACTTTGAGAACATGGGCACTAATCAGCTGCAACTTTATCTGGACTCGCTTATTAAGCATCCTTTTTTAGGTCATCTCCCGCAACTCTCCTCAGAGGAATATTGTTGTCTGGTTGCCCCCATAAGCTTAGAGGAACTTACATTGGCAATGCGCCGCCTCCACCGCGGATCGGCGCCCGGAAGTCACGGTTTCACCATTGAATTTTACAATGAGTTTTGGGACGTAATAGGACCCGCCTTGTGTGAGGTTTTGAATGTTTTCACGAGCAGGCACACGCTGCCCCCGTCGTTTAAGAATGGTAGAATTATTCTGCTTCCAAAACGCAAGAAAACTTAAAGGACCCACGCAATTGGCGTCCAATCACATTGTTAGGCACCGATTATAAAATGTTAACCACTGTCTTAACCCTGCGCCTACAGGGAGTCATGCCGTCCCTCATCAAGTCCTGGCAGTCCTGCTCTGTTGTGGGACGTAATGTCCAAACCCTGAACATGCTGAACAGGGATATAATAGACTACACGAGACAGCGACAAGCGAAGGGGTGGCTTACATCCCTTGACCAGGCACAGGCATTTGATAGGGTAGAACATAAATACATTTTTGCCACTCTGTTGGCATTCGGTTTTCCTAGACAGTTCGTGTACCTCATCATGGAACTGTATAATGTTATTCATAGTGACTTAACCGTAAATAATGAAACAGTTGCTTCCTTTCCGGTAACTAGTGGCGTGCGACAGGGCTTCCCCCTTTCCCCCCTGTTGTTCGCGCTGACAGTTCAACCTTTCATTGTCCAGGTAGAAAGACACCCGAGTGTCCTAGGGTTGCAGACCCCAGGTAGCGGTTCACTTAAGGTAGCTGCCTATGCAGACGACATCACGATATATCACAGGGACGAAAACAGCCTCATCGCCGTCCTTCAACTTTTCACAACCTATGCAGAGCTATCCGGCGCAAAACTTAACTTGCATAAATGCAAGTCTTTATGTCTTCATGCATCCCCGGTAACGTGTGTACACGGCATCTCTGTCGTAGACAATGTAACTATCCTAGGAGTAAATTACAGGGCCACTGGCGTAACCAACCAAAGTTGGGAGGAGGAGGTGAAGACACTTAAACAGAAAATAACCAGGGCACTTGAATTTAACTTTCCGTACTACGTACGTCGATAAATACATGGCCGTTTTTACTGGGCGCCTGTGGTATTTGACAAATTCTGCAGTCATGCCGTACAGAATCGCGCGTAAGGTCAAGTCCCAAATAATTAGGTTCTTCTGGAATGCCAAAACGGCCCTCGTTAAATACGATCAGTTGGGGTTGCCTCGCGAGAAGGGCTGATGGAACATCCCTTCGGTGGTCGCCCTCGCGGACACGTATGCTTTGAAGACGACCCTTGAGGTCCTGCAACTTCAGAAGGAACATCCCGCCAGGAAACTGGCAACATATTTCTTGGGAGTGCAGGGTCGTTTGTTCCTGTAGACGCCACCCGCGTGGCCAAAGGCAATCAACCCGACGCCTTTTTATAGGCATGTAGTAGGAATTTACAAGCGTATAACCACATTAAATCTAGACACCCCCATCCTGAAGGTGCGTAACACGGAGCTCACTCAAGAGCTGCTTGTAAACTCGGGCTGGGAGGTCAAAAACCCAGGTTTTCCGTGGGTGTTGCTGACACCCAGTTAGCTGCCGGGCAGCATTCAGGATGTGGTGTGGCGTTATGGGTGTTCCGTCCTGCCCACGGCGGATCGAATGTACAAGTGGCACTACGTTCGGTCCGAGCAGTGCGTGCATTGCGGCATGTTCGAGGACAACAAACACGCTCTGTTAGCCTGTCGAGTGACCAAGACCTTTTGGTCCCTCGTGGACAGGGCGTACCACCCTTTTGGTGTAGACAGATTTCTCAAAAGAAAAAGATGTCCAAATGGCGCGCTAGCACGTCTTGTTGTGACCGCTGGTATGTTCATGTTGTGGGAAAACAGGTGTCTGGCTGTGCATCAAGCAAAAGCCCGTAAAAATCAATGGCCTTTGCTTTTGAGGTTGTATAATACTGTAACGGATCATTCAGAATCTGAATTCTTTTCACTAGGACAGGAGGCATTCCTGAAACGATGGTCATGTGCCTTCATTAAAACCGTCAACAACCGGGTTGTTTTGGTGTGTTCGCCGATTCAAGGCCTGAGAAGCACCTAAACAAACCCACTTTTGTTGTGTTGTGTGCCAGAACAATTCAGTGCCAACATGTGATAGATTGATTGTAAACACAAATGTCAAGTGCCATAATTTTGTGAAACTGAATTTGTATGTGTATGCGGAACCGAATTTGTATGCGTTTGTGGAACCGAATTTGTGAGTAATGTGGTGAACAATAAAATTCCTTTTTCGCCTTTTACTAAAGATTGCCGTGGGGTAGGGCACCCTAATGAGCCTATAGGCAAATTTTTGGTAGGCCTTGCCCGTTTGGGTGAGGTCTACTTAAAAAATCAAAAGTTAGACTTTAACGTTTTCATCTGTGGACTTCAACTAGCAGCTGGGGTTACAAATCCAGACACCTTTAGTTGCTTGACTGCACACCCGATGGACATCATGGTGGCACTTTTTTCCCGCGATTTTCATGACCGGCATCGCTTTACCAGCGGCGAGGACTGTCAGTGCCTTTGCAACGCAAGCCTCTATACCCGCCTCATGCCTCAGCAGTGTATTTTTTGTTTACTCCTACAGAAATTTATTTACGCCGGGCTCTGTATTGCTGGTGTTGACAGTGCTATAATTCACGAAGTTTCAAAACACGGTGCCCCAGCTAAATCGGGCTAGAATTTTAGAATACGCTTACGCCCTCTATAGCGACATCAACAAATGAATGTTTCTGACTACTGCGTAAGCCAATCACTTTGTGATAAATAATTAATTGGAAGAGATTGATTACGTTACATTAAAACAATGATGAGTCAATGATGATTGCATTAAAACAAAGATGATTGCATGACGAACAAAAACGACAAACTCCAACATGAAAATCATGACATGCGTGACATGTAACAACATGAATACATGCCACGCTCATTATGCGCTCACGGCCGTTTCGCTAACGTCACATATACCGAATTCGGTATTACAGTACGTGAATGGATGAGGAAGGTATGTGGCTGGAGCAAACATGATAATCACGAGATGCGTGTCATGTAACGGCATGACTATATGCCACGCTCATGATGCGCTGACAGCCGTTTCGCTAGCTTCACTTATACCAAATTTTATATTACGGTATACGTGAATGGATGACGAAGGTATGATACTGGTGCAAACTTGATAAACATGAGATGCGTGTCAACTACCGACATGACTACAAGCTACGGTCATGATGCGCTCACGGCCGTTTCGCTGGCTTCACATGTACCGAACTCGGTATTACGAGACGGGAATGGACGACATAGGTAAATGACACATCCAAACATGATAATCACGACATGCGCGTCATGTAACATGACTCCATGCCACGCTGATGATGCGCTCGCGGCCGTTTCGCTAGCTTTATATATGCCACATTTGGTATTATGTGACGCAAATGAATGACGAAGGTATGCGACTGGCGCAAACATAATAATCATGAGATGTGTGTCATGTCAGAACATGACTACATGCCACAGTCAAGGCACCAATACATTTCGACGTGACACGGTGCGCGTGGTCGCCGCCGTTCATTTCATCGCGTCACGCCGGCGTTGCCACACCAGGCGCCGATCTTGCCATATACTCGAAGGCGCGCGCCGCGCTGCGTTGCTTTGACGCATGCGCGTTTCTGCACGTCTGGCGTCCCATCATCACAAAAAAATGGAGACGCAGTGCTGTGTGGGTAACGCATCCGTGCGAAATGCAGCATGTCCCATATCGGACAGGTTGCCGTCGGGCCGCGCCGACGGATGCCGGTCGCACCTGGCGTCAGACTATAGAGTGCTCGAGTTTGGCTAACGTATATAGCGTCGCTGTGCTCAGCGTACGCGTCAATGCTACATTGGGATACATTGGGCCCTACATGATGCGCTCGTGTTCGTTTTGCTAGCTCCAAATTACCGAATTTGGTGTTACGTGACGTAACTACATGACGAAATATGTTACTGGTGCAAACATGGTAATCCTGATACGCGAGTCATGTAAGAACATAACATACCACACTCATAGAGTGCTCGCGGGCGTTACGCTAACTCTACATATACAAAATTTGGTATCACGGGACGTGAATAGATGATGAAGGTAAACGACACATCCAAACATGATAATCATGACACGGAAGTCATCTATGGCATTTTTTACCTTCACCACATAACGTTGTGTTCACTTTAAAGTGACGTATGAAAATTTCTCATTGGTGCTTCGCATATCATCGATTGCGACTGTACATGGGATCTGCCAATTTTTTACTACTTTATATTTTCTAGTGTATCACACGTCAGTAAACAATTGTATTGGGCCAGTTGGTATGAATCCATCTGTGTTGTGTGTTCTGTGTAATAGCTATCGCGCTTCCGACGAAGATGTATTATACGTCTACGTGTATTTGCGCATGTGATAGTGGCCTGAACCCGTTTCTATCATCTGCGATTATACGGTGTGATAACGTCGGGCTGGGATCAGGCATGAATCCGACGCGAGAGAACTGCACATGGCGTCGACGCAACAGCCACGTTGTCACGCTCCGTGTTTATGAGCATTTGCGGCAATGAAGTAGTACAGGCCGCAGCAGGGAGATGACATAACAGATGTGCAATAACGTGCCTGGAGTGCGTCATGGTCTTCGCTTCTTTCGGCTGCCTCTCAGCTTGGCTGCTGGTAGGTAGGAGCGCCATAAATACTGTGTTAAGTGCGTATTGCATTTGTCATTGAAGCCTTAACCTAACGTTTTTGGCATTGTGCAGTTCGTCACAGAGATCTCTTTTGTGCTCTTCGCGTTCTGTTTCCGTAGATTGCTTCACGAAAGAAAGCTGTCGGGAATGCTTCGCAGCACGTTTGCGAGAAAATTCTTTCTTGGCTCAACAAATGGAGTCGCCGCTCGCTTTGTTAGGTTTTCTTTGTGCTGCTACATGTATTAGAATTCCCTGCATGAGTGACATTTTGTGAAAAGTGCAGCTGTGTTTAATATCTGTGCCGTTCGCAAATCGGTTGAAGCTAGTACGAGCGCAATCAGAGAAGTGGTGAATCTAGAAAAAACAATGGAGGCATATCCACGGAGTGAATGATGAATAGTGGAGCAGAGCATCCGTCCGTTCATTCGTTCTTGCTTCCGTCTATCTATGCGTGCGTCTGTGTGGCCGCCCGTGGGTTCATCCGTCCGTCCGTGTGTGCTTCTGTTCGTGCGTCCGCACGTTTCTGTGCGTCCGTCCATGCGTCCATCCGTACCTGCATCCATACGTGCGTTCGTCCATGCATCTGTCTGTGTTTCCGTTCGTCCACCTATTCAACACTCCAAGTACCACCATCTCGCATCTTTTCATCATATATTCCTCAAATAGAAGCACCGCCATCCAGCGTACATTCCAAGGACTGAACGAGAGGAGGCACACGCGCACATTCTTACGGCTTGCGCTTCGTGTCTACTTCCCACCTTTAACCACCTCGAATCCACGACACCTAGAGACATTAAACAATCGACTTCAATTGAAAGTAGCTTACACAAACAGCTTCCTGCACAAGATACATCGATCGAACTGACCGGAATGCCATTGTGGTCATGTAGAAGAAAATGTTCGCCATATTCTTTTGGAGTGGGTTAAATACGCGAATGAAAGAGAAAAATTAAACAACAAATTGGCAAGTTTGGACAGACGGCCCCTCACAATAAAGAAACTAGTTGGACCATGGCCTGAGATGCATCTCCAGAAAAAGGCAATAATCTTCCTGACAGTCTTTTTAGTGGAGACCAGACTGGACAAGCGCCTATGACAGACAGCCAGAGATGGGTATATATAAAATGTGGTCATGTATATACTGAGAGTAGAATAGTAAGGTGTGCGTGTAAATAGTTTATGACTGCGTGAACTGCTCTAAAAAACTGTGTATTGGCATGTTATTTGAACTGGTTTCAATAAGAACTGGTTTCAATCTGGGTTATTTGAACTGGTTTCAATCTCTAGGCTGAGTGCTCTAGGCTGAGTGAACTTTGCGCTACACAACAAAGGACACGAAGCATACAAACTACAGCTCCGCTCGACAATGCTACCCCCTTTCAAATTTATCGGGCGAACCAAACTTCATTTACGACTTTTTTTCTCAAAGAAAAACTCATTTGAAGCAGTCAGTTGACCGATGCGGGTCACTGCATCGGCATAATGTTTAACAACTTAACTAAAAACACTTACAATGCTTTTAAAAATCTACAAGGGAAAAACTAACTAAACAAGCTAGCTGTGGAGATGCCACAGGAACACCACTTTAAAACCAAATATAAACAAACAAATACGTTTCCAATGAAACCCCTGTGTCGGAATCTCCAGCCTACAACTGGGCTTTCTCCGGTGCCCTTGACTACTTCCACATAGTCTGCAAGATCTACCGTCATGACAAACACAGTTGAGGTCTGTACCAGCCTGTCTACCGCTATTCTAGCTGTCTCGCTAGTATTACACTGGCACAGCACCTCGTCGCATTCGCTCTGGCCTTCGTCGGCCTTTCTAGTCAACGCAGCTCCTTTCGCAGCACCTTTGGTTCAACGTCGAAACTCTGCTGTCATTAAACGTGCTAGCCTTCTCTAAAACTCTGGGCTGCACCTCACTTATTTGGTCATCGCACTTCTCGTGCGCTACACTTGCGAGTGGCTGAATCTTCCGCCGCCTTGCTTCGACTTTTTCTTCCGACAGTTCAATCTCTAGGCTAAGTGCTCGCTCACGCTCTTCACCTCACTCCCGTTTTTCTATCTCCCATTTTCGCTCACTATCCACCTTGGTGCTATAAGAGACACGCGGACCTCTCTCAGGCTTGGTTTTACTACAAGCACAACGTCGCGCGTTGTTCACGGGAGCGTTCGTGAGCTTCTACTCAATTCGCTTTCTGTCAACTCTGATGCCGAGGCACCGCAGTAATGCTGTCTTAGCTACATCGTACCTATTGAACTGTTCCTCGGAAAGGTAGAGTACCCTACCCATTAAGTTGCACGGAAGGACACTCAATAAGGGGGTAGACCAATAGTCTTTGTCGAGCTATAGTTCTCCGCAAACTTTTTCGTAAGAGGTTAGATAACTCTCTAAATCCTCACCCTCTTCGAATGCATGGATCCTCGAATTTACTTGAGATGATCTAAGGCACTGTATTGATCTTCTTGTCTCTTCCTGTTTTACTTTTAGGCTTTCCTTCCACTGCTCTCTCTCTTGCTCTCGTTCCAATCTCTTCGTTTCTTCTCTTCCCCGTTCTCTTTCTCGCTCCTCAATTTCCTGTTTTTCTACAATCTGTACCGCGTTTGTAATCTCCTTCTCACTGGCTTTTTACGAGATCAGCCCCACAATTGCTGTCCTCCCATTCCTTCATCTACTTCAATGCCTAGATGCTTACTCACAGCCAAAAGTTCATCTCTTAGCATTGCCTTCCACGACATGATTGCCGTTGTACTTTGGTCCTCCATCTCACACATAATTGGGTGATCCCTCTAACTCACTAATAGGTGATCCTCTAACGCACACACAATCCGGCTTCTAATCGATTCACACTCACAACATGAAGCCTGGAAAGTTATAGCAAAGACCAAGCACTCACCACAGCACAGCACCATGTCGTGAAGTCCAACAGCCAGTTGTTAAGGTTGAAGGAGGATCGCAGGAGGATCGCAGGAGGATACAAAAAACAAACGGGTTTATGGCACTATTTACACATATTTACAGCAAAGAAAAGTAAGGGGTTTCACAAACCACGAGCGTATTGGTTGAACCGTTACATGGTTCAGAGAGACGTCCAGCACTCTACGGCGTCGTTTTAAGCCCTGTCGGGCTCCTCCTCTTTGAGTGGAACACCAATCACACACACACAACAGGTGAGGGGGACGAGCATGCACGGTCCACGTGAACGTCCAATATTGAGTCGTGAACACTGCACTGCAAGGTGGCGCCAGCAAGGCTCTTCCTCGTCGTGTGTGTGCCGCTAATCGAGAGTTCCCACGATCCTGAACGCGTACATCTGCCGCACAGCTCGCCTAATTAGCGGGGTGATTTGCGGTGACCGCCGTAGTCTCTTCCAGGAAGATGCTGTCTTTGTTGGCCTCTCTCGAACGGTTAACGGCGTCTTGGCGACACGACGACTCATCCTCCGGCTAGCACGGACAATGCCTGACGAGCATAGGCAGCCAGCCGGTCGTCTACTTGATCGGGAATTAAAAGGAGCGCCACTCTCCTGTCAGCTCTGGCGCCGGTCACAACAGTTTCCCGTCGCCAGATGAATCACCGAGGTCATAAGGCACCACAGCTGCTTGAAGGGATGACAAAAGGGTCCGCATTTGAAAGACGGGAACTCGCCTTTGCTTGCCGCATGGTCAGAGTAATCGCTCAAATCTTCGACAGCGTGAGAGCCTCCCCAGAAGACCGGCTTGCGCACAATGGCGTCTGCCCAGACGAATTTCCAAGCCAAACATAACAATGTTACGTCGCTAATGTCGTGTAAAGACGATAGTTTTGCGTCTGGGGAGAAAGAACAAAACGTTTATTTGATGTTCTACGCAAGAAAATCGGTGAATGGTATTCTTCAGGCGCTCCGTTAGAGTGCCTGAGCGTGTAGCGGAGGCGAACGAGCACATCGAGAGCACATTAGACTCAAGTGCCATCTGGCAGTTATCTTCGAAAACAAAGGCGAGCAGCCCGCGGAGAAAGATGCGCGCCAGTCTCGGAGGTGATAATTGAGGTGTAGAACGCAAAGAGACGGGCAGGTGCCATCACTGTAACGTCGTAGCAAAGCGTTGGGAACACCTTTTTAAGCATCGCATTCCCCTGTCAGCGCAGCGCGATTAAACGCTACATTCCTTAGAATTACTTGTGTGTGCCTCTTCTAGTATGAAGGCAGACAAACAAAACATTGAAGCATTGTTGTAGCGCCTCAGATATGCGGAATAATAGCTTTTTTTTTACAATCGCACAGCTATGAACGCTAACCCTTAAACAATATTGGTGGGCACTGGGGATGGGGTTGGCCGTTTTGTGCCATTTGAGGTATCGTTAGGGCAACAAACAGACAAATGTACAAGCAGATGGACAGACAGACAGACAGACAGATCAAGATTTTCCGTCGGAGGTCCCCAAGAAAGACTATCGTTTTTATTATACTCGATTCGGTCTGGCTTCTTTGCTCTCTGCGTTCGACACCATCGCTGTCAGTTCGCTATCTGGTTCCTATTTCAATCGAGATATCGCGAGAGCGTCACGCCGCGTACGCTTCGCCTCATCACGTTTACGCACGCCCCGCGTTTCTTTTTTCTCGGGCGCACGTGCACATCTCTGGAATCGATGCGTGACGTACTGCACATGCACACTTCTCTCCCGTGGCAGGGCTGTGTACGTGGGCTCCTTACGTACTCCCAACTAAAAGTAGCACGTCGTGCACGTATGAATTGCTCTATACGTAAACGGCAGTGCAACGACGTTGGTCCTCTACGTAGACGACTGTGCTCTGACGTTGCCAACAGAGGCACGTGACGTGGCAAAAATTATTTACCACGACATGCGAAGTTTATGTGTTTTTTACTTGAATAAAATAATAAAACTTTACATAATTAATGAGACGCAATAAAATATTGTGCGCGTCTTTTTTTCTTCTTTTTTTCTCGTGAATCACAACGACAATGGGACTAATGTGGTGGCGTTTCGCCTGCGTTTCTGTCCCCACGGTCAGCGCATCCAGCAGACGACAAATTGTTGTCACAGGGATCTTTATTCTGCTGTAAAAAAATCCCTAATTAAATCAGGGCAGTGTTGATCAATCAGGGCGCCTGACCATGTCAAGGAAGTTCGAGTCTCTGGTTTAGAACGGCATCAAGGATGTACAAGTCGAACCTCCTCACCTTCACCACGAATGCTTTGGTCATCGGCCACCAGACATCTCTGCTTTCTCTCACCAGGGTCACAGACATCGACCCAAGCTCATGTGCAAGTTCTACAGAACGGGAGCTGATGTAATATACGACATCAACATGTCCACGCCTTGTGGCGAGCTTCCGGTGCTGATCAAGTAGAAAGTATTCAAATAAACCAAGCACTAGCATGCATTAGAGCGCCCAAGAACAAAATAAGGGCTACATACATATACGTTACGTTACAGTGTCATGGTCTTCTAACTAGGGGCAACTAGCGTGGCGTAAAGTTTGTCCTCAAAGGTTACCTATTGCCATCCATTTCTCTTTCTCTCCCTTCAATTCCCTACTTTCCCACAACAGTGACGGTTAGCAAACGGGATGCTAACAGCTGGGTGACTTCCCGGTCCTCCTCTTCATCTCTCTCTCTCATCGTTTAGTCCGTCCATCTGCTCCAATATCACTTCAGTGCCATAAATGTCATAGAATGGGTCATGTGAGCGAAGTTAGCGGGAACGTCGGTGGTGATTTGCCCCTGTTGTACGCGTAGAGCCCCACACTGCGGAATCCTGCTGAGCAACTGCCCTGAATGAATCAACCACCATGGATAGCACAACGCTTCATCGAGAGATTGTTCATCAGTGAAAACATTGGCCCCCGTATCTATATGTTACACTGCAAACGTCGTTGAAAGATGATAGTCTTGCTTCAGGATAGAGTGAACAAAACGTATATCTGATGTTCAGGGCAAGAAAATTGGTGAATGGTATACTGGAGGCACTGCGTTAGAGTGCATCGAGCGCGTAGTGGAGGCAAACGAGCGCATCAAATCACGTCACACGTGAGACATGAGCGCTATCTGGGAGTTATCTTGGAAAACGAAGCGCGTGCACCGTGCGCGCCCACATCGGAGGTGATAAGGTGTAACACGCAAGGCGGCGGGTATGTGCCACCACCATATCGTCTTAGCAAAGCATTGCCTTATCGTGCAAGCATTCCATGGTCAGCGCAGCGTGATAAACACTACGGTCCTTAGAATTACTTATGTATGCCTTTTCTAGTTAAAGGCACACATACAGAATATTGTTATGATGTCTCAGATATGCGCAATAATGGCTTTTAATTGACAATCGCACAAGTATGAGCGCTGAATCTTGAGGAATATTGGTGGCCGCTGCGGATGCGGTCTGCCGTTTGAAGTATCCTTTGGTCACTTTGTTGCCGTTTAGAGTACCTTCAAGGGCGGACAGACAGACCGACCAAAATTTTTGGGTCGAGGGTCCCCAAAATATACTGTGGTCTCTAAAAAAGGGCAGCATATCCACGGCGTGAATGATGGAGAATGGGGCGAAGCATCCGTCCGTCCGTTCGTTCTTGCTTCCTTCCGTCCGCCCATTCGTCCGTCTGTGTGACCGTCCGCGCGTGCGTCTGTTCGTGCGTCGACACGTCCATCCGTGCGTCGTCCCTGAGTTCGTCCATGCATCCGCCCCTGCGTCCGTCCATGCGTCCATCCGTCCGTGCAACGATCCGTGCGTCCGTCCATGCATCTGTCTGTATGTCCGTTAGTCCATCCAGTCAACACTCCTAGTACCACCATCTCGCATCTTTTCATCATATCTAATCCGCGTATAGAAGCACCTCCATCCAGTGGACATTCCAAGGACTAAACGAGAGGTGGCACGCGAACATGTGCACTTTCTTACAGCTCACGCTTCGTGTCTTCTTCCCACCTTTAACCACCTCGAGTTCGTGGTATATACTAGTTCACTGTATTCATGGCACTGCTGCCCAACGCTCGCTAAACCTATCTAAAACCAAGAAGGTTACGCCCAGCAAGCATAACCTAGCAACCCTTCCTTGTGAGATAGTGCTGAATGTACATGACAATGGCTGCTAAGGGGGAATAAGAGACAGGAGAATTCGGCTTTTAGTTAACGCGCACGCTGCGAATTTTTTATTGTTCAACAACGCACAGGACAAATCTCCCACCGGCACCACCTTGCAGGTCAAAGTGGAAGACTGCTTACGCACTACGACTACGAGGAGGGACGAACAATACCGCATTAAAGAGCTTCGCCCCCATTTTTCTGTGTGCACATAAGTTATGTAAAATATAACCGGAAATAAAATTCTCTTAAAACCTAAGAGCTTGTACCACTGTGAAATGGCAGTGCGTATGTTCCTTTTCTTCATCAGAAACATGTCTTTTTTAGCAATATTGTTCTTGAGCACGAGAACAAATTGTCCTTACATGTGAATGCAAAAACATCACCTTGAACTGTGAATGACCCCCTTGTTTCTGCCTATAACCTTACTGTTTATATAAGTTTACTCATCTTGATGTTTAGGAATGTCCTGTCCTTGTACAATTTTCGCATTGTAAATCACTGCATATACAAATGAGTTAGTTTCGCTGTATATAGCAGCTTGCACTGTACATACGTATGATCATCATTGTCCATCTTTCTGTGTGCAGATACGCTGTGTAAGACATATCTGGAAATAAAATTCTCTTAGAACAGTGCACTGTCTTGGAATTTACAGATGGTAAGGGACGGCTGAAGGCACAAAGAGGCCGCTGATATTGCTACATGCATATTGCGTTAATGTAACAATACCACGAGAAAGGGACGGCGCTCGGGTCAGCGACGAACTTACCCAGTGGCCTGAAACAATATTTTTTTCTTTGTTGAAGATGGAGTACATTTTAAATACTCCTCTACGTGTGTACGAATTATATATTTTAGGCTCATTATGTGCAATTACTCTGACACGGTAATGTTGTACTACAATGCAGCAAAGTCCTAGCTATTTGTCTCGTTCAGCTCATTATGTACGTATCTTGCAGTTCAATAGACATATATCTAGTCTTCTAACAAATGTTTAATAAATATCTGTACTGCATACTTTCTTCAACGTATCACCATCTTCTTCAACGTATCTTCATGTATTCATTATTTTGTTTTTCGGGACTCTAATGCATAAGAGTTCTTGGGCATAAAATTGCTGTCTATCTATCTTAGAAATCAACGTTGATGTTTTTTTGTTTATTGCAAATGTTAAAACCACAGTCGTTTTCCTTTCTGTTTTCTATCGTGCTCGAATTTTTAAAGTAACCTTCTTTATCAGACATATAACTGGCATTTCACTACAGGTGTGAAAAGTGTTTAATATCTATATGCAATACAAAGTAACGAAAAAATTCATTCTCACCAGCCTCTATACAACAAGCAAAATAACAAACAAATGTCCAAGCACAACATACAAGACACCTTTAAACAAAAATGCGAATGTCCGTAGGATGTCCCTAACACATGTTGCTAATGACTACATACACTACATATATACACTAATCAGAATATGGATACTGTAAATGATGACATATTTAAAGAATTTACAAGACTAGGTGAAGATGTTAGAAAATATGTACAACAGGTGTCAATATACGTACAATTTTCATAATTTACACCGTTAGAATAAAGTGCAAGAACTCACACCTATACGGGGCACACACAAACACACAGAAATAGGAAACACAGATTACATGTACTAATCAGACACTGACAGGTGACCTGGCTATAGAAACTATAGGCCAGGTGGAATACTAACCGAACACGCCTGTAAACTACACTGTAGAAAAAATTACTCCGAGGTCGGAGTAAAACGCTTGTCCTCTAGCGTACCCCCTATTCGGAGCAATTTTCGCTCCGGCTTATCGGAGGTATTGCGTGGCGCACCCGGAGTACTTTTAAAACATGTTTCACTCCGGCCAACCGAAGCAAATGCGTAGCGCCGCCGAGGTACTTTATACCGGCATTTTTTTTTTTACTGGCCGGGGCGATTACGTGGAACCTCCGGAGCATTTTTTGCGGGTCCTTACCTCCGGTTTCCGCAGCTTTTGTGTGGTAACTCCGGAGTATTTTACGAATTTAGTTACTTTGTCTGGACAGAATTTCAGTGAAATAAATGAGCACTTTTTTAAACTGTTTGCACCAGAGTTTGTTTATTGTATGCTGACCTTTTCACGCATTGGTTAGAAGTAGGAAGTCCCAATTCTCATGCAAGCACTGCAGAATTACTGTGCATTCTTTTCCCGAGCTCTAGTAGATGAAGTTCAATAAAACACTTGAGTTCGTATTCTTTCGTTTATTCAAAGTAAGCTGCATTTCCTGCAGATTACCCAGCCTTTGGCAAAAAGAGACAAGAAAAAATAACCATGCGAAGGCCACCAAAAACAAAACACAATAAGACAGATCACAGGAAATCAACAGCACTCAACTTTGAAGCACTATGCTTCAAAATGAAGCCTATACTGCTGCAAAACGATGCACGACAATCGAAGAAAGCGTTGCCACCGAGAACATCTCTTCACCATCCATGAAAGACCTTTCATCATATTCATTGATGACGCGAGGGTAGAGCTCATTGCTTCCTGCATAATTAAGGGGAAAATTAATTATAGATGAGAACTGCAAATCATGCGAGAGGCAAGGAAACTGGGAACGCTGACACACACACATACACACACACACACGCACACACACACACACATACGCACGCACGCGCGCACACACACACACACACACACACACACACACACAGGAAGAGCGTTCAATATCAAAAAGCTCATCTGATATAATCCGATGCGAGGCAGCCGCAACATGATAAAAACACACCCCCTGACGCGAACAAAGCTCGAAACTGGCCAAAGTTTTTTATATATTTCTATATTGATAGCTCTACCTTTGCTGAAACATTCAAACGCAATTTTTAATTAAAGTAACATTATTTCGGTACTTTTGTAAATGGCCTCAAGAATTCCCCTCCCGATGATTTCTCAATTTTATCAAATAATATTTCTGATTATTACAGTCGCATTTCAGTGTGTGCTCATCGCCATACTTCGGGCAAAGTGAACCCTTACACTTTGCATGATTGCGGCTTCTCATTAAGGAAAGCCAAGCATCATCTCCTTTGGAAAATAATTTTTGAGGTATGTTGGCATTGTTTTTTTTTATTTGCACGGTCCTTTCTGCATTGATACTCATAATTGCGAACATTTTTATAGTAGATATTGTATGAGCACGTACTTCAGTTGAAGCACAAAGTAAAGAGAAGTTCACTACAGCGTTGCAAAACAAATGAGCAATAAATGTCACAAACATTACGCAAACTAAGCCAACTACACTTTCACAGAGATAAAGGAAGACAGACCCGTTTACTCAACTAAAAGGTCCGTGCAAATGTCATGAGGCCACAGAAGGTGATGCACTTTGCATCAGTGCCAGTGCCAGTGCCTCCTCTTGAAGAAATTTTCTTTCCACTTTTCTCCTCACAGGCCAGCGTCTTTGCAATGAACACGTCAAAAGTGCGTGTCAGCCATGGAGGAAGAAAATGTAGCTCCTGACGTCACTCGTTGTGAAGCCGCGATTAAGCCAGAAGTCGGCCATATTGACTGGGCGAATTTTCCTCTCTTGTTTACATCCGAATGTAAAGCAGAAGGCACGACTCTCTCTCCGGCTCGGAAAGCACGTGAGCTGCGCAGCGCGCGTGTTGTGATGATCCTAGGCTAATGGTACACTCTAAAAAATATCGAGTAAAAAGGGTGTCTTTTTGTCCCACAACAAAAATCGTCATCAGGCTTGCTTGCGCTTCCTTTCTTGAAAACTGGGCGCTGGCCACTTTCCTATCGTGAATGCATTGTAACCCTGATAATGGGCATGTCGATCGTGACCGGGATGTACCTGGCACAGGGCGATAGCGCAAGGATGGAACGCAATATAGATGACGATTATTGTTGTGGGACAAAAAAGACACCCTTTTTACTCGCTCTTTTTTAGAGTGCACGGGGGCTAACACACTGGGCCAGCTCGACACATGCGGCGCAATCATTTCAGTAAATGCTCGCCAGCAAAGAAGCAAGTACAAGAGAACGCGCGCTGGATGCACTGACAACGGCGAGTGTTTTCACATGATTAATTCAGCAGCTGTACAGACATCACGATCAGTCGTACGCCTTTTTCCACGGTCGCATTCCGACACGAGGCCGACGCAGCGCCCGGCCACTGTGCCCGTAATCCTTGTGAAACGCACCGACGTCAGCATTCTGCGACCGTGGTGACTTTCTGCACGGGGCAAGTGACAGTTGAACACGGTTGCTTTAATGTTGAGATTACAATACTGGGGGCGAGTATAACAAGCGCAACAGAAAATTTGTTTTATTAGGCACATGCAAGTTGTGTCTGTACACATACCAAACACGAAACCACGTATGTGCACATGGTACTCATCTCGCCTTGCTGGGCACAACAGTTTCGTCCGTTGCCACAAGCAGGAGCGCTGTCCAACCGTCAATGACCAGCCCGGCGGTCTTCGTCGTTCCGCTTCGTCATGGTGCCCAACGCTATTTCGCTGAACACTTCAAATGCTTCATTCGCGTCATCCGCCACATAACAAATGTATGTATATGCGCTGGTTGTACGCACTGTTCAGGCCCATGGTGGACGAAAGGTTTTGTATACGTTACTAAGAGTAACTGCCAGGAGAGCACGGCGTAACCAATAACGTGGCGCAGAGCACGGATATTGTCCGCCACGGCTCAGCACGAGACCTGCGGAGACACTCATGCCGCCGCCAGCCGGAGCCGCTCACTGCTAGACCAGCTACACTGCATAACACGCAACCATAACAACGGCGCCATTGTGCCCAGTGAATATGGCCGCCATTATGTCATTTCCTCCACACTTTTCACGTAGCGCGCCAGCTGGGCATGCCCTCTCCTACGTTTCTTTCCTCCGTGGTCTCAGCACTGTTTGCACTTTCGTCTTGCGCAAAAAAGAAAGAAAGAAAGAGCTGCTGCCCCAGCCATGGCAGCACGACTGAAAAAGAGCAAAAAAAGAATGCAGCAGAAAGGATAGTAATCTCGCCCATCATCAACAAAAAATACCACTAGTAATTCAAAAGGGTGCTTTCTCTTCCTCTCTTTCTTTGACTACAGTGTCCTATTCGTTTTAGAATGTTGAGCCGGGCTGTCATATGGGTTAACTTTACTGCCTCCCCCCCTTTCCTTCACAGAAACGTCGAGCGCCAGTCCACTCATTCTGCCAAGCACCCTCTCCTCTTTTTTTTTTTGCATTCCTCGTCTCTTGCATCATCGATATGTTTCGCCCCCCGCCCTCTTTTTTTTTCCTGAAAACACCACCATCTTCGATACCACTTATCCAACCAAAAACACTTTATCACAAGTATGAGTGCGTGTATGCGTTTTAAATGTCTTTACCAAACACATTGCCCTACCTCAATTCACTACATTTATAACGAATTAATTCTCATTTTAGTAATTCAAGTTTTATTACTTCACCTTACATATTATATCAAAGTAATTTTAAGTGTGAATACACTTTATAAGCGACCCCAAACCATCCACCACCATCGGCGGCGTCCGCAGTCTTCTCTCTATCTTTAAAACAAAGAGGACTTGGCGGGTCGCAGCGCGACGCTTTTGTTGTGTTGTGTGCCAGAACAATTCAGTGCCAACATGTGATAGATTGATTGTGAACACAAATGTCAAGTGCCATAATTTTGCGAAACTGAATTTGCATGTGTATGCGGAACCGAATTTGTATGCGTTTGTGGAACCGAATTTGTCTGTAATGTGGTGGACAATAAAATTCCTTTTTCGCCTTTTACTAAAGATTGCCGTGGGGGAGGACAACTATACGAGCCTATAGGCAAATGTTTGGGAGGCCTTGCCCGTTTGGACGAGGCTTACTGTACGAATCGAAAAGTGGAATACGATGTTTTTTATATAGCTGCTACCTTCGACCCGCCACTGGCTTTGGCGGTCGTGACACGTTGCGTTGCTTGACTGCACATCAGAAGGCAAAGGCGGCGCTTCATTTCCGCTACTTTCATGATCGGAATCGCTCTACCATTGAGGCGGACTTGCTACTGATATAAAGGGCCACTCGCCAGGTTTGACAATTGGAGCTGACAAGTGCAATGCGTACAAGGGGCGTTCGCAATCACGTCTACCAAAATTTGCACTGCTACACGCCGCGAAAATGGGTCAAATTTCAAGATGAACGCTGCTCTGGTTCTATTCGCGGGCGCGCACCCAGACAATAGACGCTTTTATCATGGCGTACGTAACGAGCATAAACGTACGCGGCACGATACCTTGCGGACGCTGCATGCCAAGCGCTCAACGACACTTTTAGTTCACCGTATTGACCATACCGAGATACGTTTGGTTCAACAAGACGTATGTTATTATAAATAAAACAGCGACAGGTCCAAGCACTCACGCACACAGTGCGCTGTAAATGATTCTTTCAGGACTTCCTTGAGGTACCAAGCAATCTCTTTCTACTGCTCCGGATGCCTAAACGGATCGTTCGTTTTTACTTCTGCCTGCAGCTCAACATCGTCCCTCAAAGTAAAAAAAATTGTTCCAAATCTGCATGTTACATCGCTAATGTCGTCGAAAGATGATAGTCTTCAGTCTGGAGAGAGTTAACAAAACGTTTATTTGATGTTCTGCGCAAGAAAATCGGTGAATGGTATTCTGCAGGCGCTCCGTTAGAGTGCCTGGAGCGCGTAGCGGAGGCGAACGAGCACATCGAGGCACGTTAGACACAAGTGCCATCTGGCAGTTATCTTCGAAGACTAAGGTGAGCAGCCCGCGGAGAAAGATGCGCGCCAGTCTCGGAGGTGATAATTAAGGTGTAGAACGCAACGAGACGGGCAGGTGCCATCACCGTGACGTCGTAGCAAAGCGTTGGACACACCTTTTTGAGCATCGCATTGTCCTGTCAGCGCAGCGCGATTAAACGCTACATTCCTTAGAATTACTTGTGTGTGCCTCTTCTAGTATAAAGGCAGACATACAAAACATCGAAGCATTGTTGTAGTGCCTCAGATATGCGGAATAATAGCTTTTTAATTGACAATCGCACAGCTATGAACGCTAACCCTTGAGGTGGGCGCTGGGGATGGGGTTGGCCGTTTGGTGCCATTTGAGGTATCGTTAGGGCGACAAACGGACAAATGTACAGACAGACAGACAGACAGACAGACCAAGACAGACAGACAGACAGACAGACAGACAGACAGACAGACAGATCTAGATTTTTCCGTCGGAGGTCCCCAAGAAAGACTATCGTTTTTATTATACTCGATTCGTGCTGGCTTTGTTGCTCTCTGCGTTCGACGCCATCGCTGCCATTTTGTTATCTGGTTCCTATTTCAATCGAGATATCGCGAGAGCGTCACGCCGCGTACGCTTCGCCTCGTCACGTTTACGCACGCCTCCCGTTTTTTTTTTCTTTTTTCGGGTGCACGCGCACATCTCTGGAATCGATGCGCGACGTACTGCACATGCTTACTTCTCTCCCGTGGCAAGGCTGCGTACGTGGGCTCCTTACGTACTCCCAACTAAAGGTAGCACGTCGTGCACGTATGAATTGCCCTATACGTAAACAGGAGTGCAACGACGTTGGTCCTCTACGTAGACGACTGTGCTCGGACGTTGCGAACAGATGCACGTGACGTGGCGAAAATTATTTATCACGACATGCGTAGTTTATGTTTTTGTTACTTGAAGAAAATAGTAAAATTTTACATAAATAATGAGACGCAATAAGAGAATGTGCGCGTCTTTTTTTATTCTTTTTTTCTCGTGAATCACAACGACAATGCGGCTATTGTGGAGGCGTTTCGCCTGCGTTTCTCTCCCTACAGTTGTCACAGGTCCCGTTAATTAGGGAGGTCATCGCCGGGCTAATTCCAAGGGCCGAAGTATCGGCCCCCCGAACCGCACCACGAAAGCGTGGACAATTTAGAAGTGGTCCCTTTTGGCACGGCAGCGGACGCCGGCTGTGGCCCAAAGAACAACCCAGAGCCGAGAGTTTATAAACAAAACAAAATCATATTCTCAATTATGGCAGATGAAAACGATACACAAGTATACACAATCGACAATTGTTGAATACGATATGTCACCAACCAAACAATGTACTACACAGTACAATCAGCCACACTCGAAACAACGGACACAGACAACAATACGCACTACAATGCAGTCGCATGCATTGAAGAACCAAGACACTTGATGACTAAAGAGTTTGAAAACTTATTCAGTCCAAAGTCCTGGAACAAAAGTCTGAATGATACTCTTCCGAGAATCACTCACTCAAAGTCCAGCGTTGTTGTCGTTCCGCTGCCCCCGAAGTTTCTCTTCCAGGAAACCTCGCGTCTTCAATTGGCCACTCTCCAAGCTTCAAACTTCTTCGCCGGAAACACGTCGGCTTCCCACACGCAGCTGTTGCCAAGCGTCTTCGCTCGATAGCGGTAGACACACACTCTTGCCTGTAGCTCGAGTCTTGTTATGCCAGCGAGTCCTCGTCAAACGTCCGTGCCTCTGAAAATGGCAATCTAGGTCAAGGCCAGTCCGCCTGGCGCGATCACCTCGACGGCGTGAACACGCGCGGCGCCCCTCTGGCCCATGTGCAGTGAGTCAGCGGCGCACGTGACAGCGAGCCGGCGGCCGCGTGTCTGGTGGTCTGACGCATGGCGCGGCGGCCCCCATTGGCGGAATCTGCCCTGACGACCAGCGGCGCTTCTGATTGGACATTTTGGTTGGACCCGGTGCAAATAAAAGAAGCCCTGCGGCGTGTCGCGATCAGCGGTCTTAGGCGAAAGGCTGACCTATGTGTTAGAGAGGAGAGCTCGGCTCTTCGAGTCTCTGTCGGCCCCAGTGCCGAAATTGTAACGCCTCTGTATATATGCTGTACATAAACCTTGTTTAACTCACCGTCGTCTCGTCCGCTCGTCTTATCAGCTCGGCGCAGAAGCAGTCGCGAGCTGAGATACATACGCTACCAAACGGCTGGTGACCTTCCCGGCGGAGTTGAAAGCAGTGGCGCCTTCGAGGCCGTGTTGGCGTCGCCGTCTTTCGCAACAGTGGTGGCTTCGGCGGGATCGGTCCGTCGTTCGCAACAGTGGTGGCAGCGGTGGGATCACGGAGGTGGCTTCGCAACAGTGGTGGCATCGGTGGCAGCCACGGAGGCAGATGCGCAACAGTGGTTGGCAGCTGCGGGATCGGCCGGCGTCAGCGACATCGATGCGGTGAGTGCCTGATGTTTTCCCCTCAGTTCACCAGACTACTCTAGCTCAGGTTGTAGTAGTTTAGAGAAGGGCTGTGTGAAGCATTAGAGTGAGCTTTGATCGTTTCAAGCAAAGTCGAAGTGCTTTGAAACCAAAGTTAATGCGGAGGGGGTAAACACGGGAGAGTGAAAAATTGCTTGCGCGTCTTGCTAGTTGACTTATAGTAGGTACGGCAAGTAAATTGTTAACAGGGGCAAACAGCAAGAGGCTAGTGTGAACGATGGAGAACCTTAAAGTGAAGGAACTCATCGAAATTTGTGAGGAACTCGGCATTACTTTGGGCCGTGCGAAACGAAAGCAAGCGATCCTTGAGATCATGAAGGATGAGGGAGTGTCGGCTGAGGAAGTCGATGAGGCCTGGGTGGATATTAAAGCACGCCGTGAGGAGGCTGAAAGGCGAGAAGTAGAAGCTCGCGAAGAAGCTGAAAGGCACGAAGCTCGCGAACGTGAAGAAGCTGAAAGGCGCGAAGCTCGCGAAGAAGCTGAAAGGCGCGAACGTCGCGAGGAGGCCGAGAGACAAGAGCGCCTAGAGTTGAAACGACTAGAATTGGCAATCCTACAGTGTTCGCAGGCGCCTAGCGTAGCTCCTCCGACGATTCAGGTCAGCGGTTTTAGAATTCGGGACCAACTGCCACCGTTCGTAGTAGGCGAGGACATGGCGAAGTATCTCGTCAAGTTTGAACACGTCTGTGAGCGAAACGCTTTGGAGCGGCCTCTTTGGGCGCGGAACCTGTTAGCTCTTCTTCCCGGCGAAGTGTCCGACGCATTAACTTGCTTGTCTAGGGAAGCGTTTGAGAGCTATGACGAGGTTAAGGAAGTGCTCTTGAGACGTTACAAGTTGTCACCCGAGGCTTTCAGGCAAAGGTTCCGGTATGCTGAAAAGGGGAATGAGTCACACGTTGACTTCGCGTTTCGTCTTAAGGCCGATTTAATCGAATGGCTCAAGGGCGAAGGTGTTTATGATGACCGCGATAAAGTGGTGGAATGCGTTGCACTGGAGCAATTCTACCGCTGCATCGAGGAGGATGTCAAACTTTGGCTGCAGGACAAACTTGGTGAAGTACAGCTAAACAAGGCAGCAGAGTTAGCTGAGGAGTATTATACTCGCCGAAAGTTGCATAGCAGGGCAGTGCGCGTTGAAAAGGATGAAAGAAAGGAGGGCTTTTCAAAGAAACCTGATCAACGAAAACCCGCTCCGCACCGTAATTTCAAAAAGGACCCGTCTCTTACGAAGGACACTGTAGAGGAAGGGAAAACAGAAGCGGAAAAATCGAGTGAGGTTTCTAAACAACGCACTGATACCACACGGGCGTTTGAATCACGGAAGCCACTAATCTGCTACAACTGCAAAAAGGAAGGGCACATCGCGATAAACTGTAAGCAAAAGTTTGCTTTTGCAACAATTAGAGAATCGGAAAAGAACATGCGGTTGTTGGAGCCGTATATCCAAGAAATTAGTGTGAATGGGAAAGCGTGTCGAGCACTTAGAGACTCCGCGGCACCCATGGATGTTGTCCATCCTTCATTGGTGTCTCCAGACGACTTTACAGGAGAATGCGCGTGGATCAGGCAAGTCGCCGAGGAGCAGAGTGCTTGCTTACCAATCGCCACGGTTGTCATTGAAGGCCCGTTCGGTAAGCTTCGCACCGAAGCGGCTGTGTCTGCCGCGCTTCCCGATCGTTTTCCTTATCTCTTCTCCAACAACTCAGAGCAGCTTCTCAAAGAGCAGGGTAAATCGTTCTTCCCCAACTTAGCGTACATGGCCCTCACGCGATCGCAAGCGCGGAAGCTCTCGCAAGAGCTTGACCTTGTTCAAAGCGGTGAACTCTCAAGTGACCTTGTCGGCGGGTCGACGGAACCTCAGAGAGGAAACTTTCCGCGTGAGTCATGTGAGCAGTCGCGCGAGCGGCCCGTCGCCGGACCGACCAGCGCGGTTCCCGTGGAAAGGGGAGACGACATGGCGCCATTGGATCAGAGGGAGAGGGCTGCAACGCTCTCGCCTGTAGCGGAAAGTTGGAGTGAGCTGTCGAGGGTTGATCGAGAAACGCTCATTCGAGAGCAGCGTGAGGACCTCTCGATTAAAGCGCTAATGGAAAGCGTAAACTTAGAAAAAAAGAAAAAGAATGTTTCTTTTTTTGAGAAAGCGGGGCTTTTGTATCGGAGCTACACAAATGCGCAAGGTCGCAAGTATGAGCAGCTCTTAGTGCCACAAAAGTATCGTCGCCAACTATTGGAACTGGCGCATGAAAACGCATGGGCAGGGCATCTCGGCATAAAAAAGAGCAAGGCTAGAGTTTCCCTTCAGTTTTATTGGCCGAAATGCTGGAAGGATATCGAAGACTTTGTGCGCTCATGCGACACTTGTCAGAGAGCGGGGAAATCCACGGACAAGTGGAAGGCACCCATGAAGCTTGTGCCGATTATCACAGAACCTTTTCGGCGCCTAGTAATTGATATAGTCGGGCCATTGCCAGAGTCAAGGCAAGGTTGTCGGTACATCCTGACGGCTCTCTGTGTAGCCACAAAATTTCCGGAAGCGATACCCCTTAAGGAGCTCAATTCCCCTCATGTCGTGGATGCGCTGCTATCTATTTTCGCACGCGTCGGATTTCCTTCTGAAGTCCAATGCGACAATGGCAGTGTCTTCACCAGCTGCCTTACCTCTACCTTTATGGATAAATGTGGAATAAAAGTAGTGCACAGCTCGATCCATCACCCGCAATCTAATCCGGTAGAGCGTATGCATTCCGTTCTGAAACGGATACTGAGAGCTCTCTGCTATGAGCACAAATGCGACTGGGAAGCGTGTATTCCTCCCGCTATGTTCGCTCTATGATCAGCTCCTCATGAGAGCACTGGTTTTAGCCCTGCAGAATTTGTGTATGGCAGGAGTTTGAGAACACCATTGCAAATGCTACGCGAGTCCTGGGAGGAATTCGATGAGGACCCTAATGTAGTTGCGTATGTTCTAGACCTCCTTCAGAGGCTTGGAAAAACGAAAGATCTTGTGGAAAGCCACATGAAGGCTGCACAAGTATTGTCGAAGGAGTACTACGACAAATCGGCGAAGAAGCGCACATTTGAAGTTGGTAGTCAAGTAATGCTGCTGCGGCCGTCCAAAAAGAACAAGCTTGAGGTTCATTGGGAAGGGCCTGCCAAAGTAATATCGAAGCTTTCTGATACCAATTATGAAGTGAAATTAGGAAGGCGGCCGAACAAAATTTACCACAGTAACTTGATGAAACCATACGTTCAACGTCAAGCGGTCGTAAATCTCCTGTTGAATGCTGCAGAGGAAGAGGGAGAAGAAATTTTGAATTCTAGTGATGTAATCGAAGGGGGATCGGAGGTAATCTTGGAGCAGTTGAACCTAGAGCCTAGGTTAAGTGAAGTCCAGAAGGAGGACCTGAGAAGGATTGTTTCCGAGTTTCAAGACGTGTTTTCGGACCGTCCCGGAAACACGACGGTGATCGAGCACGATATCGAGCTAACTTGTGAGGAGCCAATCCGTAGCAAGCCGTATCGTTGTTCCCCCGTGCAAAAGCAGATCATGAAAGAGGAGATCGATAAAATGCTGGAGTTGGGAGTCATAGTACCGGGCGAGAGTGACTATACATCCCCTCTAATATTGGTTCAGGTGCCAGGAAAAGATCCGAGGCCATGCATCGATTACCGGCGTCTTAACGCAATAACTCGAGACCAAACTTACCCGATACCCAACCTAGAGGAGAGTGTGGAAACTGTGTCACAGTCCAGCTATATTTCCACGTTAGACCTCGTGCGAGGGTATTGGCAAGTCCCCCTTACAGAGCGTGCCAGCCGCTATGCCACATTTGTTTCTCCATTTGGAACGTATCGCCCACTTAAGCTGAGCTTTGGATTGAAAAATGCACCCTTTTGTTTTTCAGGCTTAATGGACCGCGTTCTTAAAGGCCTCTCCGAGTTCGCTCTGCCGTATATTGACGATGTCGCCATCTTCTCCAACAACTGGGAAGAACATGTCGAGCATCTACGCGTCGTGCTGAACAGGTTGAGAAAGGCTGGCCTTACCGTGAAACCTACTAAATGTCACCTAGGGTGTGGCGAGGTGTCTTACCTGGGGCACGTTGTGGGGCGTGGCCGGCGTAGACCTTCAGAAATTAAGGTAGCCGCTGTCGTGAACTATCCACGACCAACCACAAAATCAGAGATAAGGGCATTCTTGGGCTTGGCTGGATACTATCAGCATTACGTGCAAAATTACTCTAGCATTGCCAGCCCCCTCACTGACGCGCTTCGAAAGTCCGAGCCGGTTAAAGTAGTATGGGACTCAGAAAAGGAGACTGCGTTTTGCCAGCTAAAACAGGCCCTAAGCGAAAAGCCTGTTCTCATGGCACCCGATTTCTCTAAGAGATTTGTGATTCAATGCGACGCGAGTGATCGCGGCATGGGAGCTGTATTGTGCCAGGAGGACAGTGCTGGTAACGAAAGGCCAGTTTTGTATTTAAGTCGAAAACTCAGCGGCAGGGAAGAGGCGTACAGTACCTCTGAAAAGGAATGCGCTTGCCTCGTGTGGGCCGTTCAAAAGCTAGCTTGTTATGTCTCCGGTTCGAGGTTTGTGGTTGAAACGGACCACTGTCCTCTAACCTGGTTAAATAACATGTCGCCTAAAAGTGGCCGGTTACTGAGGTGGAGCATGATACTCCAACAGCACAACTTTGACGTTCGCTACAAAAAAGGAAGGCTAAACGCTAATGCCGACGCATTGAGCCGTGCGTTTAGTTAGTACCTTCTCAACCTTTCGGTTTCTCGCTGGCGATTCGGGGCAAAATTTTGACCTCATCACGACCTGGGCCGAGCGCTCTCGTTCAGATTGCTCTCAAGGGGCCAACTTTATGTGGTATTCTAATTCGTTGCGTTGTTGTAATTGTGAAAAATTCAAGTTCTTACTTTAAGAGTCTTGTGTCCCACATGTGCCTCTTGATGTAGAGGGAACAAAATTCCGATAAACACGTAGATAGGTATATGTTGTATTATACTTTGTCTGGTGTTCTGTCGGGTGACCGGGGGCACTTGCTTGTGTCGTGTGTTGTCTGTTGTCGAACCGTTCTTAGCAAGTTGCAGAATCATCGACAAGTGCTGAAACCGAAGATGGTCAGAAGAGACGAGCGCAGTTGGCCAGCAAGTTGTGGCGACAAGCCAGTGGAGCTGGGATCCGTCGTCAAAAGTGGAATGTGTTCCCGGACCAGTCTGGAGCTGTATTCTCCCCATGGCCCTGGAGGCGAACCTGGAGGGACCTGGCGAACGAGCGCACCTGACATCCGAGCCCCGTGGAAGCAGCTCGTCTTTCCGGTGCATTGTCTGGCGGCGGGGGTGCTGTTATGCCAGCGAGTCCTCGTCAAACGTCCGTGCCTCTGAAAATGGCAATCTGGGTCAAGGCCAGTCCGCCTGGCGCGATCACCTCGACGGCGTGAACACGCGCGGCGCCCCTCTGGCCCATGTGCAGTGAGTCAGCGGCGCACGTGACAGCGAGCCGGCGGCCGCGTGTCTGGTGGTCTGACGCATGGCGCGGCGGCCCCCATTGGCGGAATCTGCCCTGACGACCAGCGGCGCTTCTGATTGGACATTTTGGTTGGACCCGGTGCAAATAAAAGAAGCCCTGCGGCGTGTCGCGATCAGCGGTCTTAGGCGAAAGGCTGACCTATGTGTTAGAGAGGAGAGCTCGGCTCTTCGAGTCTCTGTCGGCCCCAGTGCCGAAATTGTAACGCCTCTGTATATATGCTGTACATAAACCTTGTTTAACTCACCGTCGTCTCGTCCGCTCGTCTTATCAGCTCGGCGCAGAAGCAGTCGCGAGCTGAGATACATACGCTACCAAACGGCTGGTGACCTTCCCGGCGGAGTTGAAAGCAGTGGCGCCTTCGAGGCCGTGTTGGCGTCGCCGTCTTTCGCAACAGTGGTGGCTTCGGCGGGATCGGTCCGTCGTTCGCAACAGTCTTCACCTCTCAGGTGGAAATCCTCTTTTTCTCCACTTCCTTCTTCTCCTCCTTTGTCACGGAAGACAAAAGGCTTCGCCCACAAGGCGGTACACCCTACGCACTCTGGCGCATACTTTCTTCTTCTCCTGCTTTGTCACTAACGACAAAACCTTCACCGACAGACGCGGCGGGATACCCTACGCACTCTGGCGTTAACTTCCTTCTTCTGCTGATCTCCCGTCTCGGCTGCTCGATTAAATACCTTCCACGCGAGATTCCAGAAAGTTCTCATCATTTCGTCGGCGCGATAGGATGCGAAGGCAGGGGAAAGGGCGAGACGGTACGTGGGCCGTCCGCGACAAATGACGCAACCCTGCATCGCCACGCCCCTTTTCATCTAGAAAGTTCCAGGGCTTGCTCGGGCGCCGATGCGAGCAGGTTTCGTCGGCGAACCTACGCTTCCAAGGGAGAAAGACGCGCGCCCGGGGAGTCTTTGGATGCTTGTTTTCTTTTTTTATCGTTGACCTCTCGGCGCTTCGTCGCGAGATTTTGGCGGCGAACCCGTTTTCAAGCGCTCGTTTTGTGACAACGGTCAGCGCATCCAGCAGACGACAGATCGTTGTCAAAGGAATCTTTGTTCTGCTGTAGAAAAATCCCTAATGAAATAAGGGCGGTGTTCATGAATCAGGGCGGCTGGCCATGTCAAAAAAATTCGAGTCTCTCGTTCAGAACGGCATCAAGGATGTACAAGTCAAACCTCCTCCCCTTCACCAAGAATGCTTTGGTCATCGGCCACCAGACATCTCTGCTTTCTCTCACCAGGGTCACAGACATCGACCCAAGCTCATGTGCAAGTTCTACAGAACGGGAGCTGATGTAATATACGACATCAACATGTCCACGCCTTGTGGCGAGCTTCCGGTGCTGATCAAGTAGAAAGTATTCAAATAAACCAAGCAATACCATGGATTAGAGCGCCGAAGAACAAAATAAGGGCTACATACATATACGTTACGTCACAGTGACATGTTCTTGTAACTAGCGGCAACTAGCATGGCGTAAAGTTTGTCCTCAAAGGTTACCTATTGCAATCCACTTCTCTTTCTCTCTCTTCAATTCCCTATTTTTCCAAAACTGTGACGGTTAGCAAACGGGATGCTAACAGCTAGTTGACTTCCCGGTCCTCCTCTTCATATCTCTCTCTCATCGTTAAGTAGTCCGTCCATCTGCTCCAATGTCACTTCAGTGCCATAAATGCCATAAAATGGGTCATGTGAGTGGAGTTAGCGAGAACGTCGGTGGTGATTTGCTCCTGCTGTATGCGCAGAGCCCCACACTGCGGAATCATGCTGAGCAACTGCCCTGAATGGTAAAAACCACCATGAATAGCACAACGCTTCATCGAGAAATTGTCCATCAGTGAAAACATTGGCCCCGTATCTATATGTTACACTGCAAATATCGCTGAAAGCTGATAGTCTTGCTTCAGGATAGAGTGAACAAAACGCATATCTGATGTTCAGTGCAAGAAAATCAGTGAATGGTAAACTGGAGGCGCTGCGCTAGAGTGCATCGAGCGTGTAGTGGAGGCAAACGAGCGCATCAAATCACGTCACACGTGAGACATGAGCGTTATCTGGCAGTTATCTTGGAAAACGAAGCGCGTGCGCCCTGCGCGCCCGCATCGGAGGTGATAAGGTGTAACACGAAAGGCGGCGGGTAGGTGCCACCACCGTATCGTCTTAGCCAAGCATTGCCTTTCCGTGCAAGCATTGCATGGTCAGCGCAGCGTGATAAACACTATGGTCCTTAGAATTACTTATGTATGCCTTTCCTAGTAAGAGACACACATACAGAGTATTGTTATGGGGTCTCAGATATGTGCAATAATGGCTTTTAATCGCACAAGTATGAGCGCTGAATCTTAAGGAATATTGGTGGCCGCTGCGGATGTGGTCTGCCGTTTGAAGTATCCTTTGGTCACTTTGTTGCCGTTTAGAGTACCTTCAAGGGCGGACAGACAGACCAAAATTTTTAGGTCGAGGGTCCCTAAAATATACTATGGTCTTTAAAAATGGCAACATATGCACGGGGTGATTGATGGAGAGTGGGGCGAAGCATCCGTCCATCCGTTCGTTCTTGCTTCCGTCCGTCCACTCGTTCTTCCTTCCGCCCGTCCATTCGTCCGTCTGTGTGACCGTCCATGCGTGCGTCTGTTCGTGCGTCCACACGTCCATCCGGGCGTCCGTCCCTGAGTTCGTCCATGCATCCACCCTTGCGTCCGTCCATGCGTCCATCCGTCCGTGCAGCAATCCGTGAGTCTGTCCATGCATGTGTCTGTATGTCCATTAGATCATCTAGTCAACACTCCAAGTACCACCATCTCGCATCTTTTCATCATATCTAATCCGCATATAGAAGCACCTCCATCCAGTCGACATTCCAAGGACTAAACGAGAGGTGGAACATGCACATGTGCACTCTCTTACGGCTTACGCTTCATGTCTACTTCCCACCTTTAACCACCTCGAGTTCATGGTATAAACTGGTTCACTCTATACATGGCACTGCAGCCCAACGCTCGCTAAACCTATTTAAAACCAAGGAGGTTACGCCCAGCGAGTATAACCTAGCAACCCTTTTTTGTCGGATAGTGCTCAATGCACATGACAATGGCTGCTAAGAGGGAATAAGGGACAGGAGAACTCGGCTTTTAGTTAACGCGCACGCTGCCATTTTCTTATTGTTCAACAACGCACAGGGCGAATCTCCCACCGGCACCACCTTGCAGGTCAAAGCGGAAGACTGGTTACGCACTACAACTACGAGGATGGACGAACAAGTACCGCATTAAAGAGCTTCGCCCCCATTTTTCTGTGTGCACATAAGCTATGTAAGATATACCCGGAAATAAAATTATCCTAAACCCTGAGAGCTTGTACCACTGTGAAATTAGAGGGCGTATGTTCCTTTTCTTCATCAGAAACATGTCTTTTTTAGCAATATTGTTCTTGAGCACGAGAACAAATTGTCCTTACAGGTGAATGCAAAAATTTCACCTTGAACTGTGAATGACCCCCTTTATTTGTGCATATAACCTTACTGTTTGTATAAGTTTACTCATCTCGATGTTTAGGAAAGTCCTGTGCTTGTACAATTTTTCCATTGTACATCACTGCATATACAAATAGGTTAGTTTCGCTGTACATAGAAGCTTGCACTGTACTTACGTACGATCATCATTGTCCATCTTTCTGTGTGCATATAAGCTGTGTAAGACATATCTGGAAATAAAATTCTCTTAGAACAGTGCACTGTCTTCGAATTTACAGATGGTAAGGGACGGCTGAAGCCACAAAGAGGCCGCTGGTTTTGCTATATGCATATTGCGTTAATGTAACAATACTACGAGAAAGGGACGGCGCTCGGTTCAGCGACGAACTTACCGAGTGGTCTGAAACAATATTTTTTTTCTTCGTTCAAGATTGAGTACATTATAATTACTCCGCCACGTGTGTACGAATTATATATTTTAGGCTCATTATGTGCAATTACTCTGACACGGTAATGTTGTACTACAATGCAGCAAAGTCCTAGCTATTTGTCTCGTTCAGCTCATTATGTACGTATCTTGCAGTTCAATAGACATATATCTAGTCTTCTAACAAATGTTTATTAAATATCTGTACTTCATACTTTCTTCAACGTATCACCATCTTCTTCAACGTATCTTCATGTATTCATTACTTTGTTTTTCGGGACTCTAATGCATGTTAGTTCTTGGGCATAAAATTGCTTTCTGTGGATCTTAGAAATCAACGTTGATGTTTTTTTTTCTGTTGTGCAAATGTAACAACCACAGTCTTTTTCTCTTCTGTTTTCTGTCGTGCTAGAATTTTTAAGGTAACCTTCTTTATGGTACTTATAACTGGCATTTCATTACAGGTGTGAAAGGTGTTTCTTATCTGTATATGCAATACAAAGTAACGAAAAAATTGATTTTCACCAGCCTCTATACGACAAGCACAATAATAAACAAATGACCAAGCAAAACAAACATGACACCTTTAAACAAAAATGTGCATGTCCGTAGGGTGTCCCTAACACATGTTACTAATGACTAGATACACTACATATATACACTAATCAGAATATGGACACTGTACATGATGACATATTTAAAGAGTTTACAAGACTTGGTGAAGATGTTAGAAAATATGTACAACAGGTGTCAATATGCGTACAATTTTCATAATTTACACCGTTATAATAAAGTGCAAGAACTCACACTCATACGGGGCACACACAAACACATAGAAATAGTAAACATTGTAGCGAAGCCTCCGAACGCTGAAATGGGTCGAACTCTTGAGTACCTTCTAGTGGGGCTACCCAACAAGGACGCCGCTCGGGCTGAGAGCCCGTGCTTGGCTGTGACTGTCGCCATTATATATTCTCGCTCGTTGCCGGCTAGTAAACGCCTTAACAATTTGGTGGAGGTGCTGCGATCCCTGTCTATGCCTTTGGAGCTACGATCACGTACCCTGCCATCTACTATGTACCACGACGCTTCTCAGCAAACGCCTCCTCCGATGCCACCCCCTTGTCCAGGTGTCCCCAGAATCCGCGATCCACCCATCTTCACTGGCGCTGATGGCACTGACGTGGAGGACTGGCTCGCTATTTACGAGCGCGTGAGCGTCCCCAACAAATGGGACGAGGACGGCAAGCTGACCAACTTGGTATTCTACCTTACGGGTGTTGCCAGTTTGTGGTATAACAACCACGCGTCCGATTTCGCCACCTGGTCCGATTTCAAGACCGCAATCATCAACGTCTTCGGCCGCCCTGCTGTTCGCAAGCTGCAAGCCGAGCAGCGCTTGCGTGAACGTGCTCAAGAGGCTGGTGAGTCATTCACGAGCTATATTGAAGACGTCCTGGACCTATCCAACAAATCTAATCCCACCATGTCCGAGTCTGACAAGATCCGGAACATCATGAAAGGCATTGACGATGATGCCTTCACGATGCTGCTCGCCAAAAACCCCGGCACAGTGGCTGAGGTCATCACACTGTGCCAGAGCTACGAGGAGCTCCGCCGGCAGCGTTCGATGACCCGACGCTCCCCACCACGAGCTGCAACGCTTGCTGGCTTGGAGGCCAGTTGTGACCAAGTGGCGTTGATGGCAGAACTAAAGTCCTTCATCCGTGAGGAAATCGCACGTCAGTTCTCACTCCTGCCCTTCGCCCACCAACCGACTGTGCAACAATCGCCTACTACCCTTCTCCCTCCCATCCGTCGAGCGATTGAACAGGAAATAGCGGAGGTAATGCCTGCGTACCACCCCCCACAGCCTCCGGCTCCTGCGCCCCTGAGCTACGCGCAAGTGGTCGCCAGGCCGCCCCAAGTCGTTCCAGCAACCGCCCCTCTGACTTACGCCGAAGCTGCTGCTCGACCTCCGTCCTTTGCAGCGGGTGTGCCCGCTACGTATGTTGATGTAACCCCTCAGCCTCAGCTTCAGTCCACCATGCAGCCACCGTTCCGTCCATCAGCCCTTGCGACGTGGGTGAGACCTACCCCGGTGAACAGATGGCGCACACCCGACAACCGGCCCATCTGCTTTGCGTGCGGTTACGCTGGTCACGTGGCCCGTTATTGCCATCGCGTACAGCCGGCTCCGATTTCTTCACCTGTTGCTGGCCAACTCAGCCGTCCTTATCGCGAAGAACCACCGTCTATGCCACCTCGATCTCGCCCAGGTCCATCTCGACGATCGCCGTCTCCGCGACGTCGTTCCCTGTCCCCCATGCGGCCAAGTGCGGCAGCTCATGAGCGGGAAAACTAGTCGTCGCAGTCCCCGAGGCAAGGACTGCGACGCTATCGCAATGTAAAAGCCCTCAGAGCAGCCCCTCGAATGTCATTGACGTGTTTGTGGACGGTGTTTGTGCATCGGCGCTTATTGACACTGGAGCTGCCGTATCAGTTATGGACGAAAAACTCTGCCGCTTACTTCGAAAAGTGACGACGTCACTTTCTGGGTTATCCCTCCGTACTGCAAGTTTGCACCGCATTTATCCTACAGCAGGGTGCACAGCTCGCGTTGTCATCCAGGACGTTCTGTATGTCGCCCAGTTCATCGTCATTCAGGCATGCTCTCATGACGTCATCCTGGGATGGGACTTTCTCTCCCGCCATGACGCCGTCATCCATTGTGCCGCCGCCGAAATTGAGCTCTCACCCTTCTCGCATTTGATGCCAGAAGACAGTCCCCCGGCACTGAGCAAGATTCTAACGAAAGACGATACAACAGTGCCTCCAAACTCGACGACGGCTGTGTCTGTCTACTGCGCTGGTCTCTCCGACACCATTGGACTTGTTTCGCCATCTGACCGCGCTTGCACCAGGAGAGGGTTGCTAGTACCTTTCGCGACCGTGCAGGTCAACCAGGGCAACACTGCTATTTTTGTAACCAACCCGTCCCCGTATGCTGTTACCTTGCTTCGAGGGGAATGTCTCGGCAGAGTGGAACCAGTCGACGACGCACAAGTCCTGGACGTACCCGATGACACGCGCGGTCCCAGGTCGTGTACCATCAATGCTGTTTCCACTTCTGATTCGTCATCTGCAGATGTATTTGGCCCCTCCATCGCTGACAACCTTACGGCCGTACAGCGTTCCCAACTTCTGGACCTGCTGCAAGAATATCGTTCTTCTTTCGATGTCGGGCGAAGTTCTCTCGGTCGCACGTCCGTTGTTACGCATCGCATCGACACTGATGCCCATCCACCTTTACGGCAACGTCCATATCGCGTGTCGCCTGCTGAACGTCGAGTAATTAATGATCAGGTTGACGATATGCTCCGACGCGATGTTATTCGGCCCTCGGACAGTCCATGGGCGTCTCCTGTTGTTCTTGTTGCGAAGAAAGACGGTTCTGTGCGGTTCTGTGTGGACTACAGACGGCTCAATAAGATCACTCGCAAGGATGTTTATCCACTGCCACGCATCGATGACGCGATTGACAGCCTTCATGGAGCCGATTTTTTTTTCTTCTCTCGATCTGCGCTCGGGGTACTGGCAAGTACCCTTGGCTGACGACGCTCGACCAAAGACCGCCTTCATCACGCCAGACGGCTTGTACGAGTTCAACGTCATGCCGTTTGGTCTATGTAATGCACCTGCGACCTTTGAGCGCATGATGGACACCGTTCTGCGCAACTTGAAATGGTACACGTGCTTGTGTTACCTCGACGATGTCATTGTCTTTGCTCCGGATTTCTCCACGCATCTCCAACGTCTGAAAGAAGTTTTCGCACGTGTGAGCAATGCCGGCTTGCAACTAAATCTGAAAAAGTGCCGCTTTGCAGCACGGCAACTCACCATACTGGGGTACGTCGTGTCCAAAGACGGCATTCTTCCTGATCCTGCCAAGCTTCAGGCCGTGGCCGAATTCCCCAAACCTGCATCTGTCAAAGAACTGCGTAGTTTCGTGGGCCTGTGCTCATACTTCCGACGCTTCATACGAAATTTTGCCACGATCATATCACCGCTGACGAAGCTCCTTGGAAGTAACAGGCCCTTCAATTCATGGTCATCCGAGTGCGACGACGCGTTCGCGAACCTCTGCCATTTGTTGACGTCGCCTCCCATTCTACGCCACTACGACCCTACAGCCCCAACGGAGGTGCACACAGACGCCAGCGGTGTAGGCCTCGGCGCTGTCCTGGCGCAGCGAAAACCCGGATTCCCTGAATATGTCGTAGCATATGCAAGCCGTACGCTCACGAGAGCCGAGAAAAACTACACCGTCACGGAGAAAGAGTGCCTGGCGATCGTCTGGGCTCTTACAAAGTTTCGACCTTATTTGTATGGCCGCCCATTCGATGTCGTCACCGACCATCATGCACTATGCTGGCTTTCATCATTGAAGGATCCCTCAGGCCGGCTCGCCCGTTGGGCTCTTCGCTTACAAGACTACGACATCCGCGTGCTGTACCGCAACGGACGCCAGCATGCTGACGCCGACGCCCTCTCGCGCTCCCCTCTGCCTGAAGGTGGTGTGCTCTGCTCAGTATCCACGGCTGCTGTTTCTGCCATTAATGTTGACATCATCGCTACCGAACAGCGAAAGGATAATTGGATCGGCACGCTCATCGACATGCTCTCTGATCCATCCGCAACGCCATCCACGCGTGCCTTGCGTCGTCAAGCTCGCCATTTCACCATCCGTGACGGCCTTCTACACCGACGCAATTACGACGCCAACGGCCGGCAGTGGTTACTCGTGATACCCCGCAGTCTGCGGTCAGAAATATGTGAATCCTTCCATTCAGATCCGCAATGCGCGCACTCTGGGGTATTCAAGACCTACCATCGCATTCGACAACGCTACTTTTGGCGCGGCATGTACCGCTATGTGCAGCAGTTCGTTCGCTCTTGCCTCACTTGCCAACGCCGTAAACCGTCAGCCCACATGTCGCACGCCGGTCTGCAACCGTTACCTTGCCCTGACCGTCCTTTTGGGCGCGTAGGTATCGATTTGTATGGACCACTTCCTCTGACTTCGGCTGGTAACCGCTGGGCCATCGTTACCGTTGATCATTTAACGCGATACGCCGAAACCGCCGCTCTCCCTGCGGCTACTGCGCACGATGTTGCGTCCTTCCTGCTGCATCGATTTATACTGCGCCACGGACCACCCCAAGAGCTTCTCAGCGATCGAGGCCGTGTCTTCTTGTCGGAAGTCGTCGAAGCCATTCTGACGGAGTGCCATTCTGTCCACCGCAAAACTACTGCTTACCACCCACAGACGAATGGCCTCACCGAACGCTTTAACCGCACCCTCGGCGACATGCTTTCTATGTACGTCGCTGCCAACCACACTAATTGGGATAATATACTGCCCTTCGTCACCTACGCCTACAACACCGCCCCTCAGAGCACGACTGGTTTTTCACCTTTCTACTTGCTGTACGGAAGGCACCCGTCGCACACCATGGACACGATACTCCCGTACACGCCGAATCCATCTGAGTGTACACCAATTTCCGAGTCAGCCAGGCTTGCTCAAGAGTGTCGCGAGCTTGCCAAGACTTTTACAACGCAAGAGCAAGAGCGGCAGAAGAGTATTCGTGATGGCTCCACCATTTCTGAGCCCACGTTCCTTCCTGGTGCGCTTGTATGGCTCTCGATCCCGACATCTGCAGCTGGCCTCTCTTCCAAGCTACGTCCCAAATACGAAGGCCCCTACCGTGTCATCGAGCGCACCTCACCCGTCAACTATCTGATCGAACCCGTTGAACAATCTTCGGACATGCGCCGCCGTGGGCGAGACATCGTCAACGTGGAGCGCCTGAAGGCTTATTATGACCCGCTCATAGTAACGAGCTGTTAGGTCGCCAGGCGGCTCCCTCTTCGACCCCGGGGTAATTGTAGCGAAGCCTCCGAACGCTGAAATGGGTCGAACTCTTGAGTACCTTCTAGTGGGGCTACCCAACAAGGACGCCGCTCGCGCTGAGAGCCCGTGCTTGGCTGTGACTGTCGCCATTATAAATTCTCGCTCGTTGCCGGCTAGTAAACGCCTTAACAACATATACAGATTATATGTACTAATCAGACACTGACAGGTGACCTGGCTATAGAAACTATAGGCCAGGTGGAATACTAACCGAACACGCCTGTAAACTACACTGTAGAAAAAATTACTCCGAGGTCGGAGTAAAACGCTTGTCCTCTAGCGTTCCCCCTATTCGGAGCAATTTCTGCTCCGGCCCGCCGGAGGAATCGCGTGACGCACCCGGAGTACTTTTAAAACATGTTTCACTCCGGCCATCAGGAGCGATGGCGTAGCGCCGCCGAGGTACTTGATACCGGCATTTTTTTTTTTTTTGACTGGCCGGGGCGATTACGCGGAGCCTCCGGAGCATTTTTTGCGGGTCCTTACCTTCGGCTATCCGGAGCTTTTGTGTGGTAACTCCGGAGTATTTTACGAATTTACTTACTTTGTCTGGACAGAATTTCAGTGAGATAAATGAGCACTTTTTTAAAGTGTTTGCACCGGTGTTTGTTTATTGTATGCTGACCTTTTCACGCATTGGTTAGAAGTAGGAAATCCCAATTCTCAAGCAAGCACTGCAGAATTACTGTGCATTCTTTTCCCGAGCTCTAGTAGATGAAGTTCAGTAAAACACTTGAGTTCGTATTTTTTCATTTATTCAAAGTAAGCTTCCATTTCCTGCAGATTACCCAGCCTTTGGCAAAAGGAGACAAGAACAAACAACCATGCGAAGGCCACCAAAAACAAAACACACTAAGACAGATCACAGGAAATCAACAGCACTCAACATTGAAGCACAGCGCTTCAAAATGAAGCCTATAATGCTGCAAAACGATGCACGACAATCGAAGAAAGTGTTGCCACCGAGAACATCTCTTCACCATCCATGAAACCATCCATCTTAATCATTGATGACGCGAGGGTGGAGCTGATTGCTTCCTGCATATTTTGGGGAAAAATAATCATACATGAGAACTGCGAATCATGCGAGAGGCAAGGAAACTGAGAACACACACAAACACACACGCACGCACGCACACACACACACACACAAACACACACACACACACACGCACGCACGCACGCACGCACGCACACACACACACACACACAGGATGAGCGTTCAATATCAAAAAGCTCATCTGATATAATCCGATGCGAGGCAGCCGCAACATGATAAAGACACACCTCCAGACGCGAACAAAGCTCGAAACTGGCCAAAGTTTTCTATATATTTCTATATCGATAGCTCCACCTTTGCTGAAACATTCAAAAGCAATTTTTGAGTAAAGTAATTTTATTTTGGTACTTTTCTAGACGGCCTCAAGAATTCCCCTCCCGATCATTTCTCAATTTTATCAAATAATATTTATGATTATTACACTCGCATTTCAGTGTGTGCTCATCGCCATACTTCTAGCAAAGTGGACTCTTACACCTTGCATGATTGCGGCTAGTATTTAAGAAAAGCCTAGCTTCACCTCCTTTGGAAAATAATTTTTGGGGTATGTTGGCATTGTTTTTTTTTATTTGCACAGCCCTTTCTGTATTGATACTCATCATTGTGAACATTAAACCTTTTCAAAGTAGTTATTGTATGAGCATGTATTTCAATTCCAACACAAAGTAAGGAGTTCACTACAGCGTAACAAAATAAATATGCAATAAATTGCACAAACATTACGCAACCCAAGACAACTACATTTTCACAAAAAAAAGGAAGACAGACAAGTTTACTCAACTGAAAGGTCAGTGCAAATGTCATGAGGCCACAGAAGGTGATGCACATTGAAGTGTCAAGACGTGCCAGTGCCTCCTCTTGAAGAAATTTTCTTTCCGCTCTCTGCTCACAGGCCCGCGTCTTTCCAATGAACAGGTCAAAAGTACGTGTCAGACACGGAGGAAGGAAATCTAGAAGATGCCCTGACGTCACTCGTTGTGAAGCCGTGACAAAGCCGGAAGTCGGCCATATTGACTGGGCAAATTTTCCTCTCTTGTTTATACCCGAATGTAAAGAAAAGGCACGACTCTCTCTCCGGCTCGGAAAGCACGTGAGCTGCGCAGCGCGCGTGTCGTGATGATCCGAAGCTAATGGTACACTCTAAAAAATATCGAGTAAAAAGGGTGTCATTTTGTCCCACAACAATAATCGTCATCAGGCTTGCGTGCGCTTGCTTTCTTGAAAACTCGGCGCTGACCACGGCCCGTGTGCTCAGATTTGGGTGCACGTTAAAGAACCCCAGGTGGTAAAAATTTCCGGAGCCCTCCACTACGGCGTCTCGCATAATCATATGGTGGTTTTGGGACGTTAAACCCCACAAATCAATCAATCAATCAATCGTCGCTGGCCACTTTACTATCGAGAATGCAATGTAACCCTGATAATGGGCATGTCGATGGTGACCGGGATGTACCTGGCACGGGGCGATAGCGCAAGAATGGAATGCAATATAGATGACGATTATTGTTGTGGGACAAAAAGACACCCTTTTAACTCGCTCTTTTTTTAGAGTACACGGGGGCTAACACGCTGGGCCAGCTCGACACCTTGGTGAAATCATTTCAGTAACAGCTCACCAGCAACGAAGCAAGTACAAGAGAACGCGCGCTAGATGCACTGACAACGGCGAGTGTTTTCACATAATTAATTCAGCAGCTGTGCAGACATCACGATCAGTCGTGCGCCTTTTTCCACGGTCGCATTCCGACACGAGGCCGACGCAGCGCCCGGCCACTGTGCCCGTAATCCTTGTGAAACGCACCGACGTCAGCATTCTGCGACCGTGGTGACTTTCTGCACGGGGCAAGTGACAGTTGAACACGGTTGCTTTAATGTTGAGATTACAATACTGGGGGCGAGTATAACAAGCGCAACAGAAAATTTGTTTTATTAGGCACATGCAAGTTGTGTCTGTACACATACCAAACACGAAACCACGTATGTGCACATGGTACTCATCTCGCCTTGCTGGGCACAACAGTTTCGTCCGTTGCCACAAGCAGGAGCGCTGTCCGACCGTCACTGACCAGCACGGCACTCATCGTCGTTCCGCTTCGTCATGGTGCCCAACGCAATTTCGCTGAACACTTCAAATGCTTCATTCGCGTCATCCGCCACATAAAAAATGTATATGCGCTGGTTGTACGCACTGTTCAGGCCCCATGGTGGACGAAAGGATTTGTATACGTTGCTAAGAGTAACTGCCAGGAGAGCACTGCGTAACTGATAACGCGGCGCACAGCACGGATATTAGGAGTTTTAGTACTGCGGAATAGTACTACGCATCACGCAAGCGCTTTGCGTTACGTGGCGTCGTTTGCCACTAATCGGCTTTTAGTACGCCGTAGTACCCGTGTACGTAACGAGCGTGAAGCGTGTTGCGCCATCTGATAGATCAAAATAGAAGCACGTGTTGTTGACAGCCAATGTGAGCCAATCCAAGTGTTATAGCCAGATTGTGGCCATATTTTAAGCCACAGAGCCGGTCGGTGCTTGCCTTCGATGCCGCCATTTTGCAAAACGATGTTTCACGCTATCGCGAACTTGTTCGAGAGCGGCGCGATCACCTCATACGTACGCGCGCACGCATCTCATGCGTGCGTACGTAGCGGCTGCGTACGTAATGCGATACGTGCGCGTTGCGGTCTGCGCATGCGCACTACGCAGAAAGTGGCGTCCTTACGTACGCAACGCCGCCACGTACGCAGCGTACGAAGTACTAAAGCTCTCTAGTGTCCGCCCCGGCTCAGCACGACATTTGCGGATACACTCATGCCACCGCCAGTCGGAGCCACTCACTGCTAGACCAGCTACACTGCACAACACGTAACCATAACACCGCCGCCATTGTGACTAGTGAATATGGCCGCCGTGGTGTCATTTCCTCCACACTTTTCACGTAGCATGCCGGCTGGGCATGCCCTTTTCTACCTTTCCTTCCTCCATGGTCTCAGCACTGTTCGCACTTCCGCCTTGCGCAAAAGAAAGAACTGCTGCCACAGCCATGGCAGCACGACTGAAAACGAGACAAAAAAATGCAGCAGCAAGGATAGTAATCTCTCCCATCATCAACAGAAAATACCGCTAGTATTTCAAAAGGGTGACTTCTCTTCCTCTCTTTCTTTGACTATAATGTCCTTTTCATCTTAGAATGTTGAGCCGGGCTGTCATATGGGTTAACTTTACTGCCCCCCCCCCTCCTTCGCAGAAACGTCGAGCGCCACACCACTCATTCTGCCAAGCAACCTCTCCTCTTTTTTTTTTTGCATTCCTCGTCTTTTGCATCATCGATATGTTTCGCCCGATATGTTTCCTCGTTTCTTGCATCGTTGATTTGTTTCGCCCCCCCCCCTTTTTTTTCTGAAAGCACCACCATCTCAGATATCACTTATCCAACCAAAAACACTTTGCAAAGCGAAGTAAGAATCGTAGGGCAAGCAACCGGCAGCATACAGACACGGATGGGAATGCAAATCCACCGCAGTTTCTCGGTTGCCCAAGTGCTGCTCGGCAAACCAGCTCTGTTCCACTTGACCAAATAATGAGCCAATGAGGGATTCCAACGACTTAGTGATTCGTAATGGGCGCTGTACGACAAGTGCTATGTAGCATGTACAGCCGCAAAACACAGACTGTGCTAAATGCCTTTTTTCAAGCATCCATAAATATTACTCTCGTGCTTCCTGGGCGTATCGTTTTAGAACTTCGACTACTGAAACGAACAGAGAGGCTGATATGCCTTAGCAAGTACAATCAAGCCCCAGAGTGCGAAGAGTGTTCCTTCTTTGAAGACCAAAAAAGGGACTTAGGCAGGCGACTGGAGAACCAATCAATAAATATTGACATTATGAAAATTTTAACGCAGCACCTGAAATCATGCCTTACTCAGAAACAAGTCGTAGGCTACGGGATAAACTATTCTCGGTTTTCAAATACAACGTGATCTCATCAGCAAATGCATGCTGTCACCTTTACGGTACCATCGTTTTAGATAATTTTGTTTCCAGATGCATCTTACATAACTTGTGTGTACACAAAAGCATATACACTGTTGTTCGTGGATATTTAGAGTGCAAGCTTTTATGTGTGTTAAGAAGAAGAGGTTAACCATATGAGTATTCGGTGCTCTACTATGGGAGAGATGAAAGCCATCCATGGCGCAAATGTGCCTAACTTGCAGTTTTATGTACTTAGAGAAATTTGTTCCCATGAACAGCGATCATGAAGTACAATCTATCATGTGTTCAGAAACAAGGTTTAACAATTTAAAGTACTTGGTACTCCACCATGAGAGAGCACCAAGCCGTCCTGTTGGGCCTCACACCTGATGAGTGTCTATCCGGACACTGCCGTGTTTAAAATGAATGGTGAACGACTTAGAGTACTTCGTACTCTACTGTGGGAGAGCATGAAGTCGTCCCGTGGGCCCTACACGCTGCGATCACAGCTAAATCGAGTTTAGAAAAAATTTATTTACAGCATGTACAGAACACAGAGGCTTCATACCATTCCAGTAACAGGGCACATACATTTCGGCACATCTATATTTCACGACTAACATCATGACGTTACAGTGAAGACATTTGCTCTAATATACATGATTATGTTGGCATACATGTACACAAGAATTCAATGTGATATCACGATACAAGGGTATAACGATACAATAGATCCAAATGAAACACAATTCGTAACAAATGAAATCATATATAACAACTCAACGGGCGCTGCTTAGCACCAAGTCAGTCGAAAAATTAGTTGTATCCTTTCGTGTTCCACCTTGACGAAAGGGCACGACCAATGCCGTAGAAACTCTTGCTCCTTGAGGAAGAAAAGCTCCTCGGAGAGGAACGCGAGGATCTCTCGTCTCATTCTTCCCAGTATCGGCCACAAAGCACGCCGGCGACAATTGGCAGCTACGGCCTCACATTGGTTTCTCCAAAGGCTGAACAGCCCCGCAACTATTAATAGAGCGGAGAAGCGGCTACGTGGAAATCGGTCGTTGGACACGAAAGTTCGCACACCCTGTCCCCGAAAACCAGCATTAACCGCGCGCCAAAAAAGGCGGGAAACCACACATTCAAACGTCGCATGTCGATTTGTCTCTACCATGACGCAGTTGGGGCAAGTGGAAGTGCGAACCACCTGCCATCGCTGCAACTGATCTCGCGTGGGGAGCAAGCCCCAGCCCAACCTCCAGACAAAGTCTCTGAGATGCACTGGCAACACTGCGGCAGTTATTGGTTTCCAAGCGCGGTTCAATACAGATTGACGATGCTGGGGCACCAAGGGCCGTAGAAGGGCGGCCATTGTGTCCACCACTTTAGAATCGGCCACTTCTATCTCTGGGCACGTAGCTTCCAAACGTCGGTGAAATGCCAGAAGGGTTCGATACAAAGAGGGTAATACAGTTGATGGGGGACCTTTGTTTATTTGGATATTCGGCAAGAAGACACGTAGTGATGGAACCAGATGGTACCGAGCCAGTGTCTGAGCGGGCATGTCATCATTGCTTAGTATTCGCAATAGAGTGCGAAGGCACAATGTAGATGCCGTGACGGAAACGTCGGGGAATGCAAAACCGCCTTGATCTCGTGGTTGAGCTAACGCTGGACGCGATAACAATTCTGTGCCACCAGACCAAAAAAATGAACTGATGCAGCTTTGCACTTTCCTGCAGACGTGGAGCGGTGGTTTAACAGAATGGCAAAGGTACCAAAATTTTCCTAGGTACGCCATTTGAGTTAAGTATCGGCGTTCCAAGAGTGAGAATTCGAACTACCTGGCTGCTTTGATATCATTTAGAAGAGTTTGTACAACGGATGAACAGATGCTATCCTGTATACCAAATACAGTGAAAGTAACTCCGAGTATTGAAATCTCAGGAGACCACTGTAAAGGCGACGTGATGTTGATACGGCCACTGTGGTTGCCAATGAAAAAATACTGGCTTTTAGAAAAGTTTAACCTTGCACCGGAGATAATACCGAAATCATGAAATGTATCAAGAGCATGCTGTAGCGACTGTTCATTATGTACATATAGAGTAATATCATATGCATATGCAGCGACCTTTACTTGAGTGTTACCGGGTAGAAATAAGCCACGAATCTGCGGGTGATGTTCAACAGCCCTTAAGAAGGGCTCTAATGCAAGGATAAATAACACTGGGGAGAGGGGACACCCTTGACGGACCCCACGCGTGACTCTAAATGCGTGACTCTCACGGGAATCTAAGTAAAGGGTACTTTCTAAAGTAGTGTACATCGCGTGGATGAGGTCAATGAACTTATCCGGGAATCCGTATGCATGTAAAACATTTAGTATGTAGCCATGTTTTATGAAATCAAAAGCTTTCTCTTGATCTAATGAAACCAACAGTCCTTGCGCACATCGGCTAATGGTGTATTGAATGTTGTCACGCGTTAACCACGTATGGGTGTGTATTTCTTGGCCCGGAACAGAACAGACCTGGTGGGGAGCGATTAATGTTGCAAGAAATGGACTGATTCGGCGCACCAAAATGTTAGCCAAGAGCTTGTAATCTACATTGAGCAGGGTAATGGGGCGCCAATCTTCTGGTCGCGTGGACATTGGGTCGTTCTTGGGAACTAGTGTTATACAGCCTTTGTGGAAAGAAGTTGTAAGTGTAATATCTCGGAAACACTTGCGAATGACGCGTGACATAGTTGGACCAATGATAGGCCAGAACTGTACATGAAACTCTGCAGGGAGTCCGTCAGGCCCCGGGGCCGACCCCTTTTTCATTGCGTCTATTGTGCCTTTCATTTCGTCATCGGATGGCGGTGATAGGAGGACGTCATTTGACATGTTGGAATCATGAGGTAAATCTGTTAGCAGAGGATGCGAAGAAACGGATCCTGGGTAACAGACATTAGCACCAGATTTAGCTATTGACTCAAAGTGTTGAGTGAATTCCTGAAAGTCGCGCGTACCCGCAGCAGCTGGGGTGATAGAGTTCAGCGAGTGGGCAGGCGTGCCTGGTGGACAAAGCAGAGCTCTGCGTGCATACCTTAGCACCTCAGGGTGCGCACACGATGCACGTCTACAGCGCCAAGCTGCAGCCGAGAGTGAAGAAGCGCGCATAATACGTTGGTACCGTTTAACGAGCTCCTCTTGCCATGCCCGCATTACAGTGGAAGGACTGGGATCTCGATTGGCAATGCGTATCTTCTGGACTAACAATGACGCATCTTTCGACATACGGGTGCAAAGTCCTCTGCCCGACGCTTTGCAATGATGGCGCCACTGTTCTTTGAGGCGATCCCAATCAGCTACATCCGCCCCAATGAGCGATGCGCGTAACACTCGGGATAATTTCTCCGTAGCCTGAGAGTCCTGGAGGACGCGGCAATAGAGACGCCATGGTCTGTGAATTGTTGGCGTCCCCGCTGGCAGGCGGAGAGAGAACATAACCGGCCAATGGTCGCTAATGTACACTGGTGTCGGTGGCAATGATATTACTCCGGTGTCGTGAACGTAGGTAATGAGACTGGGGGACGCGTACACGCGATCGATTCGGCTGCTCGACGCTGCTCGACACCAAGTATAGGCATAATTACTGTCATACACACTTTGATGAATGTCACTCAGTGCCATTTGCTGCACTAGACGTTCGAGTTCTCTGGCATTCCAGTTTGACCGGCCACGACCCGGACCTCGAACGTCCGCGTGTGAGTCTAAGACACAATTGAAATCCCCTAAAAGGACCACATGTTGGGAATTTAAAAGGAACGCGTCAAGAGATTGGAAGAACGCATTTGAGTTCACGCGTGCCGCTGGGGCATACACAAATACAAATATTATTCTTAACGAACAAAAGGTGCAGTCATACGCCAGCACGCGTCCGAAGGCATCGAAGGAAACATGATGGCCACGTAAAAGACCTCGGTTAAAAATAATGACTCCGACGCCAGTCGAACGCGTGCTGGCGTACGCAAAGAAACAATCAATATTGAACGCGCGCTTGAAAGCGAGTACATCAGAAAGCTTGAAAAAATTTGTTTCTTGCACGAACAGCAAATCACAGTGCACTGAACGCGCAAAAGCCAATACCTTAGCCTGTTTTTGTGGATTGCGGTAACCTTGAACGTTAAAAGTAATAACCTTTAGAGTAAGAGCCATGGGGAAAATGAAAACATAGTATAGGATCACGCAAATGCAGGGGTACCTTTATCACGTGCGGGAGCCGGTGCCCCGCAAGTGGCTGAGTCATTTTTTTCGGCCAGATGATCCACCACAGGCTCGGAGCTTCCGGGATCACGTCGAAGTCCGCAGGGGACTTCTGTCTCTGGTGGGGGCTTCTAAGTCACGAGTTGTTATCCGGTGGCGTTTGGAGTCCAGGTTCTTGAGCGAGGATGGTACAAAGGCGTCTCTACTGTCCTGGCTTATGTGACTGGGGCTGGTGTCTTCGTCAATTTGTAGGGGTGCCTCACTCGCGGTGCTGTTGGAGTCCTTGTAGATGCAGGCGTCGTCGTCTTGAGATGTAGACTCCTCGATGACACCTGAGCTTGTTGTCGACAGAGCAGCAACGCGAGGAGCGTCAGACGCAATATTTCATTCCGAGACGCCGTCCTCACAAGGCACTTCGTCTGACGAGGGCTTGGCCTGCGATTCCTCAGAAATGGCCACGGGACGCTGGGAACTTAAGAATATTTCAGCACCTGGAGGGATTACCAGGTCCGGAATTGTTGGGGACACAGTGGGTGTCTGGTGCAGCGTCGCGATTGGCGCACCTTGGTCGTGGTCGGTTACCGCGGCTCGCGTTGACGAATCGTCGCACTTGTTCTTAGATGGCGTTCCTGGTTGAAGTGGAGAGAAATTCTTGGATGCCGCCTCGGAATACGATGGCATGATGGTGCAGGCCACGGTGGCATGCGGGTCCCCACAACGGCGACACGGCAGCGAGCAGCCTTTCCCGTCGTGACCATAAACGCCGCACCTTCCACAAAACGGAGCTGTGCAGTTCATGCGGAAGTGCCCACTGTCTCCACATCGAGGGCACACTCGCTCGATGCCTTTATAGTCACAGGTTACTCGATGGCCCGCGACCTTGAGGTAGTTGGGCAAAGGTGACGAAGCCTTCATTTCCTTGCGGACGTATCGCATCCCAGTGTTCACGGTTGGGTGCGATCCCATGAGTCCTCTGGTGACGTGCAGCACCTTCCCGTAGGGAGAGAGTGCTTGTGCGAGGACTTCGCTGGGTACGCGGCACGGCAGGAACAGGACGGTCACTTGGGGTCCCAGGGGTACGATGGCGACGCGCTCTCCTCGGATGATAAGGTGCGACGCGTCTACGATTTGGGCCAGTGCGGCCTCACTGTTGACGGTAACTTGGTAGTTCCGGCATAGAGAAATAAAAGTTAAGAGTGGACACTCCCGTAAACCCCAGCGGCCCAATCGACCTTAGCACACCTAGTGGTTGGTGAGAGCAAGTGGCGTGCGCTTCCTGTTTCGGTTTCACTGGCGCAAATTTTGAATTACTTTGCATAACCGACGTTTGGCTATGACGAAAGTTCATGATTTCAGACCACTATTCATCACACAAATGGATAGTTTTTGTAGGTCGTTTTGATTTAGCGATTCCCTGTTTTGTTTTGTTCAGTGGTTTGTGCGAATAGGTCGTGACGTAATTTTTATTTTGATTAAGTTATAATAAAAAGAGATGCAGGTAATGATAATTCACTACGGTTTTATTCATCGCGCTTGTGTTTTTCTTTTGGAACGAGTGATCAAAGTATATATCAGTCAAAGAGACAGAGTATCCGTAATGTTTTATTCAAAGGCAAGGTAGAGTCTGAGAATATAAAAAGCACAATATGACAAAGGTAGACAACAAATGCATCTCACCTTAAATAAATTGTAACAAATACAGAGAGAACACAGACAACGCACACATCGCTAGAGTTGGCAGAAGCCGAGAAGCTGGTGAAGTATGACACACCGGGCCAGTGGGTAAGTAAGGATCTATGGCAAAAACACAGCGCACAATGCTGATGAAGAAGGAAGAAGTGACATATACGCAGCAATGAAGTCGGGAATCACGCCTGGGGTTAACCGAAATAATGCATATAAAAAAAGAGCACACAGAAACCACACGACACAATATAGTAAAAAGGCAAAGGTGCAATGTGCTGGCTGTGCTTAAGAACAGCTAGCCCAAAATTAAAAAAAGCAGACTTGATGCCTGCTTGTCCTCAGAAAGGTAGGGCTTTGCAGCTTGCTCACTACGTGAAAGACAAACTTTATGCTACAACACTGGCAGGTCTTGTGGCTCTGCTTATGCGTCGCCTTTATCAAAAACTTAAGATCCCAAGTGATTTGCGTCTGGGTGTTGCTGCGACGCTTGCGAGCTAAAATAGATTGTAGTCATCACTTATTCAGAATTGTGGACCTTAATTGGTGCTACGAGAGCGGTATTACAGGGCTAATAAATAGCAGAAGGAAACCACTTTGGCTCATTTTTCACAAAGGCTCTACATCGTACGTTATCACTCAAAAGCTATATAAAAATAAAATGGCAGCGTCCGCAGCCCCATCAAACGCTACAAGTTTGAGTATTCTTTTCAAAATTTTGATGGGCGAGATGAGGAGGTTGATGAGAAGCTAAAATACGAAAAGCGTGATAACGTGAACCGTGCCCACTTCATACTGTGTTCCTTACCCGCTCGAAGACATTTCAACAAGCGGTTTTGTTATCGATATATTACTTGAGCTGGAGAGATAAAGCATACACAGTGACCAAGCGAGCCGCAGTAAAGTGTACAGTTCGCCCGCATTAACTACAAAAGTACAGACAGGATACCCAACATTCTTTTTAAGGTTATGCAAATCACTTCGAGCGAATACACAGTGTCCCTACTCCTCATAGCGGGTAACCTCAACAATGTATGCAACGAAGGAGTGTCTAGTCCAGTTGAGCTGAATATAAGCATATAAGACCATAATGAAGTCTGCTGTAACGAAGTAATAACATAACAAAGCTATTGCAGGATTCGGCTCAACTCGAATACTTTAGTGTAAACCCGCCGCTAATTGCTAACCTTTGAACTTGTCAAGCTGTATGCCTGAGATTGAAGACTGGAACCTAACCCTATCTAAGTTTCGGTTCACAAAACGCACATGCCAACATAAACGAACCCGGCAAAACACTTTCAGAAACTTCGCGCGACACCCAGCAGAGCAGAAATGAAAATCGCCAACACTTGACAGATGGTGATACAAAACATCGCACACTTTCACGTGATGTGCAGTGGCCTCAATTATGGCAAGAAATTGATATTCAAGTTGTTGTACGTATGCAAAAGCTGCTTCTGATGGCACAGTGAGATTCCCAAAAAGTTTGCTGGGAACGTGGTATGCTTTGAGCATTGTGAAATACTGGTGGGTACCCTTAAGCGTCTCACTGTCGTCTTTCAGTAACTGTGGGCAACTGCAACCGTCACATGCATTCCGAAGGAAGTGTTTGATGAGAAAACCAGCTACATAATATGCAGCGGAGTCATCGATAATATGGGAGTGAACGTTTGTCGCAAGTTCAGAGAGATCGTCTAGAGTGGGAAAGTCGTCAGGCTGTGGCTGTGCACACTCCTCATTATCCACAAGAGACGCACTGCATGGTGAGGGAGAATGGCGAGAGCTGCTCCTGGAGGAGGTCACATTCATCATCCTCGACATTTCCGTATTCTGACAGCTTGAAGAGTTTTCTTATACAGATGTGCTTCAGGCCACAAATAAATTGTGCTACATTGGGGTTGATGTTGCAACCCTGTTTTTGCCTAATGTGGCCAAATATGTTCTCAAGAGGATCCTGTTGAAGCCTGCGTGTTAACAGGTATTCAAAATTGTAATTTTTGGAGAGGTCGTCCCATAGTTGACAAATTGCCTGAATTGTAATTTGCCAACCTACGATGGTTTGTGGTTGACGACTGCCAACAAACTGCCATGATGCAATCCAGGGAAGCTGGCCTCGGAGGAAGTCAATCAGCTCTGAATCATTTTTCATGATTGCATGCCGCAGCTTTTGCGAAGTCTTTTTTTACTCAAGCTGTTCAAGGCATCGAAAATCCTGTCCATACGATCACAAAATTGAGCTGTCGTGATGGCCGAGGCAGGCAGCACCTTCGCATACACCAATGCCGTGATAGCAATCGAAACTGATGCACTGAGGACCTGAGTTGCTCTGCTGACCTTCATATTAGAAAAAGGTTTCTGATGAACGTAACGTTCAGTCAACTTTGGAACCAATCGCAACCGCAACTCATGTGAGGATTGGTAAAGGCTTACAATGTGCGACCAGTTAACGATGTCATCCCTGATGTATAACTTGTGTGCTTGGACATTATTGCGCGTTGTTTTAATTAAATGCGGAACATCAAGAATGTAATATACCCGCTCACCATTAACTTCAAAAAAAGGCTTTGCTACAGTCACTCTTAGTTGGTTAGCGAGACTTACATTTGAACTGCCCTGGTCAAAAATGACTGCTTTCACTGCAATATTAATGCTCCTAAGCTCCAAAATGAGTGACACCAGCAAGTTACGCATAAAAGATGATGGTGTTGATGTGTGCCCTATAGTAAAAGCAACCGGTTGAACCCACTTTCTCGAAACGCCAACAAGAAGAAAAACCAGAGCTCGATCAGCGATGGTTGAAGTGCGATGAGTGCCATCATCTGTAAAACCCTGGACAACGTCTCTTGCAGCATCATAGTACAAATTCTTTTTGAGTGCTATTTTGTCGAAAACTAAAGCGCACACTCGGTCTCGTTCATTCCAAGCTTGAGTATTTGTTGCAATGGAAGAAAGGATTCCTGGAATTATGCCTGGAGTCATCTTTACATTAGCTAGCCACCTCCTTAATGAACGCCGGGAGGGCAAAGAAAAATATGGAGCCAGAAATCGGTATGCTCGCGGACCTCGGAAGTTTAAGTGAAGAGCAAATTTCTTGAACCACACGGGAAACCGCTTGCTCTTGCGTTTGGGCCTCAAGTGAACATGTGCAGAAAGAAGTTTAAAAACCTCCTCGGTGACGTGCGGTCCGATAACTTCAAGGGCCTTTGAAGTCGATGACGGTGCTTGGTGAGGCTGTCTCCGCAGTCTTTTGATAGTTTTCCGCTGTGCTGCTACTTTGGCTTGCAGATGTTTAATGGTTTGCTTGTACTTCATTGATAGAGACATTTTCGCTGGCACACAGGAACGCACTGCAATAAACAAAAAATGAGTGTAAAAGCGAAGAACAACTAATCCCATACGAGCACTTTCCTCGCTCTTTCAGACCCAAGATGCACAACTTTCTGAGGTGCAAAGTTTTCGATTCCACTACCTAAACACAAACCATTCACAATGTTGACAATGCACAAAAAAATAAAAACCACTGAGAGCTCACCCTTACATTTTGTAAGAGCACATGTAGTGTCCTTTTGAGGATAGTTTCCTCAGAATGTCCTAAACATAAAATAGCACATTAAAAACAGCTGCAATAAAAGCATAGTCACCATTTTCTCTAGGGCACTCAGGCGTGGAGCTGTTGGCGGAGACGTCTTCTGGAGAGTTTTGTGAAGCTTGTTCAGTGCCTCGGACAGTGCTGTCGGAACAATCTTGCGAGTGGCCTGCGGAAGTCTCTATATCAATCCACTCTGGTGTTGAAGTGAACATACAACTTACCGGTCACACAAGTTCCTTTTGTGGCAGGTGAATGACTGGTTAAGGTTTTCTCCGGCAAGACGAAGTCAGCGGAAATTCTTTCACCAGCTACAAGGAAGCTGCCACCTGCAGAGGTTTGGTCAACAGTCAATTTCGGTAAAAAAAAGAAATCGCGACACTGAACGCACCCTGTTCATCGGAGCACCTCAATGTGTGGGAGCCGATTTTTGAAGTCTCTACCGCAGGTCCTGAAGAAATGAAATTACGACAATGTATCAGTAAGAGGCTTAAAATAACACAAACTGAAGCTCATCCGCACCTTGCAGTGCAGCTTCTGCAGCCATGTCACAGTCACTACTTGAAGCGACGCTCAGAGAACCTGCATATATGTGCAGTTGGTACAAGTTACAAAGCTTGTAACATGGGGAAACTTAAACAGCTCTTTCAAACGCATAAATTGGTCGAACGTGGAAGAAAAGAGAAGGCACCAACTAGGAAACAAGTAATTTGTGATTTTTGGAATTATCAACAGTGGCAGCTTTCCCTGATGAAAGGTATACGTACATGTGCACTCAGGCTTGAATATAACGTGAAATAGCCCTTTAAAGTCTTTTAAAACAAGTTGCGCAGGTCAAGAGCATCAAAAAACGACAGAAATGTAAAGCTGCTGTTAGGAAGGTAATAGCCCACAATTCACAAAATTTAAGACTTTCCAAGTGTTACTTCTATAGTGAGGCTTCTCCATCGGCTGCAAAGATATTCACGGTTAACTGTCGCCACTGATTCAATACAAGTGGCTGCTATTGCACATATTTGAGTTTCAGTCAATCACTTACATGGTGCAGCTGGTTGCACACTGGGAACAGCCATTCTTGTAAGCCTTGTGTGCCCAGGGTCCATGAAACTTTGAGCAGTAAAATGGTCGCTACAAACCCTGTACGTTGCGTACAATAGGCTGGCCGGCCTACTAAGGAGATCATCGCGTCCAGCATACTGCATCCATGCTTTCATCCTGCATTGGCAATGAACTATCAGCTGAAAGGGGAAGTGCTTGAATAGTGATTTTTTATTGTTACCCTTACTGAGCAAGTACGAACAGTAAGCCTAAAGACATGCAAACCACACAAAAACTTTAACACGCCTGCCATCCCTTGGTATGCGGCAGAAACTCGTCCCAGGCTTCTTGTGGGTTCTGCCATTGTTGAAGCACCACGATACACAGCAGTAGCTGCCGTAGCTTGGACCACCGGACGGCATGGCGTCAGCGGGGTCTGAAAATGTTAGTAAGTGGATGCTTCGCTGTCAAATTACGAAAAAGATATGTGCACGTCATAAGTTTACCAACAAACCCCTTTGAATGATTAGCTAATCGATGCACAATACAAAACCAGTGATACATCTCTGACCCATAAAACTCTGACTTGCAAAGATATACGTCAAGACCACGTACAAAGATCTTCTGAAGTTTCCAGGCCGCTATCCCTTGTAATGCAATGGTATCGCGGCCTGGGAACTTTAGAACACCTTCGTACGTACGCAGTATCAGCAGTACATTGGGAAGAAAAATCGTAGTTGAAATTTGTGCGATAAAATTATACTGGAAATGTCAAAAAAATTTGTGAGCAGGTTGCACTAGTGGCACAAGGCTGGCGAAAAAACGAAGATGATGGCCACTTGGCTAGCCCAGATTTGCCTCCGGCACACCAAGAATTATTCGTGTTCCGAGCCTTCGGGAAACGCGTCGTGAAGCATGCGAGGCCCAGTGAATGCTTCTCTATATTTTGCACTGAGCCTATGACCTAGCTTCCCAGCTACGCTCAGCGCACAGACGCTCGCGTCCGTGGCTGACGCAGCACGCGTCACCTCGGCTTGACGCCGTGCCGCCTTTGCTATACTGCATACGTTGCACAATGTTCCCGTCTAGCCGCCGTATAGAGCCACAAACTTTCTTTTTTGCGAACCTCCCAGTCCTTACAAGCTTCAGAAAAAGGTTACAACTGCGTGAATAAGACGCCACGTAAGAAACAAACTCGCACACTCGAAGCGCAACGTGTGTGTGCATCTTTCTATGTTTGTTGCATGGTGTCTTATTCGCGCAAGTGTAACCGTTTTCTGAAAAAAATGACCCAACAACATGCTTCGCTTGAAAACGTGCCTCACCTGTTATCTCACGCACGAAAACGCCGACGCAGCCGACGTTGACGAAAGCGACGAAAGCTTCTCGCTGTCAATCATGCATGGGCTTGTCGCTGGGTAGATGGTGTTTATGACAGTACGGCTGAAGAAAAATAATCGCGTAAGGTGTGTTGACTAAATTGTTTTTATGTATGAAGAACATACCAAATTTGGGCGTATAATTATTATTTTGTAAAAACGATTCTGTTGCATTGATTCAAACTGTTTTTTTTTTTGCGCTTGCGCCCTCTGACGTTTGGTGAGAGCACTAGTTCGTTACGTAGTCGTGACGCACTTCCTGAGACCAGGTTACGCGGAGTTTCCGCTCTTGTCTTCTTCTTTCTCTATGATTCCGGCCTCCAAAGTGCTGAACGCAGTACACTTATTCGATTCCTACTATGGAAGACGTCACGTCAACGGCGTCTTCGGGACTAGTCCCCTCGAGGACGACTACGTCGAAGGCTAGCGCCTTCTTCGAGGGCTGGCTTGCCATTACGGGCGTTCGCCGGCCCAGCGACGCATAGACGTATATCGTTTTGCTGTGCCATCGCAGAAATGCACGCTATTTCAGTAATCTTTATCCACAGCCTTTAAAGTTGGGCTAGGCAATTTTGTTGGTTATGTTGACATTTCACGTATATTTATTACTCATAATAATTGTCATCAAGGTAATTTAAAAATATTTAACACGCTGCATATGTTTTTTTTTATTTGATACTTTTGGCGTCCCAAACGGAAAGAAAATATACCTTCAAATAACTAGCAAATTTCGGTAAGCTCTTCAATATCGACACCCAAATGCACCCCTCCGCCAGAATTTTCGTTACGTACAGCCATGGAGGAAAGAAAACTGAGGAGAGGCCCTCGCAATGCTAGAGTGACCTAGAATATGGGGAGTGTCCAAAGCGCCGACTCCCTCGTGGACCTTTTGCGGTGATCTTCCGCGACGCGCCACTGCTGTGCCGGACCCGTGAGTTCTGTTCGGGCTGTCACGAAAGATGGACGTGTTTTTCGAGCGCTCCGGATCTATGTTGCAGATAAATGTTTTTGCATGTTTTGAGCTTGTCTTTATAATTATAAGGCAGCGGTTGAAATCTTCGTAGACTTATTTTATTGTACGGCTTTTTCGGGGGCCAGTCACCAGGTCTTTATTAGTGCGGGTGTGTGTGTTTGAAATTTTCTGTTGTTTTTTTTCCTTTGCCACCTCATGGGGGAGGTGCGCGTACATTTAACACGCAAATTTTTGTAGTAAAGCTTAGACTTTCTTTTTTTTCGTAGTGCACGACTCGAGTTTAGTAATTATCGAGTGTAGGAACAATTGGTGTCAGATAGACATGGCTAAAAAGACTGTAAAGTGTTCAGGATGGGGAGTGGGTTTGAAAGTGGACCCAAGCGTAGAAGCGGATAGAGAAGAGGCTGACGCGAAGTTTAGGCAATGTGAGGTCGAATGGCATATATTACTCATAATATTTGCCATTCAGGTAATTTAAAAATATTCAACACGCTGCATATGTTTTTTATTTGAGACTTTTGGCGTTTCAAACGGAAAGAAAATAAACCTCCAAATAACTAGCAAATATCAGTAAGCTCTGCAATCTCGACACCCTAATATACCCCTACGCCAGACTTCGTTATGTACAGCCATGGAGGAAAGAAAACTGAGGAGAGGCCCTCGCAAAGCTAGAGTGACCTAGAATATAGGGAGTGTCCAAAGCGCCAGCTCCCGCGTGGACCTTTTGCGGTGAACTTCCGCTACGTGCCGCTGATGCGCCGGACCCGTGAGCTTTCCGCGCTCGAAGCACGCTGAAAGCGAGGGGCGTCTGCTACCCGCGGTAGTTTTTGCGCTGTATTTGAACGCAGGACACTTGAAGTATGCTCACCTTTAGTAATGAGGAGTGGAAGGTAATGAGGAGTGGAACGGAGCTCGCCCATCGTTAAGAGTTGTGTTAGTGTCTGGGGCAGCAAGGGAACGAAAAACTGATCTTTGAAACGACATCAACGCGGTCATGTTCTGGGGCTAGATTTCGAGTACGCTAATTTGGTAGCTGTGCATGCGCAAAACGCATAACACGAAAAGAAAGAACGACAACAACCTGAATCGCACTGTCAAGTGAGTAATAAGACCATGCATGCAAGAAATACAAGTCATGAATAAAATCAATTAATTTTTCAGTCAGCTGAAACACTCAAGTGCAGTGACCGCTTCGCTCACCGTTGCCGGCTTTTCAGTCACGGTCGTCAGTGGTTCGCAGCCATGCACGCATGTTGTATTAGATAACTTGCTAGCCTTGACTACTACTTTTAAATGCGAAGCATTTCTTAGCGAACTTCGGTGACTTTGAGCGTATCTATCTATCTATCTATCTATCTATCTATCTATCTATCTATCCACCTACGACTTTTAGCTCTCCTGGCCGTTTCGATGATGGTATCGATACAAAACTTGGTATGACATAACGTCCCTGTATGAAGGACATATTTGACTACTCATAGCATGAAAATTGAGACATGTATGCCATGAATGTAATGATTTACATTTCATGGTCTTGCAGCTCCTGCGGTGGTTTTGTTCTCGTGGCATGTTGCAAAACTGGTAAGGTGTGACATTATCACATGCCGAAAACAAGCGGCCAACCCTAACATAAAAATCGTGATATGCGTGTTACGTAACAACATGACTACATACCACGCTCATGATGCGTTCGCAGCGTTTCACAAGGTTCCCATATGCCAAAATTTGTATTAGGTGACGTCATTGTATGACCAAGGTATGCGACTGGTGCAAACATGATAATCATGAGATGTGTGTCAAGTGAGAACATGACAACATACCACAGTGACGGCGCCAACACATTTAGACGTGACGCGGTTAGCAATCTCGCCAGCGTTCATTTCGTCGCGTCACGCCGGCGTTGCCCCGCCAGGCGCCGGTCTTGCCATGGATGGATGGATGGATTGATATGGCTGTACCCTTTAGATCGGGCGGTTGCTAACGCCACTAAGCCATAATACTTAGTAAACCAAAAACTAGATTTATTTTTTTCCTTTAAGTAGTGAGCTTGAAGACTCGTACTTTGCAGAGAAATTCGCAGTGCTTTGCAGTACTTTGCAGTGTCATATACTCGCAGGTGCGCGCCGCGCTGCGTTGACATGATGCATGCGCGTTTTAGCACGTCCGGCGATCTCCGTCACGAAAAGAGGGAGGTGCACTGTTGTCTGGGTGAAGCATCGGCGCGAAATGCAGCATGTCGCATTTCGCCCTGGTTGCCGTCGAGCCGCGCCAACGGACGCTGGCAGCGCCTGTCGTCAGACTATACAGTGCTCGCGTTTTGGTAACGTAGCGTAGGCTGTGCCCAGCGTGTGCGTGCGTTAACTCTACATTGGAGTATATTGGACACTTCATGATGCTCTGGTGGCCGTTTTGCAAACTCCACATATACCAAATTTGGTGTTACGTGACGTGAATGTACGATGTATGTAAATGACAAGTCCAAACGTAATAATCACGATATGCGTGTCATATAAAACATGACGACATGCTACGATCATGGCGCACTCGTGGCCATTCCGCCAGCTCCACATATACTAAATTTGTTATCACGTGAGGACTCGCCAGGGGGCGCTCGTCCAGTGCGGATGTGCGAACACGTCGGCTCCCGATTGTTCAAGTGTTCTGGCACGGATTTTTTGCCTCAACTAGCAAGAACTGTGCATCATTCGACGCCGTTTGTTGTAGTGAACCAGCAGATACCAACATCTTACCGGTGGGTGAAATTTTTGGACATCCCCAGGACTTTTACCCACGCCACGCAGACGCCTCGCGCGTCGACGCGTTTCTCGGGCGCTGCAACAGCGTCGCGACGACGCCTAACGCGTCGTCGAGCTGAAGAATGGCCTCCAACCCCAATGTGTCGGTTGTAGAAGGCATGGACATCAATCCGGAAGAAGCGGAGTGCGCGGGATGGATTGAAGTAGCCAGCAAGAAGAAGAAACTTGCCGAGCGGGCGGATTGTAACGCTGGTAATACGCCCACGTCAGCGACAGGAAGCGGTAAAGGCGGCTCCCGCACTGCCGCCTCACAGAACGTGTTGAGGCGTGTTGTGAAAGCTTCCAGGATCCCAAACCTTCCCAGGGATCACTTTAAGACCATTATACGGCCACGTGGAGGGATGGATGTCAAGAAGACAGACCTTCTTATCTTCAAGCGCTCGCTCGCAAAGGCGGCTTCCCTAACAGCAGAGCAGGTGTTCGACGACACGCTGTGCACGAACCCCTTCCAGAACATTTTCGTCGTTGCCACGCCGTTCGAGGCGAATGCGCGCGCCTACGCCAGGGTCCAAGAGATAAGTATGGGCTCGACTGTCATAGGCTTGGCGGCTTACGTGGCTGCGTCTGACAACACATGTAAAGGAGTGATCCGTGGAATCAATGTGGATCTCAGTGACGCAGAACTGACAGAGATGATCGTCAACCGGAGGAACCCTGACGCTCTGGGGGTTCGAAGAATCAAGAAGACACCAACAGTGATCGTGTTGTTTGACGGACAAAAGGTCCCCCAGCACGTCGTGTGTGATGGTGTTCGATACCCTTGTTCCTTGTATCGCAGGCAAGTGGACGTGTGCTATGCATGTGGTGATTTGGGCCACAGGTCCGATGTTTGCCACAAGGGCGATGAACAGAAGAAATGCCGCGGATGCGGCATGCAGTCACCATCACCGGATCATCAGTGTGATCCCACGTGTGCCATCTGTGGCGGAGCGCACCCAACGGCGGACCGCAAGTGCAGAAAGCGCTTCCAGATGCCCTACATCGTGCGCCAAAGACGGCGGCGCCGTCGTAGGCGCGCGCGGCGTGGCTCCGACACAGCTGGAGGCGAAGAAGGACTGGCGGAAGAAGAATCATTCTCCAGCGCTCATCGCAGCAGATCGGCATCTAGAGGACGCTCCCGCTCCAGAGGACGCTCCGGCATCAAATCGCGCTCTCGCTCCAGAGGGCGTGACAAGGGCAGCAGTCGCTCCCGTTCGAGAGGACGATCGGGTTCCAAGGGCCGCGTTCAGAAGCAAATGTCTTGGGCGGACAAGGCCAGGATGAACATCCCAAGCTGCCAAAAGGTAACGCAGGGCATTTTACCAGAGCAAAAAAGAGAACAATCAGAGATTTTAATGCTTAAAAAAGAAAATGCAGAACTTAAAGAAGCACTACGAACGCTGATGACCGAGTTCGAGCTCTTCCGCAACTCGCGTGAACCCCGTGAAGTAGCCACACCCATACCGGTTCAAGCAGGAGGGTCGAATAAGCGCAAGGCCGTTCGCCCCCCGCGATCGCGGAAAGCGTGGCAATGCAAAGTGACGAGTCCCCCACTCAGGTCCCTGAGAAAAATGTACTCGCGTCTTTAACGGCGATTGAGGAATCGCTCAAGCAGGTGAGAGAGGCCTTAGCCATTCAATCTAGCACAATCGAACGTATGGACGGGAGCGTCTCCCACCTGACACGTCGAGTAGGAATCCTCGAATCTAAAATGAAAATGATTGACTCTAGCAAACTCAAGACGACCAACACTGGTACGATTGCAAAAGCCAAGATAGTGCAGCAGGATTCGGACGCTACGAGTTCGCCGCAGGCTATGCTCCTTCAATAATATTCAAAATGGCGGGCCAAACCGGAAACATAACTATCTGGCAGTGGAATTGCGCAAGTTTCTTAAGGCGTAAAGCTGCTCTACTGCAGCTTATCAAAGCACAGGCGTCAATGCCGCACGTCCTGCTCTTGCAGGAAACACTTAGCGAGAAGGTAGTTCTCTCGGGCTACCGTTCGATTAGCCAAAAAGACGCAAATGGCAGAGGTATCGCCACATTGGTCAGGAAAGATACCTCCTTTGAGCAGCACGAAGTCAAAATTTGCGACTCGGATAAGAGATCCGGTCTCGAGGCACAATTAATTGAAATCATCCCCAACGGCAAAATCCGAAGCAACATATTCGTTTTTAACCTGTATAGCCCTCCTTCGGCTTATAAACATAATATCCGCTCACTCCTTCATAGCGTCGCAACTGCCGCCAGATCGCACCCTTTAATAGTAGCTGGGGATTTCAACGCTCCCCATCCGTCTTGGGGCTATGTTACGAGGACAAAGAAAGGGGCCAATCTAGTTGCAGCCAGTATAGACTTAAACCTAACGCTTATCTCCGACCCGCGTTTTCCCACGAGGCTGGGAAACTCGGTCGCCAGAGACACGATGCCTGATCTCAGCTTCACTAGAAATGCGGTGGTCGAGTGGTCCAACTTACAGGAGAACTTGGGAAGCGACCACAGCATCATAGAACTCCGGATGGAAATAAGAGCACCACCACCAAGAACCTATAAATATACAGACTGGGACCTTTTTAGGCAAATCAGAGGTGAAGATGAGTCAGTACATGAAACCTTCAGTGAACTTCTTGTACAAATCCAGAAGGATGTCGAGAAGGCCACCAAAGAAATAGTAACAGAATTTGATGCTCCGGGGATGGATGCAAGGTTAGCGCACCTCCTGGACGCCAAACGCTCTCTCATCGCGAGATGGAAAAAACAAAGGCTAAATCGCAGGCTACGGAAAAAGATTGCGGAGCTCAATAGGCATATTGAGGAGCACTGCTCCGAACTCCATAAACAACAATGGAGGGACGCCTGCTCGGCTGCGGACGGGAAAATGCGCAAAGGAGGCAAATGGACCCTTTTCAAACACCTCCTAGATGATGGACAATCCAAAGGCAATCAAAAACTAGCCATAGACCGACTTATTAATAAGGAGAAAATGGCAGGCATCTCAGAAGCTTCCCAATTTCAGATACTTGCCAACAAGTACCTCCCGCTTAGCCAGAGCTCAACTTCTGTCCCCCACCGGTATGAGGGTGTGCCTTCCCCAGAGTTGGACGCTCCCTTCTCGGAAGCTGAGATCAGGGAAGTGCTCCATAGCCTAAACGGAAGGTCTGCCCCAGGTCCCGATGGAGTTACGAATAGGCTCTTAAGAAATTTGGATGATAAAGCCATTCAGGCCTTAGTGAAGGAGATAAACAGGGTATGGGAGGAGGGCGTCGTACCAGAAACTTGGAAGAGGGCCACAGTGGTCTTAATCCCCAAGCCAGGTAAATCACCCAGCTTAGATCACCTCCGCCCGATCTCCCTTACTTCTTGCCTTAGCAAAGTGGCAGAACATGCAGTACACAACAGGATATCGCGCTACATCGAGAGGAATGACCTATTTCCATATAATATGGTAGGTTTCAGGCCCTCACTTTCCACGCAAGATGTCATGCTCCTCCTCAAAACACAAATAATTGACTTTCCAAGCAAAGATGTAAAAGGGGTCCTCGCACTGGACCTCACTAAAGCATTCGATACTGTCAAACACGACTATATTCTTAAGGAGATATCGGCTTTGAACCTGGGAGTTAAATTCTTCTCCTTCGTTGAATCTTTCCTTGAGAGTCGGACGGCGGCAATAAAACTGGGACAATCAGTCTCGGAGCCTTTCAAACTCGGACGAAGGGGTACTCCCCAAGGGGCAGTTATCTCCCCCCTTCTATTCAACATAGCCATGCGCAAGCTGTCGGCAAGCCTTTCTAAAGTTCCTAATGTCGGACACGCTTTATATGCTGACGACATTACAATCTGGTGTCCCGGAGGATCGGAGGCGGCGGTTGAACAAGCTCTACAGGAGGCTCTGGACGTTACAGAGTCTTTCCTGGAAGGTACGGGACTGGCGCTTTCGCCGGAAAAGTCGGAACTCCTGCTGTACAGACAGGCTAGACGAGGTGTTAGGGGACTCACCCCTCTCGATCAGGTGCCCATTAGCGTTTGCACCAAGGATCGTCGCACAATTCCTAGAGTCAATTCTATGAAAATTCTGGGGCTTTTATTAGACTCTAAGGGATGCAACGCAAAGACTATAGCCCATCTCACCACAAAAACAGAGAACATTCTGAGATTAATTATGCGGGTGTCCAACAAGAAGGGCGGCATAGGCGAGGATATCCTCCTTAGGGCCCACCACGCTTTCCTCATGAGCCATATCATATACATAGTGGCGGCTCTCAATTGGACCAAAACGGAAAGAGATAAATTGTACACGCTCATGCGCAAAAGTGTCAAAAAGGTGCTCGGCGTCCCAATCACGACTAGCACAGAAAAACTCATGAAGTTGGGAGTGCACAACACCACTTCGGAATTAATTGAAGCGCAAAGGTCAGCACAAATAACTCGGTTATCGAGTCTCAAAACAGGAAGAAAACTGCTCGATGCGGCAGGCCTCCGTCCTATCTTCAATCAGGGAGAAACTACGCAGCTTGATTATCAAACAAGGAATTCCTTTATTGTTGACCCTCTTCCACGAAACATCCATCCCCAACACAATAAAGGTCGTAGGTTGGCGAGGGCTAGGGCTTTCATAAAGAACCTCTCCGGAACAGAGACATTTGTGGACGCGGCGCGCCACGCCGGCGGCAGCGGGTTTTCCGTGGCAGTAGTCAATGACAGGGGAGAACTTGTCTCGGCAGCTTCAGTGAAGACCTCTTTGGTTGATGTAGCAGAACAGGCTGCTGTAGCGCTGGCATTACTGGACACGAAACGCACCACGGTGTACACCGATTCCCGAGCGGCCGTTAGGGCGTTCGCATCGGGATTGATAGCCACAGAGGCAGCCAGAATTCTCCACAGCAAACCCCCCTCAGACGTTATTCATCACATAGTCTGGTTTCCCGCTCACATGGGACCAGACGTACTGCCGGGTCACCTGAACCCAAACGAGATAGCCCACGACTGTGCGCGAGGTTTCACAAGCCGCGACGGGGTGGTCTCTCGGGTGGGTTCGGGAGAGCTCGTCCACAGTGATCCTCTCGTTACTTTTCACGAGATTACATCTCATTACAGAGGAGAGCGACAGACTTTTCCTTTTCCCCATCATAAGCTCCACAGATCACAAGCAAGCACGCTCCGCATGCTCCAGACGGGGTCTTACCCCTCTAGGGGCTTTCTGAGCATGCTTCATCCGGATATTGATCCACTTTGCCCAGATTGTGGTGAATTTTGCTCTTTGAGTCACATGCTCTGGCAGTGCCCTGCGTTACAGGATTTTAAAACAGAAGAAGACTGGACGACGGCAATCACAGACCCCAGACAAGACGTCCAGCTTCAGGCTGTCCAGAGGGCCCGTGAACGAGCGGAGAGGCATGGCCTCTCTGTTCCGACATGGGACTAGCCAACGGCTGGGTGGGGACCTACATAGTTGGCCCGCCGCCTTGCCTCTCAGGAACAAATAAAGTTGTTTGTCCTGTGTGTCCTGTTATCACGTGACATCAATAGATGACGAAGGTAAATGACACGTGCAATGATAATCATGACATGAAAGCCACGTAAGGCATAGTATACTTTCACCTCGTAACGTTGTGCTGATTTTGAAGTGGCATATCAACCTTTATCATTCTTGCTTCGCATATTATCGATTCCCACTGTTGGGATCTGCCAATTTTTTTAGAAACAAACAGCAGCTGCATAAGAACAGGGCCATACCACCGCAATATTTTTTTAACTTAATTCGTTTTAGACATGGCGTACAGCAAAATGTTTACCATGCGTCAATCTCGTTTTCAATTCAGGCATTCGAAAGAAGACCAGTGCCCGAATAACCAATTTTATCCCATGTATACGCAATAAATACGTAATATAGAAAAAAGCGCAATAAATATACCCACACAACGTTACAATAAACACACAAACAGCAGCACTCTCGCTGTGCAAACTAAATAACTGTAATGAAAAATTGGCAAATCCCACGTACAGTGAGAATCGCTGATATGCGAAGCACGAATAAGAAAGTTTAGATGTCCCTTTAAAGTCAGCATAACGTCACGACATGGAGGTAATGATGCCGTACCTAACTTCCGTATCATGATTATCATGTTTGAATGTGTGCCTTACCTTCGTACTCTATTCACGTCACGTGATCCCAAATTGAGTATAAGAGGAGTTAGCAAACCGACCGCGATCACGCTATGAGCGCGGTATGGTGTCATGTTCTCACATGACACGCGTGTCACGATTATCATGTTTGCACACGCCATATACTTTCACCATCCGTTGACGTCACGTAACGCCAAAATTGGTAAACGTGAAGCTACCAAAACGGCCGCGAGCGCATCATGAAGGGCCCAATATACACCAATATAGCGTTCATGCGCGCGCACGCTGTGCAAAGCGACGCTACGTTAGCAAAACGCGAGCACTTCATAGTCTGACAGCTGGCGCAACTGGCGTGACTAGCGTCCGTCGGCGTGGCCTGACGGCAACCGGCGCGAAATGCGACATGCTGCATTTTGCACCCATGCGTTACCGAGACAACACTCCATATCCCTCTTTTCGTGACGGAGGGACGTTGGACGTGCTGAAATGCGCATGCGTCAAAGTAATGCATCGCGGCACGTGTCTGCGAGTATATGGCAGGACCGGTGCCTGGCGTGGCAACGTCAGCGTGACCCGACGAAATGAACGCCGGTGAGCACGCACACCGCGTCACGTTGAAATGTATTGGCGCCTTGACTGTGGCATGTAGTCCTGTTCTGACATGGAACCCATTCCATATTATCATGTTTGCACCAGTCGCATACCTTCGTCATCCATTGTCGTCACGTGATACCAAATTGGGCGTGTGTAAAGCTAGCGAAACGGCCGCGAGCGCATCATGGGTGTGGCAAGTAGTCGCGTTGTTACATGACACGCATGCATGTTTATTATGTTCGCACCAGTATCATACCTTTGTCTTCCATTCACGTACCATAATACCAAATTTGGTATAACTGAAGCTAGCGCAACGGTGGCCAGCGGATCATGAGCGTGGCATGTAGTCATGTTGTTACATGTCACGCATCTCATGAATATCATGTTTGCATCAGTCACATACCTTCGTCATCCATTCACGTACCGTTACATCAAATTTGGTATATGAGACGCTAGAGAAACGCCCGTGAGCGCATCATTAACTTGGCATGTAGTCATGTTGTTACATTACACGCATGTCATGATTTTCATATTAGGGTCTGTCGCTTGTGCTTGCCGCACAATCTTGTCATACCATTCCAGTTTTCCAACATGCCATGCGAACGAAACCACCGCAAGAGCTGCAGGACCACGAAATGGAAATGATGACATTCATGACACCCATGTCATAATTTTCATGTTATGACTAGTGAAATATGTTCTTCATACAGTCATGTTATGCCATACCAAGTTTGTTATTGATACCGTAATCGAAACGGCCCGGAGAGCTAAAAAAATTAGCAGCATATCCACGGAGTGAATGATGGAGAGTGGGGCGAAGCATTCGTCTGTTCATTCGTTCTTGCTTACGTCCATCCATTTCTCCGTCTGTGTGACCGTCCATGCGTCCATCCGCCCGTCCGCGGGTGCGTATATTCGTGTGTCCCGGCGTTCGTCCATGCATCCGCCCCTGCGTCCGTTCATGCGTCCATCCATGCATCTGTCTGTGTGTCCATTCGTCCATCTATTCAACACTCGAAGTACCACCATCTCGCATCTTTTTATCATATATTCCGATATAGAAGCACCGCCATCCAGCGGACATTCCAAGGACTAAACAAGAGGTGGCAGACGCACATGTGCACTTTCTTACGGCTTGCGTTTCGGGTCTACTTCCCACCTTTAACCCCCTCGAGTTTATGGTATATACTAGTTCACTGTATTCATGGCACTGCGGCTCAACGCTCGCTAAGCCTTTCTAAAACCAAGGAGGTTAGGCCCAGCGAGTGTAACGTTCCAACCTTTTCCTGTCAGATATTGCTCAATGTACATGCCAATGGCTGCTAATGAGGATGGCAGCGTGCGCACTAACTAAAAGCCGAATGCTCATGTCTCTCGTTCCCCGTTAGCAACCATTGGCATGTACATTGAGCACTATTTTTTATTGTTCAACAATGCACAGAAGAAAACTCTCACCAGCTTCACCTTGGAGGCCAAAATGTTATACTCATTCCACACTACTACAACGGCTACGAGGGACGAACGGTTGTTTATTTAAAACAACGCTGTTGCACCACATGCTTGACTTCTTTGTATCGTCAGACAGGGTAGAACGACACAGCTTGTCACCGTTCTTGCGCGAAGTTGTGTTTTCATATTGCTTTGTAGGCTTATGCCACAGGAGCGAAAGAGAGACACGCCTGAACGATAACCGATGCCAGCCCCGGAACGTGAGCCGTGGCTTCACGTGCCACGGCCTAGCGCCTTCTTTATTTTCTTCTGTCGCCATCGCGCGCTCTCCAGTTTGCGCGCCGCCCGAACGAGGGCGCTACAGGGCCCCCCGTGTAGACTGGAAGTCGGAATGTGACATGCCGTTTGTGGTATTCCAACGGAAGATCACTCGTAGGTGAGAGGCTTTCTAGGGCAGTCTCCAGGTACGCCGGCTTGAGTCGGTCCAAGCTAACTGTCTCTTCACGGCCGTTCTGAAGTAGAGTGGCAGTTTTGGGGGTGCGGTGAAGAACGCGGAATGGTCCGTCGTAGGCTGGTGTCAAAGGTGGTCTGACCGCGTCGTGGCGCACGAAAACATGTGTTGCAGTGGCCAGATCAGGGTGGGCGAATATGGTCTTGTGTTCGGAAGGTCTGGGTGGAGTGGGCCGGAGGTCTTGAACGCAGTCGAGGAGGCGTTGTAGGAATTGCTGTGGCTGGTCTGGTAGCTTCGTTGACGTGAAGAAGTCTCCCGGAAGCCGTAGGGAAGTGCCATACACCAGCTCTGCTGTTGAGCACTGCAGGTCTGCCCGGATGACAGCTCGTAAACCTAAGAGCACCAGTGGCAAGGCATCATCCCAGGTGGCTCTATTGAGGCGGGTAGTCAAGGCGGTCTTCAGTTGTCGGTGAAGGCGTTCCACCATGCCGTTGGCGCAGGGATGATGAGCCGTGGTACGGCAATGTCTGGCTCCGAGGATGCGATTAAGGTAAGTAAACAGCGAGGACTCAAACTGACGTCCACGGTCTGTTGTCACGGTGCCAGGACAGCCAAAACGGGATACCCACGTAGAAATGAAAACGCGGGCAACTGTCTCGGCTGTGATATCTTGAACTGGAACAGCCTCTGGCCAGCGTGTGAAGCGATTGACCATGGTCATTATATAACGGTACCCCTGAGACACTGGTAGAGGGCCCACAATGTCTAGATGAATATGGTCGAAACGACGGCTGGGTGGAAGGAAAGGTTGGGGCGGCGTCTTAGTATGACGGGAGACCTTTGTCATCTGGCAGGGCAGGCACATGCCCGTCCAAGCGCGCACATCACCGTTGATTCCGGGCCAGACATAGCGCTCGGTGAGAAGACGTTGAGTAGCCCGAATGCCAGGGTGACAGATGTCGTGTAAGGAGTGGAAAACGGTGCGTCGTATTGAAGCGGGAACGAACGGGCGGGGAAGGTCAGCTGAGACATCGCACCACAAGTGCTCAGATGATAATGGATGAGGCACCAGGCGTAGTCGGAGAGAACGGGGGTTCTCCCGAAAAGTGGCAAGCTCTCTATCATCCTACTGTGCCGAGGAGAATGAGGCCCAATCGATGGTTGGCGGTGGAGAGTCAACCGCGGCTATACGAGAAAGGGCATCTGCGGCGGTGTTGTCAGCTCCTTTCACGTGGCGGATGTCAGTCGTGAACTCCGATATATAAGCCAGATGGCGGAATTCACGGGGCACGTACTTGGATGAGTTAGTGCGGAAAACATACGCCAGTGGCTTATGGTCAGTCAGCACGTAAAACGAGCATCCTTCCAGGAAATGCCGAAAGTGCTGTATTGCAGCGTAGATGGCTAGTGATTCCCGGCCAAAGACGCTGTAGCGGGTCTCAGCAGGAAGTAGCTTCCGAGAGTAAAACGACAAGGGTCTCCACTCGGAGTTAATGCACTGCTGTAAGACGGCTCCAACGGCCACGCTGGATGCGTCCACCATCAACCGAGTAGGGACGTTGCTGCGTGGATGAATGAGAAGCACGGTGTTAGCGACCGCTTGCTTAGCAGCAGCAAAGGCAGCCTGGGCCTCTGACGACCAAGGAATGGCGGAGGACGGGCCGGCGGTCGACCGAAGGAGGTCGGTGAGCGGTCGTAGCAGTTCGGCACAGTGTGGTATGAAGCGCCTGGAAAAATTCACAAGCCCCAGGAATTGGCGTAATTGGCGCAGTGTTGTAGGCTGAGGATAATCCTGAATTGCTTTAACGTGGGACCGGAAAGGGCGTATTCCTTTGGATGATATGTGATGGCCCAAGAACTCGAGCTCACGATGCGCCGAAAGTACACTTAGACGCGTTCACAACGAGGCCGTACTGCTGAAGACGTTGGAACAGAGCGCGTAGATGGTGCTCATGATCTTCAGGTGTGCGGCTGGCGATGAGGACATCGTCAAGGTACGCAAACACAGTAGGAAGACCCCGTGTGACCTCAGAAATGCACCGCTGGAAAGTTTGAGCCGCATAGCAGAGTCCAAAAGGCATCCGCACGTATTCAAACAACCCAAAGGGCGTCGTGATGGCGGTCTTAGGTATGTCGGCGGGCTCGAGAGGAATCTGGTGGTACGCCTTAACAAGGTCCACTTTGCTGAAAATTGTGCAGCCGTCGAGGCGCGATGTAAAATCCTGGATGTGAGGTAGAGGATAGCTGCCGTGGACAGTCTTGGCGTTCAACGCACGATAGTCCCCACAAAGACGCCAGTCACCAGGATCACGCTTTGGCGCCAAATGCAGCGGGGAAGCCCAAGCGCTTGACGACGGGCGGATAATGCCGAGCTGCAGCATGTGGTCAAACTCCCGTTTAGCAATAGCTAGGCGGTCTCCGAACAGGCGGCGTGGTCGAGCGGCTGCCGGTGGACCCCGGGTGACGATGTGGTGTGTCACCGTATGCTTAGGCGGCTGAGTGAGGTTGCACGGTTTAGTTAACTCTGGTGAACTCGCCAAGATTTTTTTGAATGGTGAGGAAGGTATCAGCATGCGGATGGTCATTGGAGCGATGTCGGACAGGACTCCCGAGATGGAGAGACGAGTCTTACCATCTATGAGGCGACGCCGCCACACGCTGACGTCCAAATCGAAGTATGAGAGGAAGTGCGAGCCGATGATCGGTTGAACCACGTCTGCGATGACGAAAACCCACCGGAAAATGCAGCGAAGGCCGATGTCGAGGGTGAGAGATCGGAGCCCATACGTTGCTATAGACGAGGCGTTGGCAGCACGAAGCACTTGCCCCTGTGACTTTGAACGATCAGCCTTAGTCGGGGGCACAACGCTAATTTCCGCGCCCGTATCTATAAGGAACCTGGCGCCCGATAGCTGGTCCGTGACCATGAAAAGGCGGCTGGGACGAGAAGGAAGATCACACGCCGCCGTCAGTGATCCCGGCAGGCGTTTCCCTGCCACGAACATGGGGGTGTACACTTCGTGGCTCGGTGTCGGAAACGCCGGTGGTACCAGCAGAGGGGTGGAGGGCTGGGACTCCGAGCATCTCGTGTGCGTGGAAGAGCTCGACGACCGGAACGAGGCGAACGAGTCTCCTGCAGGGGGCTCCGGAGTGCGGCAATGGAGGCGGCGAGTTTGTCGATGCGGGCCTCAAGGCGCGAAATCGCTGTGTCTGCTGGTGGTAAGACAGCGTTGACAGATGGGGAGGTCGCTTCATGAACCTGATCGGCGAGCTCCGCCAGGCGGTCGAGATTGACGTCGCCGGCCGCCGCGAGGACGAGGCGGATTGGCTGAGAAAGGCGTTGAAGGAAGAGCTCGCGAAGCAACGCTGAGTGGGCAGAGACGTCGGGTTTCCCAAAAAGCTGTCGCATTCGGCGCAGTAGTTGGGAGGGGCGCCTGTCGCCTAGGTCCCCCTCTGCAAGGAGCTGCTGTAGGCGGACGCGTTCCGAAGGCATGAATCGTTCCAGCACCTTGGTTTTAATGTGCTGATATGGCGTAGTGTCCGAGGGGTTGGAGAGGACGTCGGAGAGCTCGCTGGCAACGCCAGGAGGAATGACGGAGGCTACGTGGTAGTAGCGTGTCGTTTCCGAGGCGATGCGGTACAGGGAGAATTGCGCCTCGACCTGATGAAACCAAACATGCGGGTCCTGGGGCCAGAAAGATATGAGACGCAGTTGCACGGCCGAGACGTCCTGCGGACGTGAGGCTTGTTCGGTTAAGGGTGCATTCGAGTCAGTCATTGTCTTCGTCCGGGTCACCACTTGTAGGCTTATGCCACAGGAGCGAAAGAGAGACACGCCTGAACGATAACCGATGCCAGCCCCGGAACGTGAGCCGTGGCTTCACGTGCCACAGCCTAGCGCCTTCTTTATTTTCTTCTGTCGCCATCGCGCGCTCTCCGGTTTGCGCGCCACCCGAACGAGGGCGCTACAGCTTCTTAAGGGCATCGTTTTCGATAGATTACCTAACTAATGTGAAAAGAAAGCGTCTTATGAAATACTTATTACAGAATGTTTTCTTGTGCCCCTTTACCGTTCAAATTGTGAAAAATCATTTGGACATGACGTACTAAAGCGAGTGAAAAACATGTGTACACCACTCAATGTTAAAACCTTCTTTTTTAAACTTCATACGGGAACCTTGCGAGTAAAAACGTGGCTTGAAAAGACAAGGATATATGTACCATGGGGAAGCAACTGTCTCCTGTGTAAAAACCTGAGACCATTGTTACGACCGGCCCTGGGGAGCCAAGCAGGGAGAGTTTGGGGGAGAACCGGTTCTTTACCTGACGGTGTCGTCCACCCCCACCTCCCCATTCGGGTTCCTCCTCGCCGGGAGAGCTACGGGGTCTGCTGTGCGTTCGTGACCATATTTGGTAACATTTTGGGGCGCCGGGACCATATATGGACCTCGTGTTGGGTTGTGCCACTCCTTGTGTTGTGAGAGGTGTTTTCCCCTCCCTCGTGGCCGAGGTGCCGGCGACACCGTATTGGCTGACGATGCGGACAAGGCGCCCAGTGTCAACAACGTGGCGCTATAAAATGCCGAAGACGTTTTGTATCACACGCACTCTTCTCTCTTTGGGTCAGTTGACCACTTCTCCACATGTAAATAAATCTCTGTTGTTCGTTCGGGCGCTTCTTCTCGCTGAATTGTCGGACGATAGATCCTGCGACGGGGCCAGCTACCGAAAACGAGACCGGCAGGACCCGGAGTCCCAACAACTGGATGGCAGCGGCGGGATGCTGATAACCCCGAAAGCGACCACTGGACGGAGTGAGCCCGAAGTTCAACAACGGGACGACAGGAGAAGGAGGACACGAGCTCGTCGACTTCCAGAGGGAATCGAACGGCACTTCTGAGAGGCACGACGCCGGAGACATGACTGCGAACTGGGTGAGTGCCGGCTTTCTCTGTTAAATTTTACCAGGCATTTACTCTATGTGTTAAGTAAAAGCTGGTAGAGAGGGGCTGTCTTGGTCATTGGGTTAACAGGTAACTTGCTTCAGGCAGAAATTGTGTGATAGCTTGGTTAAGCTCTTTCTGTCAGTGGCGTCAAGGTTAACAGTGACAGGGCAGGATTCCGTGTAAGAGCTTTTGAAGCTTTATTTGTAGACTAAGTTAACGGAAAACTTGAGGCAAGGCAGGTATCTAGAGCTGTCGTTGCCGTCAAGGTTAATTAGTTGCAGGACAGGAATCTTCGTGGAACAGAGACAGCGGTACTGGAGGCAGCCATGAATCTGAAATCCCTGCGAAAGTCCATGTTGTTGCAAGGGAGTTGAATCTGGAGGTGTCGGACTCTCAAAGAAAGCCAGAGCTGAAAGAGGCGATTCTCGCATTGGGGGCGGAGGATGACGAGCTGTCAGAATGTGTCGAGGAGATTCAGGAGAGGCAAGCGGCAGAGGCCGAAAGAAAGGCGGCCGCGGCCGAGGCCGAAGCAAAGGCGGCGGAGGCCGAAAGGAAAGCGGCAGAAGCCGAGGCAGATAAGATGCGAAAGCACGAGCTTGAAATACAGCGCCTCGAGCTAGAGATTAGCCATAATAGTAGAACAGGAGGCAGCGAGGCATCCGGTACCGCAGAGCGGGCCAGGTTCAAAATGACGGACCTAATGAGATCGTACAAGCTAGGGGAGGACATTGGGCTGTTTCTCGTCAACTTTGAGAGAACTTGTGAAAGGCAAGGTTTCAGCCAGGATACGTGGCCTCAACGCTTGTTGTCCCTACTTCCGGGGGAGGCTTCAGAAGTAATCGCGCGCCTCACGAAAGAGGAGGCGGACGAGTAGAGTGAGGTAAAGTCGAGCCTTCTCAAGAAATACAGGTTGTCAGCGGAAGGTTTCAGACAAAAATTTCGCAACGCCGTAAAAGAGAGCAATGATTCATACCCGGATGCTTACAAGTTAATGGCCAACATGGGGGAGTGGCTGAAAGAGGCAAAGGCGTATGGGAATCATGACAAGGTGCTCGAGTGTATCGGTCTGGAACAATTCTATCAAAGGTTACCAGAAAAGGTGAGGTTCTGGGTGCAGGATAGACCGGACGTGAACACCGTAACAAAAGCCGCAGAGCTCGCTGAAGAATTCGTTACGCACCGCGCCCTCGGGGCAAGCAGCGAGCCAAAAAGGGAAAAATTCCTACGGCCGAATAAGGCGCCGTTTAGAAAACAACCAACGAGTCTCGCACAAAAGGGTGAGGAAAACAATTCATCTAACCATGGGGCGTCGGCAGAGGCAAGCAAAAGGAAATTTGAGGCGAGAAAACCGGCTGCTTGTTTCAATTGCCACGAAACAGGGCACTTCGCGAAAGACTGCCCGAAAGAAAAGGTAGCCTTTTTATCTATAAATGAAGCCGACGAGAACATGAAGTTGTTAGAGCCCTATATGTACGACCTTACCGTGAACGGCAAGCAGTGTCGGGTTTTTAGAGACTCCGCAGCCACTATGGACGTAGTTCATCCGTCTTTTGTTCAGTCCGGACAGTATTCAGGAGACTGTGCCTGGATTAGACAAGCCGTAGAAGCAAACAGTCAGTGCCTCCCCGTAGCTAAAGTTGTCCTTAAAGGCGCATTTGGTACGTTGGAAACGGAAGCCGCGGTATCGCCATATCTACCCCCTCAGTATCCTTACTTATTTTCAAATAAGTCAGATCAAATGCTGAAGGAGAAAGGTCTAACGGTGGGAGAAGGCATAGTGCAGGCACTGACTAGATCGAAGGCACGTGCGCTAGCTGCGAGAGCATCATTCACTGAGGCAAACAAGCCTCAAATCGACAACGGGCCTGGTTGCGAGTTGGACACCACGGTAACAAATCGACTTGTGCGAGAACAGGCTGCAGAAGCCGTAGTCGCGGAGGCAACCATTCCTAAAGGCGACGTTGACCTCCTCCCGAATTGGAAGGGGTCAATTACGCCTCGTTGACCGAGCAAATAGAAAATGCCGTTGCTCCCAAGCCGATTCCTGGTAGTACAGAGGATAGCACAGAGGGTGACACATTCCAGGTACCAGGAAATACAAAAGAGTTGTGTGTCATGCCAACTTCGGATAATTTCAGTCGGCTGCTGCAGGTGAGTCCCGCTTCATTAATAACCGAACAAAAGGGAGACCCGACGCTTAAGCAATTCCAGGACAGTTCGAAAGAGGGAATCGCCAAACGAAATGTGAGATTCCAAGAGAGGAGCGGCATACTCTATCGAAAATATCTAGATAGGCGAGGAGTAGAGTTTGACCAGGTAGTCGTACCTCAGGCGTATTGTCAGGATTTGCTTAGTTTGGTGCATGGAGAATCATGGTCAGGCCACTTAGGCGTAAAGAAGACGAAAAATCGTCTTTTACAGGAATACTACTGGCCTGGATGCTTTAAAGATGTAGAGAGGTTTGTAAAATCTTGCGATGTGTGTCAGCGAGTGGGTAAGCCGGGAGATAAGGCGAAATTTCCAATGAAGCTGGTACCCGTAATCACTGAGCCCTTTCGTCGGTTGGTAATTGACACAGTAGGTCCTTTGCCCAAGACAACTTCAGGCTACCGTCACATCCTGACCTTAATTTGCCCAGCTACTAAATTTCCAGAGGCGGTCCCGCTAAAAGAGCTAAGTTCCGTCGAAGTAGTGAACGCACTTCTGTCCGTGTTTGCCCGGGTAGGCTTTCCTGCCGAGATACAATCAGACCAGGGCACCATTTTCACGAGTGCCTTAACGACAACCTTTCTAGAGTGGTGTGGCGTGAAATTATTGCATAGTTCAGTCTACCATCCGCAGTCGAACTCGATAGAAAAGCTTCACTCCGTGATGGAGCGAGTGTTAAGAGCCAACCTGTGCTTAGTTCACCGGACTACTCGAGGCCTTTCATAGTCCAATGCGACGCTAGTGATAGAGGCATGGGGGCAGTTCTTAGTCAAAGGGATGAGGGGGATCAAGAGCATCCCGTCCTCTATGTTGGCCGGAAACTCACCCTTCGCGAGCAGGTTTACAGCGCTAGCGAAAAGGAATGTGCGTGCTTGGTTTGGGCAGTCCAGAAACTGGCTTGTTATATTGCCGGAAGCAAGTTCATTGTGGAAGTGGACCACTGTCCTCTCACCTGGCTACAGACCATGTCCTCTAAGAACGGCCGCCTGCTGCGTTGGAGCCTCGTTTTGCAACAATATACGTTTGAAATACGCTACAAAAGGGGTGTACTCCATCGCAACGCTGATGGCTTAAGTCGATGCCCCTGACGCGAGAGGATGTCTCGAGAACTCTGGCATTTTTTTTCCTGACCTAGACAAGAGCTAGTGATTGTTTTTTTTTTTACTCTTTTAGGTGTACTTGTTTGAAAACGTTAAAGACACGGCTATCCAGGGTTTCGGGTTCGGTGTGCTTCCAGTGTTGTTGTTTTGTGTCACCTTAAACTGTGAGTAACATTTTGAATAAATTGTGTATTTCCTTTAATATCAGTTAAAGGGGAAAATTGCCTGGTGGAGTTTGGCGGAATTGTCCGGCGCTCACCGGCTGAGTAGTTGTGTTTTCATGTGCGTATGTGACGTCTGTTGAGCCCTCAATGAAGCAGGTGTTGCCCTCTACTTCATCAAAGACGGTCGTCACCAAACCGACTGCCGGCGCTGATCTCTCCGGACAGTGGCTGCAAACCTCAGCCCATCGAGATCTTCACCCCCCCGCGCGAGAGACTGTTACGACCGGCCCTGGGGAGCCAAGCAGGGAGAGTTTGGGGGAGAACCGGTTCTGGACCTGACGGTGTCGTCCACCCCCACCTCCCCATTCGGGTTCCTCCTCGCCGGGAGAGCTACGGGGTCTGCTGTGCGTTCGTGACCATATTTGGTAACATTTTGGGGCGCCGGGACCATATATGGACCTCGTGTTGGGTTGTGCCACTCCTTGTGTTGTGAGAGGTGTTTTCCCCTCCCTCGTGGCCGAGGTGCCGGCGACACCGTATTGGCTGACGATGCGGACAAGGCGCCCAGTGTCAACAACGTGGCGCTATAAAATGCCGAAGACGTTTTGTATCACATGCACTCTTCTCTCTTTGGGTCAGTTGACCACTTCTCCACCTGTAAATAAATCTCTGTTGTTCGTTCGGGCGCTTCTTCTCGCTGAATTGTCGGACGATGGATCCTGCGACGGGGCCAGCTACCGAAAACGAGACCGGCAGGACCCGGAGTCCCAACACCATTGAACATGTGTCTATTGATTGTAAGAATGCTATTTTCTTTTCGGACATTTAACAGAGGACTTTAAAAAAAATTTACCTCTTACTCCATATGGAATTCGTTTTTTGCCTTGTGATAGTTCTGTGCAAAATTTGGATCTTATAATTTTACTTGGTCTTCATTCGGTTTGGCGTAGTATGCTATCGTACAGACACTGTGATGTAAGAGTTCTATCCGTTAATGAGTGTTTCATGAAAGCTGTTATAAAAGTGCGAGATGTGTATAAGACTACCGACTGTGTTGAAGATGTAATATCTTTGTTTGATGCGTTATCACACATGAAACACGTGCGATGGTGATTGTCAGATTAGCTTGACCTGTAGTCAAAAAGGCAATAAAGAGAAAAAATTGAACGGGTGCCACTATAAGGAGCTTCGCCCATAAAATTGGCAGATCCCACGTACAGTGGGAATCGATGATATGCAAAGCACGAATGAGGAAGGTTGATATGTCACTTTCAATCCAGCACAACGTTACGAGGTTTAGGTAAATAATGCCGCGCATGACTTCCGTGCCATGATTATCATGTTTGGATGTGTCGTTTACCTTCGTCGTCTGTCCCGTGATACCAAATTTAGTATATGTGGAGCAAGCGAAACGGCCGCGAGCACACTATGAGCGTGGTATGTTGTCATGTTCTTACAAGGCACGCGTGTCAGGATTATCATGTTTGCGCCAGTCATATATTTTGTGATCCATTGACGTGGCGTAACACCAAATTTGGTATATGTGGAGCTAGCAAAACGGCCGCGAGCGCATCAAGAAAGGCCCAATATAGTCTAATGTAGAGTTAACGCGCGCGAACGCTGGGCACAGCAACGCTACGATAGCGAAACGCGAGCACTTTATAGTCTGACACCATGCAGGCGCGACCAGCATCCGTCGGTACGGCCCGATTGCAACCGGCGCAAAATGCGACTTGCTGTATTTCAGCCGATGCGTTACCCAGACAACACTGCGTCTCCCTCTTTGCGTAACGAAACGACGCCGAACACGTTGAAACGCGCATGCGTCGAAACAACGCAGCGCGGCGTTCGACTGTGAGTATATGCCAGGACCAGCGCCAGGCGTGGCAACGCTGGCGTGACGCGACGAAATGAACGCCGGCGAGCACGCACACCACATCGGAATGTATTGGTGCCTTGACATGTAGTCATGTTATCACATGACACGCATATCATGATTATCATGATTGCGCCAGTCGCATATCTTCGTCATCCATTGTCGTCACGTAATACAATACTTGTTACATGTGAAGCGAGTGAAACGGCAGCGAGCGCATCATGACTGTGGCATGGAGTCATGTTACATGACGCGCATGTCGTGATTATCATGTTTGGATGTGTCATTTACCTATGTCGTCCATTCTCGTCGCGTAATACCGAGTTCGGTAGATGTGAAGCTGGTGAAACGGCCGCGACTGCATCATGAGCATAGCATGTAGTCATGTTGTTACATCACACGCATCTCATGTTTATCATGTTTGCACCAGTACCATACTTTCGTCATCTATTTACGTCACGTAATACCAAAGTTGGTGTAAGTGAAGCTAACGAAAATTCCGCGAGTGCATCATGAGTGTTACAATTAGTCATGTTGTTACATGACACGCATCTCATTATTATCAAGTTTGCACCAATCACATACCTTCGTCATCCATTCACGTACCGTAATATCAAGTTTGGTATATGCGACGCTAGTGAAACGGCCGCGAGCGCATTATGAACGTGGCCTGTAGTCGTGTTGTTACATTATACGAATGTCATGATTTTCATGTTAGAGTCTGTCGCTTGTGTTCGCCATGCAATTATGTCATACCATACCAGTTTTACAGCATATCATGTGAATGAAACTACCGCAAGAGCAGCAAGCCCATGACATGTAAGTCATAAAATTTAAGGCATAAATGTCACGATTTTCATGTTATCACTAGTCAAATATGTTCTTCATACAGTCATGTTATGCCATACCAAGTTTGAAATTGATACCATCACCGAAACGGCCAAGAGAGCTAAAAGTCGCAGGCGGCTAGATAGATAGATAGATAGATAGATAGATAGATAGATAGATAGATAGATAGATAGATAGATAGATAGATAGATAGATAGATAGATAGATAGATAGATAGATAGATAGATAGATAGATAGATAGATAGATAGATAGATAGATAGATAGATACGCTCAACAAGTTCGCTAAGAAATGCTTCGTATTCAAAAACCGTTTCAGGCACCCTTTAAAGAGCTTAGCCCCTAAAAACTACGAAATACGAAGCGCGCGAAGTATGAAATAGAAGCGTGCTCACATGCCGTTACTCCGACACTTCCAAACAAACTTTGATGGAAGTGTACACGGCTGCAAGCATTTCTCGTCAGTATAGGAGCATAAACTGAAATCAAGATGGCAATATTTGACATCCGTTATTTAAAAGGTATACGTAAAAATGTGAATCGTGTAGAAAAGTTCTATGATAACACATATGTATTAACATTGAAAGCCGAAAACCTACAAAAAGCCTCTATATAAACTTGTCCAAGTACTCTAGCCATTTTTCAACACCCCTGAATGTGGACCTCGATTAAATCATTGCTCAGGCCTTTCCTCAGCTTTCGCCTTTTACTAAAGATTGCCGTGGGGAAGGACAACTAAATGAGCCTATAGTCAAGTTTTTGCGAGGCCTTGCCCGTTTGGGCGAGGCCTACTGTACAAATCGAAAAGAAGAATTCGATACATCTGCTACCTTCGACCCGCCGCTCGGTTTTGCGGTCGTGACAAGTTGCGTTGCTTGACTGCACACCCGAAGGCAATGACGGCGCTTCGTTTCCGCGACTTTCATGACCGGAGTCGCTCTACCATTGTGGCGGACTTGCTACTGATTTAAAAAGCCACTCGCCAGGTTTGACAATTTGAGCTGACAAGCGCAATGCGTACATGGGGCGTTCGCAATCACGTCTGCCAAAGAGGGCTGCACAGCCGAGTGCAGACGTTGCGGGGGCCGTCATGGGACGCGCGAGTGTTTCCGCAGGCGTTCCTACGCGGCCGCTGCCCGCGGTTCAACAGTGCTGACAGTCACCAACGAAGCACCTAGCCAGTCATCCGGCGCCCCTTCGCCGAGGTCGGGTGAGTCCTCTTCACGCCTTCAGGTCCTCATGCCTAAGACCGCGCCCCGGACGACCGCAAAGGGCCCCCTCTCTTGGCGTAGCGACGGGGAATCAGACTCGAGCTCAGGCAGCAGTGCGGCGTCTTCATGTGTCAAGGAAGAGACGCGCGGAGCGTCTGCCTCCATTGCTTCGGCGTCGGCGTCTTCTGGCGCAGATACAACCGATACCGAGACTGGCCCGACGCGATCGGCGTCCCTTACGACACCCGCAAGCCCATCGGGCGCCGAGGACTGGCCGCCTTTTGCTACCTTAGAAGACGCGTCCCCGGCGCCTCCTGAGCAAGAGGAGACAAGCCACCCCGTCTCCAACGCCCCGGCCAACGTGCTGGCCCCTGTCATGGCACAGGATTTGGGAGGGCTTCTGCAAGCCACGGCCCCGGATGACAGGCCCATCGTGAGCCGCGCGCACTACGCCCTGCCTGAAGTCGACGACCACGCGTCGTCAGACCCTTCCCCCGAGCGGGTTGTGCCCCACAAGGGCCGGCGACCGGACCCGCCCGTGGTTCACCCGGCGTCTGGCCGCGAGCGGAGATCTCGCTCGCGCTCGCGTCGTCGCCGCGGGGACGGGGCTGGTCGCGATTCGGGCGCGCGGGCCTCAAGTTGTGACACGGGCCGCGAGCCGAGGTCTCGCTCGCGTCGTCGTCAGGGAGACGAGCCGCAGCGCGACTCCCGTGAGGGTTTCCCCACTCGTGAGGCGAGGCAGCGGCGGACCGGGCTTGACGTAAGCAGCAGCGACAGCGACGCCCCGCCGAAGGCGAAGACCCCGAGGTTGGGTAAGAACGCCGTTACCAAGGGGGACGCCCCCGCGGATGGCGGTGAAGCAGGCGAGTAGGCCGCTGGCGTATCGGCGCCGTGCGGCACCGGGGCAAGGGGGGGGTTGCTTACGCGCCTCGGACGCGCCGTCCCTTTGCGCCTGGAGTGAGCAGACGCTGTTCGCGCCCTCTGTGCCGGGCGTGGTTTTTTTCCATTTCACTGGTGGTTCCACCTCGCTTTCCTCTGTGTTTTGCGGCGACGCCGCTCGCGTTGTCTGCTCCCGCTTAGTTTGTTACATTCCTTCTGGCTCCCTTTATTCTGTTTCTTTTTTTTGCTGCGACGCAGCTCACACTGATGGTGTCGTCTGCTCTTCGTCTTTAGCCAAACCTGCCGCCTTTAAGTTCCCTGTATGCGCTGCTCCACGCCCTCGCCGGCTGCGCAGCTCCCAGCTAGACTCTGTGACTCCCAGCGCCCCAAGACTAAACCAGCAAGCAGCGACAGTGACGCACCACCACAAGCAAAAACAAAAAAAAAATCTTGGGAAGCTCCGTCCAGAGGGAAACAAGCTCACGCCCGACGGCGGCATACATAAAAATGACGTTACGAGCCGATTCCACTTTGCCTTGCGCAACCGTGCACGGCACTACGCCACCCTCCTCTCCTGCGAGTCGTTTGTTGACACTTCTCCGGCCACGCTCGCTTCCGTCTTGCTCCGTCCCCTCTCCCACGTGGTTTTCATCGATGCATCCTGGGGCACGCTCGCTTCTGCGTCGCCCGTTCGCCCCAGACTGCCTTCCGCGCACGCCTAGTGCGCCCAAGCCTGTCATGGCGTAAATCGGCACCCTTTCCGCTATCAGCGGCGCTCACTTTGCTTCCCTTTCCGCACCACCTCCTTCGTTCGCCGGAGCCCCGGCTTTGTTTGTGTATGTTTACGTTCGCCACCTGGAATGTTCGCGGCTTTCGCGACGAGTCTAAACAGAGGGATGTACTAATTTACGCACAGGCACAAGCCATAGATATCCTTTTTGTGCAAGAAACGAACTTCAGGACCCCATTAGACGTGGCCATTTTCCGTCGGAAATTCCAGGTGGATGCCTTCTTTTCGTTAACCAGCTCCAAATCCTGCGGAGTTGCCGTTATCTTCATTTCCAACCGTTTCATGAAGAAATCCTTTTGCAATTTTGGAACGAATGGGCGCATGCTGATGCTGGACGTTTTTGTGAACGGCAAAAAGATCCGATTCGTCAATATTTATGCCCCGGTCACGAGGTCCGACACGAACGCTTTTTTTGCGGAGATACACCAGCTCGTGTTAAAACCACTTCCGCACGTACTACTCGGCGACTTTAATTGCGTCGTCAACGCGCAGCGAGACTTGAAGGGTCCCGGCCAGAGGGGGTCAACATACCACGCAAGGGAATTGGTGAACGTCCTAAGACATATCAACCTAACGGACGTTTGGGTACATATGCACAATGATCGGTTCGTGCCAACTAGGACCTCACGCACCACGCAAAGCCGAATTGATCGCATCTATCTCCCGGACTACTTGGTTCCCTCAGTAGTTAGGTGCGAAGTGTTGACCCCCCCCCCCCCCCCATAGACCTCGCAAAAAGATCGGATCATGCTCCGCTAGTGACGGTGTTGAGAGGAACACCCGGACAACGCCTGGGAGACCTAGGCTGGCGGATCGATCCCAACCTTCTGCAGGACGACGTTTGCGTCGCCCGAATCTAAGACCGCCTGCAGGAGTCAGTAGAATCCGCTGTCCCCTTAAACCCGGAAAGTTGGGACCTGCTGAAGAGCTCGTGGAAGGACATCTTGCAGGAGGAGGGCAGAGACAGGAAAAAGAGGCTGACACAGCAGATGAATGAAATCCTCTGCAGGATACGAATTATACGGAGGGCAGAGCTTCTGACATCATGCACAAGGGATTATCTCGCCGCTTTGGAAGAGACCCGCGCTAAACTGCTTCAACGCAGGACAAGCCGGCGGGCACAGCCAACAGGTCAAGAGAACCCCTTCTACGACGACATAAGAGAAGTGCACGGAAATGGTGGTATGCAACTGGCAGAGGTGAAACGCCCAGACGGTTTAATGGCTACCGACCCGCAAGAAATAGCAGGCATCTTCCAAAACCACTTTGCAGGCCGCTTTCAAGAAAGAGAACCACGAGGAGACGGTCCCCCACTACATCTGGTTAAAGCCCTCTGCCAGAATCTCCGGCACCCGGAAGAGGAGGAGCTCGCAAGTCTATGCCGTGAAGCAACGATGGAAGAATTGAGCAGCGCTATACGGAACATGCCCCCGAATTCAGCCCCGGGACCGGATGGGCTCACGGCGGGTTTTTACGCCACGTTCTTCGACTCCTTGAGCGACGCCCTTCTGGAAACAGTGAATGCCTTTCTCACTGAAAAGAAGAAACCCGCCTCCTTTGGTGCCAGCCGCATAGTACTGTTGTACAAGGAGGGCTCACCCCCAGAAGACCCAGCATCGTGGCGCCCGATAACCATGCTTAATGTCGATTATCAGATCACTGCTGCCATCTTGAACAACAGATTGAAGCCACTCTTGGCGACGTTAATCTCCCCTTGCCAGGCGTGTGCTGTTCCCGGCCGCTCCATTTATGCGAACCTAACGGTCACGAGAGATGCTTTCGAGTACATGACCCAGAAGATGCTTTCCGGTGTATTTCTTTCACTAGACCAAGCGAAAGCATTTGCCAAGGTCAGACATGTGTACCTATTCCAGGTTATGCAGGAGTTCGGCTTACCAACGACTTTCATCGACCTCATCAAGCTTCTATACTCGGACTTGACGAGCAACGGGGTTGTGAACGGTGCGGTCACGCCTTCATTTAGCTACACTCGTGGTATAAGACAGGGCTGCCCGTTGGGTCCTACCCTGTTTATCCTCTCGATCGAACCGCTCCTGACAAGCCTGACCACAGCCTCTAACATCCGAGGCTTCCCACTGACCGGAAGCGACGAGCTCAAGGTGCTAGCGTACGCCGACGATGTGTCTCTTTTTTTAAGAGACGAGCGCGGCTTACGCGAGTTCCGGAGCGCCTTTCACCGTTACGCCCAGGCCTCTGGCGCCGAGCTGAACTCGGAGAAAAGCAAAGCGCTTATTTTTCGTTCCTTCCCTTAAGAGGCACTCGGGAATATTGAGACGGTAGACACGGTGAAGGTCCTCGGAATATACTTCAGCTGTAACGGCGTGACAGAGAAGACTTGGCAGCAAGCGCTGGAGCGTGCTCAACGGGTAGCTACCCGCGCCGAAAGCCTTGAGCTCAACCTGCGGGAGAAGGCGCAGGTAGTCAAGTTGAGCGTATGCGCTTTCGCAAACCACGTTAGCCGGTTGGTGGTGATCCCAACCCGAATAGCGAGCCAACTGAATAAGATCATTGGGCACCTATTGTGGGACGGAAAACCTGCCCCGATTAGGCGCAACCTGCTCTATTTACCGATGAGTGAAGGAGGTCTCGCCTTACCACACGTCACGGTAACGAGCAAAATTCTAGCCCTAAAGACAACACGAACCCTGCACCAAGCTGGCGAATTCATCGGCAGGAACCTCCTGCGATACTGGGCGAGTACGAACGCAGAGTTTCTCGACGCCGGGAGACATACGGGACCACTCGCGGAAACACCGTCGCAGTTCTACAAAACAGTGGCAATAACAATGCGCATGATACAGAAGGAAGCCTCCGAGTGCGACATTGACAAAGATCCGCCCGTCAGCATTGCGGAGGCTCTAGTAAAAAACCAGCTCTCGGAAGAAGAGAGAATGAAAGTCGGCGCATGGAAAAAGAAAACGTTACAAAGAGGCCGCCTTTGCGCAAGAGAAGTGCAGGACTTCGTGTGGAAGTTGAACTGGGACGTCCTCCCAACACGGCAGCGATTAAAGAACTTCGGAGTGGTACCATCAGACCAGTGCCCCAACTGTCGGGCCACTGAAACATCGAAGCACGCGTTGTACGAGTGCCCCGCAGCTATACCCATCTGGCGGCTGGTGGCGCGAGACTTCAAGATCCGACCCCCCCCCCCCCCCCCAGCACTGGCCCGGAACAAGGGTGCATTCGCACGACTGGTTATCGTATGCACCATGTTCATAATATGGAAGCGGCGTTGCCTGGCTGAGGTTCGGAAAACGCCGATGCGTGCAGCATTCCCCGCAATAACGCGAATCCGCAGACTTTTGCGGAATTCGCTAGCGGAAGAGCTAGAGGCGAGCGGCGAGGAAGCATTTCTTCGCCGCTGGCATACAAGATTCTTTTTTGTTAAGGAGGGGAAGATCCACCTCCCAATTACCCCATATTATAGCCTTCCCCCCCCTTGGAAAAACACGCAAGGACAAATATGCCTGTGAAGTGACATAAGCAGATGTAATAACACCGCTTAATGGAATCCTTTCGTGTGGCTTGTATAAGAATGCGCCTGCGCACTTGTGTGAAGTGTATACAGCATCATTTCCTCCTCGCGATTCAGTGTTGCGCGCCTTCTTATGCTCACCCCTTCCTTGTAACATTGTATAAGGATGTTATAGGCCTTGCGTAGCATGAAGCGGCAAGTGCATGGTTCACGTAGAAGATAGGACGAGATAGCGCGCATCGTGGCCCCAGGAACACGAAGCAACAAGAGCAACAAGAAGATCATTGTCGGTGAAGATAGATGTAAATAATTCCGAAACCTGTACAAATAAATTCTCGTTGTTGTTACACCATATGCTTGACTTCTTTGTATCTTCAGACAGGGTAGAACGACACAGCTTGTCACCGTTCTTGCGCGAAGTTGAGTTTTCATATCGCTTCTTAAGGGCAAGGTTTTCAATAGATTACCTAACTAATGTGAAAAGAAAGCGTCTTATGAAATACTTATTACAGAATGTTTTCTTGTGCCCCTTTACCGTTCAAATTGTAAAAAGTCATTTGGACATGACGTACTAAAGCAAGTGAAAAACATGTGTACACCACCCAATGTTAAAACCTTCTTTTTTAAACTTCATACGGGAACCTTGCCAGTAAAAACGCGGCTTGAAAAGAGAGGGATATATGTACCATGGGGAAGCAACTGTCTCCTGTGTAACAAACCTGAGACCATTGAACATGTGTTTATTGATTGTAAGAATGCTATTTTCTTTTAGGACATTTAACAGAGGACTTTAAATAAATTACCTCTTACTCCATATGGAATTCGTTTTTTGCCTTGTGATAGTTCTGTGCAAAATTTGGATGTTATAATTTTACTTGGTCTTCATTCGGTTTAGCGTGGTATGCTATCGTACAGACACTGTGATGTAAGAGTTCTATCCGTTAATGAGTGTTTCGTGAAAGCTGTTATAAAAGTGCGAGATGTGTATAAGACTACCGACTGTGTTGAAGATGTAATATCTTATTTTGATGCGTTATCACGCATGAAACACGTGTGATGGTGATTGTCAGATTAGCTTGACCTGTTGTCAAAAAGGCAATAAAGAGAAAAAAATGAACAGGTGCCACTATAAGGAGCTTCGCCCATAAAATTGGCAGATCCCACGTACAGTGGGAATCGATGATATGCAAAGCACGAATGAGGGAGGTTGATATGTCACTTTCAATCAAGCACAACGTTACGAGGTTTAGGTAAATAATGCCGCGCATGACTTCCGTGCCATGATTATCATGTTTGGATGTGTCGTTTACCTTCGTCGTCTGTCCCGTGATACCAAATTTAGTATATGTGGAGCTAGCGAAACGGCCGCGAGCACACTATGAGCGTGGTATGTTGTCATGTTCTTACAAGGCACGCATGTCAGGATTATCATGTTTGCGCCAGTCATATATTTTGTGATCCATTGACGTGGCGTAACACCAAATTTGGTATATGTGGAGCTAGCAAAACGGCCGCGGGCGCATCATGAAAGGCCAAATATAGTCTAATGTAAAGTTGACGCGCGCGAACGCTGGGCACAGCAACGCTACGATAGCAAAACGCGAGCACTTTATAGTCTGACACCATGCAGGCGCCCGATTGCAACCGGCGCAAAATGCGACTTGCTGTATTTCAGCCGATGCGTTACCCAGACAACACTGCGTGTCCCTCTTTGCGTGATGAAACGACACCGGACGCGTTGAAACGCGCATGCGTTGAAACAACGCAGCACGGCGCTCGACTGTGAGTATATGCCAGGACCAGCGCCAGGCGTGACAACGCTGGCGTGACGCGACGAAATGAACGCCGGCGAGCACGCACACCACATCGAAATGTATTGGTGCCTTGACTGTGACAATTAGTCATGTTCTCACATGACACGCATATTATGATTATTATGTTTGCGCCAGTCGCATACCTACGTCATCCATTGGCATCACGTAATACAATATTTGTTATATGTGAAGCTAGCGAAACGGCAGCGAGCGCATCATGACTGTGGCATGGAGTCATGTTACATGACGCGCATGTCGTGATTATCATGTTTGGATGTGTCATTTACCTATGTCGTCCATTCGCGTCGCGTAATACTGAGTTTGGTACATGTGAAGCTGGCGAAACGGCCGCGAGTGCATCACGAGCGTAGCATGTAGTCATGTTGTTACATCACACGCATCTCGTGTTTATCATGTTTGCACCAGTACCATACTTTCGTCATCCATTCTGTACCGTAATATCAAATTTGGTATATGCGACGCTAGCGAAACGGCCGCGAGAGCATTATGAACGTGGCCTGTAGTCGTGTTGTTACATTATACGAATGTCATGATTTTCATGTTAGAGTCACTCGCTTGTGTTCGCCATGCAATTATGTCATACCATACCAGTTTTACAGCATATCATGTGAATGAAACTACCGCAACAGCAGCAAGCCCATGACATGTAAATCATGAAATTTAAGGCATAAATGTCACGATTTTCATGTTGTCACTAGTCAAATATGTTCTTCATACAGTCATGGTATGCCATACCTAGTTTGGTATTGATACCATCATCGAAACGGTCAGGAGAGCTAAGAGTTGTAGATAGATAGATAGATAGATAGATAGATAGATAGATAGATAGATAGATAGATAGATAGATAGATAGATAGATAGATAGATAGATAGATAGATAGATAGATAGATAGATAGATAGATAGATAGATAGATAGATAGATAGATAGATAGATAGATAGATAGATAGATAGATAGATAGATAGATAGATAAATAGATAGATAGATAGATAGATAGATAGATAGATAGATAGATAGATAGATAGATAGATAGATAGATAGATAGATAGATAGATAGATAGATAGATAGATAGATAGATAGATAGATAGATAGATAGATACGCTCAAATTCGCCGAAGTTCGCTAAGAAATGCTTCGTATTCAAAAACCGTTTCAGGCACCCTTTAAGGATCTTAGCCCCTAAACACTACGAAATACGAAGCGCGCGAAGTATGAAATAGAAGCGTGCTCACATGCCGTTACTCCGGCACTTCCAAACAAACTTTGATGGAAGTGTACACGGCTGCAAGCATTTCTCGTCAATATGGGAGCATAAACTGAAAAAAAGAAGGCTATATTTGACATCCGTTATTTAAAAGATATACGTTAGGAATTTGAATTGTGTAGAAAAGTTCTATGATAATACATATATATTAACAATAAAAGCCAGAAACCCACAAAAAGCCTCTACACAAACTTGGCCAAGTGCTCTAGCCATTTTTCAACACCCCGGAATATGGACCTGGGGTTAATCATTGCTCAGGTCCTTCCTCAGCTAGTCGAATCAATCTTTCGCCTTTTACTAAAGATTGCCGTGGGGAAGGACAACTAAATGAGCCTATGGGCAAATTTTTGTGAGGCCTTGCCCGTTTGGGCGAGGCCCACTGTACAAATCAAAAAGAAGAATTCGATGTCTTAGATATATTTGCTACTTTCGACCCGCCGCTGGGATTTGCGGTCGTGACAAGTAGCGTTGCTTGACTGCACACCCGAAAGTAATGGCGGTGCTTCGTCTCCGCGACCTTCATGACAAGAATCGCTCTGCCATCGTGGCGGACTTGCTACTGATTTAAAGGGCCACTCGCCAGGTTTGACAATTTGAGCTTACAAGTGCAATGCGTACAAGGGGCGTTTGCAATCACGTCTGCCAAAATGTGCACTGCTACACGCCGCAAAAATGGGTCCGATTTCAAGATGAACACTGCTCCGCTTCCTTTCGTGGGCGTGCACCCGGAGTATAGACAATTCTAGCTGGGCACACGTAACGAGCCTACGTACGCGGCACGATACGTTGCGGACGCTGCATGCAAAGCGCTCAACGACACCTCTAGGTCACCGTATTGACTGTACCGAGATACGTTTGGTTCAACAAGACGTATGTTATCAGAAATAAAACAGCGACAGGTCCAAGTGCTCACGCACACAGTGCGCTGTAAATTGTTCTTTCAGTACTTCCTTGAGGCACCAAGCAATCTCTTTCTACTGCCCCGCCGTGGTGGTCTAGTGGCTAAGGTACTCGGCTGCTGACCCGCAGGTCGCGGGTTCCAATCCCGGCTGCGGCAGCTGCGTTTCCGATGGAGGCGGAAATGTCGTAGGCCCGTGTGCTCAGATTTGGGTGCACGTTAAAGAACCCCAGGCGGTCAAAATTTCCGGAGCCCTCCACTACGGCGTCTCTCATAATCGTATGGTGGTTTTGGGACGTTAAACCCCACAAATCAATCAATCAATCGCATTCTACTGCTCCGGATGCCTAAACGGATCGTTCGTTTCGACTTCCGCTAGCAGCTCAACATCGTCCCTCAAAGTAAAAAAAAAGGGTTCCAAATCGGCATGTCACATCGCTAATGTCGTCGAAAGACGATAGTCTTGCGTCGAGAGAAAGTAAACAAAACGTTTATCTGATGTTCTGCGCAAGAAAAACGGTGAATGGTATTATGCAGGTGCTGCATTAGAGTGCCTCGAGCATGTAGCGAAGGCAAACGAGCACATCGAAGCACGATAGACAGAAGTGCCAACTGCCAGTTATCTTCGAAAAAGAAGGCGTGCAGCCCGCGGAGAAAGATGCGCGCCAGAAACGGAGGTGATAATTAAGGTGTAAAACGCAAAGAGACGGGCAGGTGCCACCACCGTGACGTCGTAGCAAAGCGTTTGAAACACCTTTTTGAGCATCGCATTGCACTGTCAGCGCACCACTATTAAACGCTACATTCCTTAGAGTTACTTGTATGTGCCTCTTCTAGTATTAAAGGCAGACATACAAAACATCGAAGCATTGTTGTAGCGCCTCAGATATGCGCAATAATCGGTTTTTAATTGACAATCGCAGAACTTTGAGCGCTAAATCATGAGCAATATTGGAGGGCGCTGCGGATGGGGTTGGCCGTTCGATGCCGTTTCAGTTATCGTTAGGGCAGACAAAAAGACAATTGCACAGTGTCAATGACGGCCATTTTTGGTGACCCTGCGTCACGGCAATTAACGGGCGCTGCACTCCCTACTGACCGTGGGAACGGCAGGTGCATGAAAGAGAGCCGAGAAGTGCAGAATGGGGTGCTTTTCTTCGAACGTTGCCGCCGACGTTGGACCCTTTTGTAACTGCGGCGGCGTCTGCAGGGTCGTGGAAGGCCTCGATGTACCCCGAACAGGGATTAGACGACGGGACACACCGGCTGAGAGCCAAACAGTCTGACTGTTCCCACGGGGGAAACCATGGGAAAACCTCTGGTGGCCAAGTCGTATGACAACACCCCAACAGGTTGTCACTCTCGCTAGTTGAGGGCCCTCTCCTAATTAAAAAGGGGTGGGGTCAATATATTTTTGGGGGGCTGAGTTTCCATCAATGAAACGCGCATGATTGGACCCATGTAGAGATCTCTTGTCCCCAAGGAAGAGAGCGAGGAGACACGAGGGGGATTGAAGCGCAGGATTTTGCCCTGCTAGGCAGACTAGTCGCTGACCAACATGGATTAGAAACAGATCAACAAGCATCTCTTCTAGAAGTTTTTAGTGTGGCTCTGTATAGGCTGGCCACCTAAACTTAGCCGTTTGTCTAGTCTTGACGCGATATTAACGTCTGCAACATAGACATCGGGACTTCGCCTCGAGTTAGCTCAACCTGCCCGAAGTCACCTGCAAGCACTAGCTTCCCGGAGCCACCAGCGTTGCAACACCACCGACATCGCAGTCGTGCCAGAACTCTCTTCGACCTCTCGCATCCGATCGTCGGGGACACAATGCTGCCGGTCATCAAACGTATGCTTTCACCTGTTTATATCTTTGAACTTTCTCCTCTGTAGTCCTATTGTTGCTAGTTTGTGTAGTTTGTAATAGTTCTCTCTCGTAAGCTGATTTCTTGTTTCTTTATATGTATTTTTAGTTGTATAGGTGTGGATGTATTTTGTTAGCTGTATTGAAGTGTTGTACAAGTCCCGTGTGCTGCAATATCACTAGAGTAAAGTTTGTTTTGTTTTCTCACGTCTCTGATCTCTTCATTGTCTCTGATTGCGTACGGAACGAACTAACCTGCTGTCATTCCCGTCACCGAGTTCGCGCTGGCGACGCTAAATTGGCAGCTTGTAACAAAACTGGCGTCTGCGACAGGACGTTCCGTACAATAGTAAGACAGTGAGGGTTGAACGAGAACCGTGCGGACAGCGTGGTGATAAAGCCGCACAGTTGAAGCGGTCTTCCTGCATATTGCCGCGTGCATAGCTGCACTTAGCGGCGAGATAGCAACAACAACGAAGAACGCGGATTTGCTCGAGAGGCGCAGCGCAGGTGAGTGAAGATGACGACAATCTTAGCGGCCTTTTCTGAGAGCGTCTCTACAAGTTCCACTGTCCGTGTTTTTAAATAAACCCCCTGAAATTTATAACCCGCGACACTGGTGGAAGCGCTGGGTACTACCAGCTCATGGTCAGCACCCCTGTGAGAAGCCCCGAGTCCAGCCCTACGAGACAGCCATGCGTGGAGACGCCTGTGCACCGCTCAAGCCGTCGCCTTCAAGGTCTTCAACCGGAATTCGGCCTTTTAAAGGGAGCAACACTTTCGGCAGCCACCCCTACTCAAGAAATGGCAAGGAGTCGTGCACAGGGGACGGTCCAGAATATGTGCATTCCTGAACCATTTCATGGCCGGCCGAACTAAGATGCGCAAGACTGGCTTGAGCAGTTTGAACGGGGATCGCGAAGGAGAACGCAAAATACACATTGCAGTCACAAGCGCCCCCGCAGCAGGGGTCCATGGTAGCCTCGGTCGCTGAAGTCGTTCGCCATGAACTTCGACAAGCGTTTGCCTCTCCTCAGCAGTATTCCGCTCCACCGCACCGTCCAAACTCCTGTACCTATGCAGACGCTGTGCGTCGTCCATTGGATCCAGAAGTATCCTACCAGCCGAACGGATACAGCTATGCAGACGCTGTTCGCCGACCCACGCCCATGCCAGCGCCGCAGTACCTCGAACCGTATCCTGTGGCAGCCTGGGCTCAGCAGGATTCTGTCAGGCGACCCTATATGCGGAAGACCGACATATGGCGCACTGCGGATCGCCGACCACTCTGCTACAACTGTGGAGAGCTAGGGCACATTTGCCGTTTTTGTCCACATTGCCGAGCTGAATACCGTGGTAGTGCACCTAAAGCTACGCGCCGACAGTTCAACGAAAGCCATGCCCCCATCGACGACGACCAGGCTGGCAGGCGGGAAGGCTCTTCTACTTTCCGGACGCGCTCACCATCCCCGGCTCGCTTTGGTTCACCAAGTCGCCGTAGTTTTGCTGACGTCACCAGAGGTCGGTCTCCCAGCCCACGGCGGGGAAACTAAAAGCAGCGACCTCTGAGGGGAAGGTTGCAAGCCGTCGAATTGCCGAAAATCTCCCACTGCTGCCGAAACACGTGAGAGATGACGATGAAGACTCCGCCGAGAAAACTATGACTGCCGACCTCGCTGTGACGATTGACGGCGTTGAAGTGACGGCCTTAGTCGATACGGGTGCAGACTTCTCCATAATGAGTGAACGATTGGCAGACGAACTTAAGAAAGTCAGGATGCAATGGACCGGCCCTGATATCCGAAATGCTGAAGGCCAGATAATGACTCCCACCGGAAAATGTACAGCAAGACTCGCGATTTACAATGTGGCTTTTGTAGCCACATTTCTGATCCTACCAGAGTGCTGCATACCTATGATACTGGGAATGGACTTCTTAAGAGAGTACGGTGCTGTGGTCAACATACGCGATGGTGTGATCCCATTCGCCGCTGACAAGTTTGTGGCCCAAGATCCAGACCAAGAACCCAGGGTGTTACGTGTGCTTGACGACGGCGTCTGCGTGCCACCACTATCATGTAGTCTTGTTTCCGTGTGTTGTGACGTGCACTGTAATGAAGACGCCATAGCCGAACGCATCACTGCCCTTCTTTTTCGCCAAGGCATCGCCATCGCTCGCGGCATCGTCAGCTTAGTGGATGGGCGCGCAGAAGTGCTTCTGACCAACTTCACGAATGAGCGCCGGCCCATCGGTAAAGGCATGGCTGTGGCGTACCTTGAAGAGCTCGACTACTCTCACGACTGTCTTCTAATGCAAGGGGAAGCCACAGCTCAATCACATCCACATACACCACCAGGTGATATCGGTCCGAGTCTAACACCGACTGAAAGATGCCGTCTTATGGAGCTGCTCGACCAGTTCAAGGACTGTTTTCTCATCGACATCACGAGTGGGTCAAATGGCTCTGACTAAGCATCGCATCATTACGGAAGACACAGCAAGACCGATCCGACAGAACGCATATCGCGTCGCTCAGAAAGCACTTGAGGTAATCCAGCAGCAATCAAGAAGATGATAGAGGATGATGTAATCCAACCATCAAAGAGTCCTTGGGCATCGCCAGTGGTACTCGTGAAAAAGAAAGATGGCAGCTTGCGTTTCTGCATCGATTATCGTAAGCTGAACCATGCTACAAAAAAGACGTTTATCCATTACCACGGATCGATGACTCTTTGGACAGGCTACGCGCTACTTCTCGTCAACGGACCTTAAAAGTGGATACTGGCAAATAGAAGTAGATGAGCGCGACCGAGAAAAGACCGCCTTCGTGACGCCAGACGGGCTTTATGAATTCAAAGTCCTCCCTTTCGGTCTATGCTCAGCCCCAGCCACGTTTCAGAGACTAATGGATACCATTCTGTCTGGCCTGAAATGGAAAACATGCCTTGTGTACTTAGAGGACGTGATCGTTTTTTCGGCCATGTTTGAAGAGCATCTAAAGCGGCTACTGTCAGTCCTTCAAGCCATACGGTCCGCTGGACTCACACTCAAACCGGAAAAATGCCACTTCGGCTTCGAAGAACTCCAGTTCCTGGGACACGTGATCAGTCGCGAAGGTGTGAAGCCCGACCCAGATAAAACGGCAGCCGTCGCAAAGTTCGCAAGGCCTGTTGATAAGAAAGCGGTCAGGCGTTTTCTGGGTCTCTGTGCCTACTACCAGCGATTTATAGCAGGCTTTGCACACATCGCCTCTCCACTCACCCGCCTTACAAGGGAAGACATTGCATTTGTATGAGGTGAAGAGCAAGAAGCTTCGTTCAACGAGCTGTGACAGCGTCTACAAACTCCACCTGTCCTTGCTCACTTCGACGAGAATGCACCAACAGCCATCCATACAGACGCCAGCAATGTGGGCCTAGGTGCCGTTCTTGTCCAATGCCAAGATGGTGTGGAGAGAGTGGTTGCCTACGCTAGCAGAACGTTGACACGCGCCCAGTCCAACTACTCAACAACGGAGAAGGAGTGTCTGGCCGTAGTTTGGGCAGTTGCGAAGTTCCGCCCGTACTTATATGGCCGCGCCTTCCAAGTTGTAAGCGACCATCACTCTCTTTGTTGGTTGACCAACATCAAAGACCCATCTGGACGTTTAGCACGATGAAGCTTACGGCTCCAAGAGTACGACATGACCGTAGTTTACAAGTCCGGAAGGCAACACTTGGACGCCGACTGTTTGTCAAGGTCACCGATTGAATCAACGGCTATAGAGAATGATGATTTCCCAGGTTTTTCAGGAGTTGTTGATGCAGCTATCATTTCTCGGCGGGAGCTGAACTCGCTTATCATCGGGAGCTGAACTCGCTTATAGAATTCTTGAACGGACGAGCTGCCAATGCACTAAGAGTGTTTTTGAAGAACTTATCGTCATTATGTTTACGGGACAGAATTCTATACAAAAAGAACTTTTCATCAACAGGTAGAAGCTATCTGCTGGTAGTTCCTGGAGCTCTCCGCAGCGAAATTTTACAAGCCTGCCATGATGAAGCCACTGTGGGCCACCTCGGTTTCACAAGAACACTGACACGCATCAAAGAAAAATATTACTGGCCAAGAATCGCAGCAGAGGTTAAAAATTACGTCCGAACGTGCATTGACTGTCAGCGGCGCAAGGTACCACCTGTCAAACCCGCTGGGCTATTACATCCTGTGCCCGTACCAGAAACGCCGTTTTCTCAAATCGAAATGGATCTGCTGGGCCCATTCCCAACATCGGACAGCGGCAACAAATGGATTATAGTGGCGGTGGACTACCTCATCCGATACGCGGAGACCAAGGCAATCGCGAGTGGCACTGCAGCTGAAGCGGCCCAGTTCTTCATTGAGAACATTGTCCTGAGACATGGTGCTCCAGCTGTCGTCATAAGAGACAAAGGCACCGGTTTACAGCCGAGCTTTTGCGCACTGTGCTTACGCTCAGTGGCACAGCGCATAGGAAGACGACTGCTTACCACCCACAAACGAATGGGCTTACAGAACGACTTAACAGGACAATCGCTGACGTGCTTTGCATGTACTTCGACGTGGAACACAAGAATTGGGACCGAATATTGCCGTACATCACAATCGCGTATAATACGGCGCGCCAGGAAACAACAAAAATGACGTTGTTCGCGCTAATTCATGGCAGAGAAGTTACGACAATGCTCGACGCCATTCTGCCTTACGATTGCAATCATTCAGAGACAGGCGCCGCAGACTTCACTGAGCGCGCCGAGGAAGCAAGGCAGCTTGCCCGCGTCAGAATAATGAACCAGCAGCAACTTGACGCCCAACGGTACAACCTTCGCCATCGATTCGTCATTTATCAACCGGGAGATAGAGTCTGGGTTTGGTTTCCTGTTCGACGAAGAGGCCTCTCAGAGAAACTCCTACGCCGATACTTCGGACCCTACAAGGTTTTGCGCCGTCTTAGCGACGTGACGTACGAAGTCGTGCCCAACGCCTCCTCCTGTTTGAAACGTCGCCAGCATCTGTCTGAGACAGTGCACGTGGTCCGCATGAAACTTTACCACTCTCAATGATGTAAACACTTGTTGGCCTCTACCTGTTGAGCATCGGGACGACGCTCACTCTGGTGGGAGGGTAATGCCGCGTGCATAGCTGCATTCAGCGGAGAGATAGCAACGACAACGAAGAACGCGGATTTGCTCGAGAGGCGCAGCGCAGGTGAGTGAAGAAGATGACAATCTTAGCGGCCTTCTCTGGGAGCGTCTCTACAAGTTCCACTGTCCGTGTTTTTAAATAAACCCCCTGTAATTTATAACCCGCGACAATATGATTGCGCTGGTTTTATAGTGGCATTATAGTGACAGCTTGCAGTATGAAGTGTATGGATTTTGATAAGTAGATCGCGCACGGTAAACAGTTAGGCCTCGAGGGCGCCGAACTGAGACAATGGGTTAAGGAGCAGCAGGAACAGAAGTAGGCGTTAGCCAGAGAAGAGCGGGCACTGGCCTGGGAGGAAAAAGAAAAATAAAGGGAGAGAGAAGGCGAAGAAAAGGAGAGAGAACGCGAAGAAAGGGAGAAAGAACGAGAAGCGGCAAGGGAAGCGGGGAAGCCGGAGAGCGGGAAGTGCAGTTACTGATATTAAAGATTCGCCTCAGTGAGAGTAGCAGTGTGAGCTGATCCAGCAGTGAGCACGGCGATGCCGGGGAGGAGCCGAGTTTGAGAATACACGCAGGTAGACTGCTCGTCACCTTTGACGAAGGAAGGGACGACTTAGATGCGTTTATACGCCGGTTTGAGAGCATCGCCAGCAGGCAAAAGTGGCCTGAAAGCCAATGGGCGACGGCGCTTTCGACATGTCTTACAGGAGAGGCGCTAAGTGTTTATGGCAGGCTACCACCTACAGATGCAGCGGACTACACCAAGGTTAAAACTGCCCTCCTGAAGCGCTTTTGCTTCACGGCGGATGGGTTCCGAGACAAGTTTAATAAGGAGAGGCCAGTAGGGGGTGAAACAGCAACACAGTACGCGGCTCGCTTAAGACATTACTTCGATAGATGGGTTGAGCTGTCTGAAACTGAGACAGAATTCGAGTCCCTCCGCGCATTGTTAATTAGAGAGAGATTTTTGCATGGACGTGGTTCGAACCTGGCATTATATTTGAAAGAAAGGAGGGCGGAATCCCTGGCAGACATGCTTGAGCTGGCACACCAGTTTTTGGAAGCCCAGGGTGGAGCAAGCCTAGCGAGAACAAAGAAAGATAGTTCCATAACGGACGAGAAAGGGAAATACGAGAAAGGAGGCAACAGTCACGCACCACTACCACGGTGCTATATTTGCAACCGTGGGAATCACCCGCCGCACTTGTGTCGCAACAGACTTGCCACTAATGTAGCCATCGTCTGCTTCAAGTGTGGCAAAAAAGGACATAGGGCAAACGACTGCCGGTCAGGAGCAAATAACTCACTCCAAGCGGCCTGCCTCTACGCACCAAGGGAAACGCGTGAGGATCTTATATGCGACGGGTATATCAAGCTTAGGAATGGCAGAAAAATTCCCGTCGTCAACGCCGTAAGGGTGACACCGCCGGAAAATCTGGCCGAGAACCTACCAGTGGCCACAGGGACCCTCCGAGGCACAGACATATCAGTGTTGCTGGATACGGGGTGCAACACAGTAATCGTGCGGAGGAAGTTGGTGAAGGAAGACGAGCTGACAGGTCCAAGCAGACTCGTCTACTTGGTTGACGGAACAGCTAGGATGCTGCCCGAAGCACGGATTGAGATTGACACCCCCTACTTTACTGGCAATCTGACAGCACTATGACTGCAAGCTCCACTGTATGACCTCATTCTGGGCAATATCGATGGTGTAAGACCTCCTAATGATCCCAGAAAGGAGACTAAAAAACCTGTCTAGACAATGGAGTTAAGGAAAAGCCTGTAGCAGCAGCTATCACCCATTCCCAAGCACATGCACAGCCGGAAAAATTTGCCAAGCTTCGTACGCCTGGGACCACGGCGGGATTGCCGGGAGATAACTATGGCTGCGAGCAGAGGGGAGATGCGACACTAAAACAGTGTTTTGGGAAGATCGACAGGAAGCAAACATGTCGATATGAGAAGGGAAGCGTCGAGTATAAACAAGAACAGGGACTGCTGTACCGACAGTACACAGAGGCCAACGCACGGCTTGTACGCCAATTAGTCGTTCCGCACTGCCACCGAGAAGCTGTGCTTAAAACAGCACACGATGGTATCATGGCAGGACACTTGGGCACGCAGAAAACCAAGGGCCGGATCTCGGAGGAGTTTTTTTGGCCAGGCATCACAGCTGACGTAAAAAGATTCGTTGCCTCATGTGACATTTGTCAGCGCACCGTACCAAGGGGCCGTGTACCACAAGTTCCACTGGGGAGGGCACCCATAATCGACACCCCGTTCAAGCGTGTGGCGATCGATATAGTGGTACCAATTCACCCGCCCACAAAGCATGGGAACCGATACATTTTTACTTTCATGGATTATCCCACCCGGTATCTAGACGCAGTGGCGCTCCTGAGTATCGAAACTGAGCGAGTGACTGAAGCCCTGGTCGAGATGTTGTCCCGATTTGGCGTCCCCCGCGAGGTTTTGAGAGACCGTGGCACGAACTTCACATCCGACCTGATGAAGGAAGTAGCGCGGCTCCTTTCCGTGCGCCAGCTCCACACCACTCCATGGCCAATGGCTTGGTGGAAAAATTCAACGGCACTTTAAAATTAATGTTGAAGTGAATGTGCGCCGAAAAACCGAGAGATTTGGACCGCTACATGGCACCTCTCCTCTTTGCCTATAGGGAGGTTCCGCAGGCCAGTATGGGGTTTTCACCCTTCGAGTTTCTCTACGGCCGCCATGTAAGGGGACCCTTGGCGATACTGAAGGAGCTGTGGACGAACGCCGGCTTGACTGAAGAAGCTAAGACAACGTACCAGCATGTCTTCGACCTTCGGAACCGTCTGGGGGAAACGTGACGCCTGGCACACGAGGAGTTGGAAAAAGCCGGAGCATGGTGCCCGAAGCTGTACAGTAGGAGTTTCAACCCCGGAGACAAGGTACTGATTTTACTTCCCACCGACACGAACAAGCTGCTGCTGCAATGGAAGGGCCCTTTTGAAGTCCGGGAAAAAAAATGTGAAGCTGACTACGTCATAGACACGGCTGGCGGCAGAAAAATCTTCCACGCCAACTTACTGAAAAGGTACAAGGAGAGAGACAGCAGCCCTCGAGGAGGCTTTTCGAAGTCTCAAACAACATGTCTCTACGGAGCCGATACTACGGCTACCAAACTTGCACCAACCATTCGTACTTCAAACGGAAGCATCGGACACAAGTCTCGGAGCCGTGCTCCTGCAGGCCCACGTAGGCAAGCTCCACCCCACAGCTTATGCCAGCCGAAAGCTGCTTCCACGGGAGGCTTCATATAGTACCATCGAACGCGAATGCCTCGCGTTGATATGGGGAATTCAGAAATTCTCCATGTACTTATACGGAGTACATTTTTGTGTCCAGACAGACCACCAGCCTCTGAGCTATATCCAACAGGCAAAACAGCTGAACGCTCGAGTACTTCGATGAAGTTTACTACTCCAAGAGTACCAGTTCACCATTACGCATATTAAGGGTAGCGAAAACGTGGGAGCCGATTACTTGACCCGGATATAGTTCTTGAGGTCTATGAGCATGTTATTTTTTTCCTTTCGTCGTTTGTTTTCTGTTTGTATGTGGATATTTCATTGTACAAGAAGTGTATTTTGAGTTATTTTCTTTTTACTTGGGGCATTGGTTGTTTTTAGATGTTGTAATGCACATTGAAGGATTTCACTACAGTAGAGGAGCGCATCTGTCCCGTTTTGTTTCCTAGTATACATTCGTGCAGTGTATTTTGTATTGATGGCTGGGCTGCCGTACACGGCTATTTCTTTTTCTTATTTGTATGGCGCATTGATATTGTGACGGGGCGAGGTCTAGATAGCGTCCACCAAGAATCGGCAGCTGAACAAGATGCCTGAGTTGCCTCTCGCGCAAGCGCTTAACACACAGGCGTCTTCTTCATCTTCGCAAAGTGCCACGCTTGCTCCTGTCGATGATGCACCGTAACATCACTCCCCTGCGGCGGAAGCACCTTCACGGCGCTTAGTACGGCGGCGACGAACGAAGAGGGTGATACGGTTTGAGTCTGGCAACGTGTACAACGTCTGTCTGGAGTGAGGGGGTCGAAGAGGCATTGTTTCGGGGTGCGATTTCGTAGTTCACGTCACTAAGTTGTCGTAACACTTTGTTGGGGCCATGGTAGTGTGATAGTAGCTTTTCTGATAAGCCGACTTGGCGGTTTGGTGTCCAGAGAAGTACCAGAGACCCCGGTGAGAAGTGCACACTTTGGTGGCGATTGTCATAGCGGTCTTTTTGGTGCGTTTGCGACAAGTGCATTCGATCACGGGCAAGCTGACGGGCTGCATAAGCTCGAGAAACGACATTGCTGGCGTACTCAGTAGACAAGGGGGCAGCCGAAGGAGGGAGCGTGTCAAATGGCAATGCTCGATGTCGGCCAAATAGCAAATAAAACGGCGAATAACTAGCTGTGTCATGCCGTGAAGAATTGTACGCGAACGTGACAAAGGGGAGTGCTTTGTCCCAGTCACGGTGATCTGGCGAAACGTACATTGACAGCATCTGCGTCAGCGTTCGGCTCAGACGCTGGGTCAATCCATTTGTCTGTGGATGATAAGCGGTGGTAAGCTTGTGCTCAGTGGAGCAGGCGCGGAGAATGTCATCCACAACACGTGAAAGAAAGTACCTTCCTCTATCAGTAAGCAGCTGCCGTGGAGCGCCGTGATGAAGAATGACTTCATACAAGAGAAAGTCAGCGACGTCAGTGGAACAGCTTGTCGGCAGTGCTTTAGTGATGGCAAAGCGTGTGGCGTAGTCTGTGGCGACTGCAACCCATTTATTTCCGGAGGTGGACGTAGGAAACGGGCCCAAAAGGTCAAGGCCAACACGGAAAAATGGTTCCGTTGGTATGTCAATGGGCTGTAGGAGGCCAGACGGTAGCACAGAGGGGCGCTTGCGGCGTTGGCAGCGGTCGCAAGCAGTGACGTAGCGAACCACAGAACGATACAGTCGGGGCCAGAAAAAGCGACGTCGCATACGATCGTAGGTACGAGAGACGCCTAGGTGACCGGCTGTAGGTACGTCATGTAGTTGTTCGAGAACGCTGGTACGCAGGTGATGGGGAAGCACGAGTATTAATTCCGGGCCATCAGCGTTGAAGCTGCGACGGTACAGAATGTTGTCGTGCAGTTCGAACAGGCGAACGGAAGGGTCTGTTGGAGCAGAGGTCAGACGCTCGATGATGGATAGTAACGACGGGTCAAGTCGTTGTTCGGTGGAGATATCAGCCAAAGCGTAGATGGAGAGAACGCAGGGGTCTGAATCAAGGTCTGTCAAGTCGCGCGTTTCAACCGGATAACGTGACAAACAGTCTGCGTCTGTGTGCAGGCGTCCCGACTTGTAGTGGACCACGAACGAGTGCTCTTGCAGACGAAGCGCCCAGCGACCGAGACGTCCAGATGGGTCCTTTAGCGATGACAGCCAGCAAAGAGCGTGATGGTCCGTAACAACGGAAAAAGTTCGGCCATGCAGGTAAGGCCTGAATTTCGCCACGGCCCACACTAAAGCTAGGCATTCACGCTCAGTGATGGAGAACTTCCGTTCGGCAGGTGAAGGAAGACGACTGGCGTAAGCGATCGCGCGGTCCTTCCCGTGCTGTCGTTGGTCAAGGACCGCTCCAATTCCATGGCCACTGGCATCGGACCGAAGCTCTGTAGGTGATGCAGGGTCGAAATGGGCCAGTGTTGGTGGCGTAGTCAGCAGATGGATAAGAGCCGAAAAGGCGTCCGCTTGCTCTATGCCCCATGCGAAGGGAACGTCCTTCTTTAAGAGATCGGTAAGCGGCCGAGCGATGTCGGCGAAGTTGCGGACAAATCGACGAAAATAGGAACATAGCCCCACAAAACTTCGGACGTCCTTGGTTGAGCGTGGTTCAGTAAATTGTTGTACTGCTCGCACCTTTTCGGGATCTGGTTGAACACCATCGGCACTGACAAGGTGGCCGAGTATGGTGATTTGGCGACGTCCAAAATGGCATTTTGCAGAATTGAGCTGGAGAGCAGCTCTTCGAAAAACATCCAGAACGGCTGACAGACGTGTTATATGGCTGTCAAAGGTAGGTGAAAGACGATGACATCGTCCAAGTAACATAAGCAGATGGACCACTTATATCCTCGGAGAAGGGAGTCCATCATGCGCTCGAAAGTTGCCGGCGCCTTACACAATCTAAACGGCATGACTTTGAACTGGTAGAGGCCGTCGGGCGTAACAAAAGCGGTTTTTTCACGATCCATGGGGTCGACGGAAATTTGACAATAACCGGCCCGAAGGTCGATAGACGAAAAGTATTGGCCACCATGGAGGCAATCGAGGGCGTCATCAATCCGAGGCAAAGGGTAGACATCTTTGTGGGTCACTTTGTTTAAATGGCGATAGTCCACGCAAAAGCGCCAGCTGCCATCCTTCTTCTCAACGAGCACGACTGGAGAGGCCCAGGGGCTGGATGATGGTTCTATGACGTCTTTAGTAATCATTTTGTCCACTTCAATCTGAATTATTTGGCGTTCCTTATGAGATACGCGATATGGACGCCGTCGTATAGGACTGGCATCACCAGTGTTGATCCGGTGAGTCACTGCAGTTGTTTGGCTGAGGGGACGGTGTTCAAAGTCGAAAACATCTCTATATGATGTTAGCAGACTACGGAGGTTGGCAGCTTGCGCTGCAGTGAGGTCGGGAGCAATCATCTTGTTAATGTCATCTGCAGGCAGAGTGTAATTGCGGCCAAGACAGGGGGATGTGGTATCGGTGTCCAAACCAGTAACGTTGCAGCTGTCAAGTGGAGATAGGGTGGCCAAAGACATGTCTTGCGGAATAACCTGAGTCACGAGACTCACGTTGAGTAGTGGTATAACCACTGTATCATTAGCGACGGCGACAACAGTGTGAGCAAGGGTGACGTCTCGGGCCATCAGTACGTCGACTATAGGAGTGACGGGGTAGTCACCATCGGGCACATGACGTGAGCACGACAAAGTGACATGTGTAACAGCTTGCCGAGGCAAGCGAACGTGGTGACGAGAGCATAAACGGGGAGAATAGTCAGCTGGAAAATCGGCAAACTGCGGCAGTTCAAGCTGAAGGGCACCAGTGGCACAATCAATGAGTGCAGAATGACGTGACAGGAAGTCCAAACCAAGCATTAAGTCATGAGGACACATTTCAATGACGGCAAACTGAACTAATGTAGGATGACCAGCGATGGACACATGGGCCGTGCACATCCCTTGAACGTCAGGGGTCCTCCCATCAGCGACACGAAGTGTGCGGGAAGCGGCAGGCGTGAGCACTTAATGTGTGCAGTGTGCAGGGAGAAAATGTTTGACCTGTTCGGAAAGCCGATTGGAGTAAAAATGGCCGCGAACAAAATGCTCGCGTCTCGGGCGCAGACCTCGACCGAGTCTTACGTCTCCTATATAGAAGATGTGTTATCGTTGTGTCGCAAAGCCAATACCGAGATGCCGGAGGCTGACAAGGTTGGACATATTCTTGAGGGGATTGCGGATGACGCATTCAACCTCCTCATCTGCAAAAATTTTTCTACAGTGGACGCCATTATAAAAGAATGTCGGCGCTTTGAGCAAGCGAAGAGCCGGTGGATTAACAGCGTGTTTACCCGCCTTCCGAATACGGCTGCAACGTCGTCTTGCGAAGACCGTGCAAGAACACAGCCGCCACCTCTAGATTCATCTGATCAGGTGACCCGAATTGTACGACGTGAACTTGAAGCCGTTGCCTCTGCTCCGGCTCACACCACTGCAAGTGACACGACCCCACTCACTGCTAACATGGTTCAAGCCATCGTCCGCCAAGAACTCGCCAGCATAGGTATTCCCTCGGTGTGCGCTTTGCCCAGCCCGCAGCGAGCTCCATGGCGTTCACCCTCGTCCTATCACGAGCAGCAGTTGACAGCCTGATCTCGCGACCCTGCTGCGTGGAGAACAGTCGACAATCGACCAATTTGTTTTCATTGCCACCGTATTGGTCATGTCGTCCGTTACTGCAATTACCGCTGGTCCTCGCCACCTCGGACTTCATCTCAACCTCACTACCGACAGGACAGCACCCGCTTCGCATCTGCCGCGCAGCTTTCCCCACACAACAACTACAGAAGGTTCAACAGCCGATCTCCGTCACCGCATGGTCGTCAGTCGCGTTCACCTCCAGGACGTCGCCAGTCGTCTCGCTCACCGCAGACTCGCAGGCCGTCGTCCCCATTCAATCCCGCTCCTGCCTACCCGGAAAACTGAACGGTGCAGCGCCCGGAGGTGACGCTGCATTTTCGACTCCCTCCACAAATCCTCTCTTGACGCTTCCAACGAGACAAAGTTTGTTAGACGTTGACGTGGATGGTGTGGCTATTTCTGCCCTTATAGATACTGGAGCGCACATTTCTGTAATGAACGCGAACCTTCGCCGACGCCTACATAAAGTGCCACGCTTGCTCCTGTCGATGATGCACCGTAACATCATTGTTGTGTGTAACTGAAGCTGGTACTCTAACAATTGTTTTTTTTCTTTTGTTGTCACTTTGATGCACTCTGCCTAGTTATGTTGTGTATGAGAGTGACAGTCCTCATGTCTCCCTTGTTGGTGGTGTTTTGTTCCTTGTTGTCGAAAAATTCCCCTCCGTGTGAGCAAATGTTATGAATAACTTTCTGAAAGTGAGAGCCATGTCACGGATGGCCATTTCTGGTGACCCTGCGTCACGGCAATTAATGGGCGCCGTACTCCCCCACTGACCGTGGGAACGGCGGGCGCATGAAAGAGAACCGAGAAGTGCAGAATGGCGTGCTCTTATTCGAACGTCGCCGCCGACATTTGACCCTTTTGTAACTGCGGCGGCGTCTGCAGGGTCGTGGAAGGCCGCGATGTACCCCGAACAAGGATTAGACTACGGGACACACTGGCTGAGAGCCAAACAGTCTGACCATTCCCACGGGGGAAACCGTGGGAAAACCTCTGGTGGCCAAGTCGTATGACAACACCCCAACAGGTTGTCACTCTCGCTAGTTGAGGGCTCTCTCCTAATTAAAAAGGGGTGGGGTCAATATATTTTTTGGGGGTGGAGTTTCCATCAATTGAACACGCAGGATTGGACCTATGTAGAGGTCTCTTGTCCCCAAGGAAGAGATCGAAAAGACACGAGAGGGATTTAAGCGCAGGATTTTGCCCTGCTAGGCAGACTAGTCGCTGACCAGCATGGTGTAGAAAGAGATCAACAAGCATCACTTCTAGAAGTTTTTAGTGTGGCTCTGTATCTGCTGGCCACCTAAACTTAGCCGTTCGTCTAGTCGTGACGCGATATTAACGCCTGCAACGTAGACATCGGGACTTCGCCTCGAGTTTGCTCAACCTGCTCGAAGTCACCTGCAAGCACTAGCCTCCCGGAGCCACCAGCGTTGCAACACCGCCGACATCACAGTCGTGCCAGAGCTCTCTTCGACTTCTCGCATTCGATCGTCGGGGACACAACGCTGCCGGTCATTACACGTATGCCTTCACCTGTTTGTATCTTCGAACTTTCTCCTCCGTTCTTCTATTGTTGTTAGTTTGTGTAGTTTGTAATAGTTCTCTCTCGTAAGCCGATTTATTGTTTGTTTATATGTATTTTTAGGTGTATCAAGTGTTGATGTATTTTGTTAGTTGTATTAAAGTGTTGTACTAGATCCCGTGTGCTACAATATCACTAGAGTAAAGTTTGTTTTGTTTTCTCACGTCTCTTATCTCTTCACTGTCTCTGCTTGCGTACGGAACGAACGAACCTGCTGTCATTCCCGTCGCCGACTTCGCGCTCGTGACGCTAGAGTGGCAGCCTGTAACACACAGAAAGACACACAGACCAAAATCTTTTTGTCGAGGGTCCCCAAGAAAGACTAACGTCTTTAATATACTCGATTCGGGAAGGCTTTGTTGCTCTCTGCGTTCGACGCCATCGCTGCCATTTTGTTATCTGGTTCCTATTTCAATCGAGATATCGCGAGAACGTCACGCCACGCACGCTTCACCTCTTCACGTTCACGCACGCCGCGTTTTTTTTTTCGGGCGTACGTGCACATCTCTGGAATCGATGCGTGACGTACTGCGCATGCGCAGTTCTCTCCCGCGGCTGCGTACGTGGGCTTTTTACGTATGCCCAACTAAATGTAGCATGTCGTGCACGTATGAATGGCCCTATACGTACACGGCAGTGCAGCGACGTTGGTCCTCTACGTAGACGACTGTGCTCTGACGTTGCCAACATTGGCACGTGACATGGCGGAAATTATTCAGCATGACATGCACAGTTTGTTTTTGTTACTTGAAGATAATAACAAAGCTCTACGCAAATAATGAGACGCAATAAGAGAATGTGCGCGTCTTTTTTTCTTTTTTTTTCTCGTGAATCACAACGAGAATGGGGTAATGTGGTGGCGTTTCGCATGCGTTTCTGTCCCCGCGGTCAGCGCTTACAGCAGACGACAGGTCGTTGTCACCGGGATCTTTGTTCTGTTGTAGAAAAAATTCTAATTAAATCAGGGTGGTGTTGACGAATCAAGGCGGCAGGCCATGTCAAAAAAGTTGCGGTGAATCAGGGCGGCAGGCCATGTCAAGGAAGTTCGAGTCTCTGGTTTAGAATGGCGTCAAGAATGTACAAGTCAAACTTCCTCCCCATCACCAAGAGTGCTTTAATCGTCGGCCACTTGAGATTTCTTATTTCTCTCACCAGGGCCGCAGACATCGACCCAAGCTCATGTGCACGTTCCACTTAACAAGGCCATGGGTGTTGATGTATATACGACGTCGACATGTCCACGCCTTGTGGCGAGCTTCCGGTGCTGATCGAGAAGAAAGTATTTAAATAAACCAGCACTACCATGCAGCAGAACGCCGAAGAACAAAATAAGGGCTACATACAGATAGGTTACGTTACAGTGACATGGTCTTCTAACTAGGGGCCACTCTCGTGGCGTAAAGTTTGTCCTCAAAGGTTACCTATTGCCATCCACTTACTTTTCTCTCTCTTCAATCCCCTATTTTCCCGCAACAGTGAAGGTTAGCAAACGGGATGCTCACACCTGGTTAACTTCCCGGTCCTCCTCTTCATCTCCCTCTCTCATCAATACGTAGTCCGTCCATCTGCTCCAATATCACTTCAGTGCCATAAGCGCCATAAAATGAGTCATGTGAGTGGAGTTAGCAGGAACACGGGTGGTGATTTGCCCCTGCTGTACGCGTAGAGCCGCACACTGCGGAATCCTGCTAAGCAACTGTCTTGAATGATCCAAATCACCATGGATAGCACAAATCTTCATAGAAAGATTGTTCATCGGTGAAAGCAATAGGCCCGTATCTGCATGCTACACTGCGAATGATGAAAGACGATTGTCTTGCGTCAGGATAGAGTGAACAAAACGTTTATCTGATGTTCTGTGCAAGAAAATCGGTGAATGGTGTTCTGGAGGCACTGTGTTAGAGTGCCCCAAGCGTGCAGTGGAGGCAAACGAGCGCATCAAGTCACGTCACACGTGAGACATGAGCGCTATCTGGCAGTTATCTTGGAAAACGAAGCACGCGCGCCCGTCTTGGAGGTGATAAAGTATAAAACGCAAGGGGATGGGTAGGTGCCACCACCCTGTCGTCTTAGCAAAGCATTGCCTTTTTGCGCAAGCGTTGCATGGTCAGCACAACGTGATAAACGCTACGGTCCTTAGAATTACTAATGTATGCCTGTTCTAGTTAGAAACACACATGGAGAATATTGACGTGTTGTTATGGTGCCTCTAATGTGCGCAATAATTGCTTTTTATTTGACAATCGCACAAGTATGAACGCTCTATCTTGAGCAAAGGTTGGGGGTGCTGCACTGCCGTTTACGGCAGTGCAGCGCCCCCAAGTATCGTTTGGTCACTTTGGTGCCGTTTAGGGTACCGTCAAGGGCGGACAGACAGACAGAACAAAGTTTTGGGTTGAAGGTCCCCAAGAAAGACTATCATCTTTAAAAAATGGCAGCATATCTACGGGGTGAGTGATGGAGAGTGAACGAAGCATATGTCCGTCCATTCGTTCTTGGTTTCGTCCGTCCATGCGTCCATCTGTGTGACCGTTCGGGCATCCATCTGCCCGTTCGTGCGTGCATCTGTTCGTGCGTCCACACGTCCATCCGTGCGTCCGTCCCTGCGTTCGTCCGTGCATCCGCCCCTGCGTCCGTTCATGCGTTCATCCATGCGTTTATCCGTCCGTGCAGCCATACGTGCGTCCGTCCATGCATCTATCTGTGTATCCTTTCGTCCATCAAGTCAACACTCCAAGTACCACCATCTCGCATATTTTCATCATATATTCCCCATATAAAAGCCCCGCCATCCAGCGCACATTCCAAAGACTAAACGAGAGGTGGCACACGCACACTTTCTTACGGCTTGCGCTTCGTGTCTACTTGCCGCCTTTAACCACCTCGAGTTCATGGTATATACTAGTTCACTGTATTCATGGCACTGCGGCCCAACACTCGCTAAAACTTTCTAAAACCAAGGAGGTTACGCCTAGCGAATATAACCCAGCAACCCTTTCTTATCAGATAGTGTTCAATGTACATGCCAATGGCTGCTAATGGGGAATGAGAGACTGGACAATTCGGCTTTTAGTTATCGCGCACGCTGCGAATTTTTTGTTGTTAAACAAGGCACAGGAGAAATCTCTCACCGGCACCACCTTGCAGGTCAAAGCGGGAGACACATGGTGCGATTTGGCATCCGACGTGGCACGCGACGCCACACGCCGCGTACGACGGTTCCCGACACATGGCGCCCACTGCTTTAACTTCAGCGCTCCAGAGGAGAGCGCCGATGACGATATCATCGATGCCCTTGAAGAAGTAACCGGCGCAGCCGGTATCAAGTCCTTCCAGCACATGGGAGGCACAAAATTTGGCGCCGCAGCCGCGAACGTCTATGCAGCCACCAAGCTGAAGAGTCGGGGCGCCATTCTCTTGAACGGCGTATCAGTTCCACTCGTGAACGTCGGTCCTCAAATAGTCCACATCACAGTCTTCCGGGTACCACTTTGGGTAGGTGACGCAGCCCTGGCGACTGCTCTCTCTGCCTATGGCAACGTGCAACATATCCACAAGCCAGTGTTCAAGGGCCGCCCTGGGGTTGGCACAGGTGTCCGTGTGGGGCGAGTGAAAATGAAAAGCCAAATACCAAACTTTCTGACAATTCAAGGCTACAATGTCATGTGTGACTACCAGAGAGTCAAGAAAGTGTGCTCTAAATGCCAGAATACTGGCCACATCGCCAAAGATTGCGCCAAGCCCCGTTGCACGCGCTGCAACGTGTTTCGACATGCCACAGAGGGATGCGCAGAACCGTGCCGCAAGTGCTCGGGCAGCCATGCCACAGCTCACTGCGTACTTCCGAAGTCCTTCGCAGCGGCTGCAGCAGCGGCAACCAAAGAACAAGCGTGCACCGACCTCACGCTCGCATTGCAAGATGATTATACGGCGCTCGAGCCTACGAGCGACACTGACGCCGATGCTGAACCACAAGACGCAGGAGACTTGTCTCCCCTGTCTGAGAAAGCCTCGTCAACCCTTCACGCCCTGTCCGAGACCAGCGACTTCTCGCCGGACGCCTATGAAGACCACAGCTCGTCCAAAGTCAAAGCCAGAGTGTCTGTACCTAGCAGAGACCACGAGGGCTACAGCTCTGACCCAGTTGGTACCACCAGCAGCTCCGAGGCGCCGAGAGTTTCGATGGGACGTGGCACCCGAACAACTGGACGTGCAGAAGCTACGGTCATCGGTCCAGATAAGACCACGGCGGTGATTATGCCACTGACGATGATGAGCGCCCGAGACAGCAAATACTCTGCTCAGACCCGTAAACTGAGCCTGTCTAAACTCATTTACCAGATTACAGGTGCGGCCACCGGTGCGAGAGTCGGTGCCAGCGCCATGGAAATAGACCGTCCAGCGACCAAACGTGTCCACCCACCGACCACGTACTGTGATACAGTAGCGATAGTAGGGCTTTACGTACAGTAGTAAGCCCCAACATCTCGCTAATGCTCTGACGACGTCAGAGCATTTCTCGTTTTAGTCATGTTCACTCGTTGAGCGCTCGCCCCACCCTCTGCAAGGTTGGGGCGAGCGCGGACCCCCACAGACTCTGAGGGCTCTACAGACCGTAGTAAGCCTCCAAACTCACCAATGCTCTGACGACGTCAGAGAATTTCTCTTTTTGGTCATGTTCACTCGTTGAGCGCTTGCCCCACACTTTGCAAGGGGTTTATCTGAAGTTTGCGCGTACACTAATTTTTTGCTCAAAATGACTACAGTGCATTTTCTCTCCTTAAACGCCAGGGGTTTCCGACGCCAATATAAGAAGAGAGAAGTCATGCACTTCGCAAGGTCACGTCATGTCGACATCCTCTTACAGGAATGTAACTCTAGAACGCTTTTTGATGTGCAATCCTTTTGTTCACTTTTTTGGAGTCGAAGCCTTTTTTTCGCTGACCGATTCAAACATGTGCGGAGTTGGGGTTGTTGTTTTCTTGTTACACCCGTGCTACGTCGAGGAGCACACTGTGTTTATGGTTTTGACGGCTGCACACTAGCAGTAGACTTTGGTCATCATGGCAGAAGAGTAAAGGCGCTCGTAATATATGTCACAGCTCAACATGGGGGCTGTGCCGATTTTTTTTTATTCACTCGACTTATTTATGTTTGACAGCTACCCTACTTTCTTAGTAGGGGGTTTTAACTGTGTTGAAGACACCGACAGAGATGCGCGTGGACGCAGACAGAGCAGACAATATAGCGGAGTTCGCGCATTGCGACAACTCATCCGCAATTTCAAGCTCGGGGATGCGTGGGTCGACACTCACGGGAATGACTCCGTTGCAACCCGGCAACGCGGTTGCGACATGACCTGGCTAGATAACTACTACTTTCCTGAAGTGCTAGCCACACATGTCTTTAGTTGCGAAGACCTACATTTTCCACCGGACGCCCCAAGCATCACAGACAACTTTCCAGTGTCTGTAAAACTTTTCTTTGAGCAATCGACTACCTTTAGAAACTATTGCAAAATGGACAGCACACTCATACACGACCTGGAAAGCGTAGCATTACTGTGCAATGCACTAGAGCAAGTGTGCGATAGGCCGTTTGAACCCCGTATCAGGGATGCATTGAAAAACAGTTGGCGCACCGAGCTTATCAAAACGGTGCGCGAAAGGAAAGCGCGCCTGATGACGGAGATAAACGACACGCTAGCAAAAGCGCGTATTGCACGAAGAGGTGGGACGCTGACGTTTGCAATGCATGACTATCTCGAACAGTTAAAGGCGCGGTACGAACTTTTGCTACGTCTTAGTTCACGCACGGCTGCGCAGTCTTTCATCAATGGACGACTGGTTGCAGATCCAGCGTTTCTTCGAAGCGTTCGCAACGGCTCCCTGGGTGAACAAGGGCATGTTCCTTTCGTTAAGTTGCCGAACTGTGAACAGTCTACACGAGCAGAAGACATAATGAGGGTCTTTGAAACACATTTTTAGAATCTTTTAAGGACGGACAACGCCGGCGACGTGAACCATGCCACCATAGTTAATGAGTTTTGCGCGGGAATTTTCCGCGTAGCGGAGGAGCTTAGTGATGGTCTCTGCAGCCCAGTGAAGTTGGATGAAATACGCTTAGTTTTTCAGCACATGAACGCAACCACCGCCGCTGGCACTGACGGAATACCTCTGAGTTTCTACAAAACCTTCCTTGAAACAATAGAAGTCCATCTCTTGACAGTGCTAAATGGGCTTCTTGCTGATGGACTCAGGCCGAATACGTTTCGTGAGAGCAGAGTTATGCTCTTGCTTAAAAGCGAAGGGGAGCCGTCCGATCCAAGGGCGTAAACGCCCATTTCCTTACTTAACTCGGATTATAAGATATTGACAGCCATCCTTGCACACAGCATAACTACCATTCTACCGGAAATAGTAAGCGACATAGAAACATGCTGTGTTCCAGGTCGTACGATCTATTCCTCGCTTGCGATGACTCGCGATTTGTTCCCGTACGCTACAAGAACACAAATATCTGGCATTTTTGTTCCCTTGGACCAGGAAAAAGCTTTTGATCGCGTCAAATGGAATTACCTCTTCGCTATGCTGGAGTGTTACGGCTTCCCAGCCCGTTTAACCGACGTCATCCGCTTACTCTACACTGACTTAGAAACGTCATTAGTAGTGAATGACCATACATCTGAACCTATTGCGGTAAGCAGGGGCATTCGACAAGGCTGTCCCCTCTCCGCAATTCACTTCGTATTATGCATAGATCCATTATTGAAACAAATCCAGAAATGCACTTCGATACGCGGTTTTCCTCTCCCAGGCTTGGGCGAAGTGAAAGTGGCATACACCGATGACATCTCGTTGTTTATTTGAAACATAGATAGCTACAGCTAGAGCCTTTTTGCGAATATTTCATGCATATAGTTACCTATCGGGAGCACGTCTTAATCCCGGAAAAAGCAAGGCATTGGGCTTTGGAATGCACGTTGAAGAGTTCACTGAAGGCGTCCAAATCGTCCAAGGAGTTAAAGTCTTAGGTGTAACTTTCCTTTCGACTGGTGAGGTAGGCCGCACCACATAGAAAGAGATCCAACTCAAAGTATACAGACGCATTGAGGTCGCCAGAACTTTTCAACTACGTTTGACTGAAAAAGCTTATCTAATTAAATCCAGCATAACAGCGCCGCTGCTTTATGTAGCCAGAATTGCTCGACCACCTCGTCGGGTTTTGCTGAGAGTGGCTACTGCGTGCGGCTCATTTTTTTTTTTTTGGTGGGGGAGGGAGGGACGGACACACTGAAGGTGTTGCTATAGCTTTGGTCCGCCTACCAGTAAAATGGCGAGGGCTCAGTATACCCAACCTTGATGTAATGGGCCGCATGCATGTTGGCTCTCAAAAACACCTGGGCACTTTTAGAAAACTCATCGTATCTAGGCAGGCAACACGTAGTGTATCTGCTAGGTACCTCTAGAAGATTTTTTGGTTTAACAAACGACACGGGACAAACTGATGAACAGCCACCGGCATATTACACACATGTGATAAAATCTTTGCAACAATGGTGAAACGACTTTCCAGTTCAAGAACTTATGGAAATGTCCCCCACCGACATGAGCGAACTAATAGAATTTAAACGTCTAACTGAGGAACGGTGCCGGAAATGCCAGGCGAAAAGACGTAGGACTCTTACAAACACGTCCCTACCCTCCGAAGTCCGTGACATAAACTGGCTTAGGGAATGGGAAGCTTTACTAACGGCCGACTGCCTTGCGGCGTGGGGCATGGTGCCCTCCACCACATGTCCGCAATGCGGCCGCGGCGAAACGCTGAACCATGTTTTTCATGAATGTATAGTAGTACGCACCTTTTGGCGCATGGTTACCAGTATGTTCCAAATAAGTAAGCAGTGGAAGTCCAGCCACAGGGATAACTTTGTCGAACACTCAATGGCTACCGGAGCCTTCGTCTTATGGAAGAGGAGGGGACAGGCCCGCCTGAGGAGACGCCCTCAGAGAGCCATGTTTCCTCTGCTACATCGGCTAAGAAACGTTTAGCTTATGCATCTCAACGCAGAACTAGTCATGCTGGGAGAGGAGGCTTTCCTCCGACGTTGGTCTACGCGATTTATTATCGTAAAAAAACAACAGTGCCCATGCCTTTCCTCCCCTATTGAGGAGGTGGGGTGGGCTAGAGCTTATACCACAGTCAAATTACAGTGTGTATTTTGCTTTTCTTTTTTAGAAACATGTCTTTTTTGTGCAATATTTTTCTTGAGCATGGGAGCAACCTGTCCTCACAGGTGAATGCAAAGCATCACCCTACACTGTGAATGACCCTCCTCCCCCCCCCCCCCGTTAGTTCATATAGCCTTACTCTTTATTTAAGTTTCATCATCTCGATGGTCATGAATGTCCTGTCTTTGTTGTAGAATTTTTGCAGTGTACGTCACAGCATACACTATAAGTTCTTTCGCTGTATATAACAGCTTGCATTGTACATACGCATCGATCACCATTCTCTATTTTTCTGTGTGCCATAAGCTGTGTAAGATATATCCAGAAATTAAATTCTCTTAATCCACATGGGGCGAAGCCCCCTCAGCGCTCAGGCTCCGCCTACATACGGCACCTCAGCTTGCATGCTCGGACGACATCGTATCCTCTTTATTAAGCGCAAAATAAAGAAGCTCACGCAGCCGTGCCTCTTTGTCTAATAACATCGCCAACAAAGCTACGCCTTCGCAAGCGACAAACATCGACACAGCCCACATTTATTGTCGGATTCGAGCGAAGACCTAGAAGGGCCGACGTTCTCGGTAGCGCCACTCTCTTTCCAACGTGAGCTTATTGCCGAGCGCTTCTTTTTTTCAACGCGGTAGAAACTCGTACACCTATATGACACTTTCAACCGTGCAACTTGTTTAATCGATGGCCTCGATGTAAAAAGCAAAGGTGGGAACGAAGCGCGCCGGTTCGCCGAGACAGCTGGTACCACTGTTTGTTTAGCGGCGAAATGGACTTCCATCACGGCTCGACATCTCGTCGTTGGTTCGGAAATTGGCTTTACCTTGCAGAAATAGCAGACTTCAAGCATCACTTTACTCAATAATGAGTTGTTTCACGTCAGAAACAGTCTATCCAATGGTTTTGATATCCACTGGCAACGGCGATATTCAAAAATGTGAGGGCGATCCAAGTGGCGAGGATAGGGAAGGCTGAAACTTGCGATAGAGCCCACCTGTGGCACCCCTTGTCACGCTCCCGGGCTGCCATTGGCTGCGGCCGCCAAAGCGGCGCGGCAGCCGTGCGGATACATCCAGCAAGTTGGATGTACGCGCGGCGTGCGAATCGTCGCCGCATGCTGTTGGACGCCTGTCGGATGCGGCTCTTGGCACGAACAGCCGTACGGCAAATCGCATCCGAATTCGCACCACGTGTCTCCAGACGCACTACGACTACGACGAGGGACGAACGGATGCCGCTTTAATGAGCCTCGGCCCTGAAAAACTGCAGCCGCAGCCATGGAAGCAGGACTGAAAAGAGAGAGAGAGATAAAAATGCAGCAGCAATATAGTAATCTCTCCCACCATCAATACAAGAAATAGGGCTAGTTTCTCAAAAGGGTGCCTCCTCTTTCTCTCTTTCTTTGACTACCTTCGAATGTTGAGCCGGGCGGTCATATGGGTTAACTTTACCCCCCACCCCCCCTTCCCAGAAACGTCGAGTGTCACACGACTCGCTCTGCCAAGCAACTCCTCTTTTTTTTTTTTTTGCATTCCTCATCTCTTATATCATCGATTTATTTAGCCCACCTCTTTTTTTTTTATCTGAAAGCACCACCATTTCAGATACCACTTATCCAACCAATAACACATTTTCACAAGTATGAGTGCGTGTATGCGTTCTAAAAGTCTGTACCCCTTACAATGGCCTACCTCAATCCTCTACATTTACAACAAATTAACACTGATTTTAGTAATTCAAGTTTTTATTACTTCACCTTACATAATCTATCAAAGTAATTTTTATGCAGTGGTAGACTTCGACCTGGCGTTTATTCATATGGCAAGCAAACAAATGTTATCGTTTATGTGTACTGACAAGACCAAGAATATCTTTTAATCAGTTAGGGTCACCTATAACAGTTATTGACGTTTGATAGAATCAACCTTAAAATATGATATTTTCTATTGCATATCTAATCAGCGCTCCACATATTACAGTAGCTTGATTCAATTTACCGAAGTTATCATGGCGTAAATGCAGCCCAAAAAGGACGAGTACAAGAAAGTGAACAACCACAAGCGCTTGCGCTGTTCATTTTTTTTTTTCCGCGCTACATTTACGCCATAATGAACCAGTACCAACTCGCTCACCTCTCCGATTTGCTTTACTGAATTTATGTTAAAAAATAAAAAAGCATAGTACAAACAACGCATTATCAAAATTTCGCTGACTTTTCACTGACGTCTTGTGAAATTAGCCTAATATTGATCGCATGTTTTGATTATCAACTCAACATTATCAAATCTTAGCCCTTCCTGACAAGAATAACACAGAAATTCCAAGGAGAGCTAACTCACTATTTTTTCATTGAACCAGCGACCACCGCGTCCCTCAACACTCGCGAGATCACAATGTGTCGTTCGCTGCCAGGAACCATCACACGATCACCGTTCGCACAAACTCCTTCTGTCGTTGATCACCTTTGTTGCTGCTTGTCACTTGTAATATCCAGAAGTTGTTCAGAACAATTTCCTTTTCTCCTACGCGGCTGAACGCTTCGCACAACCCTCACTGCGCCAGCTCTGTCTGCGCCAGGTTGGTTGGTGGGGAACGGCCTCCCAGCGGCGAGGCTGCCTACGTCACTACTCGAACAGCCAATGAATGCTGCTGAGCGATGAGCGGGAGCAATCGAGGAGCATCCACCGGGGCAAAAGCGATGTGCTGGAGTACTTCCGGGGCAACCACGGGAGCACAATCAGAGGATTTGGTCCATTTTCCTCCGGTTTCCTTCGTCCGGCGGGCACCGGAGAAAAATTGTGAAAAACGAATTTATTTACTATGGTACCATCCGGTTTGAGTGAGGCCACCGGGCCAGAGCGAGGGCATCATTTTCCGATTCCTGCCAGCGGGGTATATTTTTGTTTACAGTGTACGGACAGAAAACGGCACCACCATTGTCATAGAAATTCTTCCTCCCCGAGGAAGAACAATTCCTCCGACAGATACAATAGAAGTTCAGAGTAGAAGCGTCCCAGAATCGGAAAAAGAGCACGACGACGATTACCTGCCGTAACAGCCTCGCACCTATTACGCGACAAACAAAAACCTGCTCCAGCTATTAGAAGGCGCGCAAGGTGACTACACGAGCAGCAACCAGATGTCACAGAGCGATTAACACCTATAGGTCACGGAAGTGTTAACGGTATTTTAAAACACCTTTCCAATGACACATTGCTTCAGCATATGCTGGTTAGACTCCTGTAACTGGCAGTTAGGACAAGTGGAAGATGGGACCATGCCTCACATCTCCAGTATGTCCTGTGTCGGGAGTACACTCCATCCGAGACGGCATAGAAGTCACGGAGGTGACCAGGACAAAACGATGCCGTTATCGCGCCCCACGAGACATGTCTCGATCATGCTTGGTGGGTTGATGGAGCCAGAGGAAGCAGAAGAGCCGCCGTTGTATCTACAATGCGGCTTTCCAGAGTGTTTACATCGCGACAAACCTGCAGCGCGTGTCGATAAAATGCTACTGCCGTTGAGTAAAATGCAGGTACGCTAAGTGTTTTCGGTGCAAAATTAAGCCGTGCATCTGGTAATAAATACCTTATCTTGGTGCTCAAGAAATCGCAGGCAAGATCACGCGCGGGAAACTAATCACCGTGCAACAAGCAAAGTAAGAATCGTAGGGCAAGCAACCGGCAGCGAACAGACACGGATGGGAATGCGAATCCACCGCAGTTTCTGGGTTGCCCAAGTGCTGTTCGGCAAACCAGCTCTGTTCCACTTGACCAAATTATGAACCAATGAGAGATTGCTCCGAATTAGTGATTCGTAATGGGCGCTGTACTATGTACCATGCACGGCCGCAGAACACAGCCTGTGCTAAATACCTTTTTTTTTCAAGCATCCATAATGGGCGTTTCGTTTTAGAACTTCGACTACTGAAACCCACAGGGAGGCTGATATGTCATACCAAATATAATCAAGCCCCAGAATTTGGAGAGAGTTTTTTCTTTGATGACCGAAAAAAGGACTTAGGCAGACGACTGGAGAACCAATGAATAAATATTGACATTAAGAAAATTTTAACGCAGCACCTGAAATCATGCCATACTCAGGAAGAAGTCGTAGGCTGCGGGATAAACTTTCCTCAGTTTTCAAATACAACGTGATCTCATCAGCAAATGCATGCTGTCACCTTTACGGTACCATCATTTTAGATAGTTTTGTTTCCAGATGCACCTTACATAACTCATGTGTACACAAAAAGATATAGAATGTCGTTCGTGGATATTTAGAGTGCAAGCTTTTATGTGTGTTTAGAAGAAGACGTTAACGATTTGAATACTTGGTACTCTACTATGGAAGAGCTAAAAGCCGTCCCTGGCGCAAAGGTACTTAACTTGCAGTTATATGTATTTAGAGAAAGTTATTTAGAGTACAATCTAACAGAGCATCATGTGTTCAGAAACAAGGTTTAACAATTTAGAGTACTTGGTACTCTATCATGGGAGAGCACAAAGCCGTCCCGTTGGGCCTCACACCTGGTGAGTGTCTATCCGGACACTGTCATGTTTAGACAACACGGTTAACGATTCAGAGTACTTGGTACTCTCCTGTGGGCCCCACACGCTGCGATCACAGCGAATTCGAACCGTACAGCATTCCTTCATACGGCTGCTGTGCCATCCCAGAAAGGCACGCTATTTCAGTAATTTTTATTCACACCCTTTGAAGTTGGGCTAGACAATGTTGTTCTTTATGTTGACAATTCACGTATATTTATTACTCTTGATATTTGCCATTAGGGTAACTTAAAAATATATAACACGCTGCATATGTTCTTACTTCAGACTTTTGGCGTCCCATACAGAAAGAAAATATACCTTCTAATAACTATACCTAATTTCGGTAAGCTCTGCAATCTCGACACCCTATTATATCCCTGCGCCACTCGGAAGCGCGCTGAAAGCGAGGGGCGTCTGCGACGTGCGGTAGTTTTTGCGCTGTATTTGCACGCAGGACACTTGAAGTATGCTCAACTTTAGTGATGAGGAGTGGAATGGAGCTCACCCATTGTTAAGAGTTGTGTTAATATCTGGGGCAGCAAGGGAACGCAAGAACTGATCTTTGAAACGGCATCAACGTGGTCATGTTCTGGTGCTAGATTTCGAGTACGCTAATTTGGTAGCTGTGCATGCGCAAAAACGCATAACACGAATGGAAAGAACGATAAAAACCTGAATCGCATTGTCAAGCGAGTAATAAGATCATGCATGCAAGAAATACAAGTCATGAATAAAGTGAATTGCTTTTTCAGTCATCTGAAACACTCGGGTGCAGTGACCGCTTCACTCAACGTTGCCGACCTTTCAGTCACGGTCGTCAGTGGTTCGCAGCCATGCACACATGTATAAGATAACTTGCTAGCCTTGACTACTTTTGTTAAAAACAGACAACAGCTGGAAGAGAACACGGCCGTACCACCACAGTATCTTTTAACTTATTTCATTTTAGACATGGCGTACAGCCACAATGTTTGCCATGCGTCAACCTTTTTTTCTAATCAGACATTCGAAAGAACACCAGTGCCCGAATAACATAATTTATTTCATGTTTATGCAACAAATACGTAATATAGAAAAAAGCGCAATAAATATACCCACACAACGTTACAATAAACACACAAACAGCAGCACTCTCGCTGTGCAAACTAAATAACTGTAATAAAAAATTGGCAGATCCCACGTACAGTGAGAATCGATGATAGCGAAGCATGAATGAGAAATGTTGATATGTCACTTCAAAATCAGCCTAACGTTACGACGTGGAGGCAAATGATGCCGTACATAACTTCCGTGTCATGATTATCATGTTTAATGTGTCCCTTACCTTCGTAATCTATTCACGTCACGTGATACCAAATTGAGTATAATTGGAGTTAGCAAAACGACCGCGGTCACGCTATGAGCGTGGTATGTTGTCATGTTCTTACATGAAACGTCTGTCACGATTATCATGTTTGCATACGCCATATACTTTCATCATCCGTTGACGTCACGTAACGCCGAAATTGGTAAATGTGGATCTACCAAAACGGCCACGAGCGCATCATGAAGGGTCCAATACACTCCAATACAGCGTTCATGCGCGCTCACACTGGGCAAAGCAATGCCACGTTAGCAAAACGCGAGCACTCCATAGTCTGACAGCTGGCGCGACCGGCGTGACCAGCGTCTGTCGGCGTGGCCTGACGGCAACCGGCGCGAAATGCGACATGCTGCATTCTGCACCTATGCGTTACCCAGACAACACCCCATATCCCTCTTTTCGAGACGGAGGGACGCCGGACGCACTGAAATGCGCATGCGCCGAAGTAATGCATCGTGGCGCGCGCCTGCGAGTATAAGGTAGGACCGGTGCCTGGCGTGGCAACGCCAGCGTGACCCGACGAAATGAACGCCGGTGAGCACGCGTACCGCGTCACGTCGATATGTATTGGCGCCTTGACTGTGGCATGTAGTCCTGTTCTGACATGACACCCATCTCATATTGTCGCTAGGTGAAAATAACAGAATACAGGACGGCGGTAGGACCAGAAAAAACGAGGTCTCTATTAACAGAACAAAAGAGCAGCCGCTTCGACTTCTTCTTCCTCGGAGGAACCGTGGTGCTGTCCACGCTCATCACTTCATCGTCCTCTGTCTTCTTTCCCGGCCTTTAGCCGTGACATTAGCCTCCCATTCAAGAAAGCATCATCCCAATGCTTTATAATCAAAGCGGTTTGTACTCGTTGGAAACGCATGAGTTCATTCTGAGAAATAAGGCTTCATGCGTACCACGTGCACAACTTCTAGAGCATACCTTCGACGCCTTGAAGAATGCTTGTGTCAGGAACAACCTCATAATTAATGTCACTGAGACGTCGCAGAACTTTATAGGGACCGAAGTACCATCTTAACAGTTTTTCTGAGAGGCCACGGCGCTGAATAGGTGTCCATATCCAAACTTTTTCTCCTGGCTCGTAGGAGACTGGTCGGTGACGAAGGTCGTACCGTCTTGAATCGTGGTCCTGCTCGCGACTAATACGTAGGCGTGCGAGTTGTCGGGCTTCTTCGGCCAGCTGAGTGATATAATCAGCATCCGTTTCAACGTCTTTGCACTCGTGCGGCAGCATGGCATCCAGCATAGTGTTGACTTTACGACCATGAAGAAGACGGAATGGCGTTGTTCTTGTTGTTTCTTGATGAGCCGTGTTATAGGCGAACGTGACATACGGCAAGATCTCGTCCCAGTTTTTATGCTCCACATCGACGTACACGCAGAGCATATCCGCTAGTGCCTTGTTGAGACGCTCCGTAAGACCATTCGCTTGCGGATGATACGCCGTTGTTCGCCGGTGGGATGTGCCACTAAGTTTTAAAACTGTGTGTAATAGTTCGGCTGCGAATGCAGTTCCCCTGTCAGTTATTACCACTGATGGAGCACCATGCCTCAGCACCACATTCTTTACGAAAAATCGGGCTGCTTCATTTGCCGTGCCCCTCTTCAAAGCCTTGGTTTCGGCGTAACGAGTGAGGTAGTCGGTGGCTACTATAATCCACCTGCGACCTGCTGATGAGGTTGTAAATGGGCCCAAAAGATCCATTCCGACTTGAGCGAATGGAGTAACAGGCACGCCAATAGGATGGAGGAGGCCTGCTGGCTTGACGGGTGGAACTTTTCTGCGCTGGCAATCAAGGCACGTCCGAACATAGTGTTGAACGGTCGCCGTCAGACTTGGCCAGTAGTATTTCTGCCTCCCTCTGCACAACGTACGCGTGTAACCCAGGTGGCCGGATGTTGGTTCATCGTGGCATGCCTGTTGTGATGAGTGAAGAAAACGACAACGACGGGAGTGCGGGGGCAAGGCGCGTGTAATGTGCGCGTGAGTGTCAGCGAATCAGCTGATGACCTGTGGTGGCCCATAGAGGTGGCGTACCACGATTGGGCCATGGGCGACCATTACGTGGCAGTAGGCTGTGTGGCTGGGGACGAGCCGGAGCAGCGGCAGACGGGAGACAGCGGGCAGAAGCGTCGGACGCAGGCGATCCAGGTTCCGGCCAAGGAACGCGGCCGTCCCCGCTGCTGCCGTCCAACCACCAGCTAGGGCGGCATTGCCGGCACGAGTACTGCATCTCGGGGCGCGGCCTGGCCTGCTGTTCTCTTCCTTGCCGAGGGCATCGCGGATCTCGGCGAGGCGTCTCCACGGTCAGCCGTTCGACACAGCGATGAACGTGGCCTGGCTAATGGTCACGGTTGCGTCGAGCATCGCGTCTCGGCGCACGCTCTTCGCTGGACGGGCTGGCCATGCCCCGCATGGAGCATCGCGTCTCCGATGCGGGTTGACTGCTCCGTAGCCGCACCCACGCCATCAAGCACCGGTGTCACCAGAGCGTCGCACTTCGGCAAGGGACGAGCGAGATGTTCTGCCGGGCGAGACGCGGGAGTGCGCACAGAGGAGCACGGAGCCGGGCGAGGATTCAGGGTGGCCGAGGATCCAGGTGCCAGGGGAGTTCTGGCTGAATCGAGGATCGCCGAGCGGTGCCGAGCCGTACCGAGCGATGCGCCAGACTCGGACGTGGGCCGCGAGCTCATGAGCTGCAGTGTGTACCCGAGGGTACCTGGCGGTGCCCTGGCCAAGAAGAAGGAACGTGCGGAGAAGCGAGCTTGAGCGTGGAGGCCACGAAGGCAGACGAAGCAGTGCGCCGCTCGAGAGGACGAGTTACTGGCAGCGTTCCTGAGCCGGACGTGGGACCCGTACGTGTCGGCCAGGTCGAGCTCCGGTGTGTCTGTTCAAGGTCCAAGGCCGAGACCTGCGGAACGGCTCCTGCCTGGGTGCAGTGGCCGCCGGGAGCAGGTTCGTGGGCGAGGCCTACCGGGTGTGGTCCTCGTGAGCCGTGGCCTGAACTTGGACCTCCGGAGTTGCGACCCTGACTGCTGGGTTGGCCGCGACGTCCGACTCAACGGCGCTGCACACGGTAGCGTATCCGTGCGACGTCAGCCGTTCCACCCATGCCATGAAATAAAAAGTTCATGTTAATCCTTTCTCGTCCGCTATAAGCAAACATAGTGACGAACGTCTCCTTAACCATCACACCTGTAATACTTCGCTCCTTGGAGATGTTGGGACGACGAGTAAGAAGTCGTTTCCGTGTGGCGTGAAGTTCATCTTATACGGGACGTCGTTGCGCAAGCAAAATGATGAAAGCCCTCTCGCAAACAGTCTAGGTACAGCTGAAGTGCGACCCTCTAAAAAACGTATTATGGGTTCTATAGTTCGGGGTCGTCTCGTTGCAGCTGTGCGACAGTTGCCATGTTAACAACTCCTACAAAGGCTGTATCGTCATCTTCTGCCGTCGCAGGTTCGTATGGCGCACGAAAAAGGCAATCAGCGTCTGAATGTCGCTTCCCCGATCTGTAGACCACCGTCATGTCAAATTCTTGAAGCTTCAGGCTCCAGCGCGCCAACCGTCTTGAAGGGTCTCTCAAATTCGTCAGCCAGCAGAGGGAGTGATGGTCGCTGACAACATTAAAAGGACGACCATACAGGTATGGGCGGGATTTTATAACCGCCCACACCACCGCAAGGCACTCTTTTTTCGTTGTGAAATAATTTTCTTCCGCACGTGAAAGAGTTCTGCTCGCGTAAGCAATTACTCGTTCGGCGCCATCCTGCCACTGCACGAGTACAGCTCCTAAGCCGACATTGCTAGCGTCGGTGTGCACTGTTGTCGGTGCGTCATCATCAAAGTGTGTGAGGACTGGTGGCTTCTGAAGGCGTTGTCGCAGCTCGTCGAATGATTTTTGCTGCTCTTCATTCCATACGAATGCGACGCCTTCTCTGGTAAGGCGGGTCAACGGCGAGGCAATGCACGAAAAATTTCTCAATGAAGCGTCGGTAGTAAGCACACAGTCCTAAAAACCGTCTGACCGCCTTTTTGTCAGTTGGCGCTGGAAAATTCGTAACAGCAGCTATTTTTTCAGGGTCAGGCCGCACACCTTCACTACTGACAAGATGCCCCAAGAACAAAAGCTCTTCGAAGCCGAAATGGCATTTTTCCGGCTTGAGTGTTAGTCCGGCGGAACGGATAGCTTGTAATACTGAGTGCAGTCGCGTGACGTGTTCGTCGAATGTGGCATAAAATACAATGACGCCATATAAATACACTAAGCACATCTGCCACTTGAGGCCTGATAGTACGGTGTCCATTAGCCGCTGAAACGTTGCCGGTGCTGAGCACAAGCCAAAGGAAGTACCTTAAATTCAAAAAGGCCATCAGTTGTCACGAAAGCTGTTTTCTCCCGGTCTCTTTCATCGACTTCTATCTGCCAATACCCACTCCTTAGATCCATCGACGAGAAATAACGCGCGTGGCGTAGTCGATCGAGTGAATCGTCGATACGTGGAAGTGGGTAGACGTCTTTTTTTGTCACCTGATTCAGCTTGCAGTAATCCACGCAGAAACGTAAGGTGCCGTCTTTTTTCTTCACTAATACAACCGGTGAAGCCCAAGGGCTTTTCGATGGCTGAATAACGTCGTCTTCAAGCATCTGTCGCACCTGCTTTTCGATGGCTTCACGTTCTCGCGGAGCTACCCGCTACGGGTTTTGCCTGATGGGTCTGGTCATGTCGTCTGTTATAATTCGATGTTTCGTCAGCGGCGTTTGACGGACCCTGGAAATCGAAGAGAAACAATCTTCAAACTTGTTAATAAGCTGCATGATACTTTGCTTCTGCACCGGCAGCAAACTTGGGCCAATATCAACAAATAGAGGTGCGGGGGTCAGATCAGTTGAATTATCTTTTTCAAGAGTTAGGCAGTCTGTTATCTCGGCGAGCTCTTCCACATACGCGACTGCCATGCCCCTCATTAAATGTCGGCGTTCAGAGCTGAAGTTCGTAACAAGGACGTGCGTGTGTCCACATTTTATGCTTACGACGCCTCAATTGCGATAGATAAACCATGGCTGAATAGCAGTGTTGGAATTTGCTCGGTGATGTTTTCAGAATCGCTCGACGTGTCACATGTCACAGCCACGAGTGTACTCGACCGCGGGGGGATGGTCACGTCGTCTTCGAAGACGCGCAAAGGCTGACGTCGCTGGTCTGTACAGGGCACATCCGAAACTTGATCTGGGGCCGTCCAAAACGTAACCGATCTCTCAGGAATGTTGATAATAGCACCGTATTCACGCAAGAAGTCCATGCCCAAGATCAGGTCTTTGCAGCACTCCGGTAAAATTACGAAAGTAGCGACGAAATCTGAACTGCCGATATTAATTCGAGCTGTACATTTGCCCGTCGGCGTCACCAATTGACTTCCTGCGGTTCTTATGTTTGGGCCCATCCATATTGTTCTTACTTTCTTTAAGCAGTCGGCGAGTTTACAGCTGATAATAGAGAAGTCCGCACCAGTAATCTACCAGGGCTGTTATTGGGCATGCGTTTATACAAATGTCTAGATTGGCGCTTACGATTTCCGTTGATGTCGGGGACGTCGTATCGTCCTTGGTATCGTGCGTCGTACGATCCGCGGTATCATTCGTCGTATCGCGTCGTAGAGAAGATGTTGGGGGTGTGATAGCATCTCGACGGGTGGCAACCTTTCCCCCAAAGGTGGCAGCTGTTAGTTTCCCCGACGAGGGCTAGGAGATCTGCCCCGGACCATCTCGGAGTAACTGCGCTGCGGCGGCGAGTTCGGTGCAGGTGAAGGAGAGCGGGGTCGACGATACGGCACTTCGGGTTGCTGTGCTTGCGGGCCTGCACTGCTGTCACGGCGGTTATCGAAATAGGCACGAGGGGAGGTTTGTAGAAAGTTATGATGTCTACGGTCACGGTACGGGCAATCGCGGAAAATATGGCCGGCTTCTCCGCAATGAAAGCAAAGTGGTCGACGGTCGACGGTGCGCCCCAAGTCCGTCTTACGGATGAGGGGTCGACTGGTGGGCATACCTTGCGACCAAGATGCAGGTGTTGGCGGAGTGTACATCGGCGCCGTTTGCATAGGCACGTTGGACTGTAGATACGGCTGCGGCGGATTGGGAGCTGGGGCCTACGGCTCGTTGTAAGGCCCTTGGCTCACGTCACGATAAGCCAGTGGTGACGAGTTGTACGACACTGGAGTGGGTCGACGGACAGCTGATGCGTAGCTTACAGACCACTGGTCTGAGAGCGATTCGGGCAACGAAAATGCCTGGCGGAGTTCTTGCCGCATAACTTCTGCAACGCAAGCCATGGTATTTTCTTGCGGAGTCACAAGGAGGTTTCGGATCTCCTCCCGAACGACCTCACGAATGAGTTCGCGCAGGGAACACTCACTATACCGGCACTCAAAGCAGAGAGGCTGGGAGATGTTTTGTTTGGTTGGTCATGGTATCGGCGCCGTTGCTGTAGTGCTCGCTCGATTGTTGTAGCCTCTTTAACAAATTCCACTACGCTTGTTAGTGGGTTGCGTAGGAGACCGGCAAACAGCTCTTCTTTGACTCCCCTCATCAGATGTCGGAGTTTTTTTACCTTCAGGCATCTCGGGGTCGGCCCGCTGAAATAGGCGGGCCATGTCTTCCGCAAACATGGCGACGCTCTCGTTTGGTTTCTGTATTCGTGCCTCGATGAGCTGCAGAGCAGAATCACGGCGGTCGATGTTTGCGAATGTCCCGAGAATTTGCTGCCGAAATTCCTCCCACGAAAACAGCGTTGACTCGTGGTTCTCGTACCACGTACGAGCGCTGTCTGCAAAAGCAAAGTAGACGCGCGATAGCTTTTGTTCAGTGGGCCAGCGGTTGGCTTTGGCGACTCGCTCATACTGGGCTAACCAGTTCTCGACGTCTTCATAAACCTCACCGTGCAAGGTCTCAGGAATTGGAGGCTGATCAACAGTAAGCTGTGAAGACCCTCCGGTAGCCATTTCTCCTGGCACGGTGTGTTGCTGGAGAAGTTCGAGCGGGATCGCCTCGGGACTAAGGCCTCGCTGTCGGCGACTGTAGCGGTGGACAGGAGTATCCACTGCAGGAACGGATTGCGGTGGTGGACTCGATGTGCTAGGGCGCGGAGTTGTCCGAGGCATCAGTTGGAGAAGTCCAGCACCTCCACCAATGTCGCTAGGTGAAAATAACAGAATACAGGACAACGGTGCGACCAGAAAAAAAAACGACGTCTGTATTAACAGAACAAAAGAGCAGCCGCTTCGACTTCTTCTTCCTCGGAGGAACCATGGGTGCTGTCCACGCTCATCACTTCATCGTCCTCTGTCTTCTTTCCCGGCCTTTAGCTGTGACAATATTATCATGTTTGCACCAGTCACATACTTTTGTCATCCATTGTCGTCACGTAATACCAAATTTGGCATGTGTAAAGCTAGCGAAATGGCCGCGAGTGCATCATGAGTGTGGCAAGTAGTCACGTTGTTACATGACACGCATGTCATGATTATCATGTTTTTATGTGTCATTTACCCATGTCATCATTCGCGTCGCGTAATACTGAGTTTGGTAGATGTGGAGCTATCGAAATGGCCGCGAGCTCATCATGAGCGTATCATGTAGTCATGTTGTTACATGAAACGCATGCATGTTTATTATGTTCGCACCAGTATCATACCTTTGTCATCCATTCGCGTACCGTACACCAAATTTGGTAAAACTGAAGCTAGCGCAACGGCGGCCAGCGGATCATGAGCGTGGCATGTATAGTCACGTGGTTAGATGTCACGCATCTCATGAATATCATGTTTGCATCAGTCACATACTTTCGTCATCCATTCACGTACCATTATATCAAATTTAGTATATGAGACGCTAGAGAAACGCCCGCGAGCGCATCATGAACTTGGCATGTAGTCATGTTGTTACATTGCACGCATTTCATGATTTTCATGTTAGGGCTGTCGCTTGTGCTCGCCGCACAGTCTTGTCATACCATACCAGTTTTGCGACATGCCACATGAACGAAACCACCGCAAGTGCTGCAGGACCATGAATGGGAAATGATGACATTCATGACATCTGTGTCATGACTTTCATGTTATGACTCGTCAAATATGTTCTTCATAGTCATGTTATGCCATACCAAGCTTGGTATTGATACCATAATCGAAACGGCCTGGAGAGCTAAAAAATTGGCATCATATCCACGGAGTGAATGATGGAGAGTGGAGCGAAGCATTCCTCCGTCCATTCGTTCTTGCTTCCGACCGTCCATGCGTCCGTCTGTGTGACCGTCCATGCGTGCATCCGCCCGTCGGTGCGTGCGTATGTTCGTGCGTCCGTCCCTGCTTTCGTCCATGCATCCGCCCCCGCGTCCGTTCATGCGTCCATCCATGCATCTGTCTGTGTGTCCGTTCGTCCATCTATTCAACACTCGAAGTACCACCATTTCGCATCTTTTCGTCATATATTCCCCATATAGAAGCTCTGCCATCCAGCGGACATTCCAAGAACTAAACGAGAGGTGGCACACGCACACTTACTTATGGCTTGCGCTTCGGGTCTACTTCACACGTTTAACCACCTTGAGTTCATGGTATATACTAGTTCACTGTATTCATGGCACTGCGGCCCAACGCTCGCTAAGCCTTTCTAAAACCAAGGAGGTTACGCCAAACGAGTATAACGTAGCAACCTTTTCCTGTCAGATAGTGCTCGAAATGCATGCCAATGGCTGCTAATGGGGAATGAGAGACAGGAGAATTCGATTTACTTTCCTACGGCTTGCGCTTCGTATCTACCTCCCACCTGTAACCACCTCGAGTTCATGGTATACACTAGTTTATTGTATTCATAGCACTGCGGCTCAACGCTCGCTAAACCTTTCTAAAACTAAAGAGGGTAAACCCAGCGAGTATAACGTAGCAACCATTTTTTGTCAGATAGTGCTCAATGTACATGCCAATGGCGGCTACTGGTGATCGCAGCGTGCGCTTTAACTAAAAGCCAAATGCTCCTGTCTCTCATTTTTTGTTAGCAGCATGTACAATGTGTACTATTTCTTATTGTTCAACAACGCACAGAAGAAATCTCTCTCCGGCACCACCTTGGAGGTCAAAACCCTATACTCGTTACACACTACTACAAAGGCTACGAGGGACGAATGGGTGCCGCTATAACGAGCTTCGCCCGGTTTGCAAGCGCTAAGGACGTTCCTGGTCGTTCTACGTCAGGGGCGTCCGTCAGTACGAGTCATGGTGCCCGTCGCGTCTTGAACGCCTTCGAAGGCGCTTGTCTTCGACGTTGTTGTCCCCACGGGGACTAGTGCCGAGACCGTCGTTGATGCGACCGCGTCAATAGTCGGCCTCTCAGAGGTATACCGCGTGCAGAATCAGGGAGCTCGAAACTTCCAAGTCACCGTGAAGAGCATGGCCTCCATGTCTCTAATCGTCAATTCTGGCTACATGGTGATTGGCGGCGAGCGTGTTCAAGTCGTTCCCGTTGGCCTACAAGTGACCAACGTCGCCTGCCTGTTCCTGCCATCGTTCGTCTCAAACGAAGCTCTCGTCCAAGCGTTATCCCCATATGGCAAGGTGCTCACTGCCACCAGTGGTTTGATGAGCGGGCGACGCGGCGTGCTCACTGGAACGCGGTATGTTCAAATGGAGATGAACGCCACTAATCCTGTGCCGAACTACCTGCGCATCTCCGGTCACCGTGCTACGTTTGACTACTGTGGTCTCCAGCGTGTATGTCGAAGATGCAGCTCAGGGGAGCATCTACGAGCCCAGTGCACAACACCATATTGTGGTCGCTGCGGTGTGCACGGTCACGTTAGTGAAGGATGTGACCACCCGTGTCGATGCTGCGGGGACGGCCACCCAACTGGGGTTTGCCCTGTCCGCCACTCTTACTCAGACGCTGCCGCTGGTGCCTTTCCACCACTGACACCGGCAACAGAACCAACTATCGACTCGGGGGACGCAGAGGAGGCCACCGACGCTGTGCTGACCTCACCCCTACAAGTTCCTTCAAACGAAGCGCACAACGAAAGCGCGATTGTCGATGCGACGCTTGGCGCGTTGGCCTCCCCGCTGGTGCAGGAACCGTGCACTTCGAAAGACGCAATGCAATGCCCTGAAAACGGCGTCGGCGTCTCTTCTCTGATGCCACTTGATGTTGAGTGCGCAAATGACCCCAGTTCTCAGGCTGCTGCTGTTGGAGTTGACCCTACGAGCCCTGTTATTTCGGAAAACAGTGGCGAAAATACCAAAGACTCTTCTGTTGCGGTGGCTCCGACCATTTCGACATCGCGTCGTACACGTAAAAAATCGCCCACACAAAGGGTGCCTACACCGGCCTGCCGAGACGTGGACAGTGCTGCCAGCATCAAGGATGTGGGTCCAAGCTTGCCGGCGGCTCAGTCCCTGCCTCCTCAGGACACGTCTTCAGAAGACGGCTTCAGCCTGGGACTGGATAGTAGCATCGGAATGTCTAGCCTTGCCGATTTTGACGTTGAAATGGGAGCTCCACGTGAAACAAAGCGAGGGCACAATTCCAGCTCTCGCTCCGATGAACGCAGTGATGGCCGTGGTAAATCCCAACGGTCCAAAAAACCTCGACCCTCTTCTGGAGGGTCGAACAGTGCGTTGTAATTGGGTAGAGAAAGGGTCCCCTGGACACTTTCCAGGACATCGTCTAGAACTATGCGTCCAGGTTAGTCTTTACATTTTATGATGGCTACTACACTGCATATTATTTCATTGAACACTCAGGGTTTTCGCACTCCGGCAAAGCAGGCTGAAGTGATTAGTGTCGCCCGCGCTGCAAATTGTGATATTTTGTGCTTCCAGGAAACAAATTTCTTCTCGCTATCTGACGTGCTTGCTTTTAAACGAAAGTTCAACCTAGATTTTTATTTCTCTTTCGCTACATCTCGTTTTACGGAAGTAGGTATTATTATTTTTAATCGAGCTCTATTACGGGATCATCATGCTTGTTACGATGGCGTGGGCAGAGTTTTGGCTTTAGATTGTAGCTACTTTTCTTTCAGATTAAGGATACTGTGTGTATGGGCCAGCGCCAGCTGGACAGTCTAGTGACTTTTTTAGAGATCTGGATGTGTTTTTTCTTGACGGTCGTGATGCCATTCTGATTGGTGACTTCAACTGCGTTCTAAATACGCGAACTGATGTACAAGGTCCTGGCTGGGGCCCGTCTACTTGGAATTCACGTGAGCTGCGTCGCCTTGTCCACCACTTTTCACTACTAGACGCGCACAATGTAGAGCACGGAAATACCTCTGTTTGGACATGGCGACGTGGACGATCCTCCAGCAGGCTCGACCGTGCTTATGTCCCACGAGCATAGAGAAAGAAGAAGACAAGAGCGGACACTCCGCGAAACCTGGCCTCAGGAAGTGCGTCACGACTACGTAACGAACTAGTGCTCTCACCAAACGTCAGAGGGCGCAAGCGCAAAAAAACAGTTATAATCAATGCAACAGAATTGTTTTTACAAAATAATAATTATACGCCCAAATTTGGTATGTTCTTTATACATAAAAACAATTTACTCAACACACCTTACGCGATTATTTTTCTTCAGTCGTACTGTCATAAACACCATCTACCCAGCGACAAGCCCATGCATGACTGACAGCGAGAAGCTTTCGTCGCTTTCGTCAACGTCGGCTGCGTCGGCGTTTTCGTGCGTGAGATAACACGTGAGGCACGTTTTCAAGCAAGGCTTGTTGAATGACATGTTGTTGGTCTTGTTGGGTCATTTTTTCAGAAAACGGTTACACTTGCGCGAATAAGACACCATGCAACAAACATGGAAAGATGCACACACACACGTTGCGCTTCGAGTGTGCGAGTTTGTTTCTTACGTGGCGTCTCATTCACGCAATTGTAACCTTTTTCTGAAGCTTGTAAGGACTGGGAGGTTCGCTAAAAAGAAAGTTTGTGGCTCTATGCGGCGGCCAGACGGGAACATTGTGCAACGTATGCAGTATAGCAAAGGCGGCACGGCGTCAAGCCGAGGCGACGCGTGCTGCGTCTGCCACGGACGCGAGCGTCTGTGCGCTGAGCGTAGCTGGGCAGGTGGGTCATAGGCTCGGTGCAAAATATTGAGAAGCATTCGCTGGGCCTCGCATGCTTCACGACGCGTTTCCCGAAGGCTCGGAACACGAATAATTCTTGGTGTGCCGGAGGCAAATCTGGACTAGTCAAGTGGCCATCATCTTCGTTTTTTCGCTAGCCTTGTGCCACTAGTGCAAGCTGCTCACAAATTTTTTTGACGTTTCCAATATAATTTTACCGCATAAATTTCAACTACGATTTTTCTTCCCAAGGTACTGCTGATACTGCCTACATACGAAGGTGTTCTAAAGCTCCCAGGCCGCGATACCACTGCATTACAAGGGATAGCGGCCTGGAAACTTCTGAAGATCTTTGTACGTGGTCTTGACGTATATCTTTGCAAGTCAGAGTTTTATGGGTCAGAGATGTATCACTGGTTTTGTATTGTGCATCGATTAGCTAATCATTCAAAGGGGTTTGTTGGTACACTTATGACGTGCACATATCTTTTTCGTAATTTGACAGCGAAGCATCCACTTACTAACATTTTCAGACCGCGCTGACGCCATGCAGTCCGGCGGTCCAAGCTACGGCATCTACTGTGGTGTATCGTGGTGCTTCAACAATGGCAGAACCCACAAGAAGCCTGGGACGAGTTTCTTCCGCATACCACGGGACGGCAGGTGTGTTAAAGCTTTTGTATGGTTTGCATGTCTTTAGGCTTACTGTTCGTACTTGCTCAGTGAGGGTAACAATAAAAAAATCACTAGTCAAGCACTTCCCCTTTCAGCTGATAGTTCATTGCCAATGCAGGATTAAAGCATGGATGCAGTATGCTGGACGCGATGATCTCCTTAGTAAGCCAGCCAGCCTATTGTACGCAACGTACAGGGTTTGTAGCGACCATTTTACTGCTCAAACTTTCATGGACCCTGGGCACACAAGGCTTACAAAAATGGCTGTTCCCAGTGTGCAACCAGCTGCACCATGTAAGTGATTGACTGAAACTCAAATATGTGCAATAGCAGCCACTTGTATTGAATAAGTGGCGACAGTTAACCCGCGAAAATCTTTGTAGCCGATGGAGAAACCTCACTATAGAAGTAACACTTGGAAAGTCTTAAATTTTGTGAATTGTGGGCTATTACCTTCCTAACAGCAGCTTTACATTTCTGTCGTTTTTTGATGCTCTTGATTTGCGCAACTTGTTTTGAAAGACTTAAAGGGCTATTTCACGTTATCTTCAAGCCTAAGTGCACATGTACGTATACCTTTCATCAGTGAAGGCTGGCACTGTTGATAATTCCAAAAATCACAAATTACTTGTTTCCTAGTTGGTGCCTTCTCTTTTCTTCCACGCTCGACCAATTTATGCGTTTGAAAAAGCTGTTTAAGTTTCCCCATGCTACAAGCCTTGTAACTTGTACCAACTGTAGATATATGCAGGTTCTCTGAGCGTCGCTTCCAAGTAGTGACTGTGACATGGCTGCAGAAGCTGCACTGCAAGGTGCGGATGAGCTTCAGTTTGTGTTATTTTAAGCATCTTACTGACACATTGTCGTAATTTCATTTCTTCAGGACCTGCGGTAGAGGCTTCAAAAAGCGGCTCCTACACATTGAGGTGCCCCGATGAGCAGGGTGCGTTCAGTGTCGCGATTTCTTTTCTTTTACCCAAATTGACTGTTGACCAAACCTCTGGAGGTGGCAGCTCCCTTGTAGCTGGTGAAAGAACTTCTGCTGACTTCGTCTTGCCAGAGAAAACCTTAACCAGTCGTTCAGCTGTCACAAAAGGGACTTGTGTGACCAGTAAGTTGTATGTTCACTTCAACACCAGAGTGGATTGATATAGAGACTTCCGCAGGCCGCTCGCAAGATTGTTCCGACAGCACTGTCCGAGGCACTGAACAAGCTTCACAAGGCCCTCCAGAAGACGTCTCCGCCAACAGCTCTACGCCTGAGTGCCCTAGAGAAAATGGTGACTATGCTTTTATTGTAGCTGTTTTTAATGTGCTATTTTATGTTTAGGACAATCTGAGGAAACTATCCTCAAAAGGATACTACGTGTGCACTTACAAAATGTAAGGGTGGGCTCTCAGTGATTTTCATTTTTTTGTGCATTGTCAACATTGTGAATGGTTTGTTTTTAGGTAGTGGAATCGAAAACTTTGCACCGCAGAAAGTTGTGCACCTTGGGTCTAAAAGAGCGAGGAAAGTGCTCGTATGGGATTAGTTGTTCTTCGCTTTTACATTCATTTTTTTTTGTTTATCGCAGTGCGTTCCTGTGTGCCAGCGACAATGTCTCCATCAATGAAGTACAAGCAAACCATTAAACATCTGCAAGCCAAAGTAGCAGCACAGCAGAAAACTATCAAAAGACGAAAAGACTGCGGAGACAGCCTCACCAAGCACCGTCATCGACTTCAAAGGCCTTTGGAGTTATCCGACCACACGTCACCGAGGAGGTTTTTAAACTTCTTTCTGCACATGTTCACTTGAGGCCCAAACGCAAGGGCAAGCGGTTTTCCGTGTGGTTCAAGAAATTCGCTCTTCACCTAAACTTCCGAGGTCCGCGAGCATACCGATTTCTGGATCCATATTTTTCTTTGCCCTCCCGGCGTTCGTTAAGGAGGTGGCTAGCTAATGTAAAGACGACTCCAGGCATAATTCCAGGAATCCTTTCTTCCATTGCAACAAATACTCAAGCTTGGAATGAACGGGACCGAGTGTGCGCTTTAGTTTTCGACGAAAGAGCACTCAAAACGAATCTGTACTATGATGCTGCAAGAGACGTTGTCCAGGGTTTTACAGATGATGGCACTCATCGCACTTCAACCATCGCTGATCGAGCACTGGTTTTTCTTCTTGTTGGTGTTTCGAGAAAGTGGGTTCAACCAGTTGCTTTTACTATAGGGCACACATCAACACCGTCATCTGTTATGCATAACTTGCAGGTGTCACTCATTTTGGAGCTTAGGAGCATTAATATCGCAGTGAAAGCAGTCATTTGTGACCAGAACAGTCCAAGTGTAAGTCTCGCTAACCAACTAAGAGTGACTGTAGCAAAGCCTTTTTTTGAAGTTAATGGTGAGCGGGTGTATTACATTTTTGATGTTCCGCATTTAATTAAAACAATGCGCAATATTGTCCAAGCACACAAGTTATACATTGGCGATAACATCGTTAACTGGTCACACATTGTAAGCCTTTACCAATCCTCACATGAGTTGCGGTTGCGATTGGCTCCAAAGTTGACAGAACGACACGTTCATCAGAAACCTTTTTCTAATATGAAGGTCTAGTATGAAGGTCTAATATGAAGCAACTCAGGTCCTCAGTGCATCAGTTTCGATTGCTATCACGGCATTGGTGTATGCGAAGGTGCTGCCTGCCTCGGCCATCACTACAGCTCAATTTTGTGATCGTATGGACAGGATTTTCGATGCCTTGAACACTTGAGTAAAAAAAGAACTTCGCAAAAGCTGCGGCATGCAATCATGAAAAATGATTCAGAGCTGATTGACTTCCTCCGAGGCCAGCTTCCCTGGATTGCATCATGGCAGTTTGTTGGCAGACGTCAACCACAAACCATCGTAGGTTGGCAAATTACAATTCAGGCAATTTGTCAACTATGGGACGACCTCTCCAAAAATTACAACTTTGAATACCTGTTAACACGCAGGCTTCAACAGGATCCTCTGGAGAACATATTTGGCCAAATTAGGCAAAAACAGGGTTGCAACACCAACCCCAATGTAGCACAATTTATTTGTGGCCTGAAGCACATCTGCATAAGAAAACTCTTCAAGCTGTCAGAATACGGAAATGTTGAGGATGATGAATGTGACCTCCTCCAGGAGCAGCTCTCGCCATTCTCCCTCACCAGTGCGTCTCTTGTGGATAATGAGGAGTGTGCACAGCCACAGCCTGACGACTTTCCCGCTCTAGACGATCTCTCTGAACTTGCGACCAACATTCACTCCCATATTATCGATGACTCCGTTGCATATTGTTGCGAGTGACTGTGTTTATTTACAGATGAGGTGAAAAGGCGTTGTGAAATAGCAGCGTACTTCTGAGACAGGCCAAGAACGCTTCCACCCAACCACACAGTCTAGGCGCCGCTCCACTACTCTTCTTCTTCTTCCGCGCCCCGTAGGTTCGCGCATCTTCGTTTCATTTCCCCCGGCGGCAGACGAAGCTCGCTGAGCGAGTTAAATAGGCCTATGATGGTACTGTTTGAGGCGGGCTACGTGAACAACTTGCGTAGTGCGCGAACGCCGGTTATTGGCTGTGACTCGGGCGACAACGTAATTCACGTCACTGAGACGAGTGACTATCACGAATGGGCCGGAATAGTTTGCTAGAAACTTCCGGTACAACCCTTTTCTACGAACAGGAGTCCACAGCCACACGTAGTCACCAGGAGAAAACTTTACGGGGATATGCTTGGCATCGTAGCGACTCTTGCTGTGTTCTTGCGAAGACAATGTTCGAAGGCGCGCTAGTTGACGTGCTTCTTCAGCGCGACACAACGTCTGAGCGATGGACAGATCTTCCTGATGCGAGAAAGGTAATAAAGTGTCCAGAAAACTCTGTGGATTTCGTGCGTAAAGCAGAAAGAAGGGTGAATGTCCAGTAACTTCATGCTTGGCGGTGTTATACGCGTAAGTAACAAACGGTAAGACGGCGTCCCAGTTCCTGTGGTCAGCATCAACGTACATCGATAACATATTCGTGAGAGTTCGATTTGTTCTCTCAGTGAGACCGTTAGTTTGCGGATGGTAAGGGGTGGAGTGGCGATAAGAGGAGCCACAGAGGCGCAAAATTTCTTCAACCACATCGGCCATAAATTGTCGTCCACGGTCACTGATGACAACCCGTGGAGCACCGTGACGCAGTATGACCCGTTGTAACAGAAAAGAAGAAACAGCGGCTGCTGTGGCCGATGTCAGTGCGTCCGTTTCCGTATAACGCGTTAAATAATCCACGCACACTATAACATATCGGTGGCCCGATGGAGTCTTAGGAAGGGGTCCGAGCAAGTCAATGCCGACTTTTTCAAAAGGGGATGTCGGTGGAGGGATGGGCTGCAAATAACCCGCCGGGGCAGTGGTGGATGGCTTGTGGCGCTGACATATAGCGCAGCTGGTGACGTACTGTTTTGTGGTCTTCCACATTTTTGGCCAGTAGAACCTCTCGCGTAGTCGATGCAGCGTACGTGTGAAACCGAGATGACCGGATGTTATGTCATCGTGCGCAGAACGAAGGACGACCTGGCGCAGGCTTTCCGGCACCACTAGAAGCAACGGGAGGCCATCGGCTGAATAGTTTCTTTTATACAGCAAGCCATTTGAAATTTTAAAGTGCTTGTCGACGGAGTTGTGTGCAGCCTCGAGCAAAGGTTTCAGAGTAGGGTCGCGCTGCTGCTCACGTTTGAAGCTGCTGGTATCTGGGAAGTCGGACGAGACAGAAACTAAATAGTCATCAATGTCATTGTCGTCAGCATTGGTGTGTACTGAAGGAAGGCGGGATAAGCAGTCGGCATCTGTGTGACATCGTCCGCTCTTATAGGTAACAGAAAAGCTGTACTCTTGGAGGCGCAACTCAGAAGTACGCTTCCACCCAACCACACAGTCTAGGCGCCGCTCCACTACTCTTCTTCTTCTTCCGCGCCCCGTAGGTTCGCGCATCTTCGTTTCAATATTATGTAGCTGGTTTTCTCATCAAACACTTCCTTCGGAATGCATGTGACGGTTGCAGTTGCCCACAGTTACTGAAAGACGACAGTGAGACGCTTAAGGGTACCCACCAGTATTTCACAATGCTCAAAGCATACCACGTTTCCAGCAAACTTTTTGGAAATCTCACTGTGCCATCAGAAGCAGCTTTTGCATACGTACAACAACTTGAATCTCACTTTCTTGCCATAATTGAGGCCACTGCACATCACCTGAAAGTGTGCGATGTTTTGTATCACCATCTGTCGAGTGTTGGCGATTTTCATTTCTGCTCTGCTGGGTGTCGCGCGAAGTTTCTGAAAATGTTTTGCCGGGTTCGTTTATGTTGGCATGTGCGTTTTGTGAACTGAAACTTAGATAGGGTTAGGTTCCAGTCTTCAATCTCAGGCATACAGCTTGACAAGTTCAAAGGTTAGCAATTAGCGGCGGGTTTACACTAAAGTATTCGAGTTGAGCCGAATCCTGCAATAGCCTTGTTATGTTATTACTTCGTTATAGCAGACTTCATTATGGTCTTATATGCTGATATTCAGTTGAACTGAACTAACCACTCCTTCGTTGCATACATTGTTTAGGTTACCCGCTATGAGGAGTAGGGACACTGTGTATTCGCTCGAGGTGATTTGCATAACCTTAAAAAGGATGTTGGGTATCCTGTCTGTATTTTTGTAGCAAATGCGGGCGAACTATACACTTTACTGTGGGTCGCTTTGTCACTGTGTATGCTTTATCTCTCCAGCTCAAGTAATATATCAATAACAAAACCGCTTGTTGAAATGTTTTCGAGCGGGTAAGGAACACAGTATGAAGTGAGCATGGTTCACGTTATCACACTTTTCATATTTTAGCTTCTCATCAACCTCCTCATCTCGCCCATCAAAATTTTCAAAAGAATACCCAAACTTGTAGCGTTTGATGGGGCTGCGGACGCTGCCATTTTTGTTTTTATATAGCTTGTGAGTGATAACGTACGATGTAGAGCCTTTGTGAAAAATAATGAGCCAAAGTGGTTTCCTTCTGCTATTTATTAGCCCTGTAATACCGCTCTCGTAGCACCAATTAAGGTCCACAATTCTGGATAAGTGATGACTACAATCTATTTTAGCTCGCGTCACAGCAACACCCAGACGCAAATCACTTGGGATCTTAAGTTTTTGATAAAGGCGACGCATAAGCAGAGCCACAAGACCTGCCAGTGTTGTAGCATAAAGTTTGTCTTTCACGTAGTGAGCAAGCTGCAAAGCCCTACCTTTCTGAGGACAAGCAGGCATCAAGTCTGCTTTTTTTAATTTTGGGCTAGCTGTTCTTAAGCACAGCCAGCACATTGCACCTTTGCCTTTCTGCTATATTGTGTCGTGTGGTTTCTGTGCGCTCTTTTTTTCTATGCATTATTTCAGTTAACCCCAGGCGTGATTCGCGACTTCATTGCTGTGTATGTCACTTCTTCCTTCTTCATCAGCATTGTGCGCTGTGTTTTTGCCATAGATTCTTACTTACCCACTGGCCCGGTGTGTCATACTTCACCAGCTTCTCGGCTTCTGCTAACTCTAGTGATAAGTGCGTTGTCTGTGTTCTCTCTGTATTTGTTACAATATTTGTTACAATTTATTTGTAAGGCGAGATGCATTTGTTGTCTACATTTGTCATTTTGTGCTTTTTATATTCTCAGACTCTACCTTGCCTTTGAATAAACCATTGCGTATACTCTGTCTCTTTGAGTGATATATACATTGATCACTTGTTTCAAAAGAAAAACACAAGCGCGATGAATAAAACCGTAGTGAATTATCATTACCTGCATCTCTTTTTCTTATAACTTAATCGAAATAAAAATTACGTCACGACCGATTCGCACGAACCACTGAACAAAACAAAACAGGGAATCGCTAAATCAAAACGACCTACAAAAACTATCCATTTGGGCGATGAATAGTGGTCTGAAATCATGAACTTTCGTCATAGCCAAACGTCGGTTATGCAAAGTAATTCAAAATTTGCGCCAGTGAAACCGAAACAGGAAGCGCACGCCACTTGCTCTCACCAACCACTAGGTGTGCTAGGGTCGATTGGGCCGCTGGGGTCTACGGGAGTGTCCACTCTTAACCTTTATTTCTCTATGCCACGAGCGTTAGAGGCGTTTGTCTCCGATTTATGCGTTCCTTCCTTCCCACCTTCTCCTGTGTACGTATCTGATCATCGGCCTATTGTCTTGAAGCTCGAAGTTCCATTTTCTTTTTCGGAAAAGCCATGGCGTCTTGATGGTCGCGTCCTGCAGGACGCACGCTCAAGATTACATTTGTCACACGCAATACGTGTGTCGCTCACGGCGTCTGGTCCTGAAGATTGGGATGCGCTTAAAACACAGTGGTGCCTGCGCTGTGCAGTAGAGGGGCGTTCGCTTCGTCGACGCGATTCTGAAGAGCTTGCTGACACTGCGATGAAGTTACGCGTTGCTTTGCGCGCCGAGACGCCTTGTCCTCTGATGCGAGCGTGGCAGCGTGAACTGCGTGAACGCTTTCAACGCTTGACAGCTGCTTCGTCCCTGGCGGCAGCAGCATGGCGCTGTAGACACAACCCATGTGCACATCCCGAGGTGCTGCGCTACGCGAGACATTCGTTTTTAGATGCGGAGCATCTTATACTCGCGCCTTGTAGTGCGCCGTCCGCGCCGTCCGCACCACTTCTCGAACATTCGACAGCTGACGCGCGCGCATGCGCCGTCGCCCACTCTTCCACCATCTGTGCATCCCTTCCTCCTCTACACACCGCGCGTGCTTCACTCCTCCACCATCTGTGCACCCTTCCTCCTCTACACACCGCGTTCGACATCTACAATTCTCCTGATTCTCCAGTGGACGCGCATGTGGCGTCGCGCTTCGAGAACATTCAACAGCTGACAGTGCATGCGCCGTCGAGCTGTATACATACTCAAGGTCGGCGCTCGCTCGCTCAGTTGCCGCTCGTCGGTTGGTTTGTACGGCGCGTCGACGTCCAAGGTCGCGGTGAAATGAATTCCAACGAATCCACAAACACAATGATCGACGTCCCTTCGACCAGCGCCGCCCTTTCGCATACGTGTGTACGTGTTCACTCATTTAACACCCCCTCCTACAACCACGTTAGCCAATTTAGCCATCGACCCAAGTAAGTCGCAATTTAACACCCCATTTCACAACCACGTTAACCAATTTAGCCATCGACCCAAGTAAGTCGCACTTTAACACCCCGTTAACCAATTATATGCTCCGCATCCTCCTCAGTGTTCCCCCGAGGGAAGCTGCGGGCAATTTTTTTGGGCAATCAGAGCCATCTAGTCTTTGTGACAGCACAAATACCACCTGCACAGCGGCTTCCTACGCGTGATCGATCTGTTTTCTTGGCGCATTTCGAAGCAATGTCGTGTTCGGCCATGCGGACTAACTCTGATCAAACACCGCCAATGCTTATAGGTTTGCCCCGTATTCCTCAAGAAGCTGCGGATTGCCTGCACGTCCCTCCGTCGGCTGAAGAGGTAAAGGCGGCACTGAAATCTATGAAACGTGGAACGGCCCCAGGGCCAGACGGTTTTCCTGTTGAGTTTTACTTGACATTTTGGGATGAGATTGGTGCTACCTTTACCGCGGTAATCCGGTGATGCTACGAGGACGGTGTCTTTCCATCAAGTTTTCGAGAAGGACGAATTGTGCTTATTCCAAAGGGTGATGCTTCCTCTGTTAATCCTGAAGATTGGAGACCTATCACGCTCCTCAACGTTGACTATAAGATATTCGCGGCGGTAGCTGTTCAACGTTTGAGGGGTCTGTTGAACACCCTGGTAGGTCATCACCAGACTTCATCAGTGCTTGGACGAGAAATACACAGCTTGTCATATACCACATGGGATATCATAGCCTATACTCGGTCGCGATCTGCGCGTGGTATCCTTGTGTCTTTGGACCAGGAAAAAGCGTTTGACCGACTAGAGCACGCGTATATCCCTAATTTGCTCACAGCCTTCCGCTTTTCTCATTCGTTTCTGGAAATGATTAAAAATACGTACACTGGTCTGAAAAGCACACTAGTTCTGGATGGCTGGGAAAGTGCCGCTTTTTCCATAACACGTGGGGTTCGTCAGGGATGCCCATTGTCTCATGTGCTATTTGTCCTCAGCCTTGAGCCATACTTGCGTGCTCTTGACGCGGATTCATGTGTCCGGGGTCTTGCTCTTCCTGGTAGTGGTGTCGTGAAAGTCACAGCTTTCGCTGATGATATAATCTTATAGCTTTCAGGTGAAGATAGCCTTTCACGCAGCGTGCGCGTATTTTCCCAGTATGGCGACATTTGAGGTGCAGCGTTGAACATCTCCAAATCCCGGTATTTCTTCATTGGCTCTCCAAACTCCAGGCTTGTCGCTGGTTTTCCCATTCAGCCGGCCGCGTCTCTTCGTATTTTAGGTATTTCATACTACCACTACGGCGTTTGCGAATCTGTTTTGTTAAACACTCTCGAAGAAGACTGAAAATTCAGGATGCACGGGATTTCGACTTCCCGCTTCTTGAGCGGAGGTACCTAGTGCAGACTGTATTTTGCGGTCGCATTTGGTACCTTTCTCACGTCGTGCAACCATCTTTACGTATCATGCGATCACTGCAGTCTGCTTTGTGTTCCTTTTTTTGGTCAGGCGGCACTGAGATGGTCTCTCGCACGGCACTGGGACAGCAGCGTTCTTAGGGAGGCTTTGCTTTCCCTTCAGCGTCCATACGCTGTCGGCTGCTGGCACTGCGCTTCCTTTTGCGCCTAGTGCAAGGGGAGGAATCTCCAGCACGAACGCTTGCATAATATTTTCTGGGTACTCACCTTCGGCATTTGATGCCTAATGTGCAACTTAACAGGAGGCCACAGTCAATAACACTTCCTGCGTTTTATGCAACAATTGTTGCAATTTTTCGCCATGTCAAGTCGAGCTGTCCTGGCATAGATGTTTTCAACAACCACATAGTTGAGACAACTGCTGCTTTGTTGCTTTCGTTGGTCCCGCCAGCCCGCGGTGCTCGCTCTAGACGGGTGTCTTGGAGCACCTTATCGGCTTCTTTTCTGCCTGGACACCTCCGGGACTTCATGTGGCGCCTGGGATGGGGTGTGCTTCCCACTCTCGACCGCCTCGAAAGGTGTAGAATAGTCCAGCCAGCAACATGTCCGAACTGCTCCCTTCGGGAAACAAATCAGCATTTTCTGAGGCATTGTGTCATTGCTCGCGTTTTTTAGAGAGCCGTACATGCCAGATTTCACTGCCTCAGAGCAAATCGCTTCGTTTCTTCTGGGCGTTGTTCGCGAGGCCGCTTCGCTTGTCTTCTCATTGTTGCCGGCTCTTTCTGCCTCTGGCCCAACCGCTGCGAGGCGGTTGCAGCGGGCCGCCACCGCCGCGCGCTCTACCCGATCCTAGAACGATTGTACTCGGAGCTGCTGTCTGTTTTGTCGGAGGAGCTCTTCTTCCTCGGTGAAGAGAAATTTCTTCGGCACTGGTCTTGCCCTTTTGTGTCGGTCTATGACGGACGAGTGAAACTTGTCTTTCGGCTGGCCTGGTATTGGTAGGCTGATCTGTCGATGCGCCGGCAGAAATGGCATGCCAACATGTAAATATGCAAAATGTACATATTTATGTTTTATTTGTGTCTCTTGTTTACCTTGAAGTATCTTTTGTGGTAGTGTTTGTGTGAACCATCGAATCTACATGTTCTTTCAACGTCATCTCATATCCATGTTCATGTAAATGACGTATGTTTTGTCATCATCGTCAGAGTATGTCTAAGAAGGAAATGCTCTGTTGAGTGTTGTTGACGTTTGTGGCGATAAATGTTTTCTAAACAAAATTGGCAGATCCCAGGTACAGTGGGAATCAAGGATATGCGAAGCACGAATGAGGAAGGTGTATATGTCACTTTAAAATCAGCACAACGTTACGATGCTGAGGTAAATAACGCCACACATGACTTCCGTGTCGTAATTATCATGTCTAGATGTGTCGTTTACCTTCGTCCTTTACTCACGTCCCGTGATACCAAATTTAGTACATGTGGTGCTGGCGAAACGGCTGCATGCACCCTATGAGCGTGGTTTGTTGTCATGTTCTTACGTGGCACGCGTGTCAGGATTATCGTGTTTGCGCCAGTCATAATTTGTCACCCACTGACGTCGCGTAACACCAAATTTGGCTTTAGTGAAGCTAGCAAAACGGCCAAGAGCGCATCATGAAAGGCCCAATATAGTCTAATGTAGAGTTGACGCGCGCGCACGCTGGGCACAGCGACGCTACGTTAGCAAAACGCGAGCACTTTATAGTCTGACACCAGGCGCGACCAGCATCCGTCGGCGCGTCCCGTATGCAACCGGCGCAAAATGCGACTTGCTGTATTTCACGCCGATGTGTTACCCAGACTACACTGCGTCTCCCTCTTTTCGTGACGAAGGGACGCCAGACGCGCTGAAACGCGCATGCGTCGAAACAACGCAGCGCGGCCTTAGACTGTGAGTATATGGCAGGACCGGCGCCGGGCGTGGCAACGCTGGCGTGACGCGACGAAATGAACGCCGACGAGCACGCACACCGCATCGAAATGTATTGGTGCCTTGACTGTGACATGTATTCATGTTCTCACATGACACGCATATCATGATTATTATGTTTGCGCCAGTCGCATACCTTCGTCATCCATTGGCGTCACGTAATACAAAATTTGCTAGCGAAACGGCCGCGAGCGCATCATGACTGTGGCATGGAGTCATGTTACATGACCTGTATGATGTGATTATAATGTTTGGATGTGTCATTTACCTATGTCGTCCGTTCGCGTCATGTAATAACGAGTTTGGTACATGTGAAGCTAGCGAAACGGCCGCCAGCGCATCATGAGCGTAGCATGTAGTCATGCTGTTACATCACACGCATCTCATGTTTATCATGTTTGCACCTGTATCATACCTTCGTCATCCATTGACGTCCCGTAATACCGAATTTGGTGTAAGTGAAGCTAGCGAAAAATCCACCAGCGCATCATGAGTGTTGCATGTAGTCAAGTTCTTGCATGACACGCATCTCATGATTATCAAGTTTGCACCAGTCACATACCATCACACTCCATTCACGTACCGTAATATCGAATTTGGTATATGTGACGCTTGTGAAACGCCCACGAGCACATCATGATCATAACATGTAGTCATATTGTTACATGACACCCGTGTCATGATTTGCATGTTAGGGTCTGTCGCTTGTGTTCGCCATCCAATCATGCCATACCATACCAGTTTTGCAACATGCCATGCGAACGAAACCACCGCAAGAGCTGCAGAACCATGAAATACATTTCATGATTTTCATGTTATGTCTGGTAAAATATGTTCTTCGTACAGTCATGCTATGCCATACCAAGTTTGGTATTGTTACCATTATGTAAACGGCGAGGACAGCTAAAAGTCATAGGCGGATAGATAGATAGATAGATAGATAGATAGATAGATAGATAGATAGATAGATAGATAGATAGATAGATAGATAGACAGACAGACAGACAGACAGACAGACAGACAGACAGACAGACAGACAGGCAGACAGGCAGACAGACAGACAGATAGATAGATAGATAGATAGATAGATAGATAGATAGATAGATAGATAGATAGATAGATAGATAGATAGATAGATAGATAGATAGATAGATAGATAGATAGATAGATAGATAGATAGATAGATAGATAGATAGATAGATAGATAGATAGATAGATAGATAGATAGATAGATAGATAGATAGATAGATAGATAGATAGTCGCCGAAGTTCGCTAAAAAATGCTTCGTATTCAAAACCGTTTCAGGGACCCTTTAAGGAGCTTAGCCTCTAGAAACTACGAAATACGAAGCGCGCGAAGTATGAAATAGAGGCGTGCTCACATGCCGTTACTCCGACACTTCCAAACGAACTTTGATGCAAGTGTACACGGCTGCAAGTGTTTCTCGTCAATATGGAAGCATAAACTGAAATGAAGATGGCTATATTTGACATCCGTTATTTAAAAGGTATACGTTGAAGATGTAACTGGTGTAGAAAAGTTCTATGATAACACATATGTATTAACATCAAAGCCAGAAACCTACAAAAAGTCTCCATATAAACTTGGCCAAGTACTCCAGCCATTTTTCAGCACCCCGGAACGTGCACCTCCGTTCAATCATTGCTCAGGTCCTTCCTCAGTTAGTCGAATCAATCTTTCGCCTTTTACTAAAGATTGCCGTGGGGAAGGACAACTAAATGAGCCTATAGGCAAATTTTTGGGAGGCCTTGCCCGTTTGGGCGAGGCCTACTGTACAAATCGAAAAGTAGAATTTGATATATCTGCTACCTTCGACCCGCCGTTGGGTTTTGCGGTCGTGACAAGTTCCGTTGCTTGACTACACACCCGAAGGCCATGGCAGCGCTTCGTTTCCGCGACACTCATGTCCGGAATCGCTCTACCATTGTGGCGCACTTGCTACTGATTTAAAGGGCCACTCGCCAGGTTTGACAATTTGAGCTGACTAGTGCAATTCGTACATGGGGCGTTCGCAATCACGTCTACCAAAATGTGCACTGCTATGCCCTGCGAAAATGGGTCAAATTTCAAGATGAACGCTGCTCCACTTCCTTTCGCGGGCGCGCACTCAGAGAATAGAAGACACTTTAGCTGGGCACACGTAACGAGCCTACGTACGCGGCACGATACGTTGCGGACGCTGCATGCGAAGCGCTCAACGATACCTTTAGTTCACCGTATTGACTGTACCGAGATACGTTTGGTTCAACAAGACACATGTTATTAGAAATAAGGGCCAAACCTCATAAGCGCGAAAATGCACGCGACAGCGACGAGCGACGCTATGAGCGACAAAACAGGGCGTTCGCGCGACGTGTCGCGTGCTCGTTTTCGCGCGATCGCTCGGTTCTCCAGATTTGGAAACCGTCGCTCATCGCCCGGAAGTGCTGGGCTGAAGCAGCCAATAGCGAAATACCGGAAAAGACAAAGACTACATAGGTGCACGTTACCCTGCCCGAGTCACGTATGCGCAACAAGAAATAACGCAATGTTTATTACGCATGCGCATATAAAAAATGCTGCAAGGCAATAATAAACACTTTCCGTTCCATTACACAACAATATATCTTATTTTCAAATTGGAAACCGCTCGCTACGCGGTTTTCTTGGTGCGAGTTGACGGCCTCATGCCAGCAACAGTCGAATTCGCTCGCCGAAGCCGTCGCGTGAATGAGGTTTGCCTGCGCTAGCGACTGATCGCGCGACGCCGATCTACGTCGCGTCGCTCGTCGCTGTCGCGTGCATTTTCGCGCTTATGGAGTTTGGGCTTAAGCCACGGTCGCGACGCTGATATCGGTGTCGCTCCTCCGCTCTCCTCGCTCGCTGCAGCTGCGCGCGCACCCCTCTCTCTCGCGCGCCCGCCTTCTCTCTCAGTCTCCCGTCGAGAGCGGGTCGTGAGGGGGAGTAAAGTTAAAATCCGTTGGCATTCGCCAGTGAGTTAACGTAAACTCCCCCGTGTGATCAAATTGCGATTCCCAGGAACCATTACACCATAAAGGCACCATAGTATGGTTAATAAATATAATAGTGCGAATTAATAAATACCCCTCATAGCATCACCCCGTGTATTCGCACTTAACCATGTTCACCCTTGGAGAAATGCTTGGGAGTTTTTGTTACTTGAAGATAATAAACTTTACATAAATAATGAGACGCAATACGAGAATGTGCGCGTCTTTTTTTAGGGGCGAAGCTCCTTAGGGCGTGGGCTGTGCGTCCCCTGTAGCCTGTATGTAGCCACCTCTAGTTTAGTTCTTGCAGTGTTCACTAGATGGCGGTACCGTCCCCTGTATGTAGCCACCTCTAGTTTAGTTCTTGCAGTGTTCACTAGATGGCGGTACCGTCTCCTGTATGTAGCCACCTCTCGTTTAGTTCTTGTAGTGTTTACTAGATGGTGGTACTTGTAGCTGATGATGAAAAGATGCAAGATGTTATAAACTAGAAAGCGGTACTTGTAGTTGATGAAAGACGCGAGATCTTATAAAATAGGAATGATGTCACATATGGCGCGTGTCATTGGTTGAAGGCAATCGTTCGATTTAGTGCGGCGACGTACGCTAGGGGGAGCGTTGTAATAAAATCCGTTCGCTGTTGGCGCGCGCTCGGAGTCGCCGGATGGATAAGGCTGCACAGCGGAGAGAGCGCAAGGCGGCAGCAGCGCGCGCTCGCAGACAGAATCCCGATGTGCGAGCGCGCGAGGCAAGGGACATCGCAAGCCATCCATCGTCTAAGAACAAATAAAAGTTGATTTGTGTATATACACACACAGCGTTTCTCACGTCTTTACATGATGATCGACTGGGCGAATTACACGGAATATTCACAGTTTACCGATGAATCCCTCCGGAGCTTCGCCCATTCATCATCATTCACCCCGTGAATATGCCGTAATTTTTTTTCTTTTTTTCTTGTGAATCACAGCGAGAATGGGGCTAATAAGGTGGCGTTTCGCATGCGTTTCTGTCCCCGCGGTCAGCGCATCCAGCAGACGACAGGTCGTTGTCACCGGGATCTTTGTTCTGCTGTAGAAAAATCCCAAAATTAATCAGGGCGGTGTTGATGAATCAGGGTGGCAGGCCTTGTCAAAAAAGTTGCGGTGAATCAGGGCGGCAGTTCGAGCAAGAAAATCGGTGAATGGTATTCTGGAGGCACTGCGTTAGAGTTCCTCACGCGTGCAGTGGAGGCAAACGAGCGCATCAAGCCACGTCACACGTGAGACATGAGCGCTATCTGGCAGTTATCTTGGAAAACGAAGCGCGCGCGCCCACATCGAAGGTGATAAGGTGTAAAACACAAGGCGACGGGTAGGTGCAACTACCGTGTCGTCTTAGTAAAGCATTGCCTTTTTGCGCAAGCGTTGCATGGTCAGCACAACGTGATAAACGCTACGGTCCTTAGAATTACTAATGTATGCCTTTTCTAGTTCGAAACACGCATGCAGAATATTTACGTGTTGTTATGGTGCCTCTAATATGCACAATAATTGCTTTTTAATTGACAATCGCACAAGTATGAACGCTGAATCTTGAGCAATATTGGTGAGCGCTGCAGATGGGGTCTGCCGTTTGGAGTATCGTTTGGACACTTTGGTGCCGTTTAGGGTACCGTTAAGGGCGGACAGACAGACAGACAGACCAAAATGTTTGCATCGAAGGTCCCCAAGAAAGGCTAAAAAACTGTGGACTGTCTTTACATTGACAGATGGTAAGGGACGACTGAAGGCAAAGAGGCAGCTGATATTGCTACATGCATATTTCGTTAACGTAAAAATACCACGAGAAAGAGACGGCGCTCGGGTCAGTGACGGAAGTCTGAGAATACAGCTTCCCAGTCCGGACAGACACCGTATTTCTGACAGACTGTTGTCAGCATCATCACCGCCTAATGCATCACAGTCGGAGAGGAATACTTGAAACAGGCTCCCAGCTCCAGTCATTAATTTGGCGAACTTCCTCGGTGGCCTGAAACAATATCTTCTTTCTTTGTTAAAGATAGAGTACATTATAAATACTTCGCTACGTGTGTACGAATTATATATTTTAGGCTCATTATGTGCAATTACTCTGACACGGAAGTGCTGTACTACAATGTAGCGAAGTCCTAGCTATTTGTCTCGTTCAGCTCATTATGTGCGTATTTTGCAGTTCATTAGACATATCTTGTCTGCTAGTGAAGGTTTATTAAATATCACTACTGCATACTTTCTTCAACATCTCACTATCTTCTTAACGCATCTCTATATATCCCTTACATTGTTTTTCGGGACCATAATGCATGTTGGTTCTTGGGCATTAAATTGCTTTTTATTGATCTTAGAAATGAACGTTGACATTTTTTTCTTCATTGCAAATGTTACAACCACTGTCTTTTTCTCTTCTGTTTTCATTCGCGCTAGAATTATTAAGGTAACCTTCTTTCTCGGACTTATAACTAGCCTTTCAATACAGGTGTGAAAACTGTTTCTTACCTGTATATCCGATACAAAGTAACAAACAGTTCGTTTTTGTTTTTTGATCCGGAAAAAAAAAAGCGCAGATGTATTGAATGTAGCAGTGGATGTCTCCTTGCCTGCACTACAATTGCGTACTCATTGAGCGCCTGCGCGTATTGCACCGCTATGCCCCTCATCGTCCACAGATGCCTCGGAAAAAACGTACAAGTCCTCTCCGTTTTGATATTCCTCATAAGTGCGATGCGTACTCACCTCAACAGTATGTCAACTCCATCAACTCAGTGCTCACTGCAAGTTCTGTATTCCTTGGAGGCAGTCCTTCCCAGCATTTTCTTTATTGAGACTACACCGTGATTGCGCAACAAAGACTTGCCCCCGAGGTTTCAGGCCAAGTGTAAAAAGCATTTTTTTTTAATTTTGTTGTTACTGTTGCTTGCGAGGATGGCAAACTTTCCTAATGCTACGTAGAACAATGTCAGTGGATGGCGCTTAAGTATACAGTAGATGCTATCCCAACGTGTCTCTATCATGGGAATACAAATGTGATGTTTACAAATTCAGGTATAAAGCACTGCAACGACAATAGACGCCTCACCAACATTACGCCAGCACAGTATATTTTTCCAAAGCAGTTTAGTGACATGGAGTGGCTCTGTAGTAGAATAGTTGATTGCCATACAGAATGCTCGGGTTCGATTCCTGGTGGGACCCTGACATTTATTCTATGCATTCGTCGGGTCAACGCTGCCGATGTCCGTTTTCTTAACGCTGTCGCATTTCAATTACCCATGTATATCTTCACTGTTCCTGGATTGCTGGGCTGGGCTCCATGCCCAACTCAGCAACCAATTTTCAGTCGTCTTTACCTTACTTTCTCTTGCGAGCTTATATCAGGTCATTACAATGCCCTGCAACATTGCGATACAAGGTTATCTACAACGTACCGTTACTCCTTATTCGAGGGCCGAGAAGCTAGCTTTCCTGTTATGCTCACTAGTCTAGTGGCTGTGCGCGCTGCTTACTGAAAGGTAAAGGCTACGAAGTTATCGCAGCGTATTGAAAACACGGAGAAGCCCCAAATGATGTCTTTCTACTTCACGCCTTTTTAGTAGGCCATGCTGTTTTACTGAGAAGGGGCTGTTTCTGTTCTATACAGTAAACTCTCACGTGTACGAACGTCGGTTTAACGAATACTTCAGAAGGACAAAGTTTTAGAAAAATCCCGGCGGTTTTCTTATCAATTCTACACAAAAAATCTTTCATTTAAATGAAATTCTATATAGTGAACATATCCATTCAACGAACTCTATTTGCGGACCCGGGCTCATGTTTTAGACCAATTTAATGAAGTTTTTCACTCTGCCATGCATACCACCCCAGAGCAACCTATTGATTGACGGTGCAACAACATCGCTAGTGCATGCAGCGCCTCCGAGGCAAAGCGGCCGTGCGAGAGACAAAAACGAGCCACATGCGTTTCAGCAGCTGGGCTGAACTATCAGATTAGGGAATTTTTTTCTAGTGTTCTGAAAGCCAAAGAAGAAAAATGCAACAAATAAGTTCTTATGGTTGAGCCACGTTCAAATCCTGTATCACTAGCCGAAAAAGTTGCAAGAATTCGTGCCACAGCAACAAGCTGTGTCAGAGCTAGTGCTCAGAAACATTGACTCTCTAGACAGATTTCAGTAGAATGGAAAAATCACCACCATTTTAAAAACAAAGTGCATTTCACATCGAAAGAGTTGGAACGTTGGGCGAGCTGGTGCTTTGACAAAGAAACCATCGTGAGAGCAAAACTAAACACAACACACAAGAAGGAACAAACAAGGCTAGTTTGCGCCTGCCCTCGTCTGTTTCTTCTTGTGTGTTGTTTAGTCGCACTCTGACAATGGTTTCTATGCATTTCACATGTTTGTCTTGATCTCTGCTGTGGCTCATCTTTATTTGTTAGACACAATATTAGTTAGTACTAATATACAATGATGCCAGTGCCCCAAACGCCATAGTTGCTGCAGCGACATGGAATTAAGGTGTACACTATGGATGTATATTGAAAAATCGCATGACTAACTTGTGTGTGCAATGAGTATATAATGCAAGCCTAACTTCCTATGAACTTCGTTGATTTGATCATCACTAAACACTATGACGATGACAGGAGCCATTTGAAAGGCCAACAAGTAGTTGTGTGTGAGCACGGGTATATCTGGGCAAGCGGTATGAAGAAACGGAATCCTAATCCCCCCATAAGACTATTCCCCACTTTAAATAAAGAATCCCCCTCCTCCTTCCGAAAAATTCTGTATTTTAACCTTCGTGTACCTCCCTAGCAGACTGAAAAATTCATCCACAAGGGAAGTTGTTTCCTGAGGCTTCAGGAGGCACCAGGCCAAATGTGCGCATACTTGTTTAAACATATATATTATGAAGTCTTGGTAGTATTGGCTGCGACAGCGTTTATTTGAGGAAAGACCTCGCAAAATGAACGGTCAGAGCCAGCACACAGACGATGACGATGATGATGACCCAGAGTGGCAATGAGGGCAAAGAGACAAGCGGATGATGGTGATTATGGTTATGCAGGGATGAGGACGATGTAAGTTACAAATGCCCACACTAATTCCCCCCACTTGGAAGCGGACACCCTGGCCGCCGTAAGTCAAAGTGACGGGGAACGTCGCGTGAAAGGTTTCATGCGACAAACGTGGACAATCTCTGTGCTGCGGTAGCGGCGGTCTGTTGGGGCGACGAGTGGTGTCACACGATAATTAACCGGCGAAGTCTGTTCTAAAACAATGTATGGCCCGATGAAGCGTGGTTGGAATTTGTCACAGAGACCAGGAGTGCGAATAGGTGTCAAAAGCAGCACCTCGTCACCAGGTTGGAAAGACACAACGCGGTGGGATTCGTCATAGATGATCTTTCGCTCGTGCTGTCACGCTTCAGTATTGATGCGAGCCTGATGGCGAGACTGGGCCAGGCGGGAAATGTATTCTTCGCTAGAAGACTGACATGAATTCCCATGGCTGCTAAAGAAGGAGACGTCGAGAAAGGTAGCCGGGGTGCGTCCGTACACGAGGTAAAACGGTGAGTAGCAAGTTATTCGCTGAACAGCGGTGTTGTAAGCGAATGTCAGGAATGGTAAAAGAGTATCCCAGTTTTTGTGGTCGGGTCGGACATAAACGGCTATCATGTCTGCAAGGGTTCGGTGAAATCTTTCTGTGAGACCATTTGTCTGAGGGTGGTAGCTTGAAGCTGTCTTGTGAGTAGTTCCAGAAGCGCGCAGTACTTCATTTACAACTTGTGACAGGAACACTTTGCCGCGGTCACTAAGCAGTACACGAGGAGCCCCATGACGCAGTATTATTGCGTGAAGAATAAAGTCTGCAACTTCCACAGCTGAGCCTGTAATAACAGAGGAAGTCTCAGCGTAGCGTGTCAGGTGGTCCACGGCAGTCACTATCCATCGTTTGCCAGCAGATGTGACGGGGAGAGGCCCGTAAAGGTCAACACCTACAACCTCGAACAGCATTGAAGGGCACAGAAGTGGCTGTAGAGGTCCAGCAGGTGCCGACGTGGGGAGTTTACGACGCTGGCATGGGTAGCAGGAACCGACGTACCGAGCTACAATATGTTAATTTGTGCATAAGATATAAACAGCTGCTCAACAATGAGAAACAATATTACAGGAAAAATTTTAAAAAGTGTTCTCAGCAGAAAGTGTATAGAAAGTTTATAGTCCACCACTAGCCTACATATAAATAGTACCATCTGAAATGATAATACGTATTATACTACTGCAGTGATGACATCACATTGTGGTGAAGCATAGGCCTTTAATTCATTATTCACTGTGCTGCATTCATACATATATCTATATATCATAATAGCAATAATGACGGTTGTCCTTGTAATATAACATATTGCAGAGAGTAAACATGCCAGCAAGAAAGATTAGCTTTGCTAAACAGATCTGCACAGTCGCAATCACAGTGTAGAAAGGTAGAAATCCCCCAAACATTTGCAGCTGCTTTAATGGAATCTCAGAAGCAAACATATTAGTATGCCTTACAGGCACTGCACCAAATAAACGCGTATCACGAACCACTGCCCCTCTTCTTCTCTTGCTATGCATGCACAGGTACCTGCGAACAGAGCTTGAAGCACATCTAATGTGAGCAATACAGTGCAACCGACACCTCACTCAACTCTACATCTTTTAGTTCGCAGGTATCCCAAGTTCACTACGACAAGTCCTCCGTACTTTGTGGGGTTAACTGACAACTTAGACAACTCCAATCACTGTGAGAGATCTACAATATCGAATTGTGAAGTCAGAAGCTGAAAGTGCACAGCCTTTTTGTAAGCACACAAAGTGTGTAAAGTACATGCAAACATAGCCATTACTATATGAACACTGGGATAAACAAAAGCAGGGCTACACAGATATTGATTAGTGGCGACCCGAGAAGGGATTTTTTGAGGAGGCCTATGTGGTTTAGGGTGGGAGGCTGCACAATTCGGAAAGGTAAGTGAGCGTACAACTTTACCGATATTTATGTTAATCCATCAGCTTTTGCAGGAACAGAATCTCAATCCGGCGGAATTTAAATGAAAGTGCAACAGATAAATTGTGTGCCAGATGCGTATTCAAGTTGCAGGCAGATAGGCAAATCGAATAGTGCCAGAAGGTATTCAGTGCAATTAATGTTTCTGAGGGCTATTATGTGCTCCATCACGATTATTAACTATACTGCTCAGGATGCAAGGATGTAAGCCATGGAATACCATGAAGAGGAGCTAAAGAGTGGTGCACAGGAACAGACAGCAGCACTGTTCTGCCCTAATCAACAGAACCAAAACACCTGGCGTCTTATTATATATAGCAAGGCACAATGATGAAATCGTGATTTGAAGGAAATTTTGACTCTTCATGCCCAGATAACTGAATGACAAAGAAATAAGCTGTAATCGGAAGTCACAAATATGGTCATACAGAAAAATAACATGACCTAGACACAGAAGTTAGCGCTAGCACATGTGATGAAAGAATGCTATTTTAATACAGACAATGGCTTTCACAGTTTACTGCGGTTCATCGTCGCACTCTATGTAAGTCCATGCTTGGGTCTTCGGTTCCAGCATCGCCGAGCGAGCAGGCTGCACTTTGCATGCAGCTCAGTTAGAGGATTGCTTTACGCATTGAAGAAAATGGGCGGGAATAATATGTGTAAATAGCACATTCATACAACTGATGGTCAGCGTGGCTTTTCACCAATATTTTTCTTAATACAAAAGTGGGAGCGAAAGTAGTGTTTTGTTCGCACACCGTGGTCAACTTCTAAAGTGCTACTCCATTATATAAAAGCACTGCACTCTCCTTAAGTGCCACACAAAACAAAGAAATTTGTTTTCTACAACGACCTGCGCCAGGTTGTGCCCTATCACTTGAAGCCACACACAGGATCCCTTCTCATTAGTTTAAATGTGCACACTGCATAATTAAGTTGTTTTACACACTCTGTAAATTCCATCGGTCTATTTTACACACCTGCAACCTTGCCTTGTAATACCTATGTGTACCTGATGCAAGCATCTACAGATTTGCTAATAACTGTTCCTTAATGATGAAATCCATGCCGCGAATAGGCAAGCCCGCCAGCCTAATCTTGTGAAGACAAAAGGAAAACAACAAACACATGGACTGGCTGAAGTGCTGTCACTATTACGTGTCTACTTCATGTGCAAAGGCTGCAATAGTGCCGTCAAGTCCAAGTATCGCTCTACATTGCAGAGCTAATCAGAAATCGGTGCAGTTAATAAAGGGAGAGCCAGGAAGAGAGGCCTACCAAGTGGACAAGCATATTCACAATCAAGGGCACTAATAGGAGAAGATGAGAGGGACTTGACTATTGGCAGAGAATAGGTCAGACTCGTATAACCTGTTTATTTAGCTTGAGAAGCTTCGTGAACAGATGGCCGAAAATCACTACACTTGCACGGTCAGAAACTGTGGACAGAGAAGGCTATATTATAGTTCCGAGTTATTGGTAGTGACACTATCACCATAACTTAAAATGAGCATTTTGTAAACGAATGTAAACACAAAACCAATGCAGTTTAACCAGCTTTGCCTACTTCACAATGAACTAACTTGGCTGATCACCGATATTATTTTGACCACATTGAATTCTATACTATTGGCTGAAGGCATACTCAATTGCTGGTGCAGAGTATGAATGTCCGAGAGGGTTTATCATACAGTTGTAGCTTGACTGCTTTCCTGGCTGCTACTTTTCTCCGCAGAGTAGTCCGATTACCTTTTTTTGGGGGGTGGGCTGATATCTGGTTCCTTATTTGGCCACCAAGCCAGTCGCAATGTCCCAGCACTACGTAAACAGCGTTGGCCGATTCACTTTATTCTCTTCTAGCAACTATGTATTAAGAATCTCGCATCGTACAGGGCAGCTAACGAAATTGCAAGAGGCAGTGTGAAACTACAGAAGTGTGAGCAATGAGGCACAATCACCAGAAAGCTGTGCGAGATGGCGAATCTATGAAAGTAATTTGCAGATCATGTGTGGCTCGAACTACGCACTCTAGCTTTGCCATACAACTTGAAGTGAGTGTGTATCAGCAAGAATGTACTTTAAGAGCAGCTCGGGAGATACTTACGATCAGGCAACTTGTGCTTTAAAACTACCGTAAGCAAGTGCTTAACTATAAAAATGCACTTGCATCACTCGCAACAGACTGCAGAGAGAAGGGAACTACGATCACAGCCCAAAGAGCAGGGAAGCTACGCAGTGTCAACCTTTCAAGTGTCACAAACCACGAGGCATTAGCAGCTTCCTACTGCAGCTGCAACAGCTGAAATGACTACTTAGCCTGCCGTGCTGTTGGGCCAACCAACAGGAGCAAATCAGGTCACCCAGGTTTGGTACGCCGCGGTTTTTTTTTTGCACCATCCACATCTCCTACCCTCTGCACAACAAACGATGCAGGGGTCCAAGAACGATCTACCCAATCATACAGCCTTGAATAACTTGCGAAAGAAATGCTTGTAGTTTGTAAGCGAAAAAGAGCTAGATTGGTGGGGGTGCACTCCAGCATAGCGACCGATTTCGTCTGTGCCTTCAGGATTGCTTGTTCTAGCATGCCATAGTGACAACAGCTACACAATGTGCATGTCTACACCCCTATATTTTTAAATGATCGGCTAAGTAAGCTGGCAACTAGCTACTTTTCTTGCTACTTTGAGACACTTTGTACGTACTCTACACGCTGCAGATCTGGAAACCCTGCATGACGACCAGCGTCAATCTACAGTGCAAGTGCCCTGCCGATTAGTTCTCCAGCGCTCAATAAATATATTTTTAATAGCAAATTTAAGCAAGGCGTACAAACACGGACATGACAACCAAAACATGTCCAAATTACTTTGCCTCTCACCACTACCGCCACATTTTTTTTCTACAATATGCTACTAACTCAACATACGGTCGTTCTCGCCTTTTTATCCTTCTACATGAAAAATAGTCATTGTCCAACATCCGGTTATGACATCAATGCACTTCGAAAAGTTGATTCATGAATATGCATCACATTTCGAAAGCAGCTATTTGCCTTTATTTAACAGGACTATTAAAATGCTTTCATTCTACAGGGCCTTTACACTACACAAAATGCAGCTCTTCAAGCCCTGCGCGTGGCTACTTATAATATTACTTTATGAAACGTACTTTTCTTTGAGATTACATGCTCCCAAACACTGTCATGTTGGTAGCTATAAGCTTGAGCACATACACGCACAAAAAATAGCTGTGGAACACAGAACATGAAGCTGTGTTCCACAGCTTCAAGCTGTGTTTTAATTTTTCCCTTCAAAATGCTGAATCATAGGCTCCTTCGGCAAACTGGGACGTGCCTTCAACTATCGAAAATTGAGTATTGGGCTGAAAGCAAACAGGAAAGCTAGCCCCTATTTCAAGCAATAAAGTTGTCCGAAAGCAATTTGAAACTTTATTGCATGGAAAGCAAAAGCATCAACTTGATATAATTAAATAACACACTGACAAAAATTCAGAATGGTGTCACCTCTGGTGGTGTTTTAAACAAAGCAAAAATGTGCCTAGACACAATACAAACAATCAAAAAAATAAAAAAAAACATTTGTACAATGTTGTTAATGTTGTGTTCATATGAGCACACTACATCATTCCAACCACCTGTCTTGCAAGACAGTAGCTTGTACAGTAGGGTGTACAGTAGCATATACGGTAGCTTAGACTTCTGAAAGTGTCTTCAGAACCATTCTCTATCAGTAGCTGTGTAGTAATGCCACGAAGGTTTGTGTAGACACAATTCTTTCATCCAGACACTGCTTCACGACAGTTGTGCTGCCCACTTAAATATGCCACAACTTTCCATTATTTCTGAAACAAAAAAGGTGTTTTCCTTAACACACATCACACCTGCGTGTACTTCACTTCCATTAAACTCTGAAGTTTTTACAACATGCAGTGCTGCTGCCAAGTATGCTCCGATTCATTAAAACTGAGGCGTAAACCATTTTTAGACATTTGCGTAAACAGTTTCTCACCAGAGGTACATGTCGGGTCATGTTGGACCTAGATTCAATTCAGGAGAGGTCATTTGCATCCCAGCACAAAAGTCAGCTAATTTTGTGTGAACGTTTCAGTTTCGAAAAGGGTTTCGCCTCATGGCACGGTAAAAAAACTTGGGATGCTCAAATATGAATTTAAACGCACAGCATGTAGGGAGCCCAGCAAGCATGCATAACTACAACTATCTCGACTCCACTAGCTGAACTTGGCTTTCTGGTTGCCATAGAAACAAGACAGTCTTAGCAGGGCCACCAGAATACTTGAGCGTGCTGTTCCGACTGTTCATAAGAGTTATTCTGTTAAACTTTACTCGTGATAAGCCAGACATATTGTAATAGTATTTATTGTAGGAGCGGATTCAATCCACTGTTCTATAAACACTTGGCGTGAAGTCAAAAATGAGAAATTTCGGCAACTCTTCCTAGACTGTTCTGAGCCAGTTATTATTTTTTTCTTCATCAGTAATGATGCCTGAACACGGAAGAGGCCATGAAGAAAGTCGCATAGCAGATTCAACATACAAATAGAGCATATCATTAAGAGAAACTGAGCTTGTTCACAACTGTCTACTAATCATAGGCACTCACGTGCAGTTAACACGAGTAAACGCTATAATACGGTTCGAACATCTAAACTAGGGCATGTAAAGACTTGGATGTTTTTGTGCGTGCAGTAATTGCGCAGCATTTGTGACACTATGAGGTGTGCCAAAACAGACCACAGCTGTCAAAAATGATCTGTACAGCCAAAGAATGTCCCTACTGTAACCTCAACGAAGTCATCAAAAAAACCAGGTACTCAATGCAAAGCAGAAGTGTACGCAGCAATGTTGTTAAGTTATTTTAGCCCCCAAATACAATGAAAAACAGAAATGACAAATAAACCCAGAAAGGTGGGTCAAGAGGTTGTCAATACCATAATACAATTTCGTCAACTCTGGACACAACTCAAGCAGCAACAAATATTATTCTCTCAGAAAACCGATTATGTGCAATACAGTTCAAGCTTTTTGCCAAGCAGGAAACAGCGGGAAGCTTTCCAACTGTTTCTTAGATAAATATTTAGCCTGTGGTCGACTTTATACAAGTGCTTTCACCAGCAAGCACCAGACTAGCAAACATGGTCATGCATGGCTTAACCTAGCAAGCATTCCATACAAAAGAAAAACAAAGACCATCATCCTTACTCAACTCCTACCCTTACCATTTAAAACAGCACCCTCAGAGAAGTTTTACAAAAGTCCTGAACATTGCAGTGAACTTACACGAGAGAAGGTCACGGGTTCAATCCTGGATGCGATGGTTGCATTTCGATGGAAGCGAAATGCTAGAGGCCTGCATTCTCTCCGATGTCGGCGCATGTTAATAAACACCCTATGGTCCCTCTACTACAGCATCTATCATAATCGTATCGCAGTTTTGGGATGAAAAACCCAGATAGTATTACTAAACTCACAAAAAAGGGGACAGCTTATCATGATGTACTTTTTCATGTTGCGCTACTACAGTATCTCGTTATGCTCATTAAGTCAATACTGCTCAGTTAGTGAGATAGAGTATGTGATTGGTGCCACTGTGGGAAGCTTTATTACTGTTTATTCTGCACCTTCTGTACCCCTCACAACAGTTCATTTGCACAGTGCTTTTTTTCACGGATCTCTCAAGAACACCACTATAAAATGTGTCCACGCACATTAGCTAGTCCAGAAACCTGAAAGGTGAGGCAATGACTGACCAAAGAAGGTGCACACAATATCAACTTTTGCTCTTCCCAACTGCAGCAGCTTCCATAAGCAAACACGACAGACCAGTGGTCTAACACAAGAAGCGAGTCCTCACCATTACAAAAGCATTCTAAGCCAGAACATGCCACGATGCTCTTGTGCAGAGGCTGTACAGGTCTTTCCACAGCTGGCATCTCTAACCTTGCTGCCGATTCCTGCATGCAACGAAGAAGAGGAAAGCTCGTCCTCCTCCCGTGCTGCGACGAACCGTGTGCGTGTGGCAGATGGCAGCGACCTAATGGCAGGCACAGAGGAGTGTGCGTACATGGTATGCGTAGTGTCCTAGGTGAGTGGGTCACAAGTAGGAGCAGTCCATGTGCGAGGTACAGGCAGTCACCATGTTGACCACGACGGTACTGGCCAAGTGGTGTGCAAATCTTGCAGCAGCGGAGTGGAGGCGACAAGGGGAAAAACAGGTCTCGCCAGTGGGACTCCTCCTCTACTGGCTCTGAAGACCGCCGTTGTAGGCATAGTCGGCCTTGTTGTGCATGATCAGCTTGTCGTCCACAAAGTAGAAGCTGTCCGACCGGGTCTCGAATGGATTGGCGATCATCTCGTCACCTGCAGCATCAGGCAGATGGGTGGTGGTGACAATTGTGGATATGTTAGCCTCGTTTGTCATATGGCTTGCTCCTTCAGGTGTGAGACGTTTGCCATAAACACAATGGTCAGACATATACACAGAAATAAAGTACACTGACACACAGACAGTGCGTGGGCCGGATAACCGCTGGTCATTAGGGGAACTGCCAGGATTCCAAGAGAAGGCAAAAACGTGAGGGAGAGACAGAAAATTAGATGGGCAGATGAGATTAAGAAGTTTGCAGGTACAATTTGGCAGCAGAAAGCCCAAAACTAGGTTGATTGCCGGAACATAGGCCTTTGCCCTACAGTGGGTGTAATCAGGCTGCTGATCATGATGATGACACACTGACACTCAAAGAAGCAGCACCAATATGCACACAAAAATACAACGAAACGAGTTCGGCACACACCTAGATAGAAGCCATGATAGCGCATCATTAATCAACAACAGAAAGCGCATAGCTTATCACCATGATGTCACCGACCGGAGTAGCACATAAAAGCGAGGCCCACAAAATGAAACCCCTAGTTGGTCTTGCTTGGTTACTGATCTATTTACTCGCAATGCAATGAAAGGCACAGCACGACACAGCTTAGATTGCTTGTAGTATCACACAGTGAGGTTCGCACACTACATAATCACGATGACACAGGACAGATGAAGGTGAACCGCTCCTGCCAATAGGTGGCTCAACACAATCATGAAATTTTAAGAGAAATGTGACATTATAAGCAAATATATTGTGCTTATAGAACTGCAACAAATGTTTGACTGTAAACTAACTTCATGGGTTAAATTTTTTTTTACACAGGCCAATAACTGACTTTTTTTAGATTTATGAAAACCTGGCACATCTGTCAGGCGCTTATAAACAAATTCCACATGTCAAGGTATATTGTTCAAACTAATGTAATGCCCACATCTTAAACTGGAGAGCTAGAAATATTGACAACAAAATTTTCAGTGCAGAAGCAATCATGTACAGTTTACGATGCTATTCACCGAGATGTTTTGAGACGAAGTACTTTTGAATGCCAGTACTTTATATATGTACCACAGTCTAAGAACCTGCTAGTGAACAGAGTACTGCGACATTTTTAGGTAGCATGTAGAATGCCTAAATGACCTCAACTGTCCAAATTTATTTTATGCAGCATTGTACACCAGCATGTAACTAAAGTCCGAGAAGTTTTTCTTTGATAAACTATTGTTCTTTCAGGCATCTTCTTCATCCAGGCAAAGTACCTACACTGTCAAGGTCTAACCACGACTAATATCACTGGACTATTGTAATGCAAAAGCATTAGGTGCAGGTTTTTGTATAGAGTCAAGCTTGAGTGGACTAAAAGGAAATTTTAAATCGTTTGATATATAGATACTTTGAAATATAAAACGTGCTCATCCAAAGATAAACTGAAAACTTTGCATCTCTAAGAGTGTGTCAGTATTGTGAAAAGCAGGCGCATGACCAATCTATAGCTTGATGGAGATCTCAAGGGTGCTTCAAAGCTACGAAAGTTTCCACCAAGCTTGGCATATGTCTGTGCGCATATACTCACACGCAAAATTTGAGAATAAGGGGGGGGGGGGGAAGAGGAGTGTTATGCCAGTGGTGGTATGCCTTACTGCAAAGCACTTGGTCCTGTACACCCTATATAGTATTCAACACAGCTGTGTTGACTATGAAGAGATGTATAGCACAACATGGCTATACACCAAGTCAAGTAAAGCAAGTCCGTATGGAGCACACACAAAACCCTAGCTGCTCAAGGCATCCAGACTTTCGTGTGTTTGCTGATTTCCCCTGCATAACTCGCACTGCACCGTGTATCAAAGGCCCTGTTTAGCCACATCTGCCAAGAGCAGCCATTTTAAAACTGTGATGTAGAATAGTGCTGTGCTTTATGCATTAAATGTAGAGGTGAAGCGAGCAGACACCTCCATTTGTTAATGTATAACAAATCTCACAATGTTGAGAGGGTGTACGATGGACAGTGCTGTACCTCTGCCCATTGCTTGTTAAACGGTACACCTGTTTGTTAAGAACACATTTTTTCTAGCCCCATACAGGGATGTTTAAGCAGACTGTACTTTAATTTTATCCCATGAGATGAGGATACAGTTATTTCCTCAAGTTAGTAGTAAATTCAAACATTTTGTCACGTTGAATATTCGTACTCGCAAATGGTGCCCTGGTTGCACAAAAGCAGCTTGTTTGTTTTCAACATAGAAAATTGAAAATTCCTTACTTCTATGTATTCAGATGAAAGCTCCAAACTAAGCCTGCTATTGACTCTTATAGTGAAAAGTGCCAGACAGTGTTAAGAGAATACATTGCTTTAGCATTTAGTACTCAATAACCACAATCATATTGGAAGTGAAATCATACTGGAGTATTGAAATTGCCTTCCCAAATTTATTGCCCTTGAAAAAAATCCAGAAAAATCCAAGCTATCATTAAGTACGACCTTTGTTAAATGACCTTACTATGCATTTTTGTATTCATGTTTCAATTTTTTTTACCACTCTACGATAAAAATATTACACTTATCATGTTATGAGCACTACGATTACTTGTATTATCAAGTCCAGTTCTCTTTCTCTTTGTTCGATGTCATTTTTCTTTTTGTTATTATTTTCCCTCCATCACATCATTGTATTTTATGCCTCTTTACAGCGAAATTTGGTCGTGCAATTTTTTTCTTGCATGATCTGTGCTTTCTGTAATGCTGTTGAGTTTTTGCTTTCAGCATTTGCTGAATTATGCCTCATTTCGAATCCGTATTCTTCTCCCCCCCCCCCCTTTTTTTAATGCACTTTTTAGGGTCTTTAAGAGTTAATAAATGATCATGATATGGCAGGATTACTACGGTGGTAGACGCTTATGCGAGTAAACTGCATCAATAGTATATCATGTGATGATGAGGAATGGCTATGATATATTTGTGGTGGCAGGATACAAACTTGGGTGGTGCAACATGGTGCAAAACTATATAATCATGCAGGAATTATGCATGCAACACTCACACAAGTCCTGGGAGAGGGTGGGAAACTCGTAGATGTGCTCGCATGTGTTCTTGCTGTTGGGGATGCAGAACCCAAACTCAAAGTCAAACGTCTTGAGCAGCTTGTCCCGGAAAAAGTGTCGCTCGATCATGCGGAACTTGCTCACGGGCTTGCTCCCCACTGTGAACTCCACTCTGCGAGGCCGGTGATTAAAAAAGGTGAGACAGACAATACTGAAGACTATGCAATTAGTGCAGCTGTCACGAATGCACAGCAGATGAAAGAAAAACTGCAACGCACTCAAATGCAACACAAAATTATATAATGATAAAAGGCCTGTGTAGAATGATCAGCTCAGTCACAGCTTCAGCTCGCACAGCAACCTTCATGGAGCTCTTTGTAAACTCTCTTAGGCTCTCTGCTGCTGCACAATTGCAAAGTACTAACTACTCAATAAGTCATCATAATCTTACTAGTGAAGGGCCAGTTAAGTGCCTGTGATGCTATGTGAGCACCTATGTAGCTGCAACACACTGCTGCTGCTGTGGCTGTTGTGAATGATGAATCATAACCAGGGGCGTAACCGGAAGGTGGCACAGCGGGCCTAAGCCTTCCCACCGAAATTTTTTTTGCCATGGCATAGAGAGCGAAAAATGACAATTTTAAAGTGGTACCCCTCTCTCCCCCTGCCCCCCCCCCCCCTCGAAAAAAATTTTTGGCTGCTCACCTCATCATAGCAGAGATCTTTTTTTTTAATAATGGGAAAGCTTTAAACCACCTGTTCGTACAATTCACATGGTGGTGCCCAGTGCAACTCTATGCCTCTGCTACTGATATATCATCTTTTTTGAAGATGTTTCAAATAGTGGCAAGGCTCTGCAGTAGAATACTTGACCTCCAAGGAAAATCGTATGGCTTCGTTTCAGGCTAGAACATTTTTCGACAACTGCGGTATACACCACTGGCACCAAAACTGGAAGTTGTGAGATTCTGAAAGCTCACCCCGTGGCTTCTCTGAAAGCCACGTGGCTTCTCTAAAAGAGAGTGTGGCAGTCAAGATATGTTCAACGTGATCCGAACGTCAAACCAGGCATGGCTTGCCTTAAAAAAGTTTTGTACAAGCACATTGGGCCATTAGGGCAATCGTGAAAGTAGCTCCATGAACAGCTTCCTTACTCTATACCCGACGGTCTACCTTCATGCACAATCTGCCTACCTGGTAGCACGCTGTTTACGATTTGAAATGCAGTGACAAATATGTTCACAGTTACGCATCATACTATTTCGATGTTGTGCACTCAATTTCACTGTCATGCAGCTGCGCTTGTGCAGAGCAGACGACTTCACATGCCGCTAAAAGGGCCTTGCAACACTTTTTTATGTAGTCAAGGAACGAATTCCCTAAAGGAGCTTACTGCCTCCCGAATTCACTGCCACAAAAATGCATAGAATACTTCCAGCGCGAGCAGAGTAACAAATATTTGTCGCATGCGCAAATGCAATATCTCGTCTCTCGTCCCGACAAAAGCACTGGAAGCTAAGCAGGGGGGTATGGCATGAGCAAGGAAAATACTAGTCACGCCCACATCATGACTTTGAGCTTTTTTTGTTTTCTTTAAAAATGCAACCTTTCAGTGAGAATGCACGTGCACGCAGGGACAAGTCTCGGACTCTCGTGGCGATCCCTGCAAAGAATGAGCGCGCCATGTTAGATCAACCAATGCCCGATAGAACAGCTGTGACGAGTGATATTTGAGCTTATTCTAGCTTGCTTGTTCTCAGGAGCTTCGACTACCAAACAGTAGAACATTTTGATCAAAAGTGTTGTGGTAGGGCCCTTTAAGGGACCCTGCAACACTTTTTCAGCATGGTCACAAAACACTGTCAGTTGGTAGTAGAGGCTCCTAAGAACATGCGAGCCAAATATTATAGCGCAGCACGCTGCCAGGAGTTCGCAATAAATTCCAGGCGGCCTGGTGCGCTAAAACTTGCTTTCACTTCTCTCGACAAATGACAGAATAAGCTTAAATATCACTTGTCATAGCTGTTTACCAGCCATTGGCTGATTTGAACATGGTGCGCTCAGTCATCGCAGAGATCCCTACGATAGTCCGAGACTTGTCCACGCGTGCATGTGCGATTGCACTGAAAAGTCGCATATTTGGAAAAAAAAAAGTACTCAAGGTCACGGGGCACACGTGATGTATTTTATTTGCTCGTGCCGTCCCCCCTGCTTAGCTTCTAGTGCTTTCGTCGGGATGAGAGAAGAGAAAATGCAATTGCAGCATGCGACAAATCTTTGTCACTCTGCTCATACTGGAAGGATTCTTAAAATTTTTGCATTGTTGAATTCATGGGGCAATCTCTTTTAGTGATTTCATTTCATGGCTACTTGGAAAACATGTTGCAGGGCCCCTTCATAAGAACACAATTCTCTGATGGAATTGGAAAGCTCAAGCCTATCGGTGCATTGCCAGAAGTGTGGTTGTACGCCTGTTTCTCCATTCCCATATTGCCAAAATTTATGAGCCAAACACCGAGTGAGCTCATCAAGGTTGCACACATCTGTAAACATTTGCAAATATCCTTCATTCAAGCTTTAGAGTCTTTGCCCAACAAAGACGTCTGGGAGCAGAATGATGTGCCAAAGAAAGTGTAACAGCAATGTGTGCAAAGGATTTCCCTCTCTTTGACACATGCACTGTACAAATTCAACCTTTTTTTGTGTATGGTCTCGATTCTTTCAGTCTAAAAACTCGGTCAAAATCAGGGAATTTGTCCTGCCATTACCTCCCTTACATGATCGTGTCTTCCATTTTTTGTGCTGTATGTATAATAGATTCATATTCACAACTGACCCAACATACTACACTTCAAGTGTTTCTCTTCACATTGGCGTGGTGCTAGTATTATAAATGAGTGGATGAAAATATTTAATCTTCCACCTTAGAAACTTTCACAGAACAGATTCACCATGCCAGCATAGCAAGTACTATCATGAGCAGTATGAACGACAACATGTGAGCACGTGGGAAATAGCCTCAAACCCAGTGTGAGGCGATTCACCATAGCATGTTGAAAATCACATGGAAAGGGTGACACAGCCTCGCTTAAGTGTAGGCCCTATCGCCTCAGTAGTGTTTATATCGTCAGCCACTTGCAGTGATAAGGCAGGAAAACCACGCAGAGCACAAAAGTGTGCAGTCTATAGCTCTGCACAATACCGCTGATAATGTGTTCTTGCTCGTGTGAGTGTATAGGTGTGAGTAATACACAAAATCAAGATGTGTCAAAATGTAAATCGACAGCAGTGCTCTTTACTAAGCGCCAGCCGTACAAGAGGCGCATAACGTCAATCCGTTACCTGCGTCACACATTCCACATGTCCTAAGTGTGGTGAGGGTGACAACAGTTCCTGAATAAGTGTGGCCCTTTCCCCAGCATGTTTGCTGGTATTATTGTCCTAGATCTGTAAAGCCTATACTCAATTACAGGTCGAGCCACTCTAAGCTAGTGAAGAGAAGTATCGTTACTACGAGTTTGGGTTTTGCTCTGAAAAAGTCCTGTCAACACAGAATGAAAATGAGCTTTGATAGTCAAGTAAAGAAACTAGTACAAGCAGGGTATCCTAATGAAGTCATCATGTCCATTTGTAACAATTTGATTAAGAAACTTAAATTTGAAGGGAACCACTGGAGGCATCGTGATGAGAGTAGAAAAGGTAGGAGGATTGCAGTGATTTCTTACCTTCATAAGACATCGCATGAACTTAAGCAACTCTCTAGTAGATATAAAGTCGATGTGCTTTTCTCAGCCAAAAGCAAACTGCAGTCTATTTGTTCATGCATGCGTAGAGAGTTTCCGCAATGTCGCATGAAACACAGCAAAAAGTTCATGGACTGCGCAATGGGCATTATTTACATGACTCCTTTTAGCTGTGGTAAAGTGTACATCGGTCAGTCGGGAAGGTGCATCAATGTTCGTCTCAGAGAGCACGATTCTTCTTTGAAATCCTTGGGTGCATCGTATTTCGCGGCTCATTGCAGAGAGTGCGGTTGTCATCCTCTTTTTCAGGATACTGAAGCGGTTTTTCGATCTAACAATCAATTAACTCGTGAGTTGACAGAAGCTTTTCACATAAGAAAAAGAGGGGAACAATGCGTCAGCCAGCCTTCGGTTTTGCTGCACGATAAAGAGTTTGCTTTTCTAGATTATGTTCAGAGATAATCTTTCTTCTTTTACCCTGTGTTCTCAATGTACCACGGGTGTACTTTTTGCCTGCACACGCATTCGTTGTTTTTTGATTGCCTGTTCATGTATTCTTCCCTTTCTAATAAATAGTTTAGTTGTGAGAAAGCACTTGTCCTCTCTTCCTTTCTATTTATTCATGCACTTGTACTGACAGTTATACCATACCTTTCCACTAAATTCTTTACACCAGTATTTTAGTATCTGTACACTGGGGTTCAAAGTATTCGACTCGTATTGCTCACGACAGTACATTGTGAACTATATACCACTCAAACCAACTGTGATACGTAAAGCACAGGCTTTGCTAAAACGAGGGATGGCTTAACAGAGAGACTCACGTAGCTCCCACAGTCTTGAGCTTGAGGAACTGCGGAGTGAACTGGTACCGGACAAAGCGTCCCGCATTGGGGTCCTGGCACTCGCCCTCAAGTGGCTGCTCTTCGCCGGAATCATCCCCGTCTGCAAGAGTGTGAAGCACAAAGTTATCAAGGGAGTCCTGACTCAAAATTTCGAAGGCAAGATTACTTGGCAGACATATTCATGCAGACAAACACACATCAACTGTAAAATATCAATGGCTAACAGAGGTTAGAATGTATTTAAAATTGATATTAAAGTGCCTGTTGTGCGACTGCATGCAAAAACCTCCTACCATGTGACATCGACACTAACTTGTTTGGAACGTAAACAACCAACAACCTGCGTCACGAGTTTGCATAAGCTGCTATACTTTGTGAGTGCTCTCTTGTGGTTGGCCTTTTCAATAGAGAGAGGGAAGCTCCTTTATGAACTTGCAAATACAAGAACGTCTTTTTCTTGGCAGTGAATTTTCGGGTGGTCATGCATATTCACAACATCCCAGGAGGATTACAACGTCCGGTAGAGAGCCTTAATTAAAACAATTTACCAACGCAGTGCACATAGCACTCATGTGCACATAGTTTTGTGCTCACACAACCAGCTTTATTTACATAAAAACTCCTCTGGGGTTTTTATGTACGCTCTAAAATTAAAACTGAAACTGGGCACTACTGTATAAAACTGTTTCCAAATAATTCAGCATTATTCAGCATTGTATGCTTGAGAAAACGTGGTTTCCTGCCATGATAAGTTGGTAATCTTGTAATTTGCAACACGTCATATAGTTTAGATTTCTTCAGCACCACAAATTTTTGCTTCAAACATAGACAACTTATTTTTCATGGCCTGTAGTGGTGCTTTCAATATGGTGGCAAAAGTCTGCAGCCGTTGAAACTACAGCTAGAACATCACTAACAATGTTTCGGTGCACAACTAGATGAGGACATACAGAAACACATGTGAGATATAAGGGTGCTTTAGATACACTATATCCTACAACATTGCCCAAACAGCCACATTGATCAACGATACAGCTATCAATTATTTGTTACATCAAATTATAGCTCAGCAAACTTTTACTTTTTGTAGTTGTTTTAGCATATTACTAACAACAAAAGCAAAGGTGAACAATATGGAATACTGTCAGGACCCCACAGCACAGATGGTGCGAGGCAACATTGAGCCACATCATTGCTGACATGAGTCACATGACTACTACTTGGCTTACAGCTCGTGACACACTTGAAATCGGTTAATACCGAGCACAAGCGGAAACCTGGAGTGTTTGTGGCCATGTGCCATTTCATTTGTCAGGAAGCAGATAACAGTCAGCCACTACAAATCGAATCCAGCAGGAACCACTCCTGCATGCCCTAATCAAAAGAGATGAGCTGAACAATAGAGCCATGAAAAAGCCATAGCCCTCGCACTATTGCGGCACCTAACCTGTTAACATTCCTGGGACTTGAACGTACGCTAAGAGGTGCAGTGACGCACAGCAGAAGTGATACTAATTGTATTGCAGCTTCTGATGGTGGCCAAGGCAAGAACCTCTATAAAGATAATTGCTGTAAGAAATCATAGGAGATCGAAACATGGTGCGCCAGCCTCGTATAGGACGAGTAAAAAAGAAAAAGTTGTAAAATGGAAGAAATCGACAGTTCCGACATGCGAGCGTGGCAACAAAAAAAAAAGATGCACAAGGTGCAAAACTGCTTAGTGGCATCACAGCGGAAGCTGATAAACTACCTAATAGCAAGTATATTTGGTAAGTGCATGAGGAGGTTCTCATTACCCTGAAAGTTCTAGTTTGATTAGAAGTATGCACACACAAGTAACAATGCTCACTTCCTCCTTGTAGTGTTGCACATGAAAGAGACTGCCCTGAAAATTAAGTTCAGTGACCTCACCCCTCGCCTCCTTCCCTGGCTGGCATACTAATACCACTTCAAGGTGTGGCTAAAGCCATCATGATGTGGTATATTGCCAACGGTCATATTGCCGATGGTTCTGTTGTTGATGGCCACAAAATTGAATTTCCAATCATGCCAGACATTGTGATGAAGGCACTGTGCAAAATCTACATGCAGATTAAAGATACCCAAGTAGTTAAAACAGGCCAAATGTTGCTTTCAATCTACAATCTATCAACACACCCCAAACATTGCAAGACCGGTATGTGGTACTAGAAGATTATATGTCTGCCTCTGATAATGACCTCAAATATTTTTTTAAAACTGTGGGAGAATGTACCATTGTTTTCATTTTGTTTCAGCTTGCTGCTATTCTTAATTTTAACTCTGTTTCCGGCATTTTATTACTAATTGCTGTGAACAATTCAACACCTCATCCCCGAACCAGATCCCCACCCCACATGACATTGTTCTCGAGGCAATGCAGGCAACAGCTGGAGTTTCATGTCTCAAAAGCACAATATGATTATGAGGTATGTCATTCCACATTAATTTTGACTGCCTGAGGTTTCTCAATGTGCACCTAATTCTAAGCGTATGGGTGTTTTTCACCTTTCGCACCATTGAAGTATGTCCGAAGTGGTGAGGAATCGAACCCACACCCTCGAGCTCAGTAGCTTGACACCTTACATATCAAGCTACCAAAGAATATAAGGAAAGAAGTGAAATTTCAAGGGCTCGTATTTCTTTGTCATACCCAATACTGATAAGAAGGGACGGACCATAATGCCAAGGGAAATATAGGGGTGATATTTGAAGTAATTGTAATATCGATGCGAAGAAGTAGAGTGGACAAAAAGAAAACTTGCCACAGGCAGGTTCAAAAGCTACAACCAGCAGCAAAAGTTCGTCCCCCTTTCCCCCCATACTTTCCTTAGGATTACTGCCTGCCAGTTGTCACAACTATTGAAGCTACTACAGCAAGTAAACAAGAAAAGCGTTCCGTAAATGAATTCTCACCAGGTGTGGATGGAGGTGGTGGCTTGGCGATTTCAAACAGCACCATGCCACTTTCCATGTCTCGTATCTTGAAGCGCGTGAAGTCAATGTCGTAGACATTGGCGTCTGGGGCACACAGGTACCCTGGGGGAAAAGGGTGAAAAAGACATGTGCCATTAAGTAAACTAAATATAGATTGATAGCAGCTCTTTTATTTTTTATACTCTCAAGCAATATGCTACTGATATTATGAAATCCATGCTCTGTTCACACATTCATTCAATGCTGACATATATAATATACTGAAATAAATTTTTACGAAGTAGGTAAAGACACATTACTACAGAAACTGCCCTTGACAATCTCTACAGATACATTTACCTTATCTGAAGATTGAAATTGAAGCACCACAATTCTTTAGATGTAGAGATTTTGGCAGCCTTGGCACTTTCAGGCTACAAATTAAGACAAACAGTAACAAGGGTTTAGCTGGCATGCAGCCAAAACTGAATGAAGGAACAACCATAGCTACAGCTCATATAAGCACCAAGTTTTTTGATGTGATAGCATTTTTGGGCTATTCAATCAGCTTTTTGGCCACTGTAGTCTAGCCAAAAATTCAACATTGTACCACATTCACTGAACAAATTTAGGCCCGCACTTTATAAGGAAATCAAACAAGAGACTTCAAGTACCACGAAAGTGCGTTTGCTCAGGGCCACGAAAGCATCCCATCCTTTCATAAGTGCAGGAAAATCGCATTGACACATTTCAAGTGAAAACACATTAAAAACACACCCATCTGAAAAAAAAACATAAGACTTAATTCACCAAAAATATTGCACAGCTATCGCTTGATAATGATTTAGGAGTACAAAGAACAGGGCTAGTTCGAACTAGTTCATCATGTCAAAGAGCGACAATTTTTTATATATGTACTATGTCATCATTAAGTGTACACAGGTGCAAAAGTTTGGGCCCCAAATCATAAGGACATTTCTTGAATTAAAAAATTGAGTTGACAGTCAACGCTGAGTCTTGCCACGTACCTGCCTCAACTTTTTTCCCTGTCCTTGCCAGCCCCTAACATAATAATAATGATATCGTGAACATTTTCACTAGGCAGGCATACGGAACGGAAACATATCAAAAATTTTTTATTGTATAGCACTCGAAGAGTGCTATACAATAGAATTGGGTTAGTTTTGCCAACTCTGGCAAATAAAGAAAGCAGCAGCTCTTATATGAATGAATTCTGCGATTCACCCATATTTAGAGGTACCACACACACATTCAACAGCCCGTTGCACAAATAGAAAAAGTGTTGGCCTCAGAGTACATGATCATCGAGATGCTCAGCTACTCATACCAAGTTTCCAACTTGTCAGTCCCAGCTTGAGGAGGACGACATGTAGAAATATATAAACTTGTTTGCACAGTACACGTCACCACCTCTCATGCCACCACTTTGTTTAATGGACGAAACTGCTATTACTTTGCTTATCTCTGACTTCTATGCATAGGACATGTGATTACCACGCCACATTTTCCAAGAATTCTCGCAAGCTCCTTAGTGCACTCTTGTCCCTCAGCATGTGTTCAAAGCGCTCATTGCATTTTACAAAACAACCTATCACGTGATGTCAACAGCCAATAAACGTGAGTTCTGCCAAAACTTTGTATATCCTACATTTATTTATCGTTTCGTTTATGTTTCAATATAAAGTTCACATGGCAAGTGTCTATAGCTAGTTCGATGGCTAAATTTATAAAATTTTTTAGGTTTTCGTCTGTTGGCTTTAACTTGCACCACTTTGCACGTTAGGCTGCACAAAAAGGTAAGCAAAAATTAAGCCGTGTAGGTTTTGTGGTGAGGATAGTTGCTTTTTCTTTCTTTTCTTCAGTACTATTCGGCAACATTATTTTCTAAAAATGCGCTGAGCAGTGCTTTGAGTTGAGTTTGATAATTATTCATCGCTTACAGCTATAGAAAATGTGCAGGACTAAGGCAGTCACATTTGCACACTGTCTTTCAGTGCTTTTAAAAATGCCAAAATATTGATTCTTTTTTAAAAGCTAAGACCCTCCATGCTAATGCATAGTGCCTAAAATATGTATATTCTAGACCCTCCCGTTGGCGTTTGCAGCCCGTGAGAACTGCTGTTTAAATTTTGAAGATGTAGATTAAGGCTCATTCAAACACAAAGAACAACTGCACTAAGTGCAGTTCAAATAACGTGGGCCAATTGATTTCAATTGCAGCAAAACAAGCATTCACACAGCATTCGCTAACAAAAATTTAATCAAGTTTACCCTGATGCATTTCACAAACAGCTTTCAGACGACATCACTAATAAAAGTTTTGGTTCCCCTACCATCCGTTGAACATGGCGAACTAGTATTTGAGAAGGACAAAAATGCACTCGTATGTCATGTCAGGAGGTCAATGAAGTTCATGGACGGTCCATAGACAGCATATAGACTCCTCTATTCATTGAAAAGAACTGCCCCGCAAGCAGGCCCGCAGCAAGGCAAGTGCTGAAGTACATGGAAATTTGCAGTCCCCTGAAGCACTACAGCTGTGCCTAAGCACTACATCTTTTATTACATTCTACGAATTTGGTATTTCTGACAACCTAATAAAGTGATGCATAATACACCCAGTAAATAGGGGAAGGCTATTAGCAATACGGTTTATAGTATTGCCATTTTACGAACTAGCCAGCCAGAACCTACTTCCACACTTTAAAAGCTCATTAATATTCACACTCCACACAGCATGCCAGGCTCGAAAGAAACTTGAGTGCATATATCGAAAGAAAAAATCACTCTATTGAGGTTGACGGCAGCTCCATCAAATTCAAATGAGCTGCTGCCACCACAACACAAACAATTTCTCTCACTCTTCAACAGCTGGCACACAAACATCTATGGCCAGTACAATGGACTTTGAAGACAATGAAATACTGCAAACAGATGCGCATACGCTGGCTCTTATAGCCCATATTTTTCTTTTATTTTTATGCAAGAACAAAAAGCTCTCCCCATAGGCTGTGACAAAGTACATTTATACAGTGATTAATGCTTCCATCCTTGAAAATTATTTGGTTAAGATAACATGCCATGCTGTGATCAGGATTCTGCGCAGCGATGTTAACTGACAACATAACACATTGTTTTTGTGTTACTTTCAGAAAATTCCATGACCTTTTTGTAACGAAATGTCACGTTTCCTGAGCCTGACAATAATATTTAGGCATCCTAATATTCTCACATTGCTGTAGCTGTGAGAGCGAGATGCACGGCCATGCATGAACCATTTTATTCAAAGCGTGCGTGTCATCTATGTGATTTGTGGTAGCAGTGACAAGCAGCGGGCAATAATTGCACAAATTCTGCCTGCCACAAATCTTAGCTTATTTCAAAGCTAATTCTATATATAAGCCTCAAGAAGTGCTATCTGTTATGAGAAAAAAGTTAGCAGGAGAAGCTGGCAAACTTTAACTTCAATAACTGCTGATACACAATGGTACACACAATCCGTGCATCTCATAGCACTAGCTAGAATTTGTGCACTCATATTTTTTATGAAAAAAATTTTCTACTGTGCAACGTAACCATTCGAAGCATATTGAGGCACTACCTGCATGCGAGATGGACTTAGTGATTCCTGTTCTCTAATTCTCTGCCTGCATCAAATGGCCCAAAGCTCTGCAACCAAAAACATGCAACTTTTAAACTTATCCGACTAAGATTACCTGGCTTGGTGTGCTAATAAGTGTCATTAGAATAACAATTTCATAGAAAGCCTGTGAAATTAATGTACCACCGTTTAACAATGATGCTTGAAACAACAGAACTAAGACTATGTAACTATTCAGTATTTCAAAGCCACACCTAAGAGAATGCAGACACGCAAGTCGGCAGCCAAACGATTCTGTAAGCAGTCAACGGTTCACAGCAAAGCAAAATGCAGAGCCTGGCGTGACACAATTAACCATAGGCGTATCAGCTGGGCGGGGGGGGGGAGGCGACTTTCTACAGTAGTCACTGTTGCCTGAACGCTGGGGAAACCAACAACAAGTGAAGTTTTCCGTCACCACAGTAATCACTCAATTATATTGTTACGAGGAAATGTTACAATTAGTGGTATTTTGCCAACTATTCTGTGGTTACAACTTTCTTAGTAGGCTCTTTGCGGGCCGGACTGCTTATGCGATGCTTTTGCAACTTGTGCTGTAAATTTCAGAGCAGGCTAGCACTGAGCCGGTGTTTTATAACAATATATCACTTGTTCATTCTTTTATTCTGCTGTGACTGCCGACGCAGTTATGGATGGAACCGAGCAAACTTTTCATAGACTGGTCAAAACATTTGCTGCTTGAAAAAAGTAATTTTCCTTTATCAAAAACCAATAGCATCTCCATTGCTCGGTTGAAGCTGCTGTAAGTCAATGCATAACACGCGTATATGTGTTGTCCCAGTGCATGCTGCCTAAAACTGGCTTTTCCTTTTTTTACACTATTGAACAAATCCTGGGCAAAATGACATTAAAGTGCGAGTGTCAATAAAGTTCTCTCTTGATATATATATAGTATGAGAGAAAGTTCAGGAAGCAAACCACCTCTTTATTGACACTCGAGCCTAAGCTCCGCTGCTCAGATGATGATAATTATCCACAAGAGATAAGATGAAGTGTACGAAGAATGCTCACAATAATATTACCGCAATGCCCGTTATGAGATCCCAACTCGGGTTTCGTGCAGCGTCGTAGTTGTTCACCGCCGCCAGTGTCCGTAATCACATCGCGCGAAATTAGAAAAAAAAAAAAAACTTAGTGCCAATGACACAGGTCAGCTGGGTGCCAGCCCAGTATTCTACCACTGCGCCATGCCAGTGCGTCAGATTGTTGGCAAACTTGCCTTAGGCAGGCCTGATGTCAGGAAAGCAATCACGTTAACACGCCCTATAAAGCGTTTTAAAACAGCGAAAAAACAAGCAGTCGCCACACAATGCGAATAGCGTAATTAGCCCTTCGTTTAATGCTCCAACCCATTACTAAAGCTTGTTTTTGTTCAGCTATTAACTGTAGCGCGTACCCACTACAGGCCTAATTCTTCATCGTCGTCAGCCCCTGCATGAACATTCGGCACAACATTCCTCGCAATAGTTTAGCGGATACCATGCTTCTCAGAAGAATGACGAAAAATGGCCCAGCGAATGCCAGCCTACGACCCTAAAATTTTTATTATTATTGCTGTAGTGGGCATCAAGCAACTTGTTTGATGCCCACTACAGCATTAGTAATAAAAATTTTAGGGTAGCAGGAGTACACTTGCAGCAGTTACCCAATGAGTGTTTAGAAAAGGCTCTGAAAGGCTGCTCTTCTAGCTTTCGCTGGGACTGTGCTGCGCAAGCTTCCATGCTAGCCTGGTGTTTTCTTCTGGCCGACGACAGAGGTAGGTTTGCACCCCCACTCGCGAAGAGTTGGTACGCCACTGTATTAACTTAAGATGCTTGCCTGATCCTCACCTTGCCATACCCTTGCCACACTGAGAAACCAAATGCACTAAAGAGCCATTACAAGAAACAGCACACACTAATAATCACAACACTTTCATATATTATGCCATTTAGCTTGAGGAGTGCACCCCTTTCAATTCGCACACCGCATGCCTGATAACGAATTCACTGCATTAGGCGGACACCAGACTCGGTGTGGGTACTCCCTAACGACCCAAACAAAAGTGGTTGCTGACCTCGGCAGCTAGCTGGGCCACGCCCAGTTGATAATGCTCTCACAGCGAGTGAATGCCCTGACTGTGTTCCATGTGTGAGGCGGGTCATTGCCAGGTGCAATTGGCATGCTGGAAGTACCCCTCTTACACAAATAGATCCATTTGAGAACAAGACGTATGTCAACCATCCATACATATGCAATTTCGACAAATGTAGACGAACTCTTGAAAAATAAAGGCTGCTACAGTATCCTCTAGTGCCTTCAAACTAACATGTTACGAAACGTATGGCTTTTGAACTGATTAATTAAGAGTACCTGGTCATTTTGTAATATGTAATGACACCTTCTTCCTAAGCAAACGAATATTGTTTCTAACTTGCTTATTTATTAACATTTTTCATTTATTTCTGCAGACGTCGTCCAAGCAGAAAGGACAATATACGATATAAAAACAATAAAAACAAAAGGCTAAGCACAATAAAAGCAAATAAAGGAACAATGTATCAGCCCCCGTAGGGGGCCCAAAACTTTTTGCTTTTATCGTGCTCAGCATCTTGTTTCAACTGTGTTCATCTCTCGTCCTGACCAGATGGTTTTCCATCCAACTATCTATTTCAACAACATACAATACATACAGCAAATATGTGTGCCAAGCCAAAACAAAAATAATTGAAGGTGAGTATGTGGATTGAATAATACCATTCTATTCATTTATAGTATGATGAAAAAGAATACTTATATGTGTTCATTCACTGGAAAGTAATGTGTTAATTCACATGTCTTCAGTGGCACATATTCCCGGTAAATTGCAGCAATATATATTGACAAGGCTTAAGCAATTTAATGTAGTTAATGTTAAAGAGTTTTCTGGAGGATAGAATCTTAAAAATTTGTTAAGTATAAATATGACGGTGAAACTTAAGGCTCGGAGGTTCAAGTTGCAGTGTGGTAGCAAACCACCCTGGAGGAAATTCAAGTGTGCAAAACAGAAAAAAATGAAAGGCATGTGATGTGTTTACACACACATCCTGCAGCATTCACTGCGTCATTAAAGATCGACACAGACCTCAGCAACTTCAAAGAAAAATGACTTGCAGTGCAAATGTCGGTAAAGGCCATGGGTCCAAGCACATTTTATTTTTGCTTTGCAATTAGCACTAATTTGCCTGCAGAGCTGAGTCAGTTATTTTTCTATTTCTGAAATTCTCAAGGACGCACAATACAATCAATGGCATAGACACCTGTGCAAGCTTCGATAGATAGATAGATAGATAGATATGTTGGGTTTAACGTCCCAAAACCACCACATGATTATGAGAGACGCCGTAGTGGAGGGCTCCGGAAATTTCGACCACCTGGGGTTCTTTAACGTGCACCCAATTCTGAGCACACGAGCCTACAACATTTCCGCCTCCATCGGAAATGCAGCCGCCGCAGCCGGAATTCGAACCCGCGACCTGCGGGTCAGCAGCCGAGTACTTTAGCAACTAGACCACCACGGCGGGGCATGTGCAAGCTTCGAGAGCAATATTTAACTGAAGGTTGGGACACATGCTTTTGAATTCATTAAAAAAAAAACAACAAATGCTTGAAAAATGCTCCGAGAGCTCCTTTTGACGTGCAAGTTTCGCTGCACTTTGAAAGGTCTATTGCAGGGGTGCAACAGCCAAAGTTTAATTTGAAGCAAGTTTGGGAGCAGCAGAATTTTACTTGTGGAGCACTAAAACACAAATTTGGAGAAGGTTATGGGAAGTAAAACATCTATTTTTTTTTTCACAAAAGATCAAATTTGGAGCCAAGAAGGCTTACATTTAGAAAAAATTAAGTATGTTCAAGCCATTCAACATCACCTAGATCATGCATAGTAAGCATGAGCACTGCTGTTTCAATAAAACTATTATTTCGATCTACCCCACTGAGCAAACAATGATAAAGTCGACATTAGCACTTGCCGCGTCTATTACCTTTTGACAGAATCAGTGAATTAAAATGTAGATCTGCCACGCTGGTGACCTTCAAATTCAAGAGATTCGTGAAACTGAGGAGTAGGGGTGGCGAAAAAAAAAACAAAAAACAAAACAAAAAACTTGCAGCTTGTTTTTGTTTTTAAGGCAGCAGAAGTGTCATACACTGCTCCAAATGATTGCCAGTAAATTTTTTTCAGACGTCAGCGATCACACTGATGCTCACAATTATACGGTCGTATACAAGCATAAGAAATCGAGCGAAATTTGCCGCCCCGTGAGTAATGCTAACAGCCCCTTCCCAATCATGATACGCTTTTCCGCAGGGCCCGGTGTATTGCGGCAAAGGTGGTTTAAGCAGCGTTCTGTGCGGGTTAGAAAAAGGCCAATGAATTTTCGAACACCGGTCCCCCCCTCCACCTCTCTCTCTCTTTTTTACGATGGGGGATAGGTTAGAGCACTACATCTCGGCTCGCTTGCATGGCGCGTTCTACTAGATAAATCAACAGCAGCGCACGCCCATTGGTCCGGCGACAGCACCGGATATCTATCGCCGGAACAACGCAACTTGATTGATATGTGGTGTTCAAAGGGGCCCTCTAATGCTTGAAGCCATCGGGGCCGTCTGCATAACTCGTAGTGGCGCTCGCCAGAACTACTGCGAGCGGAAATGACGCCGGAAGGTTGCCACCATATGGTTGGATAAATGTAACATTAAATGTGTGATCGCGGCATTGCATGACAAAATAGGGATTACTATTGGATTTTCTTTTTCATTAGCATAGTTTCTCACCCAAAGCGACAGAGAATAAAGCTCTCCGACTTTTTCAGTTTGAAAACTGTATAACTGTTCAAAGAATGCGCCGAACGCCCTGTGCTGGAGGAAACACGCCGGCGACGCTCCGGGCGCCGTTATTTGAAGAAACTAAGACAAAAAAATGTAAGAGCGTTGATATACATACGTCATTGCAAAAAGAAAGATCAGTAAAGCTACAAAACAATGTAGAATCGTTCGCTAGCTGGCTCGTTTCGGACGTGTCGTTCCCTCTTCAAGTACCACGTTGTTACCATCGCGTAGCAGGCAATATGTCATGCGAGCTTCCTGTACGGTAGGGCTTTCAGTTCATTTCATTGGGCAGCCTTCCGACGTCAGAGGGCGAGGGAAACACGGTAAAGTGAGCCCGCGAAAATCGAATTGAGGGTAAGCATCCATTTCATTGTATTTTGATATCTCTACACTGAAAAAACTTGCACTGCGTGGCCCTATCACTGCCGTTCTTTCAGAGCTTATCGCTTAAGCCGTCAGCGTACGCAACCGGCTGGAAAAAACGTGTAAAACTATGAAGTCGTGAAAAGTGTTAGAGGGCCCCTTGAACGTCCCAAAACCACCATATGATTATGAGAGACGCCGTATAATGGAGAGCTCCGGAAATTTAGACCACCTGGGGTTCTTTAACATGCACTCACATCTGACCACACGGGTCTAGAGCATTTTCGCTTCCGTCGAAAATTAAGCCGCCGCAGCCGGGATTCGATCCCGCCACCTGGGACGACGCAACTAACGCAACTTCAAGACAGAAAATTTTGTTTTATGTGCCGTTGCTGTGGCGGCCAACATGGTCGCTGGCAACGCCGGCGTTCGCAGCACATCGACTCTTAGCGCGCGGAAAACGCGGTATGTACTCCCATCTCCAGCTGCTAGCATGGCATAGCCGCTTTTGCCGATTAGGAAGTTCACATTTGCCAAGAAACGTTCGTGGCTACGGCGACGCATTTTTGTCTTGAAGTTGTGTCGTCCCGCCGATAGGTATCCGTTGCGGTCGGCGGACCGATGGGCGCACGGCTACTTTTATCTGGTCGATCGCGCCTCGCGAGTGCCCTGCCCTAACGGGATTAAGTTTAATGTGGTTAGGTTACCGTGGTTCAAGGTTAGAATCTTCGCGCTTGGATTGACTGATGACTCACGCTGCAGGTGGGCATCGTACGTGGCCTCTATTTCTCGCAAAAATTAGCGCAACTGAGAAAATTGTGAGGTTGGTCGGGCATTTTGCCGCAGCGCGTTCAGCAAATTCCATGGTTTTGGCGCCGCTCGGCGCGAAAATGCGAAATTGTATCCAATTGGCGCAGCTGTTGAACCCCTTCTATTGTGTGCAGTGCAAGCTGCACTAATCCGTTTACGAGCACTGCCAACATATATTCTATTGTCAAAACCTGATGGTAATTAATGGCAAGAATGTGAATACATACCTAAAGGAAAATTATAATTATGTCTGACAATTAACCAAGCAACACTATCCTAATTCTTAAATGTGTAATAGCAGCTGTGTGTAGGACTTTTTGGCAGGTTGAAATCATAAATTAGAATGTGAAAGCCTCACATTAAAAGCAGTACAAACATAAATTAAAATGTCAAAACCTCAAAGTAATAGATGTCAAAGGAAAGTGTGCCTAAAGGCAAGCAAAGTAACATACTCAATTTTTGAAACCTGTCACGGGTGATCTCGAGAGCATGAGGTAGGGAATCCCGACTCTTGCATTCTAAAAGTACAATCCTGCGTACGATAGCCAAATACTTCTGTGTATATATACATTTTTTTTTTCATTTTCAAACGAGTGCCCGATTGCGGACATCGAACCTCCCAAGCAAATGGCATATATCTGAAATCTCACGAAACAGCCATTCAAGTTTTCCACAATTCTTAATGTCTGCTGGTCTCTCGCAGGCGATAGCAATCGAGTACAGCAGAGGCTACATGGTTAGTGTGGTTGCTCGGCCATGGGGTGCATTTACCTCCACGGGTTATCGTCTGTCGATATCGCAATCGCACCAGATTTACCTTCCCGGCGCAGGCCACATACGGCGCGCAAGGAAATGTAAGAAGCTGGGAAGCGTGTCAAGCAGGCCGGAACGGTCAGGCGCATATATGTGTGTGTGTGTGCCTCGTTCGTAGACACGCAAACGCGTTCGTCCGTGACGAAGGCAGGCAGCACTGCCAGCTATCAATGAAACCTCGAAAAGGGTTTTCCAGCGAGCAGCAAAACGAAATTCGCGGGCACTGCGCAGCGTCCCCCGGGAAAATGTAGGCCGTGACCCAGATGAAGGTAGGACTGGAGATGAAGAGGGAGAGGATGAGAAGAGAGCGGTTCCTTATCTTCACTGAACCGTCGCGGCGTAGCACGCAAGGCTGCGGCGACTCTGCTAGCCGATTGGCCATTGTTTCCGCGCCGCCGAAAGTGCCGCGCAGCTTCCCCGCAATGAAAAGTACCGTGCACTGCTGCGAAGGCCGGAGCGAACACTTTCACCCACTCCATAAACGAGTTACGCTCTCGGCGACGGCTCGCATGCCGCAATGGCGCGAAAAGTGCGACTAGGCGCTAACGCGATTTCGCAGCTACCATAATGACAGCGCACTTTTGCGAATATTGAAAATGCGGCACTGCTTCATCGAGGCCGGCGCGGCGAAATGCGCGCACGCGGTACTTGCCACAGAACACCGATATAGAACTGCACTTTCTCCAGCGGTCAGTATCGGCGGACCACACTGCGGCTTTCGCTACACTGCACGGTTTTGCGGATGATCGCGCGCACGAGAGAGAGGAGATCCCTCGGACCGAAATGAAGCCGGCAGCGCCACGACAGTTGCAGGACGCGTGCATCGAGGGCTAATATATGGCGAGCGCCTTGCTCCGACCATCGCAAGTCATCCTGGCTTTTACTTCTTTTCTTTTTTTTTTTCGCCTACAACTATAGCTAGACTTCGTGGCTGCGCGGCCACATGCAGTCGAGAATGATTCATTGCAAAGCATTCCGCAGAACCGGAAGCGGTGAAGTATGTGCTGTGGCGCGTTCTGCAGCGTCCGCTATGGTATACCACTGACTACGATGATACGTCGGAAGACCCAGGGCCAGCTAAATTCTGCTGCTTTAATGTGTGTCGAAATATAGGTACGCCGCATCACGGGGCAGTCCTGCACGTGCATCCGAGTCGAGTGATTGTTTCGGCAATAAAGACAGAATCAAGAAACATGTCGACAGCGAAAGTGAAAGTTGTTTGTCCACATAACACAAGGCCCCGAAGGCATCACATGAGAGAATCGGAGGAGGGGGGGGGGGGGGGGAGAGAGAGAGATGGGGCAGTACACGTACACATATAACCTATACGAACGATCAGGCCCAAAAAAAATTGTACCGATGCAAAGTAAAATTTGTATTTGAATATAAAAATTATATATTCAATAAAACAGCTGACACACCTGTTTGGCCTGATATGAAACAGATTTGATAAAGTGGCTGCCTGTATTGAAAGCCTTATAAAACAATAGCCTATCATCAGTGCATGATCACTAGTAGCCACGCACGGTTGATGATGTATCTGAGGTTTATCTGTATAATTGTTGTTTTATCAAATTACTTCTTCCGCACTTCACTGATAGATGCTGAAGGCCTCGTAAATTGGTCTTGATGTGTTTCCTACTCGGGCAACGAAATACTCCCAGAGATTCGGTGAGCATCGCTAAGCCATAACGCGATAAAACAACAAACGATACCCAATCTTCAAATCCTTACTGAAGCGGGTTTCATGCGGTTTAGAGCGCATCACAATTTTACTGCATGTTTAAAGCATCTGTACACTCTACGATTCCATGCAGAGCAGCACTACCAATACAAGTTTGCTCCTACTGTACGTATTATTTGAGCCCAAAAATTAAGATTTTTATTCCTCACCTCCCCGATAGAAGAATCGATATGGTAGGCATGTATATCTTTGTGAGGCATGGGTGTTTTTCTGATAAACTCGGGACTGCTCTGAGTACACCTTTTGAACGAAGGATGCCAGAATAATCCCCCATGCGTGACCCCCCAAAAACGCACTGCTGAGGCAGTGACGCCAGCAACTGTACTACTATGCCATAGTTCAGAAATAATTTGAAGAGCACTGCCCATCTCCATTGAAAAAGACTCCAGTACAGGAGAAGAAGCAACCTAATTTAAAAAAAGAGAAGTCCGGCGAGATAAAGATTACATATATATATATATATATATATATATATATATATATATATATATATATATATATATATATATATATATATGTGTGTGTGTGTGTGTGTGTGTGTGTGTGTGTGTGTGTGTGTGTGTGTGTGTGTGTGTGTGTGTGTGTGTGTGTGTGTGTCGTATACAGCTGAGCACCAACAAACTGTACCCTCAATCCTGATGACGGCCAGACTCTAGGCCGAAACGTCTATATAAACCACGTCGTGACCGCTCACGGAGGATCGACTAAATATATATATATATATATATATATATATATATATATATATATATATATATATATATATATATATATATATATATATATATATATATATATATATATATATATATATATATATATATATATATATAACTTTTTTAATATAATAAAAAAGTAGTTTTCATGGGCCCTGTACATTTCGCTGGTAAATGTGCGCTTGTTCTGTTCCATTTTTTTTCCCTACACAAGCCGACGCTAAATCCACATCTACATGGCGCTGATCGACGCCGACGTACGCTGCCTCGTACCGCCACTATTACAAGCATACGAGCAGCGTCATGCGCATCTCAGTTCACTGCGCAATCGCCCCATACGCGTATATCCGGTTTATAACCCCCCCCCCCCCCCGTTCATTTGCACGTTTATCTGGCGCACGGATATTAATGCGTCCGGTCTCTGTTGTTTATACGGTCACACTTTGACGAGTTGCCTTTCAAACATCCAATAAAGCAATTAGCTCCCGCGTACCACTCATAGTGCGACGCCACCCTGTCAAGCGGATGTTTAAACGCTTGTTCGCCACTACGCAAACAATGATCATTATCGAGTAGCACACGTGCGAGAGGCCATGAGGTGTGTACGCGTACGATAAGCTATTTAGGTGACAATGGTGTTGCGTACAGCACACCTATTCAATGAACATTGTACCCATAGACCCAAGCTTGCTCACTACTGACAAATCCCAAGCGTTAAAATGACTATATATATATATATATATATATATATATATATATATATATATATATATATATATATATATATATATATATATATATATATATATATATATATATATATATATATATATATATATATATAAGAAAAAAATCTTTTCACCAAACCAACCTTGTGAAAGAGGAAGGAGCGAAAAAGAACAAAGTGAAGCGCTTCGCGAACTGAGCAAAAAAAAAAAGTGATTTTGGAATATCCGTAACCCGTTCATATTCTATTTTTGTATACTATTCAATAATCGCGTATATGACTCACGAACCCATTTTACAGCGCGCTGATTGACCTCTTGTTTAATCAGTGACTACCATAAAAGTAAGCATTCACAAAGGAACACAATGCAGTTGGCTTTTGTTTTGTTGGTTTTGATCAGCGACAGATCGTAGGTATATATACAACAAAGGGGAAGTGTTACATAAAGGGAGCTGGCAAACTATATGGTAGCGATCCTACATCATGTAATCATATGTCCTATTACTCTTCCGAAAAATGTGAAAGAGTGATAATTGTATTGTGGGCACTTCGCAAGATTATAGCCTGTTATCACTCTAGTATATGGTACTGAACATTCATTCTAGTCGTTTGTTTAAACAACAGCATTTGAGACAAGCATAACCAATCATTTTCTTTTAGAGCGGGCCAGTCACTATGGAGGCTTCCACCGATGTCTTTTGATTTCTTCCTATATTTGCGCGTGCCATGCTGTGTAATGCGAAGAAAGAAACGCTTAATTGTGCGGGTACATTAGGGGGAAGAAAAAAAATGGCAGCATATCCACGGAGTGAATGATGGAGAGTGGGGCGAAGCATCCGTCCGTCCATTCGTCCTTGCTTCCGTCCATCCATGCGTGCGTCTGTGTGGCCGCCCGTGCGTCCATCCGGCCGTCCGTCCCTGCTTTCGTCCATGCATACGCTCCTGCGTCCGTCCATGCGTCCATCCGTCCATGCATTTGTCTGTGTGTCTGTTTGTCCACCTATTCAACACTCCAAGTACCACCATCCCGCATCTTTTCATCATATATTCCTCATATAGAAGCACCGCTATCCAGCGGACATTCCAAGGACTGAACGAGAGGAGGCACACGTACACTTCCTTACGGCTTGCGCTTCGTGTCTACTTGCCATCTTTAACCACCTCGAGTTCATGGTATATACTAGTTCACTGTATTCATGGCACTGCGGCCCAACGCTCGCTAAACCTTTCTAAAACCAAGGAGGTTACGCCCAGCGAGTATAATGTAGCAACCCTTCCTCGTCTTCTGTACGTTGTTGAACAATAAAAAAATTCGCAGCGTGCGCGTTAACTAAAGCCGAATTCTCGTGTCTCTCATTACCCCTTAGCAGCCATTGGCATGTGCATTGAGCACTATCTTTTATTGTTCAACAACGCACAGAAGAAATCTCTCACCGGCACCACCTTGGAGGTCAAAATGTAATACTTGTTACACACTACTACGACGGCCACGACAGACGAACGGATGCCGCTATAAGGAGCTTCACCCCTAAAAAGTGGAACGCGAAGGCTCTGCATGATCGCATCACCTCTCTCCTTTCCCACGCTTCGATTCTCGGCGGACTCCTCAACCGTACTGCTAGCAAAGTCTGTGCACATGACATCGGCCGCTGGAAGGGCAACCATAAGTGGCAACCATAAGGCCCCACTGCATGTACTGCTGTGAAGTATTCACTACGATTCGTCACTTGGCGGATCGGCGAAGTAGCCACGGCGCATCCGTACACGCAGGCGATACGCGCACCTACGCAGCTGCACACTTCGCTAACGATGTGGTTGATGATGATGATGACAAATCATGGCTGAGCGCTTTGTAATCGGTGGTTCTTTTTAATCAGCCCATTAGTTGCGCAAATGAGATGATGTGACGCCTCGTGATGTGACTCCACGCAGTACTACATCTGTTAACGAGACATCCCGCCTTACGAGACGCTTGCATGAAGTGTTCTTGCCAAGGACGTTTCTAGCACTGGTGGCTTCGTGGTGGAACCCCCGGCTGCCCCGCAGAATGCTTGGGTTCAAATCTGGCTTGAACCTTCGGTGTATTGGTAATTGCGTACGTCTCGTTCACGGACAATGCCGCCGAGAGCGACGTCGACACCGAAGTTTTTGGGAAACGGTTACGCTGTTGCGTTAAAACAACGCTGCAACAGGTGCACTATCCCTTACAGATGCGTAGCTAAAGCGAACGCGCAATTGTTTAGCTACGCGCTAAAAATAGCGCTAAAACAACGGAGAGCAGCTGTTGCAAACTGTGCACACTACGAAACGCACGTTTCGTGGTAACGACTGTGCGGCGGGGGGATTGCAATCGCGCACGTCGTATTATTCTTTGGGGCATCTGTCATTAGCACTGCGTCCGAGTATTTGTGTTTACACAGTTAACGCCAACGAAAACAGTGCGTGTAGTAACAAGAAACTCCTGAGACATTACCGCACAAACTGGGAGCTCCCCAGCAGAGAGTTCCAGCCATACTTAAATTTTTTAAAATGCGTATGCATTCCTACGCCTATGCACCTTTGCCAGAGCTGAGAAGGTGTATATGCAAATAAAGGAAGCCTTGTATGGGCAAAGGAATGCTCAAGGAGCCTTGGCTGAAAAGCTGCCTATACCAAACGAAAAAAATTCCAGTCCGTCGGTCTATCTATTTGTCGCGTGAGATAAAGAAGTATACTTTCGTTGAGTCCCATGACGAAATTTCCAATTTAACAAATTACGTCACGTGACGTGCACGTCACACGACGGGCCCGTTGCTTATGTATGGCGTTCTGCAAGTTACGTAAAGTAAGCTGGATACGACTTTGTTATTATCGGTGAAATTATTCATTATTTTACGGGAACCCACGAATAACGTGTGGACGTATCAATAAATCGAGAGAAAACGTAGAAACGGTGCGCTGCGAAGAGGGGGAAAAAAAATCTAATTGTGAGGTTTGAAGCCGCGTCGGACTGCGGAACACAAGACGCGCTCCGGATGTCTCATTATTTTTTTCTTGGTCCAATTATGATGCACGAGAACTACGCAAATTAGCGCTCTTGCATTGCGTCACACTGCGTCGTACCGCAGGCTGGATTCGGAACCGCGACGTAAAAAAATAACAGATGACGACGAGAAAAACAAACAAAAAAAACACACAGGTGGCAACGATTTTACTGCTATTGTAAAACAGCTGCTCACGGTGCCATATGAATCACGGAAATCCGCCTGACAGCGGATTTTTTTATTATATAGCACTACTGTAACCCATATATTATAAAGTAGACGCAAGCATTGGGTCAGCTTTTCACGCGGGAAAAGAAAGCATTAACGAACGCCGCGACTATACGTCACTGAAGGACCGGAAAATCACTCCTGTGAAATACTTCCCCACCACGGCATATATGTCCTCGGCTAAATATAACCCGCGCCTATTCGGCCGAACAAAGCACGCGCGGAAATATAGCGATTAGCGAAGTATAGCGAAGGCGGGCAACGTTTCGCTCGCGCTTTGGCGCGGTATAAACGTTTTTATATCGGAGATGACGGACGCACCGCACATATCATCGTTCGCGGAAAAATTCGCGAGAATTTCCGCCTCGGTGAATCAGTGGCTGCTGATCTGAAGGTCGCGGGTTCGATTCCGGCAGCGGCGATCGAATTTCGATGGAGGCGAAATGGTAAGGACACTTATATAGTATGCACCTTAATGAATACCAGATGGGCGAATTTCCGAAGCACCACGGGGCATCTCTATATCATATCTTGGTTTGTGGGACATGAAACCCAACATATTAACATTCGAAAGAATGATGATGATTACTCCCCAAGATGCTGCATGTTTTAATTGAGCGTAGCTATACAATAACTATTTTTTTCTTCTTCAAATAGGAAAATTTATATACAGGCCCGCAACGATGATCAAACTTCCGTTCAGTTACTCAATCTATCAGACAGGATTGATGGAACCCCTCTCATGATTTCAAAGAGCAACGGGAAGGAAACAAGTGCAAGAACGATTACATATGTGGATTGCGCCTGGACAAAATTTTACCCAAACAGCTGCACAAACTTGATCCTATGACAAATTTCTTTCAACTCAGTAAGAAAAAAAATCTATGATACGTATTTTGCGAACGTCAAGCTGGAGATATATTAACGCGGTTCAATCTCACTCTTGTCTGTTTTAGAGGAAATCTGCAATCGTAGTTATACCTGCACCGCAGCATCGTCGCGCAAGACGCAATTAAAGGTAGTTGTCAAGCACACATGCGTGCGCAACAAAATAACTCTGAATGGTTAAGCGCAGGCCAATCATACGCGCTTTCGGGATAAATACTTTTAACGAAGCACTACTAAATCGAACCACGAAACCAACCTAGGTTGGTAAAGTGTTATTTCGAAACTCTGTATTAATTTCTGGACACAGGCCGACTATTCGACCTGAAGACGGTGGCCATCAAAGTTCCGTGTTTTCAAATTCCTTGTCCAAGCTAGAGGTATCAGGCGCCACCCATCTCTTACGCAACTATTAAACAGCGGTCATATTGGCTGACGGTGGCTTCATCGATATTGCACACACGATATCCTTTCTACGTAGCTTTGATTACTTGTTCTTTAGAATGAATTTGTAGTATATAGGCTCAGAAAATAATTTGCAAAAGAGGGCGAGAGGCAAACGGACGGATGGTAATATAGTGTTGGTCTAGTTATTAAGTCAGATAAAATTTGTCCTCGATTTTTCAGGGAATACACACACACACACACACACACACACACACACAAACACACACAAACACACACACACGCGCGCGCGCGCGCGCGCGCACGCAAGCACACGCACGCACGCAGGCTGCTTGAAAAACGAGTTCCTCCTAATTTTAAAAGCTGCCCCGCGGAGAATACCTCTACGTTGTGCGCGTGCAGGCCCCATAAAAATGAGACTGCGAGATGCGAAACTGATAGCCACCTGCACGTGCGCGTGACATTAGCATACGGGCTACAGCTATGACGTCATAGCAGCGACATCGTACGACACATGCACTGTCGGTAACGCCATTCCGAAAAAGAATAAGGAAGGGGGGCTGTTAAACAAAAGGTGCCGGGGTGATGATGATGTCGCGAAAGCTAAGCGCAACCACGCCATCTTACGTCAGTGCATTAAAGGTAGATATATTTACAGAAAATGCGTTTTCCAAGATGGAACTGTTAGCTGTACTTAACGAGCGTGCTTGTTTACGTTATTTTAGCATAAAACATGAACATACTGGTTGATTTCTGCGGAACATCATGATCACAATATACTCGGCTTAGTGACAATGTTTGTTCAGCCAAAAGCAGCGAGCTCTCATTTCCTGTTCATTTGCATCGCCATTTAGGGCTGATAAGCATTCGTTTTTCCGTTCTTCTATGTCGTAATATTGATTTATCACGGTCATGAAGCTCTGAATGTATCGGCCGAAGCGTTTTCGTGCGTACGGGTTTACCATAACACTCTTTGTTTGATACGAATCAGCAACGTTATCAGCCAAAGATGGCGGCCTATAGAACGTTCGGAAAGTGGCCTATAGAACGTTCGTAGTACAGCCTAGTATGCATTTACTTATAAAGGTAATGAATGAAAAGATTAATGAAGAGGAGAAGAATGCACATTCACTTGTGAGCTCCATTGTAAAATGTCAAGCGCACAGACTTAATGCGTGAACAACATGTAGTGAGCAGTACGAATGTATAAGCACACGAGTTAAAAGAACAGAACGGCACAGGAGATTCATAGCACATTCGGGTGGTCGTTTGCCAGCGCTCTGTGTTTGAAAGCGGTGAATTCAGCCACTTTAAGGCTCTACAAAAAAAAACAAGAAAAAGGGATGTGTGCAGGTCATGTACGTTCCTATTCTTCCCGGTTATGTACATGCCCGATGATCTTAGTGGTAGTGCTTATGGTTGGTACTTTACTGACATTGTTCAGAGCCCCTGGAGCGCTCGAAGAAGACCCGTGGAATGTACCATAAAGGAATCCGGGAACAGAAGCAGCACAGAAGCACAAGCCGTGAACGCAACCCATGTCGATGTGTCATTTTGTTTCTCTCTTGTAGAGGTAGGACGATAGTTGTAGCGCGAGAACAAAACGACGACGCAGAGACAAAAAGGACACGTGTCCTTACCTCTGCGTCGTCGTTTTGTTCTCGCGCTACAACTATCGTCATGCCATACCATCTGGCCCAAGCTACCACACTTCTAAGTTATATGTAGAGGTAGGGTACGGCGTCACGATGCTCGAATGGTAGAATGCTTACCAAAATGTGACGCTAGGCTGCTTGATTAACTATTGCAAAACAAATATGTGCAACCTTTGCACGGAACGAAAAAAAAAAATGGCAGCCGACCGACGAAGTGAATGCTGATGATGGAGCCAACCCAGATATCCTAAGGTTCGTAATGGCAACGTTGAAGTCGCCGCGACTGCAGGATCCACCGACGGACAGATGCACGGCCGAACGGACAGAGTACGGTCTTTTTTCTTTCTTTCTTTCAACCATATGCGCTCTATGAACGCATACGGTATCCGACGGGGACCTACGACGACGGCGACAATGGGAATTGCGTGGACCTAAGGAGCTCCTAATCCTGAAAAGCGTTTGACGTTTGCCTTTTTGGTTCCGTGAAAAGTACCCGCTTTGTTTAGTGATTTAGTGGCAAAAGCTGCAGTCAGTCCGTGCTGTGGACTGCAGCATTCGGCTTAAGCTTCGCGCGGCGTACTGAAGTACTTGTGGGCAATATGCAACTCACGTACCGCGTTGTCGAGTGCCGCCAAGAAACGGCACGCACACGACGGCGCATACAGAGTCGTGTAAGCGATGTTCGGTTTATTAGCACCCGACAACAGTGCATCATCAGACGGCACGTATCAGCGCCGCATCCGTTTCCTCGTGCTGGCGCCGTATTAGTCAGCGCTCGTTGCGCGCTCCACGGCCTCTGCGTAATAGGGAGCACCGTCCGCGGCTCACGTTCGCCAGGTCTTGATGCACAATACAGAGAAACTTCCGTGTGGCAACCCAAACACGGCTCTATCTGCTTTCCGCTGCGGTGGGTGCAGTTGAAACGCGCCGCTGACGAACTCCTTAGGCGGAAACAACCGCGCTTACGTAGCGTCGTCACACGCCCATCGTATCCTATTCTTCCCGCGCCCAGCGACATCCCGCAGCGAAGAACTGTCGTGGACGCGAGCTGCATCACCTCATTGCGAAACCTGGCGGGAGGCGCGCAGTGCTGTCGAAACCACAACAACGCGGTGGTACGATGCCCCGCAATGACGGTGCCTGCGCGGGCTATTGCAGAGCCGTGGCGAAATAAATGCGGACCAAGAGAACGACCTCGCGCTCTTTTAAAGAACATAATTCGACGGACTGGCACGCAGAAATAATTATACGCGCGCGACGTCCCGACATATGTCGCCGAGATCTACAACGCGATCTCTCTCATGACGGAAGTAATCGACGCATTCGCAGGGAGTGCGGCAAGCTTGTAAATGTCGCACATACGTGACCTCAGAACACTTGAAACACCTCACGACACAAAACGAGAGCGCAGCTCAACCATGCGAACCCTTCGCGGTTTCGCATTCACCCTTCCGAAAGCTTCCCAGCAGCACGTCGCGCGCTTCACGGCCTGAACGTCGTTCTCCCATCGCAGCAGTTTCGGATGTCGAATCCGGCCGCCTTTTGGCAGTCGTCCCCGAGATAACAGCCGCGTTCAAATTAATTTACGAACGCGGTAATTAACGAAAACCCGCGCCCCTCGAGCGTCGCGGCCATAAGCTTACGACTGAAACGAACTTAGCGCAGCCCAAATCAAGACCGCACAAGAGCAAGCGTCGACCGCGAGATGTTATAGATCGCCGAGAGAGGAATACGTGAAAACGCCCGACCGCAGCAACCGGGCCTTTCTGCGAAGGACGGCGCGCACGAAAGACCGGCGACCTTCGCGGGCGCGATCCACGAATAAAAAGGAAAAGGCACCGATTCCAGATCAATAATGCCGATAAAACGCGCGCTAGCCGGCAGCAGCACGAAACGACACGCGCGCCAGTGCTATTAGCAGACGAGCACACGTCACGGTGGGAGCGAAAAAGAAACAGCTGATGGAAGAGCGGCGTCAGGTAGTCAGCAGGGCGCCAGAGGCATGCATATAACGGTACATAGCGAGAATCAAGCGCGCTGCGCCGTTCGCACCCTCTCGATCACCTTTCTCCGTGCGTTGTATTGCAATCGCGAACTGCACTCGCTCACCTTCGGTGATCTTCTGTAGTCTGAGAACGTCCTCGGGTGAGATGGAGTCCTTCTTGGCGAGTTCCTCCTCGGTGATGGGCTCCAAGTCGGCGGGGTGGTCCTTTCGGGACTTGGCCTGGCGAAGGAAGCCTCCGCCGCGCTTCTTGGAGCTCGGCGGGTTGGGCACGTTCGAATTTTTGACCGCGCTCATCGCGTCTTTTACCACTCGAGAGAAACAATAATACTGAGAAAACGGGAGCTGAGCTCCACGACTGGCGATTGGCGTGCTACTACTACGCGCTCCCCTCTCGCCGGTCGCCCAGCCACATCCTAGGTGAGAACGAGGAAAAATAAATCACCGGCCGCCAGCGCGCCCGACCTCGCCGAGGAAAAAACAAGAACAGACTCGCTCTGTCATGGCGACAGCGCGCGCTTTGCTTCGGAGACACGCAAACAGTTAAAAACAAATAAAAGCCAAAACTCTCCTCAGTAGTGATGATGATGTCTAATACGGAAGAAAAGCGACACAAGCGTGGTCTCGCGGGGTTTAACGTCGAAAACGAAACCGAAACTGACTGCCACACCACCATCAGTTAGGTGCGGCGGGTATAACAAGGACCAAGCCAACGCTCTTAAATTTTTCTCAAATTTAGGAGCGTTGGGCCATGTTAACGAGCAGCTTGTATAAAATATTGCCGACGGAACCTATGGCGCATAAATCTTTACAGGCACGGGCACATGGAGCACCCCATAGAAGAAGAAAAAAATGTAGCATCCGCCATTTTCATTAACATTGGCTTGGTGAGAACAGCGCGCAGTGACGAAAAAAAAAAAGAACTGCATATATTTTTTCCCCTATGTGTTCAAATGTTATTGGAGATGAACAGCCCTTAACTGCTTTGATATATTTAAATGTTGGTTCCTCAAAATGGTTACACTCAAGCGTCGATATATTGGACCCAGATATAACGAAATATTGGTTATCAAGAAGAAAACGAAGAAGTCTTGGTTGGTTTTGTACTAAATGTAGTACTAAATAACGAATTTCTGGACATAACGAAGTTATTTTTTTTGTAAGATGCAACTTTGTTATAAGGTTTTAGTGTTTGCTGAATACTCCACTTCTAAAAGGAGAGCTCTTGCTGTTGAAGAAAAAAATGTAAGCATGTATGAAGTAAAATTTAATAAAATTCGTAGCTAATCTTTATGAAAAAATGTCTGGCTGCCTACTAATAATTAATGAAGGACAAGCCCAAGTATAAAAATGCTGTCAGAAATTTTCAGCATGATAATTCTGACAAGGAAAGGTTTTCTATCAAGCAGACCATCTAGACTAGTTCAAAATGACTCTCGGCAGTTTTGTAAGGACAAGCTGCGCGAATCCGGAATCGGGAACATAAATGAAAAAAGGAAACAATAGATACACATGGATGATGATGATGATAATAATAATAATAATAATAATAATAATAATAATAATAATAATAATAATAATAATAAAAGAACATGGCATGATATATCGATGATTTATTAGCATACCTTTTATCTGGAACAGTTATCTTTTAATCATTATAAAAAAACATGGCATAAAATATCAATCATTTATAAACATAACTTTTATCTGGAGCAGTTATCTCTTACATTATCGTTAGTTAACTTTGTGTTTACATTAACAAAGTCAAACAACTAGATGCCTGAGCAGACATGACTCGATAAGCATATGCTTGCAATATAAAGTGGGAGCAAGCCCTGGCTCACTGCAACAGCTTTCACTACAGATTATTTTTAAAAGTAATTATTTGCACCATGCACATGTTATCAGTGCATGCACAGGTATTCTTTCAGTGCCTTGTGCAGATATATTACTTTGCTGAAGGCCAGTTTTAAACTTTCTGGCACTGGAAAAAATAAGAATATTGCTAGCCTTCATTGTCAAATTTAGACTACATATAAAATGTAGTAAAACTTCTTTAATTCTGAGATAAGAAATACCCACTCTTTTATTTGTGCACAAGTGTAGTACCAAAGCACATGTCAAAAAAATTTATTCCAACTCTCGGCTTTTAAAAACTGTGTTTCCTCACACTCACACGGGCGTTAGATGAAAACATTGACTTTATTCGCAGTCATATACTATTCATAGCATCGCCAGTAAGTCAACGCTGCTCAGAGCCTTCAATGTGGTCGCTCTTCGTATCAGAGCAGCCAAGCTTACATGTGTGCAGAGTGCATAAAAAAACGCTGGTGCACCTGGGTTTGTGGCAACGTTTCTCCCCACAAATATGAACTAGACAAACACGGACTGCAGCCTGCGTGATCGTCCACTGGTGCACCAGCTTACGACTGCTGAAGTCAAAGTTTAGCCCCCACGACGCGCCAATGTTGAGGTGGAAAAGCACGACTTGAGAAGAGAACGACTTATAATTGTTTGCAGAAAGCTTCAACATGAGGTGCTTCACATCAACTGTAGTGCAAAGCTTCACCAAGATTGCTTGTATAGTCTAAAAACAAAAACAGTTCACAGACCCCCTGCCAGATGGACTTTGCCAAGATAATGCAGAACACTTCTGTACGGTGTAACAGACCGACTCTGCAGCAGAACTACACTCCTTTGCAATCTTTGCATCTCTTTGTCAAGAATCTTGAGGACGTCTCCATTCACCCTTCTTTCAACATAAAATATAATTCTATCATATGATGGTACATTCTGTAAATGTCCACTAAGAGGACCAACGAAGCCAGCACTGGAGACGGGCAGTGGTACACCGCTCCTTGAGCTCCATAATCAATTAGTGCTGCACTGAAATAGTTCATATATTTAGGGTGACTCTGGTGCAGCATTCCGTAGTAACCAGGCTGCAGCGTGAAGCTTGCCCCACAAATATGCGACAAGCAGTGCAGTTTGAACGACCTCTCGTTTGACTATTATGCTTCACAGTTGGGGCACTCCAACTCGCGGGGCATTTTCACTCCGACGTGGTGCTTCCGGCGCACCATCAGGTGGGTGCATAGCACAAAGCGTCAACTGCACAGGTTGCACACAAAAATTCTGTTTTTGGGTAACGCTCACCTGTGTGGGTGCATTGGTGCAGCTTCACAGTCTACCGATGCATGGCGGTGTATTGGCAGTAAGGGCGCGCGTACAGCATGTGGTAATCGATCGTTATGTTGCCGACGTACGGCTCTGCAAGCGACACAGTTGGATCAGCGATAACCATCTCTGAATCGACAAAAACCAAGAATGCGGTGAACAGAAACCAAAAAACTCAATGACGCATCTTCTGAACATTTCTTTTAGGGGCGAAGCTTCTAAAAGCGTGGGTCTGTACATCCCTTGTATGTATGTATGAGACTGCCTATAGTTCAACCTTTGTAACTGCCCACTACTTCGTCCCTGCAAACATCTCACTATGCCCCATCACTGATCCACCCATTCACCGACCATATAAAGCAAATACTGTGGAGAATTAGCCAATATGAAATGCAAGATGGCCATGTAGTTGTATCCAGGTGCGCTTAAAAGAACCATAAATTATCCCACTGTGTCCATTCCTTGTTTGTACGTGACCACCTATAGTTCCACCTTTGCAAACTGCCCACTACTTCGTCCTTGCAAACTCCCCACTATGGCCCATCATGAATCCACCACTTCACCGACATAGAGCCATTACAATGAAGGGGAAATGGAAGGAACGTATAGCTACTACTTGCAAATAAAATTTCTTGTGTAAATATATACAGTGTCTGTCACATCTATGATGATATAGTGGGCGATATTCGTGGATGGTTCACGGTTTAGCAATGAAACCCTCCAGCGCTTCGTCCCACTCATCATCACTCACTCCGAGGATATGTAGCGATTTTTTTTAACGCACTTTATCTCCTTTTGAACATTGGCACTGTTGCATGATTTGCAGATGATGTGTGTGCAATACTGGCAAAGGCCAAACAAAACCGCGTTAATGATTTTATTATGCTAAAATAATCACTTTAATCACTGGAAGACAGGAGTGTCAAAAGTCCAACACAAGTGCCATTATGAATCTCCTTGATCTAATATAGGTAATATCACAAACTTTATCAGCCTCAGAATTAGGGAAAATATTAATTTGTAAGGATGCAGACTACATTATATTTTTAAATAGCAAAAGACTGAACACTAGGCCATTATAGAAAAATGATGAATAAGTGCTAAAATGTAACTCCTGTTTCCTCTACCATAATGGGCTCTAGTTTCAGTGCCAGATTGAGGAAATGAAACCTTGGTGGTCATCTTTTCATGTTCTATGGTGAAACCACTGAAACTAGTTTTAGAGAACAGTTTGTTGCCACAATGGTGTCTTTTATATCCCTTTAAAGCACAAATTATTGAGCATGCATTCAAACAAGCTAGAGGGCACATTTAGCATATTGAAAAAGATTCTAAAGATCCTCTTGAAATAAACTATTTAAAAAAATATGCAGAAAGCTTACCCTAAACCAAACACTTTCTAAACCATGTGTGTTTCCTACAAAGGTGTGATTTTTCTGGTTGCCCGATATTTGCCATTATAAGAACCTAAATACACTTCATAGGGCAGTAATCGTTATAATGTAAGGTGGCCTGTTTAGGCACACCAGACAAGAAGGAAAAAACCAGGTGGCTTGCATGCATGCAAGCTAACACTTAGCATGCCTTTCAGGTGACCACCAATAGCACATAACTTCAGCTCCATGCACTGACAATTCAATGACACTCACACATAAAATGTTATCTCGGCACATTAGTAGAACAACTGTAAAGTAGGTGTGACTCAACACTTTTTCACCTCGCTTTTTAGAATTACTTTTACAGAGCTGTGGAGAGCATAATTATGGTATGAATTCTAGGGAGTGCCAACACCTTTCAGTCAGCCAATTGAAAAGTGTGCAAACAGTTTGGGGTGCGTGAAATTAGAGACTTCCCAAGTGGCCATCATTTGGTATCAAGAAATCGTGCATACGAGTTGGATCTAATGCAGTGGTCGAGAGCCTTACAGTAATTGTGCCCAAGAGTTTCCAAATTTTCCTTTCCATTGGTGCACTCGCTTTGGAAACACAGCAGTCCCTTGTCCTTCATATCTCAGTGAGTACTCAAAAGGCCTCCATTTTCAGCAGTGCGGTAGTAGCATGTGTTTATCTCTGGTATCTCGTATAAGACAGCCACAGGATTTAGGTTTCTAGAGTGTTCCATCCACATAAGAAATAGTGTGTTTTGAGTTGGTCGCATAATAAAGCAACAATTCCTGTCGTATTCTTGAAAGTCAATAGACACACAGCTCCAAACAAGAAATGATATATGAAGGAGGTCCATAGCGTATCCGCCGATTATGGTTGATCAATGCAACATAAACGAGAACAAAAAGGCCACAATTTGATGCTTGACTGCAAAGCACAACTTGCAAAAGTAGCTGCCACAATTCTCTACAACAGCACTGCGCTGTGCACTGTCTGTACACTTTACAGTAGCAATTGCTGTTTCTCTCAATCGTCACTCAGAACTGCTTCCCGTTTTTGACAATTCACCATATAGCACACATTTTTCTTTCAAAATAAATTTGCACCATAGCTGCTCCACGGCTCACTGGTTTCCCATCAGATTCAAACTGATCGCTTCGCAGTGCTCCCTACAGTAAAACTAGCAGATGGCAGGAAACACTTCTCATTGAAACAAGAAGGCACACATGAGGGTACTAGGCGCGCAAAACCTAAGAAGAGTGTTCCGATATGTCCTGAAGGTAGGTCTCAATCTCTCAATGTCATTGGCCCCTGCACAGATAGGTAAATAGTCAATATCATGAGAAAGTAGATAGAAATAACAGTTCATGCACATCTTGTAACAATAGTTTTCTAGCATTCCGATACAGCTCATCTAGCTGTTAGTGTAATGAATATTGCACATGTACCAGCTGTGCACACGCTTGCACTCTAGTGCTGTGCAAATGCAGTTTGTGCCTGGAAAGGAATGCAATGACAGCACTACAGCAAAACCCCATTAATTCCAAGTCACTGGGATCGCGAGAAATCTTCGAATCTAGCGTGTTTTCGAATTAACAGAACATACGAAAAGTGGGATGTCGCTAACTTTCAATTATTCAAAGTAATCAGGGCTGATCATTTACTGCAGCCGGCTAGTTTGCGGCTCCAAAGGTCATGTTTTGTTTTTTTGCAGTACCTGATCTTAATTTTTGACGCGAACACGGAAAAACGGTGGGCCTCTCTGCTGCCACACACGCAAAAAAAAAAATAATAAATTCAGGCGTGATCAACTGAAATGCGTGTCTGCGAAAAATAAGGCATGCTTCACTGCAATACAGTAGTGACAAGCGGGCAGCATGTAGCCTGCTCCTCGCTGCGCCAGCACGTCATGATGCGACTATTCACTGATTATTTCTGGTAAAATAAAGAATTATAATAATGGCCAGTGCGAAGAACTTCGCGATATTTTTTGGCTGAAAAGCATGACCATTGAAGAGCTTAGTTTTCGAGGCGTTGTAAGAACTCTGCCAACAGTGCAAGTGCACAAATTGCTAGAGCAACCAGCACCAGGAGGTTCCCACACATCGCAAATTCCGTCAAAGTGTTCTTTATTAAATTTCTTTACAATCCCAGAGAGAATGGGTAAATCATAACGCAAGGACGTTCTGACGTAGCGAGAAACACGATATGCTGCCCACGCGTCACTCCTGCATTGCAGTGAAGCAGATCTTGTTTCCTGCAGCTAGGCGCACGTTTCAGTTGACCACGAAACCGTTTTTTTTTTCTTCTTTTTTTTTTGAGCTGGAAGCGGCGAGGCTAGAATGCTTTAGCTGCCACTCATTAGTATCACTACGCTGCATTGCCTTGTGGCTCTTAAGAGCAGTTGTTCCCGCCCGTTTGCGGCGAAATCGGGACCGGGCATTCACACGTGGCACCCAAAGTTTGCGAATCTCAGCACTGTCAATTACCATGTCAAACCTCACCTTGCTTTTTTTTTCTTTTCACCACCGTGCGACGCACAGAGTTCTCTCCACCTATTATAGTTTGATGTTTGATTATAGAGTTGCTTTAGAGTAAACCGTCCTCGGCACCTAGCTATAGCCTAGCTTCGGTGCATGCTTAAGAGTTCGGAAAAACCGCAGAGTTTCGTACAATAACAGTATGAAACTCCATGGGGAAACTGGCCAAAAAGCATCAAACATGCAAGGCGCTATGCGAGGGTCACTAAGACGTTTCACCAACTTCAATCCACACCGACGCGGCACTCGAGTCACATACATCACCGGTCCACAACGCCTGCGTGCAGCCATCCCAGAGGCGCGCGGAACGGAGACACGAGACACATAAACGCGGTACTGAAATAAAAGCTGCGGAATATACCATTATACAGCTTGTGCAATAGTTATTACGGCTATAACAACACACTGGGCAACGACAACCCGCGCAACAGCAGCCCACGTTTTTTCCTTCGCGCGGATAACAGAGAAAACTAGAGTTACTGTAGAGGTAGCTTATACAGTAACTCTAGAGAAAGCGAAATAAGGGACGCCAAGCGGCGAGATTCTAAACTACGCAGTTTTATTCCCGGCCGGGCTAGACTTCACCTGCGAGAAGCGCGCGCAGGTGCAGTGTAGCCCGGCCACGCTTTAGGTTTCGGTTTCGTGTCTGCGTAGTGTGAATTATTTGGCGCGTTATGTGTTTCCTTTGCCAAGGCACGTTGCCGGGCTAGTTGGTTGGGGCTTGCTTGCGTCTCTCTTTTTGTGTCCTTGTCGTGGTGCGCTATACCCTTATAAATGGCGTTCCTTTTATCTTTTCCTCTAGAACTATTCAGCCGCGCGTATAGTCCGCGACCTCTCAGATACCTCGCCTTTGCACTGCTTTCTCATTGTATGTGCCTCCGTAGAATGAAGTCAGGAAGAGCGGGACGACATGTGGATATCTGCATGGGCACCTTTAGCTAAAAAAGCTGCCAAGCATAACATGTCATTTCCCTACTAGATAACTTGAGGCCGGCTGACTCACATACTCTTGATATTGCATGATACATGTCATATGGCATGCTTCTTAGCTCTTATTATCTTTGAAAAGCTACACTAGTCATCAAATTTAGGGTGCAAAAAAAATTTAAGGTTGCTGATGGAGTGCTTCTTTGCTTAACACAATTTCACGTTACATTATTTTAGTTGATATAAAACAAGCTCTCCCTTCAATTAGTTAGTAGATGAGACGCGGATGAGAATTTTACGGTTTTCGTTAACACTCATATAGCGAATTATCTGTTATAGCGAACTAAATACGAACTTTGGATAGTCACGCTTCATTTCAGTGACACTCGTTTCACAACGAAACCGAAAACGCGATATCATCGGCTGTAACCAAGAAATATTTTATTCGTGCGAGACTCAAAATGCGAAAGGTATAATAAAAAAGCAAGATATTACATAAATATTTTCAAATGAGAAAAAAAAAACGTCCTACTTTTACATCAATATTTATGAAGTAGTCTTCCAGTGAAAGAAAAAGCAAATACACGGAGTGGACCCTTATCCTTGACTTTAGTGGGAGGGAGGGCCGGATGCAGCGAGGAAGATCAGCACGCCAGATGTTTGCGGTCCTTTAGGGCATTTCAATTTATGGCCCCGCCCCACGACCAGCTCCTGCAGCCAGCTCCTTCCCAAGAAGTTTGGGAGAGCAGAAACTAGCACATACAGATCAAACTGGCGCGCTGGTCTGCTAGGGTTGCGGCACTCTAGCTTTCTTACACCCTAGTCTCCTTACAGCCTCGCTCACCTATTCCCACTCCCATTGCACATCAATAAAGCTTGCTTCTCATCCTCTTCTGAGACGTCATCGTCAACCTAACTACACCACTGCAGTGAGGCCAAGAAGTTTAGGATGTACATCCACAAAGACTTCTCCCAGATTCCACCCATCAACATGGACCTTTGCTTTCTGCTGCCACGTTACACCTGCAAACTTTTCAACTGCAAACTGCCTAACTCTACTAACTTTAAAAAAAAGTTTTAAATTTCACTTCTATAATTACGGTTCCAAATGATGCCCTCAGCCTTCTTAATTAAGATGCCCACCACTACAGAAAAAGCAAGTGAGGACAACGAGCACATATCAGATTTCTTGATATTTGGGAATTTCGAATGGCCATTGGCAACACTTATTAGCAGAGGCACATCAGAAATTTTTTCTAGGGCTGCGCATTTAAAACATCTTCATGTGTTAGTATGTGTGCGTGTATAATGTACGCATACAAAACATGAAAATCTCAGGGGGAAAACGTTGCAACCAGGGGCGGGCAGATCCAGCCAATCATTTTAGGAGGGGGGAGGGGGGGGCGGTCGCTTGCAGCAACACTGAAAGGGGGGGCGTGATCATCATTTTTTGTTTTTATGACCCCAAAAACTCTCTCAGAACATAAATGGTGTTAATGTGTGCTCAAAGTGGTTCCGCTCATTTGTCCCAATTGAGGATAGCAGATGAACAGAAAGCACTAAAAAAAAAGGGGGGGGGGGTGCTGACAGGGTTTGGGGGAAGCGCGATCGCCCCTACCGCCCCCATTTCCTCTGGATCCACCACTGGTGCAACCACATCCCGCCCCTGGACTATACCAATAGTCACGACGAATAAGTGTGCAACAAAAAAAATCAACGGACTTCAAAAGCTTTGCATAAACTTGGCAGAAGTAACTGCTTCTACAATACACTATGTGAATGTGAAAGTTGCTGAGGCATGCAAGTTATTTTTTTTCTGCAGACCAGTTTGTTGGGATGCCTTCTCTAGCAATGAAAATTGCCATAACCAGGCATGATGGCATTCTTACCTAAACTTTCTCTTGACCGAACTGACAGTTGCTGGTAAACCTCTTGCCACTTTCATGGGAAGTGAGTGGCGTACACTTTCACCATCTCACCTTGGCAGAAAGAGCAGTTGTCGTCTAGGGGTTCCTCATGAAATTGGCAGTGGGAAGCAATGAATGAAGAACCAGCACACACATATGCGACAATATGAATTCGGAAATGTTGCAATAACTGGTGTACTCGTATATGCATCTAAGGAGAGCACGAGTTGCACATAGGTCCATCATTTTGTTCCAGAGACACGTGGTATGCATATTCCATTCACATGCAGGAGGCAAACTTGGCATGCTGCTATGAACTAAACCTCATTATAACCTCATTATTTGCATCTTGTATGAAAATGAGCTTGTTATATCCAAAAATTTGATCTAAAGTTTCTAGTTTCAACACTATATTTATTGAAAGACTATAATTCATTAACTTTATTATAACCAATATTTTGTGATAACTGGGTTATTTATAATGAGGTTTGAGGGTATGGGGTCCTACCTGTCCATACCTCATGGACAGGTATGTTAGGCCCTTGACCACTAAGCTACTTCTGATAACTAGGAAATTGCAACAGTGAAGTTGGGTCTCGTCATCAATAAAGCAGGCATCTCTGTGGAACAGTATAACCTTTAACACAATTTTGAACCACGCAATAATACTTGAGCAGTGCAACTCTGTTCTCTTTGGGAGCACATACAGGCACGACATACAGGGATACTGGCTGACGATGATGTAGCGGTGGTCTGCTTTTTGTAATGAGAAAACATGAACTGTTTCCTGGACAAGAGAAAAAAAGCACGAACACAAATCGGAAAAAAAAAGTCAGCTGCAGCACAAAGGCGCCATCTCTTGTCTCTAAGGCAAAACGTGGCATAAAGAAGGCAACATTCTATTGCAAAGAAACATCTAAGGACCTCTAAAAGAAACCTCTAAAAGCCACACCACAGTAAATGACACACGCTTGTCATTTCCTTCGATTGGTTCCACTCCGGGCAGTATATGACAGTGGGAATGTTCCCCTAGCCCATGCCCTGACACCTTGAGAACCCACATCAGTGTGACACCGCACCAAAAACCAAGAAAAGCGTGCTGCTTGTGCAATCCCTACATGCGCCACAGCCATGCATGCCTCCATCTGGAACAATAGCAGCATCGATGGCAAAGACTTCACCAGATGTTGCAGCTTCAGTGATCCCTTTTGTCAATTAAAAAATGAAATGTTCCAACTTATTGTGCTCAACTGCCAGTCTAATCATTGGTAGCAAAATTACACTATTTCTATTAATGATCGACTTGTATAACAGCCGGGCCCAATTAATTTGCATTCTAGAATATGGTGCAAATGACCAGCTAACATACAAATGAAACATTTTTGCCTTTCAGTCCTACGGCGGTGGTTAGTATTAGAAGGCTGTGCAGAATCCCAAGCTCCGCATAGTGCTTGCTCCTGTCACCATCCTTCTCTTCCTTTTTTCATTCCTACGCTGCACTTAGATCCCGGCAAGGTGCCCTAGGATAATTGCTTATTCATTTTTAGAGTAGCATTCCACTTAACTTTATTTCTATACCGGGTCAGGCTGGCCACATGGTCTCTGTAAACTTGGATGACATGTTACAGCTATAGCTATAGAGCACACACACACACAGAAAAGTAAAAGGTACACGCAGAAACAGAAGTCCCACTGTTCACTTGCAAGTCAGCACCAGTTGTGTGAATTGTTTCTTCGCCTATCAGTCTGTTCGTTTTTGTTGTGTGATCTTGCATCGAAATACGGTCGTAAAGTCTGCGTTCATTGGTTTACGATGAAGGAAAAAAAGACATAGTCATGCTGTTCAAACAATATCTTTGCTGCATCAAAACAGAAGAAAGTGTATCAGTGTTGGATTCACCTGGTATTCCAGTTAATTACTTCTGCATTCAGGCAAAATGCTACACAGCACTGTCAAATGCTGCTGAAACACTAGTTGCAGTAACACACATGCAGGCAGTCGTCGAGGCACTGGTATGCAGGCACTCCAGGGTGATGCTGTTGGCTTGTCATTGCTGTTTCAGGTTGGCAGTGTTCTTACAGGTTGCATTGTTTTGTGGGTCTGTTGTTTATAGGACTTTGAATTTGGTGTTAGTATTTGGCTTTTTTTCTGAGTACCTTAAGTTTATGTATCTTTCACTCAAGCCAAGGGCAGTGGTACGATGGCCAGGTTGGCAGTAAAAAAAAAATACCAGGCCTGCGCGGAAGGTGCAGCACAGCCACAGCGAATTCTAGAAGGGCGGCCTTTCAGAGCCTTTTCTAATCACTTATTGGGTAACTGCTGCAAGCCCACTTGCAGGACACCCACTACAACATTATAATAATAATTTCTGGCTAGTAGGCTGGCATTCACTATGCTATCCTTCGTAATTTCTGAGAATTGTGGTATCTGGTAAACACTTGCAAGGAATTTTGTGCCAATCATTCATGCAGTAGCTGATGATGATAAGGAATTATGCCTGAAGTGAGTACGCGCCACAGTTAATAAGTGATTAGGAACAAGTTTTTGTAACGGGTTGGAGCATTGGAGGACCCAATTATTACGCTATTCACATTGTGTGATGCCTGGTTGTCCTTTTGCTGTTCTAAAACACTTTATTACTCATATTAACGAGATTCCTTTCCCCACATGAAGCCTGCCCAAGGCAAGTTCGCGAACAAGTTCCAAGCACCAGCGTGGCTCAGTGGTAGAATAATAGGCCGGCATGCAGTGAGCCCGGGTTCGAGCCTCACTGTATCCTTGGTACAAGGTTTATTTTTTCTCATTTTGTGCGAAGTAGATGTGGGCACCGGTGGTGGCAGCGGATAATTACCACGCTGCACATGACCTGAGTTGTGATCTCATAACTACTTTCGCTGTAAAAAAAAATACTAACTAAATGTGGAGACATTGAGTAGTGCAAAACGAGCAGCACTGAATTCCTTCGTAAGGCTTTATTTTAAAAAAAAATCCAGACAGACAAAAAAATGCTCTAAAACAACTGCAGTTCATTCGTCTTACAGACATTTTGTGCTTGGCCTGTAATTAGGAAACACAGAGGTGTGCATCAGTTCAATCGCACCTAAGCCCACACCACGCAATCCACAGTCACACATGACATATACTTTTCTTTGTGCTTCCAGATGAATTACGGTCTCTTACAACATTTGTTATATATTTGTATATATATAAGGAACAAGACACAAAACACACAGACACATGGATATAAAACCCTTTTGCCACTGCAGCTCACACTACTTTTTTTTTTTTGTCGAATGCTAATCTCAATAGTACAACGATAAAAGTCGTAGTGGCGCGTCGCAACTGCTCGTTTGTCAAACTGGAAGCCGCAAACTCGCATTTCGTCATAGGTATATACACATTTTGTATGTATATCTTTATATATATATATATATATATATATATATGTATATATATATAGTATGGTATAATTTAATGTGAAACGATCAGAGTCTCAAAGGTATGAGAGAAGTGCCTTCAGCGTCGCACATCGTGCGTAGGGCTGCAGTCACCAGGCTCTCAAATGTGTGCCCAAGAATGCAATAAATAATCGACAACCTACGAATAAAAAACAAAACAATGCTAAAGAGAAAATACACCGCATCACATTAGAGCGCTCCTAAGAAACCCCGGGAAGACTGGGAACAGGAAATGCTTCAAAGACAATGGTGACGAACAACTGATTGACTGAAAGACCACAAAGCTGCCACACAACAGACACCTCCAATGCGAACTGCAAACAGGCCGCCAGCCCTGTTAGGTGGAGTGCAAGAACCCTACCGAATGTAGTCGAGGCAAGTGCTTTCATATGGACTAGCGATGCATACGGGTGCAGGTGAGGACACCGGTGGTGCCCCTCGTTCCACTTTCTGAAGTCCTGTAGCAGCGGAAACAAAGAAGAGGCCTGCGTGTTCAACTGAAATCAGACACACTGGGAGTGCCCATCTTCCACAGTATGTGTGATGTCAATGGTGTGGTTAAAGTGCATGTTCCGATGCTGTACCCTGGCGAAGGGCATTGTTCCGGCATTGCGGTTCATTCATTAGAGGCTGCGGGTCGTCAACATGAAGTTGTTCACTTTCAACAGCCGCTAAGACTCTCCTCCCAGCCAGAGCAGCGCTTATCTGGAGCTTGAAAACTACCTCTTCATCATGCTCCCATCTGTCATCGGTCAAAGCCGACAAGCGGTGAAACACCCCCAGCCTCTCGAGCAAAGCAATGAAACAAAATAATGCTTGCCTTACAGCAAGCAGGTCTGAGCTACGCCTTGTGCCAAGTTAACTCTGACATTGGAGGACTGTGTCAACGATGCAGATGAGTTTTAAAGGGCCACCTGTAATATCATAATGGGCACTTAACAATAAAAGCTTGTGCGCTATGGTTTCGTGATGCGATGAAGTGTGCTAAGATGTAGACCTACAGCTGTGCCCAGACCTTTAGGCAATCTGAATCATGTGCAGGGCTTGATAGACACATTGTGCATTTCATAACACCATTACAAATCTAGCATCAAAAAAGTGAATGACTCAAAACTTGCGCAGACTTCTAAAGTTTTGATTCGAACTTCAGCAAAGCATTGGGTCAGGCTGTAACGACAGGTAGGTTGCAGTGAACTTTATGCTTGCCAAGTGATGACATACCTCTGTAACATGGACACTTTCGTCTGCCGCTGATTTGAGCAGCAGCTAACACTTAAGCTGCAGTTCAACAGATCAGTAATTTACTTGCAGTTACAATGCGCTTGCAGAGCTCAGCTAAGTTCAGCAGTGTGGACATGTGACATAAAAGCACCTGTAAAGAACCAAGAGTAGTTCCTATGTTATTTTTTTTAGAGCAACTAATGTTAAATTAAGCATTTTATAGCAAGAGTTGCTCGTACGATTTTAAATGCTTGTTTGTAATCTCACAGCTGGTTACTGGCCAAGGCAATGTGGAGTCTGCCCTCTGGTGTTCTTTTTACACTAGCATGGTCTCACCTTAAATCATCATCATTATCATCAGCCTGACAGCGCCCACAACAAGACAAAGGCCGCTCCCATGTTTTTCCAATCAACACGACACCCCATGCTTTCTGCCGTTATGTTAACCTCGAGAGCTTCTTAATCTCATCTGTCCACCCAGCTTTCTGCCTCCCCATCGCACGTTTGCCTTCTTTTGGAATGCAGGCTCCTAATGACCAGCGGTTATCTTGCCAACGTGCTACATGGCAGATATCAACTGAGGCATGTACACTTGGGTGACTTATGCAAGCCACTATCTTATCAGGTGGTGTGTCTCGACTGGGTTCGCTCAAGTAAGTTTGTTCAACGGCAGCTGAAAGTGTAAGTGTCACAGAGGTGTAATTGTTAAGACAATGAGAAAGCAAATCAAATGACCAGCTTTTTGAAAACGGCACAATGCACCCGAAGAAAGAAGGGGCAAGGATACAGCGTACAGTTGTCCTATTCTTTGCTGGCAATCCTGCAGGTCAAGCGAGGCACCAAATCCCATAGCAAGCCTCAACTATAGCGATGTCACTTTCAGAATTCCAAATGCTGTCACCAAAGCAAGCCTTCCTATCAGTAATAAGCAATGAACGAAATGGGTTTCTTTTTACATTCGAATCCAATGTGATTATAGACGCTGATTGCAGAGGTTAACTGCTCTTGACCTATATATTTCATATTCCTTGGCAATTGCAAATCGCACTTTTTGCAGTGGTGGTGCATAAACAGTAGTCGGGTTATGTCATTTCGATACTCAAAAAACGTAGTTTTTGTCTCATAAAAGTGACACCCTGAAGATTTTTATGAGCTTGACTGAATGTTTTTGTCTGAAATGTAGTAATGAACGTGTAGGAATGAAACACAAGCTTGAAAATAGATCTACAATAAACTGCACGAATGTCAAACGCGATATAAACATTATGGCTATTTTCCTCACTGTTCATTGTCGGCAAAAAAATGCAGAAATGTGCGTGTGTAGCAAATGTTCATGGCTAGGTCGCTGTTACGCTTAGAACATGTACAAAAATGTAGACAGGTCAGGACACAGTGAACTCTTGTCATAACAAAGCCAGTGGAAAAGGAGATGAATGTTACTATGAGCGGAACTACTATTATTGGCCATAAACGAGGCACTCTGACAAAGGAGGTGGAATAGCAAAACGTTCAGTGAAGCAAAACACATCTCAACACTGGCAACACAATGACAAAAGCCAGCTAATGATAATAATTAGGTGCATGGTCTATTTGCGAAGTTCCCAGTTCTTCTAGCTCAATATGAAAAAAAAAAAAAAGCAAGGGGTTGATATTTTAGCAACACCGAGCAGTCTTGCACAAACTTTCAGGCTCTTCTGCACTTCATACTAAGTGAAGCAAACAGTAGTCTGGTTTAAAAAGTAAGCACAGATGGTCATTAGAACCATAAAAAAACTTTAAATTACATGATTCTGTTATGACAAGAGTACTGCACTGTCTGAACTACGAATGCTATTGGTTTTGGTCTTTGTGGTCTCTTGTGCACTACTATAGTATTCAACGTGCGTGATAAGGCGCAGGCACAGTGTGCGAAAGAACCTGTCCCCAACACCGTTACTACAGTTCTAGACAACAATCACAGTCGCTGATATGCTGCACTGCCTTGCCACAACAAAGCTATGGTCATAAAGGACAAATGGAACACCGAGAACAACTATGTTTGCAAACGGGAAAGCTGCAGCGAAATCACTCAAACAGGTGCAACTGAAAAGCTGATGACGGGTCGATTAGGGAGCAACTGCAGACCATACCCGAAAGTGTGCAAAACCTATTGTTACTACTGCTCCATCAAAATGCTTGACACTGGCAAGATAAGGCATTAGTGCGCAGATTTAAAAAGTGTGCTAAAATGAGAACAGGCTTTCTTTCTCAACACCTGAAATGCTAACCTATCCACGCGAATGCAGTGGCCACAACAGCCACCTCGTAATTAAGTACGATGAGGTATTGTTGCGCTACTTTTCACTTATTACCACAAGGGCTCTAAATGGGGAGGTTACAGGGATCGAGCCCGTCGCCTCGTCCACTTACATAGCGTCCACTTCACTCTGAAGCACAAGTGCAGTCTCGGCTTCTTGATTGCCAATTGCTGGCAAGCTCAACGGCAAGCGCAGTACATTTGGCTATCGCATCTGCTTTGGACACTCTGAGCACATTTGATCCTGGCAGTGGAGCTAGATGGTGCAGCTGATAAAATGTGCAATCAATGCTTGAACTGTCCTGCCTAAACGGAGCTGTGCTACACTGTAATGGAACATAAAGATGCGGTAGTACACAATGCAAATGAGACAGCGCACCGCCACTGTGCATCTAGATGAATTGCACGAGGGCGCTCGCACGTTTTGATATCTCCACAACAGCAGCAAAATGCAAGTGAGATGAGTGCATGCGACCAATGACGATGATTCCATAAATAAATTGCTGCGCACAAAAGGAGTCGCATGGTGCGTCCGTGTCAGGCGAAAAGCTTAAATGGAAAATAAGTGGAAGGACCAGCTGCCCACGGAGCGAGATGCTTGCTCGTGAACAGTCGATGGCACGTGTTATGCACCTGCCAATTCACGCTTTAGTCTTCTGCGATAGCTTTTAGCAATTCGTCAACAACGCAACTGGAGACAAAAAGACAAGATGTATGAAATGCTGTCGCAGCACTTGAAAATGTCAGATTCTTCTACAAGTGTAACCAAACGCCTCACCAGTTGAACGCAGCTTGATAGTTGACTCTGCATTACAGACTTGGACAACGTATCAAAGTCGAGACAAATTCAGTTTTTTGCTGCTGTTGCCAACTACAACAAGCCCATTCATCTCATATGACTTAACGCGTGTCAATATATTTTTGTAGCGCGAGATCAGTTGTAGCATTTGCAAGTTGTGTTTTTCGACAAACACCTCCTCTAAATTGTGCATACACCATTTGGCAGGCAGAAAAGGTCAACGTACTGAAGGACGCTGCCGTTGTCTCTGCCTAATACTTGGTGTTGAAATCACACATTTTTCTTGCACTTATTCCACGAGAAGGCAAGCAGGACGCTGTCTATTTCAGAACCGTTAAGCACAGCATCACAGAGGCCCTACGCGGCGACCAGCAGAGGCAAATTTTTAATAACATTTGTGCAATGGATAGAGTTAATCTGTCTGGACGAGAGCGATTGTTGGGGTGTCTGCTAGGTTTCTGCTCGTCGCTTCTTTGTATATATTTTCGACATGCTACAGCTGTTGGCAGATAGCAACAATTAAAAAAAAGTAACTTGCAAGGCAATGAACCGAAGAAACATAATGGGGCCATAATCTCACAACAGCGACGGGATCACTATGACATGCACACACATGCCTTTCGAATTCGATGATTACTTAGGACGATTGGAGGAGTGATGAAAGAGGTGAACGAGCACACGCTGTCCCCAAAACAAATGATATCATACTTGCAGTGCAATACGACGGAACAAAAGTATAGAGTAAGTGAATGGCTGCCAAATAATAAAGACGCAAAGCTTACCCGTGAACAGGGAACACTTGGATCAGGAGCCACAAAAGGTATGCAGCTGTGCTTGAGCATTCAAGCGGCTCGTCAATTTACTACATCAACTTTAGCCAAGCTTGGGACAGTGGCTCCAGTCACATGCTAATGGAAGATGTTACAGGTCTAAATCTCTCGCATGTCACAAAGCCTGAGCAAAAATAAAAAGTTATTTAAATGCACTGAGCTTCCATGCATGATGATGCACATGCATATGCAACGACAGTGGGATAAACTAAATAAGAAAGGGTGGAATGAAATAGGAGACATGCATTAAAATCCAGCTCCTAGGGAACACATACACGAATGGAAGAAGCCAGTGATAAAAAAATGAAGACAGCAAACAACAGCTAGACGGGGCTCTATGCCACCTCCATTTTGATGCAAGAGCTTTTGGGCACCTATTCCAACGTTAAGTGTCTGTGTGCCTCTTCCCTTGTTTTCCTTTGTTGTAAACAAGCGAACGAGCACACGGTAAAACGAGAGGGTGAAGAAGAATGCCTCCTGCACGCATTAACCAATCGTAGCATAGAATGTAGTCATGCGACGTGGCATTTTGGTTTCTTCTAATGGCACCAGATTGCCCTGCCATGTGCACATCTCGACAGAACCTTCTCTCTGTGAAGCCGGCATGCGCATTGAAATCTTTCAACGAAAAGACGTACTAGTACTGGTGATGACATATGCACATCGTGTCTACCTTTCGCACTTCGCTGTCACATAGTTTTCAAGATGGACAAAGTAACATTCAAATCTTACACAACAATCCCTGCTGTTGTTGTGTTACGTGATTAGTGCACGACAACCCAGAAAACATACCTAGAGCTGCGCTGAAACTTCACATGAGGGAGTATCATAATTATCTGCAATTTTCTTAGTAACTATTTTCTTTTATCCGCTATAAGGAACCAGTGTTGGAGTTTCTGCAGTCGCCCTGGTGGTCAAAGGGCGTATATTTCAGCTTCTCCTACTGACGTAATCCATTTTGCAGCACTTCTCTCGGTTTTTCAGTGCCCTCCTGTGAATATAGCCTCAAGCTACAGTCATATGAAGTGACAAAATAAACAACACTGTAGTATTATGAGTGCAAAGGCTGCTCGAGCTATTTATGTCAAAATCAAGCGCGAGAATGGCGCACTTGCGAGCACGCTTACAGCGGTACGTACGCTGCAGCAGGTCGTCTGCGTGAGCGGCTGAGTTATGTCGCGACCCCCGGATAAGGGCCCCTTTTCAGCGTGCAACCTATCTAACACTGGTCTCCCATTATGAAATGATTTGCCCAGCAAGCAACATTGCTGAACATCCCTGTAGTGCCAGAAACACATCACGTAGGCTACACATTGAGAAACTGCAGATGCTGGAAGCGATTCCGAAGCCGAAAACACGACGATGCCACTTATTTTTGCTCACCACCCATGGGCAAGAAGCAGAAGTGCTGTCAACTGCACACATTCCTATGATTTTGGCATGGTTATTTGCTGCCACCTCGGACTTCTTGTCAACAACAAGCCGAAGCTCTTAGTGTTTAGGGGGTGTAGGAGCGTCTTCTGACCTTGAAACGGCTCATAATCCTCCACGATTCCATTTGCGAAATCTTTCTATCACACCCGTGTCCATTAGTTAGGGACTCTAGAAGGATGACAAAATGAGAATTTTGCAAATTACACATACAAGCAGAATGAAGATGACAATCGAACATGAGAGAACAAAGGACAATCACTCGCTAAATTATTCCTGTCTGTGAGTGTCCTTCCTACGATATGCATTCCTTCCGACTCGTTCGATGCTCTATCGTTCAAGAATTCGTTGCCTTTTTTTTTTTCTTGCTCTTCTACAGACGCTAACTTCTACCACATGAGGCTGACAATGGATGATGCTGAATGGACAGAAAGAAAACAGATCCACGCATGACAGGCACAATATCCAGGACAATCTCTTGCCTAGGTAGTACTCCGGTCTCGCCTCTTCCAACTACCTCTCAGCCGACAACGCAAACATCCACCGAAAAAAGCAACAGCACGGCTCAGGATGCGTCACTGCATGGAGAGAGCTGCTGCCGCGCTCCGTTCTTCCACACACAGCTCAGTACGAGTAGCGTGGCAGCCAATTGCAGGTGGTTGCAGAGTCCGACCCGATCCTACTCCTCGTTGAAGAGATGACAAATGCACACACTCCCTCCTTGCAACAGATTGGCCGTAACAGCGTGGTGTCCAGTCGTGGCCAACATTCATTGTCCTTGGGGAAGTTGAGGACGATGACGATGAGAGGCGGGATGCATGAGGTGCTGAAGCGATGAGGTCGACGCATTCTCCCGAGCACTGTGTCGCGCATGGCGGCAGTCAACGTCCTACATGCACACACGCAACACTCGCGTGCACACATAAACGAGAACAGTGGCAGCAGACGAAGACAAAGAAACGGCCATGCGCAATGCCTGTCAGACGTCTAGGTGCTTGGAAGGCGGGATACTGATGAATGGCTCGCTCCACATTCGCCTCAAGTCACCCTGAAGGAAAGACCAAGGTTGCAAAGCGCATGTTAAAATTGAGCTCTCGCAAGCATCTTGTCATGCTCTGGTCAATGCGTATTTTTTTAACAGACGATCTGATCGGGCAAGTTGGTGATGGCACAGCAACGTCAACCCACCATTGAAGGTACCTCGGACAACACTTTACGAAGAGTGGATACAAAAGAGACAAGCACTTGTGGTTTACTTCTCTGTATCTGTCCTTCGCAAAGTGTTACGCTATTTACAATGATGGATCATATTTTTATTATTGCTGAAACTCTGCTACCCATTTCTTTTACATGAAAGAATCCTAGAAACTTGCATGTGACAGTAGTATTTACATTTAACGAAAGCAAACTTTATGAAACTTAAGACATCTGAAGTTGATATCAGAGTTAGTCTGAAGATGTGAACCTGGCACTGACGTTGCTGCGCCGTTATGAGAAATGAAGACTTGCTGATGCCATGGGCCAGTATAGCTAGCTCCAATGACATCCCTCACGTGACAAAAACATTAACGAGAGCATTGCTCATGCTTTTCCTTCACGGTTCAAAACGGTATCGGTGGTTGCCCTATCGTTTTGTGTTAGTCTGCAATTTACCTTTGCCTGCCACATGCAGAATTCTATCGAGCCTTGACCACCACGCTTCCCATATGCACACACGAACACGTAAAAGCAAGTGGACAGAGCACATCCCTCGGCCCTCACCTTGAGGTAGGCCATGGTCAGAAGTGGGAGTAACGTGAAAGGAACCAGGTAGAGCAGCGCAGGCTGGGCAGCCTTGAACACCTCCGAGGACACCGTGGCCGTCAGGAGGCCTGCCAGTTACAACAACAACAGATTTGAAAACTCTTGTTTTAAAGTGAGGAAAGTACAACACGTAGACAGCATTGAATTCCAGACATACTATTACATCCGCAAAAAAACATCAAACATATTATATTATTACAGTAGACTCTCAGTAAATGGAAATTTGTTGAGCGAAACTGCTGTTTAAATGGAACGAATGCTTCCGATAGGATTGGTTTCATTCTTGCATTGTGTGCCCCTATTCATTTCTCAGTAAACGGAACTCCTATTAAATGGAACACATTTTACTGGTCCCTTCAGCTTTTCTTTAATGAGAGTCTGCTGTACATGCTTTCTTTTGGTCATGACCGTGCCTCCCTTGCTAAAGCAGTGTCATTTCATACAGGTCAAGCCAGATTGTGCGGGAACATTCACGGCTGTTATAGAATGTTCTGATAAAATTCGTACACAATATGCGTAGCCGAGTTTATTCTGGAACTAATGAGATAACTAGCGATAACGCTGCAATGCTCCATCATGCATGTATAAAAGCCGAAGTACTTCGCCGTCAATCAGATCTTTGAACGATTGACGACTATATTTGCTATTATACAACTTGTATTACGAGTGCTACTCACTTCTACAGTGACCCTTACCTCATTTCCTGGGCACGAGTTTACGCAATAAAGCATGTCAACATTAAAGGCTTGACTGCCGCCTTCTTCACCATCAAAAATATGTGGCGATATACAAGGGCCCATTAGGGGCCTCAATCCTGTAGAGCTGTGTTTTTTTTTCAGTTGTGCCATATCCCAAATGCTACTGCTTTTGTGACAGTTTATGAGGTTATAACTGGGTACTCTATGCTCTATGTGTGACAGCATGGCCTAGATGCATGCCACCGTGACTGGTTGTTCAAGCGACCAACTTTGAAGCTCCATAATGTGCGCCTAACGACAGCTATTTCGTGCACATGCTTTCTTCAGAATGCAGCCACCGTGGCTCAGTGGGGACTGAACTCACAAACTCGTGCTCAATGCCTGGTTCAGGAATATCAGCTTAGCTCACTGAGTGCACACTGACCAAGGAAGTAGCCAATGAGGGAGCAGTGGAAGTAGGAGATCTTGTTGAGGTGGTTGGGCGGCGGCAGGCCTGTCTCGGCCGAGCTCAGCTGGGCCTTCTTGTAGGCGTCGTAGCGCAGCACGAAGCACAGAAGTAGGCCTGGCATCACCTGCACGATGCAAACACGGAGGCGGCTAATGAGTATCTTAGCCTGGCATGTTTTATTTGGAGAAAAAACATGCTCTAAAAAAAGAGTATTACTTGAAAGAAAAAGTGAATTTAGACATATGCTGAGACTTATGCTGAGATTTAAACAGAAGCTGAAACTGCAAATTTTTTTGTGCTTTCTACACATGAAACAGGTTTGAGTACAAGAAAACATAACTTAAATCTCTTCTCTGAAGAGGAGGCTGGAATTCGGGCACAAAATTAACAAGCGAGAAGGTTGGCCTCCATTTCCTCCATTAATAAATCAATACTAGAATCACAGAAGAGCAAACAAACTTTAGGTCGAGTTATCTATTGGACTGAGCTGTTTGGCAACTTCTTTTCAGCATCCCTCGAAGGGATTAGAAGAGGTGCGAAATGGACTTGAAAAATAAAGTGACAGAGAGAGTGAGTACTCACAATATCCCCTAATCCCAGCATGGAGAAGTGGCCACTGCTATGCACACTGCAGCCAGGAGAGAGTGACGAAAATGAGAGAAGGTGGCACGTGGGGAAGGAAAAATAAAACGGAAGGCAAAGATAAACTGTATAATGTAGGCTGGCACAATGTACAGTACTCATGGAACAAAACGTTGATTTGATTGATATGTGGGGTTTAACGTCTCAAGACCACCATATGATTATGAGAGACGCATGGAACGAAACGTGACATCATTTTTCTGAAATGGGATAACTCCATGCCAAATCAACCAGCATTTTTTTGACCATCACGAATATGGCTGAAAAAGTTTCCACATGTTTCTCAAAGTTTGAAATTCGTCCTGCTTGTTTATTTCCAAGGCCAAAATTCTCTGCCTATTTATGAGACTCTGTAGTTTTGCACTGGCCGAGCTAGAGGGAATTAAACATGCCGTTTCATGCTGCTTCGTCTTTGTTCGCATAGTTCCCTACACGACAATTTTATTCAGAAGGCGTTTCTGGCAGCACTCGATAAAATAGTGCTTGCAGCAAGGCAATGAAGAGATGCAACTGTAAAAATAATGACATGCACGTATATCGAATCTTCGAGGGTTTTTCTGCACGAGCAAAATCGAATAAAGTTGCCGAATTCGTTTTTTTTTTTCTGTGAACATGGCAAACTCAAAAGGCACAAATAAAGAATGTGCCGGTGATCCGTTTGAGATGCTACAAAATGAAAATGATTTGGGGGCTGAAGCTATAGCAGATTGTCCATAGAAAAAAGAGGTGAAATTTCCTTTCTTTAAAAAAAGCCCTGTATTCAGCGTCCAAAAAATCGCCTTGGTAGTCCGACTAAAGATATCCCCAATATATGATCTGAAAGCTGGACGTATTAGCTATATAGGTGCAGTTACTATAATTTTTTTAAACATGAGAATATATTTTTTTAAATTATGTATCTCCACTAGCTTTTGACCTACGTAACTCAAGTGGCATCACACACCTGCAAAAGCAATCTTCAGCCCAAGCCGACTGACCTGGGAGGCAGACAGCAAACTTGGGGCTATCTATATAAAGCAAGCGAAATGAGAATGGAGTTATCTGCGTTCCATTGCCAATACAGGTGCGCCACAAGGAATGTGGCCAGAGTGTGGTAACCAGTAGAATTCCTACAGTTACATTACTTCATTACTTTCCCGCAAGTACCATTCTATCAAGTGCATTCCAGAAATATATAAAAAAAATTGTTTGATGCCCTCCAAATCAGTCAAAGCAAAAATACCGACTCTCATAAATAAGCAGGAATATTTTCGGCCACCAAAATAAATGAGCAGGATAAGTTGTGGACTTCAAGAAACACGTGCAAATCTTATCAGCCATATTCATAGTGGTCGAAAAAATGGTGATTAATTTGGCATGAAATGACCCCGTAGCAGCTACCACAGGCACCTGCTCGCAATAACCGCGTCAGGTTGCTTCGAATTTGGCTGCTAAAGGTAACGTTGGCTTTGAAGCAAGTGCTAGAGTGCAGATTAAGTCAATATAACTCGAAATATAGATGCTGCGAACGAAAGTATGCACACTACCTGGCCTTAAATGAGAGTTGCCAGATGTTACCGAGCTAACGAGCAAATAATCGTCACAGTACAAGAAAGAAAAAGCATGACTTTTGCGAATAAGCCCCCCCCCCCCCCCCCCGCCTTAAAAATGAAAGGTGAAGTAGTATAACAAATTTTCTCATTTTTGAAAACAAAAAATGTCACTCAAACGTGAAGGGAAAAAAAAAAACCAACAGTTATTTTGTATACGTCGCCACTACGAAGAAAAGGCCATATTTATTTATTAACAGCATGTCCAGGTTAGTCGTCGTTTATTTGAATGCATGTTTCCCAGTGCATAACTAACACTATACTTGTTGATTTCCCCGACGACTTCAAACACATATACTCAAAGGCGTTGACAAATGGACTGCTAGTGAACAAAAGAACACACCATTGGTGAACAGATTATCCCTAACTATATATGAGAGAAAAATGCAACTAAGTTTTAACAATGTAACAAGCGACAGGAAAAATCTACAAGTGACTTCGTGAGAAAAGGCACCCAAATCTGCTTATTATAAGCAGAACTGGTAACTTGTGGCATTTGAATTTGTGAGTACTGTACATTTCTTGTGAACCACACTTATTTACACCCAAAAAACGTGACAACAACACAGGCTGAGTAGGATTACTCACACGGCTTGAGTAGAAAAAGAACTGGAGCAGAACTGATACGTCACCATAACCACATCCGTTATTAATATTTGCTAAGCAGCTTTTAAGCTGCACGCTAGAGGCAGCGAAATCTGCAGCCAGGTCCACAGAATTATTTAGGAGACAGAAACTTCTTATTCCTTTCTTGTTGAAACCCCATCACAAATCTCTCAGTGGCCTACGCCCAAGTGCATCCGACTTGAGTTTCCACTGTCCTAGATAATGGGCAAGTTGCTTATGGAGCTCGCAGCACTCTGTTATGCAATCCTGCTACAAGTGACATGACCTTACACGCTCCACTTGCGGTTGGCTTCAAGTTATAAAATGCACTCGTGCAACAATCCAACCGTTATTGGCACATTGTCAGTTTGCAATTACATAAACTGTCGCAAATTTTCGTGACAGTAATGTTCGCCCTCGCATAAATAACCCATTTGACAGGTATGCTTACATATTGTCACGTGCGTCCCGCGAAATAGACGCAGGCGACAGCGCATACGCGCATCTGCACGCTTTTATGCAGAACGCAACAACGAGAAAGACGAGGAACTCTCGCGCGCACGCGGTTAATAAAAAGACCAACCCGCTGCTGTTTTCTCAGCGTCTTCAAATATGACCTCTGCCTTCACGTCGCGACACTGGTGGAGGTGCTGGGGCCTGCAACCTGATGCAAGAAAGCGTTGTTCGGGACCATACACCCAGTCCGGAGCCTCAACATCTTGTTACGACTCCAGTACACCGATTCAGCCGGTGCCTAACTAGGCCTAAGTCCAGAACTCTTGACGGCATCTCCTGTTACCAATGTGGCGGCCCCTTCAACGTCTGCGAATCTTCCCCCGGCCCAGACGACGCATCCTTACCAGGTAACTTTTGAGACTCCTTGTGTTCCCGAAGTCTTCCGTGGAGAACCGTATGAAGATCTCGAGGACTGGCTCGACCAGTTCGAGCGGACCGCTGTGGTGAATCGTTGGAGCGTGCAAGAAAAACTTGGCCGTGCCTACTTCGCAATGGAAAATGGCGCTCGCACATGGTACGAGAACAGGGAGCCTATTTTCCAAACCTGGTACAATTTCCGCCAAAAGCTTCTCGAGACGTTCCTGAGTTCGGACCGACGGGATCTCGCACAACAGATGATTGAAACCCGCATGCAAAAGCCGAACGAAAGCGTCGCCATGTTCGCTGAGGATAAGGCCCGTCTATTTCGCCGCGCTGACCCTGACATGCCCGAGGCAAGGAAAGTTCGTCACCTGATGCGGGGAGTTAAGGAACCGCTTTCCGCCGGCCTTGTACGAAATCCGCCAACAACAGTGGATGAATTCATCAAAGAGGCGACTGTCATTGAGCAGGCGCCCCGGCAACGATGCCGCCACTTTGATTGCCTGCACGAACAAACGCCTGTTGGTGCTGCCACTCAAAACGCTGCCGTTTCCGAAAACTTTTTACGGCAAATGATTAGACAAATCCTGCGGAAAGAGCTGCAAGCCCCCGGCCTTCCATCTACCGAGCCCCCAGTTGTTTCTGTTGCAGAAATTGTGTGCCAGGGACTACGGCAAGCCTTTCCATCACCGGCGCCACCACCCGAACCACGTCCACTGACCTATGCCGATGCCGTCCGCCGTCATCCGCCTGCCCCAGAAGAAGCACTCTTTCAGCCACGGCCCATTACCTAGCCGTGGTGGCAGCGGCAACCTGTGCGGCGACCACCAGTACGTCGGACAGACTTGTGGCGCACTGCCGACCGTCGACCCCTTTGTTTCCGCTGCGGCAAACCAGGCCATATCTCGCGCTACTGCCGTCATCGAGAAGCCCGGTTTGGAAACTTTTCTCGGCCCGCTTCCTTTTATTTTGAAGACCCTCGTGACCATAGTGCTGATCACCTGCCGACCAACCAAGCGTCTTCACCAAGTCGTCGCTGGCGGTCTCCCTCACCTGCACGAGGTCAGAATTCCCCGAATCGCCAAAGATATGCTGCAACGTCAGAAACCGCTCCCCAAGCCCGTGCCAGGAAAACTAACTGCCGCGACCTCCGGGGGCAAGGTTGCCAATCGCCAAGACGCCAAAAAGACCCCCTTGCCTCTACACAAAGACGACGTGACGACGGTGATGACGAAGACGACGACAACTACGAGTACTAATGCCAATGAATTTGTATGTGCCGACCTCAGCGTTATTATAGACGGACACCACGTGACAGCACTGGTTGACACTGGTGCAGACTTCTCTATTATGAGACAAGAGCTCGCCGACCGCCTTAAGAAGGTCAAGACGCCGTGGAGTGGGCCGAGCATAAGGAGTGCTGGTGGGCAGCTATTGACGCCAACCGGTAAATGCACCGCTCGGCTCGTAATCGATGATTCGGACTTCGTCGCCACTTATGTCATTTTACCGGACTGTTGTAAAGAGTTGATTTTGGGTATGGATTGTCTGCGAGAGTACGGTGCTGTCATAAACATTCCAGAACGTATAGTCACCTTTTCCGCCCATCCTTACGTCGACGCCACCACTGAAGAACAACTGCAACGTTTACGTGTAGCGGATGATGTTGTGATGCTCCTGCTGAGATCTTGCTGCCTTGTGTCGGTGTTATGTGAACGGCCGTGCCGTAATGAGGTGATAGCGGAGCGAATAGACACGCTATTGCTTACGCAAGGTGCTTCAATAGTGAGAGGCGTTCTGGCACTAATCAATGGGCGGGCAGAAGTGCTCATCACCAACTTCAGCAACGAACGTCGTCACATCCAGAAGGGCACCGTGATTGCCTACTACGACGACGTGGACCAAGCCAGAGATTGCTTCGCTTTGCAACCGGACGAGGCGACCATCCCAGCCTCGACACCTTTGTCTGTCAACATTTGCTCAACCCTGTCAGCCTCGGATAAACAGCGCCTACTAGAGCTGATACACCAGTTCAAAATTGTTTTTCGTGCACGTTGAAAGTCAAGCAAACACCACTGACCCGGCACCGAATCATCGTTGAAGAATATACGAGACCGATCCATCAAAACCCATACCGTGTGGCTCCGAAAGAACGTGAGGAGATCCAAAAGCAAGTTCAGAAGATGCTCTTAGACGACGTAATACAGCCTTCCAAGAGTCCCTGGGCATCCCCCGTGGTATTGGTTAAAAAGAAAGATGGCAGCTTGCGTTTCTGTATAGATTACCGCAAGTTAAACCAAGTAACAAAGAAAGACGTCTACCCACTGCCACGCATAGATGACTCTCTTGATCGGCTGCGGCATGCACGCTATTTCTCATCGATAGACCTGCGAAGTGGCAATTGGCAAATAGAGGTCGACGAGAGAAACCGTGAGAAAACTGCTTTCGTGACGCCCGACTGTCTTTATGAATTTAAAGTGCTTCCATTCGGGTTATGCTTAGCGCCAGCCACTTTTCAGCGTTTAATGGACACTGTGCTATCAGGACTGAAGTGGCAGACATGCTTGGTCTATCTAGACGACGTTGTCGTTTTCTCAGCTACATTCGAGGAACACCTAAGTCGATTATTCGCAGTTCTACAAGCTATACGTTCGGCTGGCCTGACTTTAAAACCAGAGAAGTGCCATTTCGGTTTCAGCGAACTCTGCCTCTTAGGCCACGCGAAATAGACGAAGGCGACAATATCTGTGTATACTCTGAGGGCACGAAGGTAGTACAAAAAGGAACAAAAAGAAAAGCAAGATTTGCAGTTTGAGAAAAAAAGATGTGACAGGTCCTTGCTTTTTTTTTCAAGCTAAAATATATTGCAGCTTCTCACTTTCGTATCACAGTGTTTGGCATGAGAAAAGCTTTCTCTAATGTTGCATCCCTTTTGTAATGAACGAAATCATGCAGTTGGCCTTTTGAAAGCATGACGAGCACTAGTGATGATAGATCACCTTGGAAAAACCAGCTTTCCAGGAAGCGACAGCTTAGGGGCCTCCCTGACCATGCTGCCCAGGTGGAGTTTTTTTGCAACCAGGCCCACCTAAAGAGAAAAAACAAAACAAAAACTAAATAGAGCAGTTGCATTTAGAATAAAAAGTGCTGTACAACGTGGTGTGTTACTTAGAAGCTGAAGTTGTGTTTCATTTGGACAGGAACATAAATCCCTAAGAAAATGATTAGAGCAATGCTTCACCTTTATAGTAGAATTCAGCACAAAAAAACTGGGATGAATAAGGAACCACACGAACATAGCGAACTTGCAATGCGTTCGTGAAGTTTTCTTTTTTGCGCAAATTTCTACTATGATGCTGAACCAACTTGCCCAACGAGCAACACTTCTGAACTTCACCTTTAAATGTTGAATGTGATGGTGATATCTGCACGCACCCACACACGCACGTGCGCGCGCACACACACACACACACACACACACACGCAGGCGCGCTTTTTTAATTGGTAGATTGCCTTCACTTGTCGGTGGAGACCTGAACGGTGCCGCAAGAAGAGCCTAAGTGGAAACAACCAGTGGCTCCCATCATTATTTGCATCTACCTTGAATATTCGCTCACGACCAACACTGCTTTTTCACTCGCAACAAAAAAAAAAACATCACTGCCAACACCACACACACTAAAATTTCTGCAAAACGAGCACTTCAACAACATCGCGTTATCGGCAAACTTCAGACAATGTTGCCTTAAAAAGTGATGGCAACCATTCCTTTATAAGAGCTTTTACTATCCTTTGTGCCTGGACATAGGAAGAGCGAGCGATGTGTAACTAAATGAAGATAAAGTCGGCTTTTAAAATTTATTTTGGGGAAACATTGTTCTTCTACCGGGGTGAAATTTGTGGCAATCCTAATTTTTTTATTTGGGCCTCCCTTATATAGACGGTGAGAGCAATATTCTTTATGTTTGCGAGCCAATGATATCACACACACATGCACAAAGAGAGAGAGGGTAAAAGTGGGAAGAGGAGGGCAAGAGAAAGGTGTCGACTACTGAAGAGAAGCAAAATTGAAGAAGACTGCATAACTTGAAGAAAACATGAGAAAAAAGGAAAAGGGGGACACTCACCGGATTGTCTGCTGGCCGTGTGGCCACTTTGACCATGACATTGGCATTGAAGATATATGAGGAGAAAAACACCTGCACGAAAAAAACAAGGCAGAACATGTTTTACTGCTTGAGAGAGCATGTGATTTTGAAACAACACAAGGCAGGTTACAATCGCTACAAATTCTTATCGAAACCAGCCATGCCCAGGCTAATTTTTTTTTTTATGGCCTCATCTGGTGAGAAAACACGCTGCAACCAGCAATTCTTGCGGCAGCTCATCAATGTGACTGATAAATTACTATAATTTAGGACACCCTAGTTGCAAGCAGAGTCCGAGACTGCCAGACTACACTTCCTAGAATGTCTGCAGTATTTTGTTATGTTTCCAGGCAATGTCTTGGAATGACAGTAAGCTGTATGACACGGAAAAGATCCATGGTATGCCAGACAGGACTGCATGAGAAAAAAGAAGTCTGCAGTACTGGGATCTTATACCCGTGCCACAAGGACGTTTGGAAGGTCTTCTAAATAATAGTCTGTAGACTAAATGGTACTGTGCAAGCTGTTATGTGGGACATTTTGAAGAGTCAATGGAGCACCCTCAACTCCATCAAAACGTCAACAGCCACTGAGCAACGGAAGCAGAAACAATACGAATGTGCCCCCTTGTTCACTGGGTACTCATACTCACGATGAAAAAAACAATATCTAACGAGTACTCTTAAATAGCAGCACATTTGAGCATTATGAATTATTGAATTTAATCATTTTTGCAACTTGAATTGTGCAAGCTGCGCATACTATTGAAAACAGTGACGTGCTTGTCTTACACTATATCATTGTCGTTGCGTCTCACTGCTCGACAACTTTATGGGGCCTTGCAACACTTTTTGAGCATGGTCAGAAAACACTGCCGATCGGTAGTCGAAGACCTTGAGAACACGAGCGCCAAATATTATAGTGCAGCACGTGGCCTGGAATTCACAATAAATTCTCAAAGTCAGCTAAATGTTGCTTTCTATTCTCTCGACAAATGATGCTACAAGCTCAAAGATCACTAGTCACAGCCATTCATTGATTTGAGAATGGCGCTTGTTCGCTACCAGGCCTGCACGCGCGATCGCCCTGAAAAGCCGCGCATTTAAACTTTAAAAAAAAGAAAAAGTTAAGGTCCCGGGGCGCTCATGGCGTATTTTCTTTTTCTGTGTTATTCCTCCCTGCTTAGCTACCCAGCGCTTTCATCAGGACTAGAGAAGAGAGAATGTGATTGCAGCATGAAACAAATCTTTGTAAGTCTGCTCATACTGGATAGATTCTAAAATGTTTGCAGCAGTAAATTCGTGAGGAAATAAGCTTCTTCAGTGAATCCATTCCATGGCTATTTTAAAAAGTGTTGCAGGGCCCCTTTAAAACAATCATCATCATCATCATCATCAGCCTGACTACGTCCACTGCAAGACAAAGGCCTCTCCCATGTTCCGCCAGTTAACCCGGTCCTGTGCTTGCTGCTGCCAATTTATACCCGCAAACTTCTTGATCTCATCTGCCCACCTAACCTTCTGTCTCCCCCTAACCCGTTTCCCTTCTCTGGGAATCCAGTTGGTTACCCTTAATGACCAGCGGTTATCCTGTCTAAAACAATATATATTTATAATTACCATAAAAAATTCTGTGCAGTACCTAAACAAAAATAAAGGCATATTTGTGCTCTTAAGTGGGCTTACAATATTGAAGAGGACCCAGCAATAATTTTCTGAGTGGCTGGGTCCTTTTTAATAGTTTCATAAAAAAGCTTATTGCCTCACAAATAGACAGCGGTAAAACCTTTCAGAATCGGTCAAGTACAACTTGCTGCATGCTTTAAGCACTTTCTCTTTCCCTTCGTACCAGAGAGCATGCTAAAAGCTACGCAGGTGAGGGGGTAGATGACAGGAAGCAAGATTATTCCCCCCTTCATAAGCGCACGTCATGGCCTTGATCATTTTCACTTTTTCTTTGAATGAGCAGCTTATTTTCAATGCGATCATGCATGCCGACACATGACGGCATTCTGTGGCAGCCACGCTAACTAGGCAACTCATACTGCTCAAATCAGCCAAAGGTCATAAACATTGGGTATATGGCACAGTAATTAGGGCAATGGCAATGACTGTAGGTGTAAACTTTCAAAAATCAGGACATGATTGTAAGAAATGCTGTAGCGGAGGACTTGGAAATTTTGACCACCTGGGGTTCAACTTAATTTATGTACACCGGCCTTGGGCATTTTTACCTTTATTGGAATTGCGGCCGCCATAGCCTGTAGTCAATCCCGCAACTTGCGGGTCAGCAGGCGGGTGTAGTTTGGGTATGCGACATCATTCGTAGAAAGAAGTGGGAGCAACCTGTAGCTGACTTTGAGAATTAACTCTCAAGTTCCAGGCCGTGTATTGCGCTACCACGTTTGGCTTGCGCGTTCCTCTGAGTCTTGACTATTGATTGGCCGCAAAATGTTGAAACTTGTCGAGCTCATCTAAGGGAAGTGAAGTGTTAAGGCAGTCCTTTGAATACAGCAGAGCTCCAACGTGAACATAATGGAGTCAGCGTGCACCACAATGTGAGGGGACGAAGCGGTGCAATATTCTGCAATGTGTGCATACTCACCCAGAAGACATCGTATATGAGAAGCCCTGTGAGGAGCAGGGTGGACACCTTGAGGCTGGGAAGTCGCACAAATGCTATGAAGGCCACGCACAGACCCATTCCCATCGCTGCATCATGAAAGTAGAAAGAGAAGGGAAAGGGTGACGAAGAAACAAAAGAGGGCAGTCAGTTCCATGCAGTGGAGGGCAAGGTGTACTAAAAAAACACCACCAAACCAGCGCCACTCGGAAGACTGGGCCCATTTGGCACGTCATTCACGAGTGGTACAGCAAACACACCAAACCTATCTTATGGTTAATGTTATGAACATAAAGCAGTTAACAGCTTATTAGTATAAAGTAAAGTAATATTAAGCAACTAATAAAAATAATTTAAAAATTTGTACCGCAGAATCACATCAATGAACCAGTTATCACTTGAGGCAGAACCATTTTGAATGCCACATATGGGAAGAAATTGCGCTGTATACTACAAAAAATTGCGTTTTAGTTAGCACATCTTCTGAATGTTAGCAAAAAGACTGAAAGCCTCACGAGAGTGCTTATTCTAATGAACCAAAGAGGGTGTTTGAAACAGTTGCTCTTAACGGAAAACAGCATAACAGAAAATCACGGACAGTTTATATTGAAAGCAAGTGCTGTCAGATAAGGTTAGTGAATGTGTATTATGAAAATAAGCAGCGCAAAATCACAAGGACAAAGGGAAAAAACTTTAAAGACACAGGATGACACAGGGCACAGGCTTTGTCTACATGTTTTTGGACTATTTTATACTTATTTATTTTTTCACAATCCGAGAAAACCAACCTGTCCAGCCATACACCTTTTATCGAATCTGCATCTTCATATATCTTCCAAATATCATTTGTATGATGTTCATTCTGTTTATGAAGTAGCGTTCCAGCCAAGTTTCAGATACTATGACTTTGTATGACGATGGGTCATTTCAACATCACCCAGCCTTTCGCCATCCTCCCAAAGTTGTTCCTCACTCTTATAGTCTTAACAAACTTCCCTCTCCAATCCAGTAGGGCGTCTTACTGAAACACGTCGTGAAATCTAGACGGTGCATGTTGAAGCATCCTGTGTCCCTTTATCTCTGCATACGTCACCTCCGGTTCAAATGTTTGAACATATTTAGGCCTTCCTACAGCTTTTGCTTGTATTTATGCATAGGAAACATTTGTGAAAATGCCCTCTCCCACCCTTGCCACTTTTACAGAGTCTTTCTTTTTTACCTCAAAGTTTAAACTCGGTCCCTCTGTCCCCATTTGCTTTAGGTGGTCATCATTCTCATTCAAGTGTCTTTAAAATTAAGAAACTAAGGGCAGTTACAGATCACTGCTGTACCCTTCATCAACTGCTGCATAGCACCTGCTTTATTGCTCTACTTTCAAAATGCACTACTAGTTAAACAGGTAAAATAAAAAAAAGAACATAGTAGGTTTTACAGCTACCGACGCTAAGCAAAAGTCTAAGGCTTCGAAAATATGCTGAAGCAGATCTCCCAGGTACAAATGCACAAACCCACCTTGCAGCTTCAGAGGCAAAATAATTACTACAGTAGACTCACGATAATTCAAACTCTGATAATTCATACTTTTAGTTAATTCAAGCAAAATTCAATTTTTCGGTTGGCCTTCTATACTTTCGATGTGTTTGAAAGCCTCTTAATTCCAACTCCGTCATTTGGTTAATTCATACTTTTTGCAGTTCCATACCAGGAAATATTTGCTGCTTTCCCACTACTATTTAAAAATTTGTGTGCCTATGTAATCCTAGCAGTCTAAAAATGAAAAATAAGCGCCTCAGGCCTTCAAGCAAAAAAGCTTTGCTAGTAAACAAATGTTTGAAATGAAGTGCACACATGATAAACCGTCATGCTTCTCAACTGGTATAAAGAGCTTTGTGCTGAAGGCACATACTTAAATCAAGAAAGCAGTTGGAAATTCACAATTTCTTTAGTCTGATCAGCAGTAAATGGCCAATAAACTTGTGGACCTTACACTTATGCTTTCTGTTCATTGCAGGCAGTTAAGGTTTAAAAATACTTAAAAAATTTCAAATGTGATTAAATCAATGCCTCATGTGTGGTGTAACCTCACTCAGAGTTATCTGAGAACTTCTGATAATTCAAACTTCTTTATGATTAAAACAAAATTCGGAGGTCCCTTTGAGTTTGAATTAATTAGAGTCGACTGTAGGTGTTCTGTTGCTACTACAGTTCAGTAAGCTTTCCAATTTTTAAAAAGCCATGCATAAGCTTTGGCGAGTCCGCAATGCATGGAGCTCCTGCTCATAGTGGTGTCGGCTCATGTAGCGGTTAACTCGCATTATTTCCTTAAAACTTTTTCTGCGCTCCAGTTACGTTGCCTTGATTTGCGAAGCACTGCGGAAAAATAAGAGCAGTTATTGGTCATTATAAACATAACAAGAGTGGTAACAGTAACGTCCAAAAGCGGAATTTTACATAGCAAAAGTATCTTTGGAAGAAATGGAAAAACAGTTTACACAGCCACATAGACCCTCACCCAGGCGGTAAGGTAGCATGCGCATTTTCCTGTTCTACTGAGATGCAACATTTTGGTACAGTACTAATACCATTCAAAAATGGCACTAAATTTACAGCCACTTATACCTAGCGGAAACACAACATTTTCATATCCATGAAAAGAAGAATGCTATAGGACAAGAGAGATAAAGCTAGCAAGAGTATCTTTTCTAGGGGTGTGTGAACATTCGAAACTTTCGAATATTCAACAAATATTGCATTTGTAATATTCGTATTCGATTCATAACCACAAATTCGAAAATTTCGAATATTCGAACTAACTCGAATATTTCTTGAATACTCTATGTTCCCGAATGTTCGTTCGCATATGTCACTGTGAAGACCTTACGATCTTGCGCATTTGCGATGAGAGCCTCAGTAGAGCATGCAGTGATTACTACGACTTCGGCGCGTGTGCGGTGATGCCTGTATGGAAATTCAAGGGAGCGTGATGATGGCTATAGATGAATGTGGCCGACCATCATCGCAACAAACCTACCAATTATAAACAACTAAATCAATCTAAATCATGCACTGCCTGCATGCCAGTACGTTTGGCTTAGCAGTTTAGCGCGCACCGTCTGCTGCCGCACCCTTGTGCATGGAACTGCAAGTGCCTATCACTCGTCGAAACGAAGGAAACTCGCCGCTGCGGCATTAGCTCGACAAAACAGCTTTCATACCTTTGCGAACGGGGCCTGCCCAGCGATCGAAGTGTACCACTCGATGTGGCCCACGAAGTGGCCCAGGCAACTAACGCAATTGTTCTGGCGAAAGGCCAAGGCACATGATTCTGGCCACCGAAGGATAAGTGCGCGAGGGCGCACAAGCCCCTAACCCCTTTCCCCGCCCTTATTTGCGGGGCAAAGTACGCGTGAGAGATAAGCGCGTGTTGGCGCATCGTGACAAGCTGGTGCGGAGCGCGGGTGGCTTTATTTTATTTCTCGAGTTTTCATATGGTATATAGATATGTATATGTTGCATGATGGCGATGGCGCTGGAAACGGCGAAAACCAGCCGAGACTGTCCATATAATTGCTATCGCAATAAAAATATCTCTATGCAAGGGCAAATGCATACAGGGCGCGACACTGACGGAGTGAGCTTAGTAGGCGACGCACTGCATGCAACTAGCTAGGGGTGCACTCAGCTTGACGTACGATGGTAACGCCTTTTATGTATAGCCACGCCATTTTTCGCTAATGAATCGCCGTACAAACGTACGTGCACATGTCGAAGCCTGACGAGCCGTCCGTCAGCTGTGCCACTACTTCAGCATGTATACTCTCTTCATAGTTCCAGAATGATTTCATGGTAGTGAATATGGACACGCAAATGAGCTGAACTGTTTTTCCGCGCAATGGCAAACATAGAAAAGGCCATGCACTTTTGGTATTGTTACAATGGCATCATCCCCAATAGTTCTCCATTGCTAACGGTGGTGCATGGAAAGTAATGGCCGCATTAAGGCGTAGTTTCATTGCGTTCCCAACAGCGCCTTTGAAAATCCATCATACGCGCATTGCGCTCGCGCGGCAACCTCTCCTGCAATAAACCCTCTGTTGCACTGATGTTTGGATCTCGCTCTTTTGCCAACGTCGGTTTACTGCCGTCGGCGGCCAGTGTGCCGAAGGAGGTTGCGATGCGACAAAATAGTACCTTCGTCGCCGGGAGTTGTGGCTCCGTTAACAAAAAGGCGTATTTGGGATGTCTTTTTATCACACATCAGTAATCATCTATCTCGAATGCTTACCTGGCATTATGACTGAGCACCTGGTACACCTCGGTCACGATTGCGCTGCTATCAGCGTAACGCAGCATTCTTGATCGAAAAATGGCGAGCGTGCAGTCTTCGAGAAAGGCAACCGAAGCGAGCAAGATAACGAGTATTGCTGCAGGTGTAGTTAGAAAACGCTCCAAGTACTCTTATTTCCCTTAATGGTTTGACCCGTGAGAACAGGGGAGAAAATTAAAGAAAACTTTAAAAGCGGTGTCTTTCGAACCAAGATTGATAGTGTGGGAACCTGAATGAACTGTGACCACCTAGGCTGCTATGATAATTGCTTAGACTTAAGTACACAGGTGTTAACTGTTACACAATCAAACTAGTGGCTGGCCTCATGCTCACTAGTCATCATGGCAGGTACAAAAGGTTTGTTTAACATGCGGATTGAACTCAAGACATCACAGTCACAAGCTCAACTATAACAGTCTTATACTTTTTGAAAAGCACAGATGGTGACATTTTTTTTTTTTTGTGGAATAACTGAATATAATAACAACTGTACTGCTTCCAACATAAATATATGATTGAGTTAGAGATTACTGGTGGAAAAAACTTGTGCCTCTTCATTATTCGATATTCGATTCGTATCCGAAGCTCTCTATTCGTATTCAAAAATTTTGATGTTTGCACACCCCTAATATTTTCTATAACATTATTCCTTACTTTTATCTAATCATACCAATTTTATCATTTGATCTGTAAGCATGTCCTCAACATGAACAAACCAAGCTGGTCGATCAACAAGACTGTGTAAGCAACTTGTAGTTCCTGACACTGTTCCCAATATACCACGCCGCTGCTTTTATTGTATTCATGTCCTAAATAGGATAAACATTTCCATTATTTGCCCCGCAATCTGTCATCCCCCTGTTTCATCTAATGCCTGCAGTACTCCTCATCATATTGCAAGCCATGTTCACCCATTGCCATTGACAAATTTCCTCTACGATGGCATCCCGTCTGTTACTCTAAACTAAATGCTGGTTTTCATTTCCTCTGTGTGTAGCAGCAGAATATCGGTAAACAGAAATTACTTAAATGTAACTACTGCCTCCAGTTCGTTTGATTTTACATTAGATTAGATTTTTACATTAAATTAGATTTTACATTATATCTTTTCAAGAATGTAAGCTAGCACTCACGACTAGACAATACCTATTATATATGCATTAACTAACTTTTATCATTCTCGAAAATTCCTGCCCACCGTTCATGTACCTGAAACTACTAGGCCCATGTATTTACACTTTAAGGAACGTCAACATTCAAGAAACACTCCAGGAATGCTCCCCACCAGCTAACTGCCAACCTGCCAAAACTTCCTGAAAATCTGTCTAATAACTTGATCAAACATGAAAGAGAAGAAAGACTTTTAAAGCAATTCAGTTTTTATGATGTCATTCATAAAAAGGCCATTCAATTAGTATATCAATGTGCTTCAGTGACATAGTCTGGTGTAATTCTTGTGAAAAGTTCTTCAAAATACAAACCCTCACCGCAGTGTATTCACGTAAGATAACAAGGGGCACGCGGTTACAAAATCATAAATTGTCATGGTGAACAAATGAAAGGACATAATCAGTTTCATTTGCTCAGGCTATCAAGTAGAGAAAGGATTTTCCTGAATAGAAGGTAAGAAAAGCCCACACTACTGTTCCAAATTATGTCGTACTAAAGGTCATGCCTGAAGTCAACAGGCCACAGCACACTCTCCCACTCTACACTTTCTTCATGCCCTTGTCCTTCATATGTATGCCTTTCAGCTGCGCTTGAGATGTAAGATGTAAACAATTCACGTGGGGGACTCTTCTTGGCTTGTACGCAAGGAACAATACACCAGATAAAGTAACAAGGATGTGCTTCCATTGGTTCGCTGACAGCAGCAGTAGAGTTACTGTATATGCTATCTTTAGGTAGAAGAGTTTCGCCAAAGTACGCCATCTTGGGCTCAAATGTCTTGAGAAAAAGCCACTCAACACCAGCGCAAGAGCAGCACTCACGCTTCAGAGTACTAGCATCGCTTTCTTTTTATATTTTATAAATGTATGAGCAAAACTCGGTTGCTCCAGTCAGCAAACAAAGTGCGTCAGCTCATCGAAACAGTGAGGTATATATTTATAGTTGGTCACACATTAGCTTCGTCTTCTTTTCTACTGTTTTTCCCATTTACATATATCAAATTATTTTTACACTTTTGATCGTGATCGAGGCAGTTAGGAACATGGTTTCTTCATCGCATTGGACTCATTTGTTAGCTGTGCGAAAAAGCTATAGTTTTCTCGTCTTCAACTGAATCGAGCTGGGTTGCGATGGAGAGTGGCCGTGCGATGCCACAGTTATTCACGGCTCTCGTGTTACGCTTGTATTACAATTGGGGCTTATGACAGCTGATCTGTGTCATTGTTAAGCCCTGTCGCGTCCAACACTTCTTTCGCTTAAGGTTTAAAGCTGCATTAAATCCCTGCGCTAGCTTCAACACCTTGCCGATCCGAATAATTCTAGTTTAACTTATTCTCCCTTTATTTTCAGTGTTTTACCCGTGAGACCAATGTGGACGTATGCAGCCGACACACACTGACCAACTCTGCATGTATAATGTATTCACTGCATCTGTGGGTAATACAAATCGAACAAGTTTTGCAGTGCTATAGATAGATAAAAAGCAGCCAAGCGTCCTTTCCTTCCTCACTGAACACTGATCTTTCAACAGCAATAACCGCTGCTCCTGCATCTAATCACATGGGCTGTACGTAGCACAACTCAACACAGAATGCACTCCCGACCACTTTTCTCACAACCAACAGGCTACATGGCTACAGTACAGAAGAATCCCGACGAGAATAACAACAGCCGATGCCAACAATGCTTTATCTCCCTGGAATCTGCGAAGCATCATTGTCGTCTGTGTTGTGTTGGCGCTCAGCGAATAGAGACGCTGAACTCCCACAGGCGGAGCTACTGGTGCATGGAAAACAGCGGCGCAATTCTGCTACGTAAAGGTAGCATATACAGTAACTCTAGGCAGCAGGTATTTATCGGCAGGAAGATGCAACTCAAAGACAAAAAATGCTTTCTGCACCATTGCTATAACAACTGACATGGTTGGAGGCAACAGCAGCGTCCACCGCATGTCCCGCTTTTCGCCCCCGAAAGATGCAGAATGCATTTCTACCATTAGTCGCTGGCATGTCATAACCGTGTTCCATAGCAACAATTGCTATGGAAATGCATTCTTGTCTTGAAGTTGCATCATTTTGCTGACAGGTATCCGCTGCCATCAGCAGTCCAAGTGGCGCTTGGCGTTGTTACTTTATCTGGTCAATCGCGTCTCGCGAGTGGCCTCACCTAAAGAGTACATATCTTGCACCATGCACTAGGCTGCCGACAAACTAATTAGACCACCTTGTGCGGTTGAAAAGTGTCGAGCTAATGTACCGCAAAAGCTTCATGACTCTAAGTTGTGCAGGCACGAGAATCCACTCCCGTCACAAAAGTAGGCAGGCGCCACATTCCACACTTGTCCGGCATGCACAGCGAAAAATGCCCGAAGGTACAAAAACGACTGGTTTAGCTTACCGTTGCCCTGTAAAAACAGAAAGAAGCAGGCAGAGACGTCAGTTAAAAGAGGTAGCAAAAGATGTGAAGAACTAATATGAACACGTTGGCAGTGCCCCACTAAGATTTTTCTGGTACTCACTGATGATGAAAACCGAGCAAGAACGAGCGACAGTAAAGAATAATTCTTTGTAAGACTTCAAGAAACCAACATGTTTACTCTATCTAAAACTTGCTTATAACGATAAATTGGATGTGTGATAGTTCAATGAATGCACAGAGCTTAGGGAATTGCATTTACACACACGTGGAAATGCTCAGTGAGTGTTCTTGTGCATCTATTCTGTGAATTTCAAGTGTAAATTTATGGGCTCTCTTTCTTAGTTAGACATAATATTAATGAGAGCCAACAGACGATGATGCCAAGGAAATTATGGGGGATTTATCAGCAGTACTTGGAATCTAAATGTGGAAAAAGAAAAGTAGATGAAAGGATAACTTGCTGCCGGCAGGGACCAAACTTGCGACCTTCGAATAATGAGTCCTAATGCCCGACCGGAGAGCTATCTTTTCGTCCACTTTTCTTTCTTTATATTTGCATTACAACTGCTACTAATATCATCCGCTATACTTTCCTTGGCTTTACTGTCTGTTAGTTCTCAATAATATTTTTTCTGTGGCCTTGTATATTGTGCAGTCCGCAGTTTATATTAGTGTGACGAATAAGCAAATGCTTTCATTTTCTTAGAAAAATCATAGCCTCTCTATAGATATAATCTTGATAGCGTTTAAGGGGCCACTCACCAGGTTTGACAATTTTGAGCTGACAAGCGCAATGCGTAGACGAGGCATTCATGATTACGTCTGCCAAAATTTACAACGCTACGCGCCTCGGAAATGGGTAAGATTTCAAGATGAAAGCTAATCTCCCTCCCCTCTGCCGGTGCACGCGTAGAGAATGAGGGCATGACGTAGGCGTAGGAATGGCCCTGCGTGCATGGCAATGCAGTGACGTTGGTCCTCTACGTAGACGACTCTGCTCTGACGTTGTCAACAGTATACCACATGACATGGAAAAAATTATCAACATGCGTAGTTTATGTACTTGTTGGTTTAAGAGATGAATAAAACTCGAAATAAATAATGCGACGCAATAAAAGCTTGTGCGCGTTTTTCTTACATTTTTTCCCTTGAAATGCTACGAGATGCCGGACTAATGTGTAGCGTTCCGCATGCGTTCGTGTCCCAGCGGTCAGCGCATTGAGCAGACGACCGCCGTGGAACGCTCCTATGCGTTCGCTCACTCATTGTACTCATCTACTCTACCGCGTCTAAGCCAGCGTTTCCAAACAATCCCGCAGGAACAAGCAGAAGACCACAAAATAACGCTGGTCAACAAAGCAACGCCGTTCGCGTGCACGGGGCTGGGCTTGTTCGGGCACGTCATGCGCACGTCACCTCTTGGTCGTATGCCGGAGAGTGTGGGGAAGAGATTTGGCTTGCGAGGGCTGCACGGAGGAGCGGCAAGGGTTTCGAGATTACCTCTTCTCACCCTCGTTTCGCGCCGCTTCAAAAAACCTGTTTTCTCCGCTCGTAATGAACCGATTCGAAAAATTTTTGTGGCAAAACATTTCTCATCGGACACCCAACAACTTCCACGTCTAACTAAAATTCAGTATGGGGCCTGGTGAGTGGCCCTTTAAGGATAAGCTCGAGGAAATAACTGTCGTTACAGATGATGTTCACCTCTGCAGTACGACAACAAACTGACGCTAAATTCTGGTCACCTTTGCTACGTACCTACAAAGTAATGTTGCAATAATCAACTTCCATCTAGGTCAAAATGCAGCTTTATGCAGACACTGCTACCTCAAGTCCTAACAACTTTATAAATTGAAATTTCTTGCTCTATTTATTGCTCTCGCATACCATAATGTTACGCAGCATGAAAACAGCTACACTATGAACTAGAGTTAACAATTATATTGAGTAATACACAGCAACTATTTATATTTCCTCAAAACTGACATACATTACTTGTGCAATTTTTAAAATTCAGACTAAGCAAATATACAGCCCTTTTAGTAGCATTCATGTACGTTAGCGTACATACAGAAAAGTGTGCACACAAGCGGCAGTTTCTTTACATATTTCTATTATGTCTTATTCGAAAGTTACTGAAAACTGAACACAAGAGAGGAATTGAAATTTGATGTTCTTCGAGCTTTCCGAGGTCATTATACAATATTGCTCGCATCACACTGTCGTAATTTTCAGAGTGTGCTATTGTAAGCTCAGGACATGTAAGTTTCCCTTACAGCTGTTACATTAAAACATAATGACAAGGTTCTTAAGCGGTGACACACAACTGCAATGCATAAAAAGAAATGTTGACTTTGTTAGCATTCTTGGAACTTTAGCATGAAGATACTGAAAGCTAACACAGCAACTTCTTTTACAATAACTTGCGTGCAACGACTGCTTTTGTGCATGCTACAGAAGCCGTTAAGAGAAAAAAAGTTATGACAAAATTCTAACCTAATCCAAAGCAAAGAGGAAAAATAGTATAACTAGAACATATGTGCAACAGACAATAATAAAGGGCCCCACACCAGACCCTCCCCCGAACATTTCGGTAAATCACTAGAACTTGCAAAATGTCATCTTGTGAGTATGGTTCAGGATGGATCTTCAAATCAATTGATTAGCGGGCATTATGGAAGTAACCTAACTGTTTTGAAGCATGCCTCCGGGAGGTGAGCTTCACTACTAAAACAATGTTCTTCTTCTTGCCTAGAGTTAACAAGTGCAGCATGCTCTCCACTACGTGAAGCGAGGGAGTGATCTTGTAGTAATGTGATGAGCCCTGGCTGTTTTTTTTTTTTTCCATTTTTTGTCTTCTCTTTCTATTTTGCTTCTGAAAGCTCTCACAGCTGTGGTTCTGCATGCTCCACACAGGATCCTGTGGCATCCCGCACCACAGTCAGTGACATTCCACAGCTGGTGTGGCCACACTCATGTGAAAATTCAGATCGCCCACGGAGTTTTCAAGGAGCATGCAGGTCTGTGTGCACAGAGCCTTCACAAAAGAATACCTTGAAACTTTCCATGTTATGGGTTAATCTCTTTTTTTTTTTTTCCAAGCAATCGCTTGGCAGGTACAATCGTTGTTCACAGGTACAATCGTTGTTGGGTGATAGACATGGCATGCTTGTTTGTTTGCAGTGGCCAAATCTGGTGAGGGGCCTGTTTGGGAAACACCACCCGACTATTTTGCCGTATTCTGCAATGACCAGATTTGGAGTTGCGAGATGGTGAGCCAAAAATTACACGCTCGTGGATTTCACTTTCATTCTTCTGCCTGGCACTCACAAATGCCCACTTATTTACTTGAGACATATTGTTGACTAAGACGATTTTCCATAGTTTCAGTTGGTGCCAGAGAAGCAAGGAGCCTGGGTACAGTCTCCTCGCTTCTCCTCTGTGCTCTCTGCGGCCATTTGCTGATATGTACACTTGTGAGCATAAATATACAGACCACTGCCATCTATATACCAGAGCAGCCTGTGCTGCTTAGTGGCAAACCGCCTTCTTTCTGGAGCATTTCTCTGACGAATTCAGTCGGAGCAGTGCTCTTGATAGCAGACAACTTGCGAAAAGATTTTTTTCGGCTCGAACTTCTATGGTGCGCATAGTTTTGCTCACGGGGTGTACGCAAGACACGACACAGCTGCCCATACGACTGGTTCGCCTGATCTACCATCCTTGAAGGCCTCAACTGCTCTTTTACAAATGCGCTAAACTGCTCAGTGTTATTGCAAAATGCTTCGTACAGAGAAGCTGTTTTTCAATGACACTGCTGATTAGTGGAAGAAAAGAAGAGGGAGGGTGTATTCTGACGACTTACCGTCCATGAGTAACCAGTGTCCCGTGAGCACCCAGACACACACAATGGCCACAGAGAGGGAGAAGGAGACCAGCTCTGCTGCCGTGAAGCGGCCACACGTCCCAAATGAAATTCTGCAGAAGAGGAAGGAGAAAGGGGAGATCTCAGGGGACGATTCCAACATGCCAGTCTTAACACGAGGGCCAAACACCTTACTGAGAGCAGTTACTGGGCAGGGCGGTTCATGATAAAGAGGACAAAGTAAACACACAGGGGCTTGTGCTCTTTCCTGTTTTGTCTGCATCCTCTTTCTTGACTTTTGATTTATTCAAAACAGCTATACATCAGCATCACACACACATACAAATACATGCAAAGCAAATACGCATCAATGCTGAGAAGTCGTTCAGAAAGTATTTTTAGCACTGTCCACTACCAATGTGCCCTTCCTTTAGTCAACACAAGCTGGCCCCATTGCCTGCGATCACCAGGCTGACTACAGCTGTTTGAGGAGGTTCCTCTTACCATAGGTCGATGAACTCACTCATCAGTCGACTCACTCGGACTGGCTCAGACTCGGATCAAGCTATGAGCATGAGCGAGTCCGGGTGAGTGACATTTTCGAGAGTCTGAGTCCGAGTGAGTCCAAAGTGCAAAGTATATTTCTTAAGTGAGTCTGAGTGAGTTCCACTTCATTTGGCCGACCTATGGTTCTATCTAGTCATCTTCTATTAGCATTACTATCAGCCTTACCTGGATTCACGTTTATACTCGCGTCGACACACCTGTATTCTATTGCAGAATCATTCATACACCGTTGTAATAGTTATTAATTAGAGGTGTGAATTATGTAGGGGGGTGTCTTGACCTTCCACCACCAACTCTTCCAGGCAATCTCTTGATGATTTTATCTTATGCCGTTATATCTTCCAAGAAAAATGACCTAGCAGGTTTGCAAGCACTCAGACCTCATTTTCAAAGATATGTCAAACGGCACCAAGAAGAGCCCCGATCACGTGAGATATTGGTGTTAAAGAGCATTGGCACCACAGTCGAAGAGGCTCATTCTAGGCTCCAAATGATCGCTCAGCCACAGAGAGTGGCGCATGTGGAGCGACCATGCCCTGTGGCAGTGAAGCGTGGGCACAGTCGGTCCGTACCCTTTAATACACATACATACCAAAACAGCGGGGGTCAAAAATACATGCCTCTAAAAAAAGATTTGACAGATGTCACAGCAAGTAGATTCATGCCAAATTATGCCGACTTTGCACTTGGGCACGAATTTTCAAACGCACAAATGAGAACGTACCAATACGTCAGTGACACTGCAAGGCAGAAAATGTGAAAACGTATCAAAATGTCAGTGACAGTGATAGAGTTACACTCTATATGCCTTAATATTGAGGGAAGAAAAACTCTCGCACTTGTCAACCCACAACATGAAATGTCAAGCAGAACCATACCACGCACCCGAAGGACATTTTTACAGTGACAGCACAAAGCAGTTTATAACGCACTTTTGATGTGTCGACACAATATACACGAGCCGCAAACAGTGGAGTAGCTAAGGGGTGGCACACCAGGCCACAGTCTGAGCCCCCCTGAAATCTTTTTATTGCCAAGGCATACATGGCGTAAAATGACCATTTGCCTGCCTCCCCCTCTTCCCTTCCAAAAAAAAAAATCTTTTTTTGGGTACACCCCTGGCTGAAAACCTCCAGCAGCAGGGATTCTCCTGCTGCTCTAGGTATAAGCCCAGGTTCAAACACCGGCAACAGTTGTTCTTAGCAGGCCATGACATACTTCATGAACTTAGAGAATAAACCTGACCGATTGAAAAAACAAAGGTTCCACAAACGTCCAAATTATTTGTTGCTCCATTAAATGAAAAACCCGCCTACTTTTTTTTTTTTTAAGATCTGCCTGCCCTTCAACCCCTCGCCATTCCTTAACACATAGTAGAATTTTTTTTGGACATACAAGCAAGCACAACGGCAATTAGTAAAACTGATTAGACAACCAGTAGAACTAAATACAAAACAATCTCATGACAGGACCGACAGTCACATGGCTTAGGCATGCACGTGAATACAATGAACCATGCGCACCAATAGTAGTCATCCCTACAAACAGAACTTATTATCATGCAACCAGCAAGTTCCATTTATGGCCATACAGATATTCAATGCCTACTAACTTAGAATGGAAAGCAAAAAACAATGCTGCAAACTTCAATGACGTCTTCTTTGCCATCTTTATCTTTACTGGAGCAGGGTGTCACTTGGTGCCAATTTATCAAATATTACAAAGCAAACGTCAATGCCAAGAAATGCAACACGTCTGGTCTTTCTCCTTGCTGGCTCTCTATAAAACCAGAACCAATAATCTCAGATCGACCTCACAGAATCCAGGTTTTCAAAACAGAAGCCCTAGTGTTGGCACAATTTAACTGCACCTCCTGAGTCCATTGGTCTCAATACTTCAATACTTGAATGCAACGTTACCTATATGAACATCCCAAGTGTTCAGTTGAACATAATCATTGCGGAGTGTACACACGAGTTCTTGGTAACGTTTATCCTCATTTCTTATGTTTCTGCTCACATATTTACACCATTGTAGTGGCAAGAGTAGAGAGAGATGCGAGACGACGTCGTGAAAACATCTCGCCACTTTATTCTTAGGCTGAAAGCAGAGCCGCGGTAGCTTCTAGCGTCCGACAAGCCAGGCGCATGAACTTGTTCTGTTCTCACGCAGCTCTAGTTATGCATGAGCTGCGCGAGATGTGCGGCGCGGTGGCTAGGAAATGATGATGATGATGAATTACAATGATGATGACGCTAGAGATTACTCTCCCCCCGGAGAGATAAACTTGGAATGAAAACAATGAGAGCGTATATACAAAAGTGTGCCGGTCGAGAAGCAAAAGGGTCCGTGAGCAGTCCAGGCTGTCAACGGGAAGGGACTATCTGGAACCAGTGAGTCTCTGGCGGGCGACACTAGGAGAAGTTCAGGGGCCGAAGAAGACTCCAAGACCTTGTGGTCACAGGCAAGCAAGCACAATGATGACCCGGTGGGATCGCTCGAGAGAACACCCTGTGTCGGGAATGCTTGCTGCTGTCAAAGGTGGCTGCAGGCAGAGCCGTGGTAAGGCGCTGAAGAGACCGTGCTGGTGATGTCTGTAAAACGGTGCGAGTTATCGAAGCATAGGCATGACGACCAAGTGCAGAAGTGTAACAACCGTGGCGACATTTCTGACAGCGAACATGGCGCCGACCAGGCTGTCAACAAGGTGCAGCGGGTTGGTCGTGCTGTTGCAGACGTCGCCATCAATAGAACGCCAACCTTAGCGTATCTCTACGGCTGGCATGCCGGCACGGGTGGTTGAATTGACAGACGCGAAAACCCCGTGCTCGAATAATGACGACCCATGCACTTTGGGTAGTCACGTGCAAGGCAAGTGGTTGTCCATCGCATTGGGCAGATTTAGTAGGTGCTTGTGCCGCCTTGAAGGGCATGGCTGCAACGCGCGGCTGCATAGCAGGATGCCTGAAAAAGAGCCGTCCTGTTTTACTTCGAATGCAATGATTTCTTCTGCGCCCTGTCACAGGTGGCAGACATGCAGTAGGAATGGGCGACATCGCTTTTGTCCCCAACAAGCCTGCGTCGTGGACACGCGTCTGGTGGTTACCGTCTAGCGTCAAAGGCCCTGGATGATGGTTGTGGAGCCCAGTCAGTGTGGGCTTTGCCAGAGGATCGAACAGCTCACTTGTGCTCGTTGCACGCTGACGACTTTCGGTTGTCAGCGTGCAAGGGTTGGTATGCAGGTCTGCATGGTCTGCAACCGGGGCACTCCATAGCAGGCATGACATGTGTGGTCTGCTCTGCCATATGCGGACTAGCAACATTGAGGGGATTGCTAGACGCAGCTGGCAGGACGTGCAGAGTGGCAAGGTTGATGGGTGACGGTCATCAGACATTGCGGACGGTGAGGCCTCTGTAATCGCGTGGCGAACAGCGGGTGAAAGGATGTCTGCGCCAGAGTCCGAAGAATGCGCAAAGGTAGCCGTCGCGGAGTATGGTAGTGCCGAGGTGTCGCATGCCGTCGATGTGAGAGAAGACATGCAGGTGACAGGCACGTGCGATGGGCCTGCTTACGCGGGCTCCGAGGAAACGCCCTTTTGGTGGTAATGTCAGTCGCAGTGGGAGCGTCTGCTACCTCGTCGTCGTAGTCAGATGCAGGACTGGTAGTCCCTGCGACCAGATCTGAGGTAGGAGGAGTCGTAGCCATGGTGATGAGGTCGTGGTCAATGGAGGGTTGCGTGCTAGTCAGTAGCACGCGTTGAGACGCAGTCGCAACCCCTAAGTCACGGGACCCTGGAAGCGGGCGATACATTTGGCTGTAGCAGGCCAACAGCGCAGTGCAGAGGGCATCATAAGGCTGCAGGCTTTTGGTCGATTTTGCAGCAAGATGGCAAAACTCGAGTGGAAGCGCGTTGAGAAAGATGGTGTGCATAAGTGGCTAGTTCGCAACGCCATTCACAGCGAGAACAACGTTGCGCCGCATGAGCCATGCCTGGGGTAAGGTCGGGTGGAACGGCAGCACTGGCGGGCAGAGTGGCAGAAGCATGGTAGCCAGTAGCTCGTCGAAGTACGTGTCCTTCAAGTCACCACTGTAGCAGCGAGAGTAGAAAAAGACGTGAGACAATGTCGCGAAGGCGGCCAACGTGGCCGTGCCGATCTTGCCACTTTATTCGTAGGCTGAAAGCAGAGCTGCGGCGGCTGCCAGCGTCCGACAAGTTAGGCGCGTGAACCCGTTCTGTTCTCGTGCAGCTCTAGCTATGCATGAGCTGCGCAAGAGGCGTGGCGCGGTAGCTAGAAATGATGATGATGATGAATGATGCTGATGATGCTACAGCCATCTATGAGCTGAGCCTATTGTGTACAGCATGTGCGATGCTGCACTTGCAATCAAGAGGAAAATATGCATTGTACAGAGAGAGCTGATATTCAAAACCTCACTAGCTTTAACAAATACTAGGATTTAAGTATTACATGCCGGCACATGGCTGGCTCTCTGAGCTGTCTGACTGGTGGAAACAGCCAGAGTTTTCAATAACCTACAGGAAGCCCAAGCGTGTGTATGTTCGTTTGGAAGGAGCACAATACTTACTTTTTGCCACTGGAGCATGGCCTTATGAGGTACTGGCACATAGGCAGGAGCAGGAAGGCTAGGGCGATGGTGGCGATTACTGCACACAACAAACACACACGTACGTGTCACAAGATTGTCAGGACCGGGCAGCACAGTTCATTACAAAGTGATGACATTCCCCCCCCCACCCCCCCCCCCCCCCAAAAAAAAAACACCTCCTATGGCACTAGTTCAACATCAACCGATTCCACGATGCGCCTGCGGATTTCCCAACCTGACCAATTTATTTATTTTCCAGCCGCCCTCGGCTCTGCATACATTGTGATTGAATCTATTACTGCCAGTTACATCACTGGTTAACGTAATACTAAGCTGTAACAACTTTTTAAGTGAAATTTGAGTATAAACTACTAATGTCTTCTCTCTTTGCAATACTACTATACTGCTATCTAGTGTAAGCCCTGGCTTTTTCCACGCACTGCATACGTATTCATTTCTTATGTAGTTTGACAGATGCACACATCGCTTATGAATCAAACAAAAATATTTTTACCAAAATTTACAAGCATCACGAACTATAAAGTTATACAAAACAACCAAGTTAAACATTTAGATTGAAATGCCTGCAATGATTACCAAAGAAAATATGTACTACACGCAAATCTTACCAATCATGAAAGGTATACACTTGTAGAGTCAGATTATGCAATAATTAAGTCACGCTCAGCCCCAAAACGCTTAGGAATATTTCACAGAGACACTTCATATATATTTTGTTGTATTACAATGATTCATCAGATTCATGTTCATTACATATACTAGTAATAAAAGATAAGGAATCAATCAGATCAATTGGGAAAATACAAGATTGCAAGATACCTGAAAAAATTCTTAAGGGGAGTTGCCTTGAATAAACATAGGTTGCAAAAAGTGAGGGAGCCCGTACACCCCAAACACTGCTTTCCAGAAAAATTTTACAGCTGCATGCCATGTTTTCTTCTCATCTCAAAGTGATCAGTAATTGTGTCAAACAGAGTGGGTCCACTCACTTGCAGTGCAGATGGCAAAGAGCATCTGCATGGAGTCGAAGAAGAAGAACATGACCAGAAGAGAGATGGAAGCGCCCAGTGGCAGGCACAGAGCTTGCATCGTATCCAACGTCTGTACATCTGCACAGGAACAAAAAAAAAAAAAATGCCATGATCGGATCGGCGGTATATGTCAACGTACAGCTCTAAAGACAACTCATCATCAACACTCTATCTTGTGACCACTGCACGACAAAGGCCTCTCTCAATGATTTCCAACCCACCCTGTACTGAGCGAACTAGTTTTATTTTACACCCAGAAATTCCTTAATTTCCTTGCTACATCTAACCATCTACAGTGTTCAGCTGCATTTCCTATCTCAAGGCATCCATTCCGACGTACAGTTATCTTCCCAAGACATGGCCCCACTAGTTAGGTTTTTTCTCTTGACATGTACTAAGACATCAGCTACCTCTATACTTGAACGTTGAAACCAAGATAAAGAACACACCATCCACGGTCATTTTATGGAAGTAGTGAACCGTGTATGCGTAGGCAGTGACTATGAAGTGCTTGGAGTCTTGAGCCCTCTCCAGACAGCTTCGTGGAATGCAGGAACCCTACCTCCTCCAGCACTGGCCCGTCATAGTGTTCAAATGTTAGAATCATCGCTTCGGTCTCCGCCCATTTGCAACAAACAGTGGATTGTGCTGTCTGGCAGTTTTTCTAGAGCAGTTGTTATTGCCCTCTTCTTTTCCCTTGCACACTTTTAACTCTTGGATCATGGGCCAGTGACAAGTTAAACATACAGTGGAAAGATGCCCATCAAATAGATTTGTGTGTGCAGAGCATGTTGGGCTCATAAAAAACTGAAGTGACCGCTTGAGCTATGACAATTTAAATGATCATAAACATTGTAGCAATCGTTTTTTATAAAACAAAAATGCTTCTGAGAACACAAAGCATTCACAGAACGGCCAGCGGATGCTTTTTCACACTGGTGTAAATATGTGGAAAACTCGGGCCTTGCTCCCTCCAGGAAAATAAAAACTCTACGCCTATATGTGTATGTATAGCGGAGCTAATCAAATTGTGTAGATGAGTGGACAATTTTTTAAACTTAATCTTATGAAGCTTCTTCTATAAGAAAGATGTTCACTCCATAGTAGGACATGGTTGGTCCTATCTTTACACAGAGCACAATTTTTGTACATTTTGCAACTGCGACAGTAAAACAGTGTGCACGTTTAAAGGCACACTGTAAAGAAGGGCCCCGCTATACCTTCATTCATTTTCAGTTTCTACGGGTGTCATATATGGCACTAGACAGAATTGCCCTGTAGTGATGTGTTGCAAAACCACTTGCGATAAAAGAAAGGCTAAACTGCAGAGGTGAAATGGAGTACGCACCATTTTTTTTTTTTTTTTTGAACACAAACAGCAATGATGATTATGACAAACGTCACATCTCGAAGTCGACTACATGTTTGTGTATCTGAGACATTTTGTGTACTGAAAGAGTTACCAGGAGTAACCAGATCTTGCTCTTGTTTGCTTTGTGAGTGCGTCCCTACATTTAGGTGTTGAGGAAACTTAAAATACATTCATGCAGGTAGCTGAATACTTAAGATCATGGTGCGAAAATTTGGATAAAGCGCTGAAACACATATTTACTTTAAGGTATCATCCGCCTTACCAGATTTCCGAGAGACAGGAATGATCACCTTAGCAAACAAAAAGTATACGCTACCAATTCAAGTTTAAGAAAATGCTTTTCTTCATAGTACCATAACATTTTCCACACAAACATGCACACAGAATCATCTTTCTCGGAACCAAAACATTGCCCCTGCATATCGTAGTGGCATTGCAAGCAACAGTACTGACAGCATCACACGGGCACTTCTTCATGTTATCGAGGCCAATGTAAATCCCATTTATTGACCTAAATATTTTAACGGTAGATGCTGCATGGTCTAAACTCATCTGAACAGAGTTTGGTGCAGACACCAGTGACACTGCAATCGTCCTAATGCTGGTCAAGCCCAAGTACACCTTAATTCGACTGTGTAAGGGCACCCCACTTGGATCTAGTCAAATCCGGACCACCACTGAGTGCAATCAAAAGTGTCCGTGTGACAATGGTACCAATCTGTGGCTTAGATGGAACCATCAAGTTTAATATCATAGTACCTAGAGGGGAATCTGGTGCTAGTGTCTGTGCGGGCTTTTTCAGTGACTTCGATGAAGGAGCTCTCATATAGGCTTCACATCTGTTTTAGATGGATTATGTTCTTGAGATTCGCAACGCTTGTTTGTCGAGTAAAAAACAAAGTGATATGAAATCATATTCAATCGAAACTTGCTTCATTCTTTTGAACATAAACTTTATTGCACGAAGTTTCTGTAATCATGAGGTAGAAGTGAAACCTGGACAAATTTAACCACCATGATGTGCGTCCCTTTGCCATTTCATTCAACATTTGACATCAAGAACAATGAAATATTTTTAAAACATTTGACAACAAACATGCTTGTCTTTCGCTCGAAAGAACGCATTTTTTATTTATAAAAATAACAGAGCAGTATCAAGTGAGAAACACCTAGCGTTTCGTCTGCTGCGACGCCAGCTGCATCTGTCTAAGTGATCTTCCCCCAACGCAACTCTTGTTTTGTCCTGAAGTCGAGTCAGAGGAGCATGAGGGTGCATCTGCTAAGCTTCACCATCGTTTTGGAGTCGTTTTGAACTAATTTAGGCAGGACGCGCTCGTGAAAGAACATGAATTCAATGCAATATCCTCCACTGGCATGATAGGCTACATCTATGGAAGCAGTGAGTGAACGAGGCTTTGTTTAAATATGACTCGTAAAGCTCCAACGTCGCAGCAAATCAAGAGACCTAGTGGTCTTCAGCCTCTTCAAACAACAAAAGCACTTCTTCAGCACTTTTCACGGCACCCCACTACTCGTGCTGAGCAAAGAACGAAACTGAAACCGCAGAAAAAGATCTGTAAACAGTTCGCTAGCTAACACTATCCAATCCGAAGCCTGTACTTCCCATAATTCCAATGGGGGTAAACGATCGCAGTACCAGGTTCCTCTCTAGGTATTATTGCATGAAACTATATGAACGGAACAGATGACAGCTAGATAGCCAAACGCGATTCATAAATCAAAAGCAACAATAAAAGCAAAGGCCACTGACTGTTCTCAGCTCCCTGGCCGTTGCGTTCTTTCTGCTCTTGCTCCATGTTGAGTGACCTGCATGGAAAAAGAGATGCCATTTGTTGCTCTTGTCGGATTGCAAGATGGCCAGCACAATCACAGGTGCAATATTTATCCCAATACACAAACATAGAACTCTGGCTCCACTATCCTGCCTTGCATTACTTCCATCCAGCATTGGCAGTGATGCATTACGAGTAACAGCATTATAGTGCAATAGCTGATGGCTATTATCAATAATGCGTAACTTTTTTCGTTAACTCAGTAATGCACATGTTACCAACTTTAAGATGAAACTGTTCTAGTTTACTCTGTGTCGTCATTTTTGTAGTAGGACTAGTGGTAGGCATCAAGCTGGTCACAGGACGAGAGGGAGGAGCGAATAAAGAAATAAACTAAACAATCATGACGATGACTTTCAGTATAAAATACCTGAAAGTCCTTTTTGCACTTTCATTAATAACACACACATTACTTGTAATAAACCAGGACAAGGCAAAGCGTATAGTGGTTTTGGGACAGTAAACCCCACATATCAAAGCATTTAGCACTTTCATTAATTGCATTAGTTAGGTACTTCCATGAAGTGTAATCGAGCGAGGCAAGGCACCAGCACACATAAGAGGGGTCATACAAATAACAATGAGCACACTTCACAGGATTTTGGCTAAGCTAGCAGCAAATCTCGAGACACAAAGCATCTGTTGAAAGACCAATGCCTAAGCCTACAGGCCACGTGGTCTCCCTTCGCCCAATCAAGTGTAAGCACACAAATGTTATATCTAGTGACGAATTTATGACCTAAAGTTATCTGACTAACACTTGCATGCTTACCATCTTTACTGCCTGATTGTTTTTAAGGCATAAAATTAGCTGAATATTTCTTTTTTGATATTGTAACAGGCAGTATACATAAAATGACATTTTTTGGTAACATGAGGTGTTACATTGCTAGTTACACTTATATTCTGGGAAAGGATACCACCACTGTATCCTGTTGAAAGTAAACAAAATTGCACTTGAAGTGATGTAGTAAAAGCACTAACAAAAGCTGTGTCTGTAATAGCTGATGGCTATTTTACCAACTTTGTTTTCAATATAAAGATAGCTTCTTTTTATCTGCAACTGTGCCTACATTTTTGATTATTGAATTCTTCAACAAGCAAGGCTGACCGTGAACACTTTTACATAAACACCAACAATTCTTGCAGTATTTGTACAGGTTAAAGTAAAAAAAAATGTTTATATCCACAAACATTTCTTACCTAGAAATATGCCATTTAAGCATTATTTTATTGCTACAAGGTTCGTGCATCGATTGTGTTAAAAGGAGCAAGCTATCAGAACTGCTGCATTTGTTGAGAGTTAAGTGATAATTTATTTTAAGAGAGAGCATTGATGAAGAAATCTTAATTTTTGTTTTTATCACATAAAAAAATACCTTCAACATGTGCCACAGAGTTATAAGCCATCACATGTACTATTGACATTAAATTAAACGTGAATAGTGGAGCACATAAATTTAGCACTAGCAATAGAACAGTGAGTGCACCCCGGTGATCACCTTTGACAGGCGCACTCATTCGGTTTGGCAGCACTCCGCGATGCCCCTACAGTCAGATATTTTCACGTCTGTTCTAGTATGTGCTAATATTTGAAATAAACTAAAAAAAGAAAGAAAATAAATGTTAACAGACCAAATGTGTTTGATCTAACCGAAGAAAAATGTGGGCCGCATGGATCCACGCGCAAGTTAAAACACACTGGCTCCTGACCTCGCTGAATGCGGCAGCTGCAACTGCTTCGGTCTCTCCTTTCGCCCACATCCCAATAAAGAAGCGACCATGGCACAGCCTCGTCAGCCACCATCTCATCCTCTTTAAACTACAAATTAATACTTCGCATGTAACAATGTGGAATAATGCATGCATGCATTTTGATTAATGTTCTTGATATTGCTTATAAATGTGCAGGTTCTTCTTTTACATAGGATATAAAATTTTGAGTGCACAACACCATAGAGGTTAACTTCACTTTATAGGTGAAAAGAGTATATAGTAATAGGCATCCGTCACATGTTCTGTGCGATAACCACTGATTGCAGTTAACTTGCGCATGTCTGGGTAAACATGCAGCACAGCACAGATGTCTCTCACTTGTGCTACACTGCACGTTCACACGAACACGTTAGCTCACCAACTTGCCTTGTAACTTGCACAAGGAGAGGGAGCCCAAATGATCACCAGCAGTTTGCGAACATGCACCGATCACCAACACTGGCACTAATGTGAATTTTGTTGTTCCATGTGACATGGCTTTCAATAAGCAAGTGATGGCAGCCCGGAGAGACAGAGTTCCAGGAAAACTTACTGCAGTCGCAAGCAGGTGGACTCTGCAGCCATGACCTGCTCTTCGATATACACTCTTATGAGGCAGGAAAACTGAAAGCTGTCCGTAGAGGACCGAAATCACGTAAACAAGAGATGACCCTGGTGCTGCAACTGTGGAATGTGAGCACGCTGCGGAGACTGCCCATAGGATGTTGCGGCACCCCCCCCCCCCCCCCCCCCCCTCGACAAGAAGCACATCTGCTCCAAACACCACTCTTGGTTTAAAGGGGCCCTGACACACCTTTTCAAGTCGCCATGGAATGAATTCACTGGAAAAACTTATTGCCTCACAAATTCAACGCCGCAAAAATTTTAAAAATTCGTCCAGTGTGACTGGAGTTACAAAAGTTTTTCGCATGCTGCAATGAATTATCTTCTCTCATCCCAACGAAAGCGCTGGAATCTAAGCAGGCAGAAATGGCAGCGCCACAGAAAAGCAACACATGCGCTTCACGAACTTGAGCTTCATGAACTTTTTTTCTTCGCATGCGCGGCTTTTTTTGTGAGATCGTGCGCACACACGTGGACAAGTAGCAGCCTCCCGGGGCGATCTCTGTAACGAGCGAGCGCGCTATGTTCAAATCAGCCAATGGCTGATAGATGGGTCGTGGACGTGTGATTTTTGGGCTTATAACGTGATTTGTTGAGAGAAGAGAAAAAAAGGTTTTAGCTGACTGATCATTTATTGTGCATTCCGGGCCGCGTGTTGTGCTATAATATTTGGCTCGTGTGTTGTCGGTAGCCTCTACTAACGATCGGCAGCATTTTATGACCATGCTCAAAACGTGCTACAGGGCCCGTTTAAGTCAGCTATAGGCGAATAGCAGTGCCCTCATGTTTGACGGCGTACAGCTGGCTACCCACTTACAGAAAAGAGAAAGGACGGGCCTCCGTACGAAGACAGCATGCTTGAGAAAGTGGAACTGTCGTGATCTACTCGTACACCCTCCTTGCCTCGCATAACCTCGAGATTCGGTTGAGATGTTTACAGCAGCATCTGCTTTTTACTGCAAGTATTTTTTCACCAAACACAAGGGGGTGGTTCAGACCCTGGTAAAACATCTTTAGTTCCATGACTAAGCAAACCAGGAAGAGCACTTCTAATTTACGAACAGGGAACAGAAGTATTGAACCAACATTACGAGCAACATCTGTGTGCACCTGACAAATGAGCTCACCTGAAGCTGCCGTACACCATGAGCAGAATGGAGATGAGGAAGGTGGAGACGCGTGACGAGTCCACCAAGGAGTACGCCCTGCGAGGGAAAAAAATTAAAACTCTGTGAATATAACTGCACAGAAGAGCTGCTCATATTGTGGCTTTCGAACAAAAAAATCCCAAAAATTATTATAATAATTATTATTACAAAACAATTGCAATAACAAAGCAAAGATATGATGTAAATAAAAAATTAGTACCCTGCAGAAATTTTCTGTCAAAAAGCCGACACAGGCCCAGCAGAACAAGCTTCAAACTTGAATACAATTATATTCACCCATTGTATTCACCACCTCCAAACTCAGCATAGAGCAGAGTTTGGAGAGTTAGACATAAAATAATAATAAAAAAGAACTGAATGGAATGGGTCTGGCACATCCACACAATAATGCCGCTAACTAAATCTGGCGTGTGTGCCAATAGAAAATTGAAAATTGCAAGCAAACCAAAAAAATTGCGCTGTTACACGTCAGCGCGACACATAGCCTATCAATTCTACATCAAGACCACAACTGACACAACCACGACATTCCACTTTGTTTTTAGCTAGCATTAATTATACCAGAAATGCCTGGCAATCTAGAAATAGGGGAGAACTCATAGCATCGAAGAGATCAGTGCTATGTGATATGCTCAAACTTCGATATAACGAACTCTGATATACCAAAATATTGGTTGTAACGAAGTAAATTAAGAATACTGTTGCAAAAGGTATTGTGTTAAGAATTTACTTTCATAATGAATTTTCGGATGTAACAAGCTTAATTTGTCTAAAATGCAACTTTGTTACAACGAGGCTTTAGTGTACTTGAGAGAATCTTCCTACTGGCACCTGTGTTGTGGGAGGGGGCATTGTGGTATATGACGAAAGTGAGGAACATCAAGCTAGGTGCTTGGTAGCATGCCCGTAATGAATTACTGCTTTTTGCAGTATCTGTTCAGATGCCTAAGAAGTGCAAAATATGATGCAAATCAACATTCACTGACAGTCCACCTGCAGCGAACGCCGGCGTTGCGGCCACTTTGGTTGCCATAGAGAAGGCACATAAAACATTTTTCTGCCTTTTAAGTTGCATTGGTCGCACGTCCCGGCGATAAATATCAAATACCGGATCAACAGGCACGTGCCTTTGTTACTTTATCTGGTGGAACGCACCTTGCAAGTGATCTGAGAAGTTGTGGCCTATACCTAACCCCACCATGAGGAAAAAAAGGGAGGAGTGGGCGTGGCATTGTTTGGAAATTTCTTGACCTTGCTCGAACCTGTGCAGAACGCTGCTTAAGGCACCGTCACCGCAGTAAACTAGTGTCCTGCGGGAAAGCGTATTGCGATTTGGAATGGGCTTTTAGTATTAATCACTGGACACAGTTCACTTTGTTCAATTACTCATGCCTGCATACACCTCGTAACTGTGAATATTAGTATGATTGCTGACTTCTGAAAATGTTATGGCCAACCATTTGGAGCAGTTCATGACATTGCTAGCACCTTAAAAAAATGTCAAAGCCTCACGCCAGTTTTTTTTTGTTTCTTTTTCCACTCCTACTTTTCAGTTTCACTAGTCCCCTGATTTTCAAGGTCACCAGTTTGGCATATCAACATTTGGATTCTCAAAGTGCAAAATTATTTGAAAGATGCGGCAAATGCTTCATTTATCACTGTTTGCTCAATGGTTCAAGATACTACATTTACTGAAATAATAGTGCCATCTGCACGATTAAGGTGATGTTGAACGGTTTGTACATACTTTTTTTTCTAATTGTAAGCCTTTTCTTTTTATACTGCTCCAGATTTGGTCCATCATGACAAAAAATGCCTGTTTTTTTTTTTTTTTTCTGGCACCTGCTCGAAATTTGCATCTTAGAGCTCCAAAAGCAAATTTTCGTTGCTGCAAGAATTGCTCCAAATTCTATATCGACTGTTTGCACCCCTGTAGTAAGTCATCCCGCGGCGTTTGCTACATTTCTTACTCTACTTTCTTTCTTGTTACCTTTCCCAACATTACTCCCGAGGGCCACATTGATTTCCCGCGAGCGGCTTCGTTCACGAGCGCACGCGCTACAAGGCAATCGGATGGCGTGCTCGTCGCGCGCTGGCGGCGAGGTCAGTGATCGCGCATCGCGGTCGCCCACTCCGTGTATACGCCGCCGTCGATGGGAAGGGCACGGAACGAGACGATAAGAGCAGAAGGCTTTGTAAATACAGGGGTTTTTGGGCTTTGTTGATGCGGGAGCCCTCTTGTGGGCACGTATATCACTTTGTTTCAATCGAAAGTGCGAGGCCTCGCGTATCCTTTTCATTTCGAATTAAACCTCGCAGGCCTCGAAGCGGAGGTTGCACATATACACAGTTTCCTTTGTTGTCGTTCGCGATACACCTAAAAACCAAAAAAAGCCAGTCGATGCGGCAGGCTTGCTATCTTTCGCGAAATTTCCACCTCGACGAGAAGGTGAGAACTCGCACTCAATAATGACCGCATAGAAGCAACTCCGCGGTGTTGATGCCCCCTCCACTTGGACGATAGCACTGTGCAAGCTTTTTATTTCATTATTTGTTTTGTTTCCTTTGCTTCCGCAGACAACCAAACACAACGCCCGCTGGTTTGAACTTCCAGGTAAAGGCAGCAGCCACCCCCTCCCCTCTTTTTTTTTTGGGGGGGGGGGGGGTCAATTCTACGAGTCTCCTTTTTTTTTTTTTTTACAGCAGTCATGCACCACTCCCGAAAGGCAGCCAAGCGCTGCTGGAACTACAAATGGACAAAAATAAAACAATTCTAAGAGAATCGTTACACAGAAGTCCCTGTAACAGGGTTAAGTGGTTCTCATTCTTTTCTGTAAAAGAGCGCGGATGGTAGAACAGCTCAAAAAAGACAGCCTTCTTCGCCCGTCCAGTAGTTCACGCTGCAACAGTACCTTGATTTGTGCGAGTTGGTCCGTCTGGAGATGATACTCGAAACCGCAAACGACGAAGACGAAATGTAATATTCCTCTGCAGGTGACGTGTGTATTTGATAAATGATCATATACAACAGCGCTAGTCCTGTTGTACGTTTTTATTTCGTCTTCGTCGTTTGGGCTTTTCAAAATATGTTCTGCCTGTTTCATCAAAACGAATAGGGAGTATTAGCTAGGGTAGCGTTCGTTCCGGTCGCCGTCGGATAACGGGGCGGGCCCGCAAGAGAATAGCCTACGACACATACGCAGTGGCGATAAACGCTAACACAAGGCTTCGCGTACGCTTTGCTAAAGCTGCATAATTGACTTTTAGCAAGATACGGAAGGACGGTACGCAACAACGATGAGGAAGCACGATAGAGTTCCTCCTATACCGCTCGTGCTATTGCGACATTGAAGGCGCCACAAAAGCTCTACCAAAGATGGTTCTGCCTGTCAGCCATTGTTAAATGTTCACTAAAGTCAAATAACAATTTACGTATGAGTGAAAGCTTAATGTATGATAACGTCTAAAACGACATTATAAACAGCAGAGGCCTATACTTACCGAGAAATTGAGGTAAATGCACGAGAACACATGCGCTGCGCGTAGGACATTCGCAAAATGATACCGATTACGTGAGAGGTACCACGCATAATTAGTCACTAGTAATCTAACCAGCTGTACTAAATAAAGAACCTTCCGTGCATCAAGAGATGCAATAACAAAACGCTGCTTGTTCGTTTTTGTTTCATTCATGTAAAAAAAAAAAAAACTCTGGACGTTACTATGGGTAATGGAGCGATTGGTTCAAAAGGTCACGTTTCGCCTGGTCAACCTAACCTTAGGTTAACCTGGGCAGCTCGTGCCATCTAGCGGGGCCCAGTTGAACCAAGCACGTCTGCCATCTCCGAGGTCATAGCAGGAAATTGTTCAGTTGCTGTTGTTGCTGCTGTGGCTCCCACTCTTTTCGTTCTGCTGCTACTAGTGTCGGCGGCCGCACAGTAAAGCCGGGCAATATTGAGCACGGCTACAGTGACGTGAGACGTTCCGCTTGAGGCGGGTAATTTGAAGTGCGCTAACCCGACGCGGACCACTAAAACGTGATTTTATTTCGAAATAAGCACTTTCTTGGCATAAAAGTAACAGTGCGATGTTTCTGGACCGTTATTTCAACAATCAACGTCGACTTAATAGTTGTCTTTAGTGTCCCTTTAATGAGAAACCTATCGTTCAGGCGACGCCGTAAGGAGCATTGCCGTACTGACTTACCGTATTTGAAACATCATTTTCGTACTTCACTAAGAAACTAATAATTCCAAATTACGACGTCACCACCATACCAGCCCCCTACGCTATCCCAACCTCTATTTAACTACGGGAAATTGTAAACTCGCACAGTTCCACGAACCTTCAAACGAGTCGATAAATTGTACTTGCGCCGGCGGCGGCCAATTTAATTGGTCAGTTATGTCGTCCTCGGCAAAACATATGCATCTACCCAGTCGTTTCTAAAACTAGCCTGGGCGGAAATCTAAAGGTCACCGCCTACCATTATGTTCGAGCGCCTATGTTCGTTCTCTCGTCTGTAGCTGTCGTACCACGTAATTACATAGCACACGATCGACTCCGTCCGCACTTGCTCCGAATAACAATCTCGAGTTCTCCGGACAGTAGTATAAGAAAACAAAATGCAACGAACTGTGTCCTCCTCGTGTGTCTTATATCCGTTAGACCAGACTGCCACAGACGCTGCAGTCTATATACGGGAGGAGAAAACGGCGAACTTCTGACGCTTCTACTCTACGAATAGGCGAAGATGATGTCGAGTCCATCCGCGCAAGACGCCGCCGTATAGGCACGCACACGCACGCACACACGAGAAAACGGCGGAGCATTCGGTGTCGAAACGCCGGCGCCAATTACGAGAGAGCGCCCGGCGCAAATCCGCTTACGGAGTTGACAGCTGCAGTGTATAGCAACGGCGGGAAGGAGGAAATGAGAGCTTAATTCAACGTCTCTCCAGGGTTAATTAGAAAGAGCTCGTGAGCACCCAAAGAAGATACCAGACTCGTAGACAGTGCGGGGACTTTCTTGGCCTGTCGTGGGTATATATATATATACAGGGTGTTTCAAGAAATGTGTCCAATATCCTTTAAAAGTGACAGAAAGGAGGTATCTGCAGCGTACTATGACAGAAATCATTTTCAGATGCGTACAAACATTAATTACAGTAGTAATTATAGAAATTAACACAACTTTTTAACCAGTGGTGATAGCCGGTCGAGTCTATTGGGCGAATTCAAGCCCTTCTTACGAATAGTCCATAGCCACACTGAAATTTTGAGAAAGCGGCCACCGGTAATCACCGCGGAGCAATGAAGTCGGGCTAATTCATCATGCACGCGAAACCAAAGCCGACGCGCCAAACAACGCATCTACAATTCACTTCGACGACTCCCTCAGTGACGACACTGTTTCCCTCGCCGTTATCAACCGTCAATTTAGACACTTCACTTTGAGGCCACTTATCGACACTCGCTTATCCTTTTTCCCGAATGCCAGGATAAAATTAATAACGTGTATATAGCCCATTGCGTTCCCATTCTGTACCCATCTATGAACAGATGCGCATTTTCCAATTCAAGAGTTGTTTTATCGCAGATTGTCCCTCATCACATACAGTCTTATTCATCGTGAAGTATTATTAGACACTATTCCCCACCATGCTCTTGTCCACAACAATAATACCAGATTTTCAGAGCAAAATAACTTTCATTTACCGAAAATGAAATCGAACTATGGCAGATTTACAGCTCGCTTCTAAGGTATTCATCTTTGGAATCGCATGCATGCCTCTTCATATTAAATCATCTCGGTCACTGCAATCTTTTAAACACAACATGAAAAACATATTCCTAAATGAACCTTTCGTTCATCTGCAATAAATTTATTTTCATCATCACCTCAGTGTTTTGTAGTGGTATTTTTGAGTTATGTATAATGCTGCAAGTTTCTTTTTTAGTATAGATCATTCTGTTTTGATGAATGAATGAATGAATGAATAAGTTTTATTTAAATATTCAGTTTTTTTATTTGTTCGCTCTTTTTGCTGCTGTTACCTTTTATGTACGCCACTAAATATAGAAAGTCCCCCTGACAGTCTGCACAACTGGTCAAGAGCAGAGTCCGAGACACTGAATGTGCTCCTCAGGAAAGTTATCAAGAAGGTCCTGGGCCTACCCATACATACCAGCACCGAGCGTCTGCTTGAGCTTGGCATACACAACACGCTCGAAGAATTAGCAGAAGCCCAAGAGAGAGCACAGTTTGCAAGGTTATCTACTACAAGGTCGGGGAGAATGATCCTGCAGGAGCTGGGCCAACACCCAATAGCAATTAGACGCAATTACAATGATATCCCTGACAACATCAGGGAGACTATCACGGTATCTCCTATACCGAGAAACATGCATCCAGAACACAACGTCGGAAGAAGAGTAGCGAGGGCCAGGACTGTACTTCGTCAAGTCTCAAACGAGGAACGAGGGGTCGTATTTGTTGACGCGGCTTCCTACGCCAATGGGAAAGCGTTTGTGGCAGTGGTAGTCGATGGGGCTGGCCATGTCGTCAACTCAGCGACGGTCAGGACGAAAGACCCAATCATTGCGGAACAAGTGGCCCTCGCCTTAGCACTCAAGATGGATAACATCGAAGTCGTCTACAGTGATTCCATGGCAGCACTACGGGCGTTCGCCAAGGGGACGGTCTGTGAACAAACGCTGAAAATACTGCAAGGCAAGAACATAACACATCATCTTCTGAGTTGGTTCCCAGCTCACCTTGGACAAATCAACGATTCCCCTCCCAATCTCAACGAAGCAGCACACGAGGCGGCGCGAGAACTCTCCAACCGCGCCTCCCCGGGGATGCGTTCTACCGGTGAAGGGGATAACCGGGAAATTCTTACAACATATAACGAGCTCACTAAACATTTCTACCTGTCTAGAAGGATTTTCCCTCCACCTCACAAAAATCTAAACCGGCCCCAAGCACTTACATTAAGGCTTTTGCAAACGCGGATGTACCCTACTTTGAAAATGTTACACATCATGTACCCTGACCTATACGCAAGTAATCTTTGTCCACATTGTGGGGAAATAGCTTCATTAGAACACATGCTCTGGCAGTGCACCAAATTCGCTCATTTATCGCACATCACCTCTGCCAGATGGGAGGCGGCAATCCGCAGCTCGTCCTTGGCAGATCAGCTCTGGGCTGTCCACCAAGCCCGCGAGGCGGCTGAGGAGCTTGGCATCTCAGTCCCCACGTGGGAGCTGCCCGCAACACAGTGATCTGTGTTTTGGAGGACCAAATAAAAGTTTATCCAATCCAATCCAACCCCTGACAGTCTCGTACTTTGGAACCTCCTGGTTTTTATGTATAATGAAACCCGTTTTTGTACATGCAATAATAATGCATAAACTTGAACTTTCACTGTCAAGCAAAAGGTCGACAACGGCTTCAGGCACGGGCCTATAGTGCAGGGGCGTAGCCAAAAATGTTTTCGGGGGGAGTGGGGTTCATAATCTTCAAAATTGTAAGCGCGAAATGAACGAGGATAGGACGCAACCCAGATAAACACTTTAAATCACACTTTATGTGTATGTTCATGCTGTGAGTTTGTGTGTGTGCGTGCATATCCACGCAAGCAATATTTTAAAATTTTGGGGGAGATTGAACCCCCGATCCCCCTTTGAATAAGCTACGCCCCTAGCGTAGTTTGTAGGCAGTGGAAGTGCGGGGACGGGGGGGATCGCTGAAGCAACTCTTATCATGAAGCTATCTGTCTTCTGGACAATCGTGGCGGTTGATATTATATACCGCATTACTTGAACAGAACTAGCTCGCTTACGAACGGCCAAGATTTCGAAACGAAATCAACGACATCTGGTGGCGATGACTTCACGAGATTCCCCATAGACGTCACTGCTCCAGCACAGACGAAGCTTGCTTAGCTCTTCCGAAGGCTTATGCAATAAACCTTCCTAATAAGAAGCCTCCGGAGCACTGCCAATAGAAGAGGTTTGGTATAATGCATATATCTATGAAAAATAACTTTTTTTAAATTAGAACAATACCCCTATTTTTATTCGTACATAACATTGTAGACAAGTTAGAACAATAATACTCATTAGTTAGTCAACCGACAAGTTTTATTAATATAGTCCCTGACAGCCACGCATACCTTCACCCTGGAGAACCCAAAAATAGAGGCTCCAAAAGACATAATGAGGTGCATAGATAAATATATTCCAATAACACGCAAAGGTATGTCTAAAAGGTGTGTTCAAAGGTGTGTTCTATTGTCGTGACCAGCCTGCAGGTAAAAAAAATGATATGTTTCCAATTCACTACACAGTGCGCACAGTGGTGCTTGAGCAGACGTGTGTTCATATAAATATAGATTCGGCACCCGGCAACGCAGCCACGTGATAGCTATACTTCTAGTTCACAGGTTTGGCAAAATGCTCTCCGCCAGGTATCCCTACTGAAACGTTTCATATGCGAGTCCAATAATTCCATATGTTTCCATAAAGAATACATACGTTTCCTATATATTTTCCATATATTTCCGTAAGATTCTTACGGAAACATACGGAATTATTGGACAGCGCATACGGAATGTTTCAGTAGGGATATAATAAATGTCGATATTCAGTGTCGTTTGACAGCGCTGTCTCTCCAAAGACTTCCACAGTCGCACGCCTGCGAAATCGAGCAGCAGTCACGTGAGCAGATAATCAAAAGTACGGTGAAATCGGCCCACTTATTGACGACTTGGCTGAAGAATCGGTCATATTTCATTGCAAAACAACCCTGTATGTCCAGATACCCAAACTGCTCGGACTTTTCTCAAATGCGCATGTACTAGTGCACGGAACGCCTTTAGTAGTTGTGATTCATAACGAACACAAAGTGCCGCACAGAGAGATAGAAAATATGTTATTATAACAGCTGATGTAATTGCCGTATCCAAATCGCGTAACGCGAGCACTACTGCCAAAAATCCAGCCACAAAACGGGTATGAAATCGGGTAGTCTAAGGGAATAAGAGCAGTTTCGATGCGGGCTACCAACAGAGAACTGGGCTCATAGATTAGACCAAAGTAGACAGGCCATTAGGCCAACTTAAAAAAGAAATAAAGGTGTTACTTTCTTTTGTTTACATTTTCTTTTTGCCGAGCCTGGTGGCGCACACGTCACGTCGCCGCTCTATTATAAATAAAAGGGACGCTCACAGCGTCCATCACAGCAAATATCATTAGCAGTAGCTACACCGGTCCACCAATGTCGTTGCATGTGTGTCTACCCAAGCGGCTACATACACTGCACAGTGGCTGCCCTGCCCCGGGGTAGCACGGTGCAAGCGAGCTCGGCCACGCGTTGTCGCCGTTGCGACAAGATCCCTCGCTCTCTCACCCCGACCCCGATGCTGGGGCACGACGAATGTGACTTAGTAGCGCAGTGGGAAGCTGTGAGCAAACCGTGTCCTCCGCGCGAAGATAAGCGAGAAAGAGTGACGTCGCGCATGCGCTTGTGCAAGCTCGGGATTCACGCTGGACCGGCCGACGACAGACGAGGCGGCCCTCTTCTGCGTAAGAAAAAAAGGCTGCGTACGCGACTGAGTGTGCGTGTGTCTCCGGGCCTGTCGTAATGAGTCCTTTGTGCGACCCCCTACAACCCCCCCCCTTCTTTCCCCCACCCGTAAAACTTGCGTCCCTCCCCGTCGGCATGCACCCGTATTTCGGACGTACCGGCACTTGCTCCGAGTAGAGAAGAGCGCCGGACGCTGACATGCAGCAGCGGCTGGCACTGCTTTGCCCTACATTGGCGGATACGCGCGCATTGTGTTCGGCAAAGCGTGCGAATTGAAAAAAAAAACAAATTAAGAAAAAAAACGACGGCGGGGAAGAAAACAATGCGGCGCGTCGCTCGCAAGAACACACAATCATCACGGCGACGACCGAGGAAAAGGCTCATTTCTCCCATTTCCACGGGCGCTGCGTTGTGGAAAGGAGGTAACCCTGAATAATACGCCGCAGCCGGCACGGTACAAGGGCTGCAGCGGCGCTGATAAGCAGGCAAGACCCCATTCATTCACTGCGCTACGGCTGCTGCTGCTGCTACTACGGCCTAGTTGCGTGCGACACTCTGGCAGCCGACTGGCCGAATATAACGGGAGTACAGGTGAACATGGAATAATTTTTAATATCTGGGGTTTTACGTTCCAAAGACCACGATTTGATTATGAGAGACGCTGTAGTGGAGGGCGCCGGAAATTTCGACGACCATCTATGTGGAGTACTTCAACGAGCGCCGACATCGCACACTGCACGGGTGTCCGCCATTTCGCCTCCACCCGAATGCGAACGCCGCGGTCCGGATCTAATCCTCGACCTTCGGGACAGCAGCCGAGCACATTAATCAATCACTGCTTCACCGCGGCAGACCAGGTAAACATGGAAGTGCAGGCGGAGAAGTGTTCGGGTGAAAATTATGAAATTATCAGAAACCGCCTACGAGGGATTGTTCATTGGCTCGTTTTATTATTATTATTTCACAATACTGCAGGCCTTCTCGGGCCCAAGCAGGAGTGGGTTGAAAAAAAAAACATCTATACGGAGCAATAAGTATGGGCACTTACAAATGACAAGGAATATGAACATTATGCAGCAAACAAGCTACATATAAACAGCAAACAGTATTATATTAACTGTGCATGTTGAAGGGGTATCTTATGAAATACTAATGATACAAATTATTTTACAATTTTAAATGTAAATTCTGAACGCTGCTAACGAATTCATCGACAGTTGAGCAGTTTACAACATCAGCAGGCAGTGCATTCCAATGGGAAATGGTCCAATGGTTTATACGCCAACCTAAAGGCAACCCATCTTCCTAGTTTGGAAATCAAGGTGATTAATTATAGAAAACATGGATTTGGCACACGCCAGCTAAGCTAACGCTATTACCTTCTGCCTATTTAAATGCTGAAACATCCTGCTTACTCTACGCGCTATATACTGTCAGCGGGCTGTCAGACAAGCTCTGGCGGACAACGTCCTAATTTCATAATGCTGCTGCTGAAGATAATTTCTTGGCGCCAAGGACAGGCTAGAGGGCGTCAGTCCAGCTCTGTGGCTATCGGCTTTCAGTGAAGCCATGTAAAGCAGAGTGTATATATGACATGGTTGCTCTCATTAACATTGTGTCTAACAAAGGGAGAAAAACGAGCCCTTAAAATTCCCACTTCCTTTCCTTCATGGTTGTAAACAAAAGCATTCACCGCAGAAGCAACAAGTACAGCCGTGTAGGGGAGAAGGTGAGATATCTATAGGCACTGAAGATCCCTCGACGGAAACACGCGATTACAAAAGAGCACTTCAAGATAGCACACCTTTTATTTCTCCCCTCAAGATTCACTTAAATCACCTTACATGAGCAGCTATAGCCATCAAAGCCCGGCATGGCCCGACAGAAGTTCCTGACACACCTGCAACTTTAGCGAGAAACGCACGGCTTATATTTCGCCCTTCGCTGTAGAATGCGGCATCGTGCGCAAAAATCGACTTCGTCCACTGCGTGGTTCGTGATGAGGTGCAGCATGTGGCTTGCGCGCGAACCACTGAGGAATCTGCTCGGTTTCGTTGTTTCAGAGGTGTACTACAACCTGTATCGCTATCGCTCATATTGGCCCCACATGAAGACAGGTATACGCAAAAAGGAAGTGTAGCTCAATCAGACTCGCTGAAGAATATTGAGAAAGAAAAACAAAGGGAGAGAGTAGGATGTCACGCCATCCGTCTTTGCAAGTCAACCCTTTTTAGAGCCAGCAGCGTCGGCCCAACAAGTGACCTTTTGCGCAAGATCACGCCAACAACGAGACTTGCCGATGCTTCAGAGTGTGGCGCCCGGTAGCTTTTACATGAAACGAGCTGGTTCACCGCAGCCCGGCCTCACACAGGAGGTTCACGAACGGAACAGCACTGAGAGTACTAAAAGCTACCGCACGCTCTGACGTTTTGGTCACGTGTTGGGCCGACACGGTGCGCTTCACTTGTGTGACGTAATGCTCCCTCCGTTCTTCTTCATTCTCCATGCTGAAGAAACATTTCTCACGCTCAGCGCTCGCTGAAGACTCGGCAAAACTTTACTCAAGCTTAGTCTCACAAAATGAACTCGCACTCAAACTAATGCAAACATTACTCAGATTCCCCCTGCAGACTCACGGCTCGATCTGCACCTGAATGGGTCGACCCACGAATGCGCTAGCGTCTAGTTAGCCTTTTCGATCATGGTGCCACTGATATTTAACGCCAATATCTCACGTAATCGGCGCTCTACTTGACACCTTTTGAGCTCGTACCTTTAAAAAAGAGGGTTTATCAGCGGCTGAAATCCAATAAGGTCGTTGCTACCTGAAAGGCACGACAGACACGAGGTATTTTTAAGGAGAACTATCGGGGAAAAAGTTTGCGCAGAAGTAAAGGCACAGCCTCCTCCGCTCGCAACCCACACCTCTGATGAATAAATATCGAGCTGGCGAATGAACGCTCATGCGATGAAGCACGTTTGAGTAGACGTGAGTATAAACGGGAGAAATGGTGACACTGACTTGAGAGAGGCACACGTCGACAGATTAATACGTCGCTCGCTCACTCACTCACTCGAGAAATATATTTTGCACTCACGGCTCACTCGGACCCACACTCACTCTATCTCACCAAAATATCCCTCACCCGGACTCCTGGTTGAGTCGACTGATGAGTGAACTTGCCGACTAGTGCTGTATACGCGCAGTGGAAGCACTGTTCATACGATCCATACAAAACTTTCTGTGATTCGTTTTTTCACAGCCAAGTAAACTGTAGCCGAGAAAGTACCCGTTTTTTTTTTTCGCCTTGCACTCAAAAAGATGCATGTTTTTCATAGCGGCGCGCACAGAGGGAAATCGGAGCAAGGGGGGGGGGGGGGGGTCTACTATAAGCCATCACCTCATAGGGGAGCCCAGCGCAAGCCCATGGTGCTTTCGTTCTGTGTTTTGTTCAAACATATATTACTCAGCCCTTTGTACATGCTATTGTCCCATACTGTAAAATCACTTCACCTAAAGTTTCGCAGTCTCTCGCACTGAACACTGAAAATAAAGTGTTTCTGAAATGTCATTCGGTAATTATGGCTGCGAAAGTAAACATAAAGTATACACAATTCAAGCTGTTTCCAAGCACAACGTAGCTATTTCAATATTTACCGCACGAAGATGACTTTAGCACCAATACTTATGCGTTTGGAGGCGAAATGGCAGAGGCCTGAGTATGCTGTGCAATGTCAGTGCACGGTAGAGAACACCAGGTGGTCGAAAGTTTCGGAGCCCTCCCCTACACGACGTCTCTCATAACCGCATCGTGGTTTCGAAATGTTGTCCCCTTCAACTGCGGTGGCTGTATACGTTTGGGCATGCAACTTGTTTATGCTAGCTGGGTCGACTTATTAGACGAACTGAACCTTCTCAATAGTCAGTATGTCTTAACTTCAATACATTGTGTGTCACTGTAATCGATCTCATTGGGCAGAAATTACTGCAATGTTGATTGATTGATCGATTTGTGAGGTTGAACGTCCCAAAACCACTATACGACTATGACAGACGCCGTAGTGGAGGGATCCGGACATTTCAACCACCTGGGGTTCTTCAACTTGTACCTAAATCTGACCACACGGGCCTACAACATTTTCGCCTTCATCGGAAATGCAGCCGCCGCAGCCGGGATTCGATCCCGCGACCTGCGGGTCAGCAGCCAAGTACCTTAGCCACTAGACCACCGCGGCGGGGCAGGCACTGCAATGTTCTAGACGTCGTTCGACATGCCGCATTCCAGAAGCAACGTCGAATTCTTTTCCCGAATTGAGCACAACCGCAAACTAATTTCCCACACGTTTGCACTCTATGATTACGTTATTTTTATGTCCCAATTGAACGTGTCTGACTACAAGATAATTACATATTTAATTACGTACTTTCTACAATTAACGACAGACTTACACAAAACACATTCCCTCACTTGTTTTCGTAATAAAATATTGAATACCTTGGAGTAAAACCACGTGAATTCGACACCAATCGTATAGATACTGCCGTGCATCATGAATTGCGCCTTAAGAGATTAAACACCAGACATTATCATTAACTCTGATCTCCGAAAAATGAACCTTCCCCCACTTGCTTATCAGCGCGAAACTTTAGTTGCTTCGGGCAACAACCACGTTCACGACTTCGTATCCAGGCAAAAAAGAAGTTGACACCCAAGCCAAAGGACAAAGTCACCTCGATACAGAATAAGATTGCCATGCCTACCAGAAACGCACCATTGCCGACGAGCGCGTATGTTCAAAAGAGCATCGTTTGCTACAAAACGCGGATAAATCCTCATGTGACCAGCGCGCCTTCGAGGTCCTAAACGCCTGACCACACGTGCGCGTTAAAGCGCGCCAACGCGAGGCTTTTTGACGCGCCGCTTCAGGCAGCCGCGCGCTTCGTCTTCGCATCAGAAAAGTTAGTGACGTCGCGTCGAGAAACTACGCGCTGACGTGCGGCGACGCGTGTGGTCAGGGCTCAATTTGCGAACGCTCGCCAACGCCGGGATTTATCGCGTGGGACGGCGCCCACCGAAACCTGTGAGTTATGAAAGCTTCGGTTTACAGAAAACATAGGGGGAAAAAAAAGCCAACAACGCCACGCGCCACCACGGATCTACGCGGATCGCGATGCGGCCGCGGCACAGAGGCCGCAACAACAAGTGCAGCCAGAAAAACATGCTGTTATAACAGGCCGCGGCGCCAAGAATAACAAACGAAAAGGCACGACGACGTCCGCTGCAAACAATTCCCACCGCACACTCGCGTATCGTCGTCCGTCGGCGTCTGGGGGCATTGCACCCCCGCAGCAATGTTTTCACAGAAGAGATAACAAAGGGTTACGAAGAAGAGGGAAGCTAAGCTCCCTCTCTAGTGTACACATTCTTATGCCTGATAAGACCATAAAATAAAGAAAAAGTTACTGACAACGGGGTCGTGCGAAAACAGAGCACGCGGAGCGGAGGCTGCCTCGACGAGAACCTTTTTGTTGTTTATTGTTCACATAAAACCACACACATGCACTAAATGTGAACTATGGGAGCCTTACCCGAGAAAATCAGCATATGAATGAACTAGCGTGCAAACAATTATTGCTGCCCCAGAACACGAACACAGCGAGTGTAGGGGACGGACAGTCGTACATTGACGAACTCTACAGTACGAACAGAGTGAAACGCGACCATTTAGAGCTTTGAAAAGCACTAAGCACAATAAAAAGGTTGGACGAGTTAGTTTTGATGATTATTGTTCTGAAAAGGCGCGACCGAAAAGGGTACACATAACAGGAGGACACGCGGCGAAGCGCTGTGTTATGTTAGTCGCACCTATCACGTGAACTTAAAGGCCTGACCACAAGTACGCGATGCAGCGCGTGGCGTGTAGTCTCGGTTCGCGCCCTCTCCCTACGGAGTTCGCGCCCTCTCCTTCCAGTTGGTGTTGCCTCTCCTCGGACGCGCAGCTACACGAAGCTACGCGCCATCTCTCTCTATCTCTCCGTAGCGAGAGGATGCGGCACCGAGACTACATGCCACGCGCTGCAACCAAGGAGGATTTTAAAAAATGCTGGAATGGAAATGATTGCGCAGAAGTGAAGCCGTTCCTATGGCAAGATGGCGGTTGTGGCGGCCATCTTACTAGGGGCATGATAAAGTATCACCGTTCAGCGTTTGAAAACGAAGCATTTCCCTCGCACGCCCACCGAGTTTAATATGTGAACTTCGTTGGGTCACATAGTGCACCAAGTGCGTCTTACAGTTACTACTTTTCCTTAGTGAGCCTCTAATTGGAGGCAAAGTTCGTTGAAGATTCAGTCACCCATACTTAATGCTGTGTGTTGTTTCGTCGGGAAGAACTTTCTTTTAATATAGAACTAACGTAGCATTTACATAACATATCAAAGTCACTTGATCTTCAAGTGGGCACCATCAGAAAAGAGCATGTTTCCGCCATCTTGGCAGTGGCAAAAGGTGGCTTCACTTCTGCTGGCAAAGCATTGCGGGAGCTTCCACTCCAGCAATTTTTCTTTAATCCTCCTTGGCTGCAACGCGTACTTGTTGTCAGGCCTAGGTGTACTTTAGTTTCCAGCGTCAACATTTCGTGTCATATCGGCGCGATTTCAACTCAAACGCTTATACATCAGAATTATGAGTGTGCTATAATCAGAACCAACTTTACTTTTGGCGGTAAGATCTGCGGCGAAATGACCCGTTTATCACGAGAAATTGTTCATAGCAGCCAGTATATTTAAATAAAAGATAATGTTGCGCTTCAATCCATGAGTACACGTTGTTTTGAGGCGCACTAAATGAAGGCACATGATCATCTTCTACCTCGTTTCGTTCACGTCGAAATGCATATGCAAATGCCCCATTCTTTTCCTCCTCCTCCTCCTCCTCCTCCTCATTATTATTATTATTGTTATTATTATTATTATTATTATTAACATAACTGCGACAGCATTCATATGGACACTCTCGGCGGGATTTCGCCGTCGCCGTCATGTTCCGTACAAGTTACAAATCGATAACATCACCTAACGCATCGCATGTTCTACGCGCGAGTGAAATCACGCAAGCGCTGGCTTTTCCATCGCGTGCATAGTTTCGCCCTAGCGGCGATACAGTGATTTCGTTGTTACTAACGCTGCATGCTGGTGCTGATACTACTACTACTACAACTACTACTACTACTACTACTACTACTACTACTACTACTACTACTACTACTACTACTACTACTATACTACCGAGGGTACGTTCCCTTTCCAGTGCACCACGGTTTTCGCCAGGGATACTCTCGGCCATTTTTTTTATCATTAACCTTTCTTCTTTGCCTTACTTCACCACTCCCAAGAGCTTTTCAATCCCGCTGTAACATATTGCTCAGCACACGGACGCGGTGGCTTACGATCTTTTCAGCACCAGAAAGGAGACGAGGACAACCACACAAATTTAATAAGCCCGGTCGCGCACGCACGCACACACAATATCAGGTAGAAACGATACCTCGTTTTTCGGTCGCGCACGACGTTCAAGGAGTCGCCAAACCATCCTGCGCACATTTGTCAAATAGAGTGTGCGAGGACCTCTGTGCGCCACAAAATGGGACACTTTCCAATCACGAACTAAGAAGGAGAGGGAAAAGGAGGGACCGAAAGAACGGGACTCAATTTCTCGAGGGCCCATTGTCTTCCACTCGGTGCCGCAGTCGGGCCGAGCGAGCGCGCGCAACCCGATTCCCGATGCAAATTCGCTCCACATCCCCCCCCCCCCTGACTATGGTCGACAGATAGCCCGACGGTCTTCGCGGAGAAAGCCGAAGACCCAGCGTGGGGGCCACATCGGCGGCGAAGACCAGTGTCGGTGGAATGCGGCCGCGGGAACACACTATATTGTATGTATTACGTACAACACACGCACACTTCATCGGGCGCCGACTGAACCACTCCCATCACGACTGACTGCTCACCGAACTCCCCCTCCTCCAGCTAAACGGATTTCGCCCTCCAGGCGATGACGCGGTGTGCCGACGCTGCATTTTCGCGAGGCTCCGTCGATGATCGACAACACACCGTTAGCGCTGCAAGCAGTCACGAAACCCGCGCCGTGTACATTTACTGGTACATTAGCATATGCACAGGGGCGCGATAGAGGCTTTTGCGTCGCACTAATTATACCGCGTTGAACAAGCCGACGGTTTACTTAGCGCCACTTCGTATGTTTGTTTTAAGAGAAGAGTTCCCTTTGAACTATCCCCGAGCTCTGTTTACGGTTGGCTCGCACGAACTACAAAACATCCGGTGACGCGCGGCCCCAGTTACTGGCATCGTCAACTATAGGTTTTATCGATATTAGTACTCGCGATGAATTATCCGCACGAGGGAGGAGTTAAAAGTTTGCGGGTGAACTATAGACCTGTGTAGTGTGAATGTTAGGAGAATTACCTCTCTTGCTTGTATCGCGTAAAATATTGCGGGCAGTAACCGACAGAGATTTTCTAGCGATTGTAGCACACATAGATTTTCTTTCTATTTTTAACATGTCAGTGACCTTGTGCAGCACACACACACACACACACACACACACACACACACACACACACACACACACACACACACACAGGTATATTATATTTTGTTGCCGTTGCACGCCAGCTAATATAACGTCAAAACGTGCTTGCAGAGAGATCACACTATAGAGATGTACTTCTGCATCAAACGCTCGTACGGATTGTCAAAGTAAACATCAGTTGAGGGTCAGTGTACGCCCCTGTAGCCTATAGTGTACTCGCACCGGCTTCGTTGTTTGCTCTTCGAAAGTAATGAATCGCAATAACAAAGGCCGAGCGGTGACGCAAAACGACTGTGCACTGGCTGACAAATGACCGGCCCAGGTCACAGACGCTGTTGAAACGTAAATCGTAGCGGTGGCGCGGAGAAGTGCCGGCACACAATCGGAGGTGGCTTTTTCACTTGAGCATGTAGACGTGGAGGTCACTGTCGCGGCCAGTGGTTGAGTGGGGGGGGGGGAGGCAGGTCAACCCCCCTCCCCCCTCTGAATCGGACACGTATTACTCAGCAAGCTTAGCACGAACGCTCCGCCACGTGTCCTGAAACAGTTCGATTGACGCTATAGCACCGCGTGGCTTTGGGTACTGTTACCGAGATTACAGTGGCTAGAATAGCCATTGTACCGAGATGTTACCCATGCATACCACCCGAACATGTCGAGGTATTATGTCGGATACAGCGCCTCGCGACCGGCATCAGTCAAGGTAGTCCAGGCCACGCATCGAAGCGTTCATGTTAAGCTTGCGGACGACTGTACATATAATTGCGCGCTTTATGCACCCCGCATGGTTTTGCGCTGTCTCCGCGCCCGAGACGTCATATGTCGCATGGTGGCGTAATGACGTGATTACGACTTTTTTGCATCACTCGTATTAGACGACTACGCCATTAACAACCAATTTTCGCGTTGGAAGAGCGGCTCTCGCCCTAAATAAACCCTTCACTACGTCTCTCGCTGAAATGTCCCTTAACGAGTATTTCGTTTAGGTCTACTCTTTCCTTCGCGTAAGCAAAACTACTCGCAACTTGGTCTGCGTTCAGACATCGAATCCCGCTGATACGCAAAGCGCGAATACGCTTGCCGCCAGGCAACCTGTAAAGCGCTGCTATACACACGTTTATAATGTTTTCGACAGCTGCACGTAAACCTCCGAACACAGGCTTTAGCAACGCCACCACATTCCCACTTTCTTACCCTTAAAGGAACATTGAGGGCATTGGTGGTTGAAATAGCGGTCCAGAAACCTCGTAGTGTTACTTTCGTGACAAGGCAGGGTTTATTTTGAAGTAGGATCGCGTTCTTGTGGTCCGCATCGGGTTAGCGCACTTCAAGTTACCCGCCTCAAGAAGCGGACCATCTAACGTCACTGTTGCCGTGCACAAGGTTGCCCGGTTCTACTGCGCGGCCGCCAACACTAGTAGCAGCAGAACGAAAGCAGCGGAGCGACAGCAGCAACGGCCATTGATCAATTTTCTGCCATTGGCTCCGAGATGGCACTACCTGTCCAGTTTAACTACGCAAAAATTAAATTTTTGAACCACTCGCACCTTTCCTCGTGGTAACGCCCGGCGGTTCTCTTTTTTCATGAATCAGATACGAACAAGCAGCATTTGATTGCGTCACTTGATGCACGGAAGATTCTTCATTTAGGGCGGCTAGATCTATTACTAGTGATTAATTGTAGGCGATTCGGCTGACGTAATCGGGATTCTCTTGAGAATGTCCTAGTGCAGCGCATGTATTCTTGTACCTTAATTTCTCGGTAAGTAGGGCACTGCTGTTGATAATATCGTCGTTTTAGATGTCATACATTGAGCTTTCACTCTGAGGTATATTGTTATTTGACTTTAGTGTCCCCTTACCACGCACCGAGAAAGGAATGAAGCGAAGTCTTTCTTTTCCGTTTTTTTTTTCCGAGGAGGCAAGGACGGGGGGAGATATGGCGCAAGAGCGCGGCCGCTTGCAGACCTCCTCGTAACGAAGCCGTGGAATGGCACGGAGACGACGGCGACCACGAGCACACCGTATAGCTCCCGGGAACGGTCATGGCGTTAGTCGCACACTTACCGTAACACCCACACACGCACGAGACGGCTTGCGACAAAGCAACGCCTTTTCGCAGAAAGCACGCGCTCGAGCGACCACTCGCTCGTTATGCAACGAGAAGAGAGGGCCGCCATGAAAGGAGAGATGAACCCCGTGGCGAGAACGGACTGCAACAACTCCTTCACGTCTCTCTCTCTCTCTCTCTCTCTCTCTCTCTCTGTGTGTGTGTGTGTGTGTGTGTGTGTGTGTGTGTGTGTGTGTGTGTGTGTGTGTGTGTGTGTGTGTTGTGTGTGTGTGTGTGCGTGCGTGCGTGCGTGCGTGCGTAGCCTGCTCTCCATCCGTCCGTCTCTCCACGAGGAGGGAGCGGCGACGTGGTTTAATTAAAAAAAGTAGAGAGCCACCCTCAGGCATTACACTACGCGTACATCGAGCTTTCTTCTTTCTGTCTTCCCGCGACCTAGTTTAAAACACGGAGGGGGAGGGCGATAAAAAGAGAAAAACGACAACAAAGAATGCGCGTACACTTCGCCTTCAGCGCAACCCCCCCCCCCCCCTCAACCCTTCGTGCTCTTTTAATGCAATCTTGCGGGTGTGGCCTCAGACCTCGCCCCAACGAGGTTTCAGCCAAACAGCGCGCCAGTATAGAAGCTCAGTGGCAGCATTCCGTTCCCACAGTCAAGCGGCGCCATTCAATTTTCTACGGGAAGACTGCGGGTGTCGAGGCTTCCCACAGGTCCGCAAAGAAAAAAAAAGTGCGTTTAACTTTGAACAAGCGCTCACGAACGGCCCTTCTTTAAATACGCGACGCGCATATTGCGTTCAGGCGTGTGTCTGTGTGCGTGCGCAAGCGTCGAATTTCGGCCTTGTGTGTATGAAATATCGAGCAAGTCTTTGTTTCTATCCGTCTCTCTCTCTCCTTCTCTTCGCATGAAGCACTGAAACAAAAGCCTATAGAGAAAACTGCAGCAGCTTGTATGTGCGTTCTCTTCTACGCATTCCCGTTAAAACAATACTTGCGCCAAACAATAGAAGACCAACACACCCGGACAGGGAGTTGAAGGACACACCATGGCGCGGGCAAGAACGAAGAGATAAGGAAGCAGACAATGTGCAGATATATCTATTCTGGGACATTCCAGACGCTCTGGCGCCACGGCTATTATCGTGGCAGCCATCTTTTAAGCTGCGATTGGCCCAGATATGGCGGCGAACAGGCCAAAGGGCCGCCTGCTACCGGCTGAAAGTTTCGCGTCATACATAACTTGAAATTGCTGTGGCGAAGGCAACGCTACGCAGGAGGCTTTTGCAAGTGACGCATGCTACGACTCCATTATTTCAGTGGCGGCGTCGCATGCCAACAAACCGGGCGACAACGAGCGTTGGCGCCCGACACGCCACGATGGTGAAGGCACCCGACTGCTGACCCAAAGGTGGCGGGATGGAATCCCAACCGCGGCGGCCACATTTTTGGTGGAAGCGAAAATGCCGAAGGGCCGTTTGCTTAGATGTAGGTGCACGTCCAAGATCTAATAAGAGTGGTGGTCATTTTCGGAGGCCTCTACTTCGACGTCCCTCGTAATCATACGGTGGTATTGAAACGTCAAACCCCAGAAATTCTTATCTTATTACTAATGCGTCCCTCGATGGTACCCCGGTCTGACGCGTTTGTATGCGCTGATGTTCTCTCAATCGTTTACGCTTTTCGGCGATCAGTCGTCTTCTGATACGGCAACCTGATCTCTTTCTCAAAGTGTACTGTCGTTTCACGTTGCCGCCCTGAACTGTTGCCTGGTCATGAACGCATGACCGCCGCTGTTGGCGGTATAGTCACTGGCGTGTTGTTAAGTACGTGGGTGATAGGTACAATTGCTGGCATGAAGGAAGGAAATAGTCAGGAGGGGGCATTGTGCGATGAGAAATAAAGAAAGAAAGAAGAAAGGAAAGTATACTGTAGTCCAGCGTTCAAGCGCCAAGTTCCGCTTGCCCCTGTTTTGCCGATGAATGCACTCTTGAATTACGCTTCTTTTTTTGACGGCCTGTGTGGGATCTGGAAGTTGGAGCTGCAGAACGCGTCGCAGTCCCTCGCATAGACTTCGCCGTTTCCAGAAACTCCCGCGTCTTATTTGGTTGCGATTCAGTGTACTAGAAGATCACACTGTAGTTATGAGGCGAGATTCTAGGAACCTCGTGTAAACTCGATTTCGGATTGATTACGTTTGGCTTTCCCACTTGATTTCAAGCAAGGCGATCGCCAAGTCGTGTAAAACTGTGGTTTGGCTGCAGATCAGCAACTCGAGGCTTCTCTCTCTCTTTTTTTTTTCAGGGGGCGAGATAAGTCGGGACCCACGGCGCACTTTACTGTAGGGGACCGAACCAGTCATAAGCCAGCTGACAATGTATGATATCACTTTACATAACGTTTCTTGGTGTAGGCTCAGTGTGAATTGTAACTTAAAGTTGCAGAGTTAAACAAAGCTGCGTAGAGTGCTCTCCATATAATCATCGTGCTGACTGACTTGCCTCTTCAGGTCCCCTGTGTTAGGTTACGTGGACGCACGCAGACAAACCCAACTTCGTGGAAAAGCCCTTCACTAATACTTTGATCCCCAATCAATGAACAATCAATGAACCCCTCAAGGAACATCCGCCACGGCAGGGACTGTGCAAAATACGCGGACAGTTGCGGCGGGAGCCGAATGAACGAAACTAGGAGGAGTAGATAACGTCAATGAAACGTACATGGGAGCCTCACTTAATTACCCACATTGATCGTTTAGCCGCTCAACGTTAGGCCACCCTGCAGGAAGAAGAACCTGCGCTTATCGTCTAATTGCCACTCTGCTGCTTTTCTGTTTTTATTTAACTGCATGAAATGGTGTCCGTATACCTGGCTGCAACACCTGCTGCAAGGCAGCACGTCCCTCGCCTGAACTGCCACTCCACAATTTATTTGCCAAACCTTTCCTCCTGGCCGGTCTCGCAGTGGTGCCTCGTCGCTCGGTGGACGCACCTCACGTGGGCGTCCGTACATAAACGCCAGCTGCCCGGGCGCGCTTCCGTGTGCATGCAGCAACGCGCAACTACGTCCTTGAGAGGAGCTTACACCGACAGCCACGGAGACAGACTGGAGCACGATTACTCGTGCATGCCCGCAGGTATAAATGCGCGAAAGCACGCGATTATGTTTTAGTTGCGCTAGATCAGTTCGGGCGTTGATAAAGGTGTTCTTACTGCCAGGCTGTATATTGCGAGCGGTTTCGTATATTATTACGTGGACGACAAGAATCCAGTAAATAAAACAACCGGCCTCGAGTATATGTAGCCATACCTGAAGGCTAAAGACGAAATGTGGAAGAAAGCCCCCTAAGATTATGATAGTACAGATGGAAGTAGTCACACAGAATGGCGAAATGTAGAGGTGTACTGTTTAGAACGCGCTCGGGTTAATTGCCCGCGTAGCTATAAAACGAGACAGCACAGGAACGGTTGAAAATGCCCGAGACCGAGGTAAATAACATACGAAAAATGAAAATTCGGAAGGCCTTGACCTATTGCAGAGTACTCGCGACGTGCTCGCGTACCGTCAAAACAACGAAGCGTGCTCAAAATCATCCCCTTCCTAGCAGCTCGATCGGCAGGAATAAGCTACCTGCATCAATAATCGGCGACCACCCTCAATTTAAGATCATCAACTAACGCGTGGTACTAAGCGGCATCCTTACAAACTTATTTGTGGGCATTGTCTGTGTGGTCTAATGACGTCAGATGAGACCCAAACAGCTGTGAGCCCGACCACACCCGCGCGCTGCATTGCATGCCTTGAAGACTGAGTCACGCCCTCTCCCTACAGAGAGAGAGGGCGCGCCTTCGTAGGGAGAGAAAGCGCGGCGCCAAGCGCTGCAACGCGCACTTGTGGTTGGGCCTTTAGTATGCCACTGAGTTACTTTATATGCTACCTAAAGGTAGCATATATTGTATCTCTAGTGTGGCATATATAGTGCGCATCATCCAGGTCTTCACTATGGACATGCGCAGCGCTGCCTAACTGGACTCCTGCGAGCTGAACAATTTCTAATGTTCAACGCTGATCGGATTTCGTATGACGCCCACTGTACTCGATGTGTGTATTTAGTTAATCTTTTGTAGCCCCGCCGCGGTGGTCTAGTGGCTAAGGTACTCGGCTGCTGACCCACAGGTCGCGGGATCGAATCCCGGCTGCGGCGGCTGCATTTCCGATGGAGGCGGAAATGTTGTAGGCCCATGTGCTCAGATTTGGGTGCACGTTAAAGAACCCCAAGTGGTCTAAAGTTCCGGAGCCCTCCACTACGGCGTCTCTCATAATCATATAGTGGTTTGGGACGTTAAACCCCACATATCAATCAGTTACTCTTTTGTACTGTCGTTACCCGAGCTGAAAATGGCTAAAACTAATCCTCGATAATGTATAAACTTGCACCCTGAGGACCTCACAAATAAATTATCACGTTAGGCCGACACGAGCTTCGTGGTCCCACGGTCCGCCGCAGCGTTACAAAATGGACAGGGGCACCATTCATCCGTACAATCCAATTTCCTCTTTCTCCACGAAGAGATTGCGAAGGCTACGTTTTCAGTTATAACGGAAGAAGCTGCAGAGTGCGGAGCAGGAAGTGCGATGCTGACATTCCCGCATTAGTTGGGAGGTTTACGATGCAGTAATATTGCGCCTCGCTTGAAGTTCAATAATCTATGCTGAGGGGTTCGCCGAGAATGACTTTGAACGATGAAAGCAACGGACAAAAAGAACTCAATAAGGTAACAGCGAGAACACATTTCAAAATTGTACGCCGCATGCGGAAATGTAGCAGGACATAGGATTCAGCGACGCAGGAGATAAAAGAGCTAGAAAATGCAAAAACAAAAAACAAAACAAAAGAAAGCGTTTCACCTATTGTCGCATAGAACAGCGCGTTCAGTAATCACTGGCTTAGTGGTCCCTCAAAGGGAGCGCAACAAATCCTTAATTACGTCCGCGAACGTGACCTGGTATTAAAAAAAAAAGCGCGCCAAATGGAGCGTGCAATCGCAAGGAACGGCTGTGTAGAGCAGAGGTGTATATATTGCTTCATTTACGACGCGGAAATTAGAACTGCTAGATCACGTGGTGCCATAAAAGAGACCCTAAAGCGACCGCCGGTCACGGCAGTACCGGCCGGCGCAGTGGTCCACATAAACCACACCGCGCTCCACATCGAGCGCCCAATTGACCGCGCAGTCGGCACGGAATAATTTATGCGCTGCGACTCGCATCGACCGAATGTCGAGCATCTTATCTTTCCTTCCCGACCCCCTCCCGTAACGAAGTAAACGAGACAGTGTGGCCTGCGAACGTATAGCGCGCCGCGAGGGTTTCGCTGACCCACAAGTGTGACGCCATGCGACCGCGCGCAACCAGTTTCCGGTAACGATGCGAGAGAAGTTGCGCTCCACTTCGCGCGCCTATACTGTATCGACCTGTTGTGAATGACTTCGAAATTAAATGTTTGCGGTGCGTTTTATGAAACGGAGGGGATTGCATCGAGCCGCGATTGCGGAGCCGGATGCAGCTGTCGGCTAAAGCAAAGACAAGAACACACACACACACACACACACACACACACACACACACACAAACACACACATGAGATAAGAGAGCCGTTCCACTCTCAGGTGAAGTTCAATGCAACACAGCGTGTTGATCCGACATATTGGAAGGAAACAGCGCGAAAAACTAGAAACAAGACAATGAAGGGCACATATAGAGCGTTTCCTTCCATCTTCGCTGAACTTCTGGGTTGGGGTTGGATAGGAGTACACATGACCATCATTAGGTAATGGCGGCAATAGTTAAACAAAGGTATAAAAGCATTTATTTTTACCGTTTTGTAATGAGCTACGATAGCATTAATTACTGCGAAGTTTCATAATTGGTTCGGCTATAACACTAAGGTGGAATGCAGGGCGAAGTTAAAATTCATATATCACCTCCGATGGGTAGTTGAATGAGCTGGATTGGTGTGGCGATTCAAACCGCACTCTTGCGGAACACACCAAGTGAAGCACTTGTCTCGTCTTAAAACATCCGCACTGAAGTTTCCAACGACGAATACCGGGAAGGGGACCATTTTACAGGGGAAGCTGTTATGACATCACAACAAGGGTCGCGTGCACGGCGTCGTGCTTGTCCGCCGCCACCGGTGTCCGTAACTACTACAACACGAAATAAAAAAAATGACACTCAGTAGATAAAGACACCAATGACACAGTGGGATTCGAACCCGGGTCGTTTGCGTGCCAGCCTAGCATTTTACCGCTGAGCCACGCCACTTTTTTTGTTTTTTGCTGATCGACGCCGCTGCTTCAATCTCTGTTGCAAACTTTATTTAGGCAGGCTTGATGTCGGGAAAGGAGTCGCGTTAGTATGGGTAATGAAGCGTTTTCGAAAAACAAAGGAACAACTAGGCGTCGCACGTACAATGCACATTGCGTAACAAGTGGGTCGTATGCTCCAATACCCATTACAAAAGCTTGTTCTTGATCACCTATTAACTGTGGCGCATACCCACTACAGCCATAGTTCCTGATCGTCGTCCAGCCACGAAATTACCTGCAAATGTGTAGTGTATACCACGCTTCTCTGAAAATTCACGAAAGATAGCATAGTAAATTCTAACCTACTACACAAAAAATACAATTTACGGCGTACTTGGTAACCAACAAGCGTGCTTGTTGCAGTTACCCAAAGAGTGTTTAGAAAAAGCTCTGAACGGCAGCTCTTCGAGCTTTCGGTAGGACAGTGCTGCGCGTTTTGCGCAGGCCCGGCGGTTTTTTTCTTCGCATTGAACTTTATCCAACGATGAACATTGGGGTGCTGTCAACAGCATTAGCTCCAGGAATCATCCCACGCTAATCTTTTCTACCATTTCTATCGTTCTAACACGAAAAAAAAAAGAAGCAAGGAACCCCAGCCACACAGAACGTCGCTGTAGCTGTTATCCTTGTGGCACAGAACGCTTGTGGCACAGAACGCGTGGCATTTAGCGTCCAACCCCATAACGTTGCCGCTAACCAAGCCTCAGTCATGTCCATTTCTGAGCCCCAAAAAATTACAACGGTGCAGGCTCGCTGAGTATTTAGCGTCCATCTTCTGACAGACGATGAAGCAGTGACAAGGGATGGACACAGAAGAATAAATAAATAAATAAATAAATAAATAAATAAATAAATAAATAAAAGACATCCACGACACCTCCAAGAGACACGTGACCGAGTTAAGAAGTGAAACAGATACAGAAAGGAAAAAAAATTGAAATTCCAGTCGTGTTTTCAATGTTTCGCAGCGCGCGACACAAATAAAAACAAAACTGAAAAAAAAAAACCTATACCGGCAGCCGTACGCGCCCATACCACTGGCGTCGGCGGGCAAGACGGGCGTATAAAGTACTGCACACTCCCATTTACGTGCACGCACGCAGACAAACACATCGCGGAGAGCTCCTGCTGCATTATGCATTCGCGGGGGGCAGACGACCCCGTACAAGCTTTCCTCCCCCGAGCGTGGCTTCTCGGTTTTCTTCCAAAACTTGTTCTTGGCTCCTCTTATTTCTGCGGCGCCAAAGCGCACAAACACGCACGCAGTAATAAGAGGTGTGTGCGCACCTCCTTATCCCGCGAGCAAAGTCGTTCCTTTCATCGCGACGTCCCTATATACCGCGGCGAGAACGCATACTGAAGCCGACGGCAATCAACTGGCTGCACATAAAAATTTCGCGGCAGGCGTATCAAGACGAGAACGACGGGTAAGAAAGAAACGGGAACAGATCAAACGAGTCCTCCAAGAGTTGGTGGCAGGTTGCGAGAGGGTTTCGGACTCGCGGCTGAGGAAGATTGCGTATGAAAGTTTGAACACCATGCACTCGCCGGAGGCCTGAAGGAAATCGTGTACCTCCATCCCCCCCCCCCCAAAAAAAAAAAAAAAAACTGAAGTAGACAACACAGACTTGACTGTTGGGCAGTGTAAAGAAAGTACAGCGAGGATGATAACGATCGTGAGTGACGATTGAGGCTGATGATAATCGTGAAGCAGATCTTCGGCGTATAGGCATAAACCACTGGAAATCCCCCCTCGTGAGCTGTTGCAGACATGCCTTATAGGAAAAAATTTTTTTAAAAAGAGCTATAAATACGCCCTTCCAGCAATTGCAAGGTTACATTAGAAGAACAATAAAAAGCCGACAGGCCTGCACTGAACGCCCAGCACTGTTACAGCGAAAACCAGAAGAGCGCCCTTTAAGAGCCTTCTTTTTTAACCCTCTTCGGGTAGCTGCTGCAAGCGTACTAGCAGGGTATACCCACTACGACATCCTTCGTCATTTTTCAGAGAAGCGTGGTACCTGCTGCACACTTACAAAAAACTTTGCGCAATCTTTGCGTGCGGTGGCTGACGACGATGAAGAATTATGCCAGAAGCTTTACCCCCACAGTAGGTATGCGCCATAATTAATAGGTGAACAAGGCCAAGCTTTTGTAAAGGGTTAAAGCATCTGACAACCTACTTACTTGTTGCGAAATTCGCATTATCTGACATCTGGTTTGTTCTTTGCTGTTCTAAAACGCTTTATTACTCATATAAACCTGTTGTTGCATGGCAGAAACCCACGCGTCTAAAGAGTACTTACTTTTGGTTTTCTGTTATTTTGCATTCAGAAAAAGGCACAGCAAAAATATTGTTGAAGTAAAAGCTTGATTTCACAAGATACAGAATGTCCATTATAGCGGACAACATGCACAAGAAGTTCGATCAGTGAAGTTGCAATTTTTTTCAGCCATCGAGCTGTCTTGCTCGAACAAATTAGTACAAAAAATTAGCTGCAGCACCACCAGGAAAGTAACGAGAAATTTTTTTCTAGTGAAGGGGGGCTAAGGTGGGGAAGGATGAGAGGGCGGTGGGGGTTGAACAATTAAAAAAAATTATTTTGACACTTCGCTAAGCCACAGTATTCACACTGCAGTTCGTAGCTGAGAGTGCTTCTTCTATAGCGTACATCGATCAAAACCATACTAAATCAAGATTTCATCTGTGATATAAGGGAGAATAAAGTGAAGACTTGAAAAACCCGCCAAAGCAGGAGTCTGTTTACTTGAACGAGAGTGCAGGAAAAAGCACGGGATCCTGCATTGGTTTACCGCAGTGAAATAAAAAAAAAACCCTTTTTCAACTTTAGTTACCTATATCCACATGCACGCCTCGAAGTCACCACATCTGCGTTTCCACCATGCATAGTGTCCACTATAGACTGGACATACTAAAGAACTTGTTATATAAAAAAGAATATCTTCGCTTCGCTAAGCCTCAATATTTACACATCATGGCTTTGAATGCTTCTTCTATCACGTGCATTCAATATAACACACCAAATAGCAATTTCATAAGCGTTATAAGTAAGAAAGTGGAGGAGAACTTGACTTATCCGCCAAAGTATATAGGAATCTGCCATCTCGAACAAGAGAGCAGGAAACAGCCTTGCACCATGTCACCGTCTAATGCGGCGAATGAAAACGTTTTTTGTCCACTTTAGTTACCAATATGCACATGCGCACCTCAGAGTCACCACAGCTGCTCCGAAAATTTCAGAAATTTGTCCACTACAGCGGACAGCATGCAACAAAGCGTTAACGCGATTCATTTCCCGACGTCAAGCCTGCCTAGGGCTAATTTGCAAAAAAGTTCCAAGCACCGGCGTGGATCAGTACTAGAATACTGGGCTGGCACGCAGGGGAACCGGTTTCGAATCCCACAGTATCGTTAATGTTTTTGTTTTATTTATTGACTTGTTATTTCGCGCGATAGTGGTTACGCACACTGGCGGCGACAGAAAACTACGGCACGCACGTGTCCCGTGTTGTGATGTCATAACAGATTTGGCAGCAATGAAAATACGCGCTTTTCAAAAAAAAAAAAAGTCAAGGTATTCCGCAAATGGGCAACCCCGCGCCTGACAATTTGTACAAAAAAAAAAAAAACTCGAGAAAGAAAACCCCCGCCGCAGATGCAGAAAAACAGAATGCGCAAGCTTGTCGCGTCGGTGATTCATACTTTCAACTGTAGCTTGGCTACTGCCAAACTGTACTGGTAAGCTTGACCTTCCATTTGAAGCAAGGTAATACTACTACTACTACTACTACTACTACTACTACTACTACTAATAATAATAATAATAATAATAATAATAATAATAATAATTTCGCGTCTGCACGCAAACTCCAAGTCCTGGCCATATTTTATGTTAACTCTAGAAGTGTTTTTTGCTCTCGAGAATCTCCTACTAGAATAGAGTCCTGATATGGTAGGCGTCACAGAAACATGGCTTTCTTCTGAGATATTCGACAGTGAAGTTGTTCCTCCAAATTATTGCATTATACGTAAAGATCGACCTTTTCGTGCATGGCAGGGGCGTCGCCCTAACTCATCAACAAATGTCATTCATATATATTTCTTTCCGCTGGAACAGATGCTGATACAATTTTCCGCCAGATTCTTCAACTCTTATGTTCATTGGATGCGTTTATCGAAGCCCGTCAACCGGACACGAATGTTTAACTGCTGTTCATGAGTTCGCATCCTGCTTGCGGGTGATTTTAATCTCCCATACACCGACTGGACCACACATCACCTGTCTGGAACGCTTTTATTAACCTAATGTTGAACGTTAACCTTCAGCGAATCGTGTTATCTTTGACCCGCTTGCCACAACAGTATACCGAGAACATATTACATCTGCTACTGGCTAGTCGGCACTTCCCGGAAGACCGTGTTCGAACCGACGTAGCTGACGGTGTATTTGACCATAAGATAGCCATATGCTAGCTACCGCTTGACTGCTGCATCGCATGCGAGCAGTGCGGAATAAGTGCAATCTATTTCAAAAGGGCTGACGATAACAGTGTATTAAACCGTTTCGCGCACGAGTTCGAAAACTTTTTGCAGCTAGTTTAGGATGCATCCAGTAATGCTAATCTCATTTGGCAAAGTTTCAAATCCACTGCTATGTACTGCGTTACTAACTCCATACCTCAGAAACGCAAGGAAGCGCCGGGGAATGATCCTTGGATAATCATAAAAATCATAAGTGCACAGTATACATTCAACAGAAGTTGCAGTGCACGAAGTCAAGCAAAAAACGAAAAGTGCCAGACAATTTTACTGTAGTGCTGCACATCCAGGTTTGATTAAAAGCAACCTAAATAAATTTTGGAGATACCTTCAGCAGCAATACAGAGTCGCACACGGGTCCGGCGGAAAGAAACAGAAAGGCTAACGAATACACCTTTTTTTTTTTCAATCAGCGTTCACAACTGATAATGGTATCATTCCTCTAGTGCTACCCTTTGATTCGCCAAGCGTTGATCGCCTAGAAGTCACAGATGCAGGAGTACTGAAATTGGTGCTTAACTTAGATGCTAAAAAATCTAGCGGTCCAGACTATATTCCTAACGAGTTCCTCAAAAAATACGCGGAATGGTTTAGCAAGTTTCTCCGTCTAATCTTTCGAAAGTCGCTTACCTCATCCCAGCTACCAGATGACTGGCAGATGGCAAAGATAATTCCTATTCATACATCAAGAGATTACTCACTCGTTACCGGCCCATATCTCTCAATATAGCATTTCATGTAAGCTACCAGAGCATATCATCTTAAAACACCTGTCTTCCTCAAGATAATTTTTTTTCTCCCAATCAACACGAACTTCAGAGTGAATTGTTCACTGTTGCATAGCTAACGGAAGTAGTTCATGATCTTGTTTTTAGCATTATTAATGGCGGTCCAACAGACATTATTTTCCGTGATTTTTCTAAACCTTTTGATTGTGTATGCCATAGCAAATTACTAGTGAAACTCAAGAGTGTGATACGAGACGGATTACTGCTCTCTTGTATAATAGATTTTCTAAGAGATCGCTCAGAGTTCGTGTTCTATGAAGGTCATACACCAAACATAGTCCCTGTAACTTGTAGGGTCCCTCAAGGTTTCCTCTTGAGACCGCTATTATTTCTAATTTTCACAAATGGCCTCACGTCAAACAGTGACTGAAATATCGACCTGTTCGAAAATGAATGACTGCATTGATTATTCATAAGGAGATAAACAGCTTCACGCTCCAAATTCGCCTCAACTAATGTCTGGCGAAGGCGGCGGATGAAGAGGGGAAGGAGACTTAAACCTTTCATGCAACCACCCCTCCTACACATTTTTGACGACGTCAGTGCAAGAAACACGTGAATAAGCACGATATAGCTCGATTCGGTCCCAAAATTATCGTCGCCATTATGAGACATCGTGATCATGACGCACGCAACGTAACGCGAAAAGTGAGCGCAAGAAGACGTCTAACGAGGATACATATGCCCAGCCGACTCGACGTGCAAGGCACGCGCCTCGCAGATTATTTCTCGCACACGAACACGATACTCCGTCGCGCGCGGCGGTGGTCGTGTGCCTTGCCTTGATGAGTCGCCGCTGCGCTGGCGGAAAAAGGGGAGAGGCCGAATGGTTTCCGCACTTACGTCATCTCGAGATAGAGGAGAGGGAGATGCCATAAATGCGGCTGGTCGCGGTGAAGGTCGGGTGCGTGGGTGTATACATGTCAAACGGCTCGCAGGCTGCGACAGTAAAGCACGCCATAAAACTTCGCTTTCATTACTGCCCCGTGGACGTGCACCACTAATGACCCCGTAGGTCGAGCACACAGCGAGAGAGAAAGAGAGACAGGGGAGAGGGGGAACGCCACGCAAACAACGTACTTTGCAGCAGTATAGCAGATGTGTATTAACGGAATACCGCAGGATGGCGGAAGGGTAATGAATCGAACAATCGACAAATACTCTTTTGCGTTAAGAAGCCGCAAGCAAAATACATATGGATTCAATTTCCGGACCAGGACGATTTTTGTTTGTTTGAAAGGGTTGACGCTTGGGCAAGTCGGTGCGGATCCACTTCAAAACGCGCGCTGTTCAATGCGCTGTGATCACTTTTGTGTTTGTTTTCAGAAATTCGAACTTGAAACCTTTCCTTTCTGAGCAATCTGTACGGATTTCGAGGCACAATTGGGACAAGGCCGGTCAAAAAAAGACGAAGCCCGAGACGCTGCATGGCGTCCGGCTCATGACGTCACGCATACAGCGCGTGCCTATTGGCGCAGGATCATATTCATCTGCCTTTGAAGAGGAGATTCCTTCCAAAGCTGTACCCGACTACAGGAAACCTTATAATACACAGAGCAGAAAATTGTGTGGATTGCATTGCGGCTTCGTGCCAACACAAGTGGTTATCGGCTGCCCATTTCATATACCCGAAACAAGGCTACAGCGACCGGCCAGACAGACGATCGATGAAGTCCCTACAAACACCATCAACAGGATGCACCCGCATGTCATGTATAACTCGAATGAAAATGTCATGAATTCATTAATCACGCCAAAGATCACATAGGAAGTCTATTGTTTTCACTGGCATTAAACACTAAAGAAAGATTTAAAAAAATAATAAATGAAGGTCGCATGCAGTGTGGAGTAGAGGCATGACTATTGACCTCTAGTCGTATTAAACATACTAATAAATGTATACATACTCTATTGAAACTTAAGCCTTGGATTTTGTTTTTTGTTATTTCTTTCTCCCTTCTAACGCTGGATATTGACTATTTATCAGTGATTCCTTCTTCGGAAAGCAAATAAGTGATTGCGGGACGTTGATGACATCTGAGTGCTTCAAAATTTAATTAAAAAAAACAGAACGCGACCTGCGTTATTTGGACACAGATAAAGTATACATATGAGACCGGAAAAACTGCGAGAGGCAATTGCATCTTTCCCCGCACCGAAAAATCGATCCAACCAGCACGTGCCGTTGTACACGGATTTCAAAAACTGGTCGCTAGTGCATTCGTTCCAAATTCGACAGAATCCCTGGAAGCAGTGGAGGCGGCAATTGCGTTAGCCATTGTTCACTTCTCCGCTGAGTATATTTTTTCCGATTCAAAAACTGCAATTCGTAATTTCGCCGCTTTCCGAATTTATTCTCCGACTGCTAATATTCTTCAATCATCTCTTCCGCCTGATCGCCTCATCACCCTCCTCTGGGTCCCTGCGCACTGTGGACACCCAGGCAACACGGCCGCTCACACCCAAGCCCGAGCACTCGCCAACCGGGCTCACAGCGACCTGCCTTCGCTTCGAAGTGCCAGGGATCGACTGCTCAGCTATCACGATATCACGCTATTTTACCGAAATTCCCGCCTAACGTATGCCCCAGCGCATAAATCTCATCCCAGAAGTGACCAGGCTTTGTGGCGCAGACTTCAAACGGCCACAGTGACGACTCCTTTCCTTCTCTCCTTTTTTACACATGGCGAAACCTCGCCTCATTGCAACTTATGTCCTAGCACCAGAGCCGACTTCCAGCACATATTTCTGAATTGTCCAAACAAATCCAAGCCTCCGTGGCAAGGGTCAGAACACCAGGAGCGATGGGAGGCTGCTCTGCGCAGCTCGCAACCGGGTTTACAGCTCCGGACAGTCAGCTGGGCCAGAAGGGTCTCTGAAGCACAGCAGTGTCCGGCCACCTAGAGCGGCCCGAGGGCCCGTCGTCATCCTGCATCCACTTGCCCTGCCACACCCCCCCCCCCCTCAATTGATTTCTTCGTAAATCAATAGAGTTGATTACCTACCTCCTGCAAAGGGCAAAACTACGCGCGTCAAATTTGGGGGGGGGGGGGGGGGGGAACCGCTCTGCCCGAGGAGAGAGTAAAAAAAAAAACGAAACTGCAGGTCGGAACTCTCGTCCGCTTATTGCTAAAATGCAGAGACTACTTGTCAGTTCGCGACGGAATGCTAAGATACATTCGTCCAGGAAAAATTAAACGTTCCTTTACTCGAAGGCGAAAGCCGCCATCTTTTTTTTTTTTTCTCTTCAGAAGAGAAGATGTTTTGGCTCGGGGTCAAATTTCTGATTCCGCCCGAAAATTATCATTATCGTAGTGAACGGGTATGTGCAAAATTAGGTACCACTACAGCGTGGTGTGTAGAAACAGTGATAACGAGCACATATAAAGAGAAATAGAGAAAAAAATGGCCCGAATTTACATGTTACGCTGTATAAATGTCGTCGAGAGGCGATAGTCTTGCGTCTGGAGAGAGTGAACAAAACGTTTATTTGATGTTCTGCGCAAGAAAATCGCTGGATGGTATTCTGGAGGTACTGCGTTAGAGTGCCTCGAGCGTGCAGCGGAGGCGAACGAGCACATCGAGGCACGTTAGGCACAAGTGTCATCTGGCAGTTATCTTCAAAAACGAAGGCGTGCAGCCCGCGGAGAAATATGCGCGCCAGTCTCGGAGGTGATAATTAAGATGTAGAATGCAAAGAGACGGGCAGGTGCCACCACCGTGACGTCGTAGCAAAGCGTTGGAAACACCTTTTTGAGCATCGCAGTGCCCTGTCAGCGCAGCGCGATTAAACGCTACGTTCCTTAGAATTACTTGTGTGTGCCTCTTCTAGTATGAAGGCAGACATACAAAACATCGAAGCATTGTTGTAGCGCCTCAGATATGCGGAATAATAGCTTTTTAATTGACAATCGCACAGCTATGAACGCTCGCCCTTGAGCAATATTGGTGGGCGCTGGGGATGGGGTTGGCTGTTCGATGCCGTTTGAGGTATCGTTATGGCGGACAAACAGACAAATGTACAGACAGACAGACCAAAATTTTTCCGTCGAAGGTCCCCAAGAAAGACTATTGTCTTTCAAAAGAAAGAGGAAGCGAGCGTCACATCGTTTAGCAACCACATACCGCACCACCTCACCAAGCCGCGCCCACCACCGGAGACCTTGCGCACCACCTCCGCTCTGCAAGCTCATGGCCTCGCTGCTCCCGATCGCGTCTGCAGAGAGTCACGGGGCATCCCGAGAAAGTGCGTACTCGACGGGTCAGCGTTTCGCTGTGCCAAACTTCGCGCGACTCTGTCCTCTTCTGAAAGCTTTCTCCGCCTAGCGTGCTTTTGCCGTATACGTTCAGGATATGAAGCATTGCAAGCTTCCTGCGTCTCATCTGGCTTTTGCAGTGGCCTCCGGGATCAGCCCACGTCTGATCAAATGACTATGTCGTTTAATGACGTCACCACGCAACGTCATCAGCTATAGAGTGCCACATTCCCGAGCTTAACGGCTCGGGCCCCGGCCACGGCACCCGCATATCGATGGGGACGAAATGCAAACAACGCCCGCGCACTTCGATTTAGGCGCAGGTTTAGGAACCTTGGGCGGTCAAAATTAGTCCGCAGTTCTACATAGAACGGCGCGCCTTTCAATCACATTGCGTCCCCTGAAACTCCATAAGTTTGTGTTTTGTGATTCAAAGCTAAGTAAGAAAAAAGAACTCTAAGTGCTGGCCGATTTGGCAGGCGCGAGAGACGTTTAAACCAGAAATTTCCACAAGGGCACGGATAGACTTGAGAATTTCACTCCGAAGTTTCGTCTGAACGAATGACAACCTCCCCTATACAGCTGGTCACGTGGCCATATAGCTGGGCGTTCAAGCTCCCAATCGTTACTGTTTTTTTTTTTAATGTCTTCGTCACTTTCTACAGAATTGTATTAATTTTATGTATTACCACTCCTGCGTGGACCGAGAAGGTCTGCAGTCTATTGAAATAAATAAAGTCACTTCCTACGTGCGTCTAATTCACTGCGGATAGTTTTACCCAAACCCAGCGTTACTTTCTCTAGGAACATATGTATATTAGAAATGACAGCTTCAGACGACACCGGCTTTACAGAAGAAGTCTGTAAACCCTGGCGAAGGCTCTGAACGCGTCCTCATAGCGATGTCGTCAAATACTGTCATCGTCATCCCAATAACACGGAAACCGTTTCCTCTCTCACGAACGCGCACGTATACGCATAGTACAGTCGTGACTCGGTCAATGGGCGATGCGCGGGCAGAACGGATAGGTTTGTTGGGTGTGACGGCGAACAGAGACACGTGCTCGCACCGACACTCACGACTATGCTGCTTTATTTTTGTTTGTTTTCCTTCTCTTCTTTTATACGTGTTTGCTTAGCTCTGCGTAACCCAGCAACGATCGAGGTTACCGTGCTCTGAAATTCGCGAGAGCTCCAGAGATCGCAGTAGAGAGAGGGAGAGAGAAACGCACCGCGCATGAAAGAGCCGTTCGACTGTGATGGCTTCTTTTTTTTCGTCTTTTCCTTCTTCCTTTGATTTTTTAATGTATTTTTGCTCATACTGTGTTATTTTGCAATGGTTTATTAAGCTTTCCCTATACTTTGTGTGTCTCTGTGTGTGTGTGCGTTCGTGTCTGTGCAAGCGCTTATCTCGTAGTGAGACGGAGGTTAAATTCGGGGCACACTTAACATCGAGTTCAGACGACGCAAACACGCGGAAAATAGAAGCAACACAGCGCGGGTGTGCCGCTCGAACGCATAAACCTTTTTGTTTGTTTGTTTGTTTGTTTTTACAGGCTGTGCGAATGCGCATAGAAGGAAAAACGTTTCTCGGTTCGGCGATGAAATTCTAGCGGGACTCGAGACGGCGACAACTGCAGTCTCGACGAAAAAAAAAAAAGAAGAAGCAGGCAGAAAGAGTGAATGACTGATAAGAACACGGATTAGACGAGAAAGAGAGAAAGAAATCAGTACACACGACATACTTATCTGCTTCAGGGTTCAGACGCTACCGCGTTTTCACCGACTTATTTCTAGAGCGATTGCCGCCGCAAGACGCTTCATCACATTTCCTCTTTTTTTTTCGTTTCTTTTTTTATTACAGCACCGTTTTTCACGCATATTGCGGCACCGAATGCACAGTCTCTGCCAGCGCACACCTGATGCACTGACGGAGATCTTTGAGGCCATGGTCGAGGTATGCCCGCCATCATCACGCAATGGGCGCGTATTTCATTGATGGTCATTGACGGTATCGGATATGCCCGAAACGTTCCCTAAGGGAAATCCATTGGCTTAATTTAATGCACAGGTGACCGTCATGGGAGAGGGGAAGGTAAAGCAGACAGTCGAAGACGCTCAGAGTCAATCACTGTAAATCTAAAAAAAGAACAGCAACTCTGGTCTTTCCGAGCGTAAAACCACGCGGCGATTTACAAGACGCGGCATTCAATTTGGGCAACTGGAATTTTGGTAGTGGTCTGCAGTCACGCTCGCGTCGTTTTCCTTACTTTACTTAAATCACTTAGCTTAACAACGGCGATTAGCTAAACAAAAGCACGGTCACGTAGTATGAAACTAAGATAACATTTTACGAACACGCAGTACAACAACAACAATAACAACAACAACAATAATAATAATAATAATAATAATAATAATAATAATAATAATATTAATATCTGGGATTTACCTTCCGAAATACCTTGCTATAGTTGACAATTGCCTCAAACAGCAGACACAAAACTTCGAATAACGGATTTCACATATGACTGGAACACAAATTACGGAGCCCTCCACTATACGGCGTCTTTCATAATAATATGTTGGTTTCGGGACGTTAGATTCCACAGGTGATCGAGGTCCTGCCCATGCAAGTGGTGACGAAAACTTAGCAGGTTGATGCCTCTGCGAACAAAGTACTGCCGTTCATGTTCTTTACCATTTTCTCCACAGAGGAGATTTATTTCAAGCTTGCCGACACGTGTTGTTATAGGCTTGCGATCCAATGTCGCTAGGCTAGCAAATGCTGACAGTCATAATGTGAGAGATATGTCGCGAAACCTTGACTCTCGCAAACACTCGCACATCCACCCGAATAACACACACGACACTCAGCGCTGCGTGCCGTGTGTGTTATTCGGGAGGATGTGTGAGTGTTTGCGAGAGGCAAGGTTGCGCGACATATCTCTCATCATGACGAATAACCAACTAGATCAACAACAAGATTTATTGAGCAATCTTGATAGGCTCGCGACCCGCCACGTCAACGCGCACGCACACTGCATGGTGGAAGTTTGTGCGCATCACACTTTCGAGACGGACGCAATTGGCGCGACACACTTCTGAAGCTTACTCACGTGATATGCAAGAAATAAAATTACACAATATCCCGCTTAAGGAACCTTGTGTAGATGCAAAGCAGCGGGCGTTGACGCTGACGCTCATCGCGGCGTTGCGCAGGAGAAAAACCTGGGGAGGCGCAAAGCACGCAGTGATGAACCGGTGTTTCGTACTGGAACATGCCAATCGCTGCGAATGGCCAATGAAAAGCGAGGAACTCTCAATTTCACAGAGAGACCTGCGGTCCGCTTTTAGTTAACGCGCACGCTGCGAATTTTTTATTGTTCAACAACGCACGAAAGAGATATACCATCGGCATTACCTTGGAGGCCAAGATCCTGTGACTATATACGGGGAGCCCAGAAAACGGCTGCGCAACTTCAGCAGTCGGTTTTGTTTTGTTTTTTTAATCAAGAAACTCGCCACCAGACGCTGCCTGCGTCGACGTTGCGAAGCGAGAGAGGGGGAGGAGACGCGCATGCGCCGTAGGGGTGGTCATGACGCACACCGGATTGCGCTCGATCATAGATGCTTCGCATCATCATAATACTCACGTGTGGAGGCACACGTCCCAAAAACCACGATTTGAACTAAAGGAACACCATATAGTGGGAGGCTCTGAAAATTTCTCCCACAGTTTTTTTTTTATTTTGACGTCCACTGACATCGCACATACACGGGTCATCTAGCATTTCACCTGCACTGATTTGCAACCACCGCCAGCCGGGATCAAATACAAGACACAAGATGCTCACGGTATAAATATATGTTCAATAACGGAGTGATAGGCAAGTTGCAATTCACTACAGGCGCCTATACGTACACTGGAGTGAGAGCGAGGGTAAATAGTAGTAAGCATGGCGTCACAAACAGCTACCGTGAACCAAAAGAACAAACAAATAAAAAAATTGAAATAATCGCAGAAGCCGCAAGGGGCTTGCTTCCTCGAAGAGTCGCACAAGATTGCCCGCATGACATCACGAGCTCTCGTAAGTGCTTCTTTCCTTCTTTCCTGCATTCCACTATAACACCTGAAGCTATTCACAGCCCCGCCGCGGTGGTCTAGTGGCTAAGGTACTCGGCTGCTGACCCGCAGGTCGCGGGTTCGAATCCCGGCTGCGGCGGCTGCATTTCCGATGGAGGCGGAAATGTTGTAGGCCCGTGTGCTCAGATTTGGGTGCACGTTAAAGAACCCCAGGTGGTCGAAATTTCCGGAGCCCTCCACTACGGCGTCTCTCATAATCATATGGAGGTTTTGGGACGTTAAACCCCACATATCAATCATTCATCAAGCAAGCTATTCACAACTTTCACGACTATTGGGGGCGCTACTATACATCAACATGGCGGTCGCTGAGATGGTCGCCCTGAAAGAGACGATACCAGAAAGTACACTTTAGGCGAAGACTGCAATTCTTCGCACTTCGGTGGCCTTTAGATTTATGTTCTTGAGAAAGTAGGGTAGGTAAATCTTATATAGTAATCTTATATAGGTAAATAAATGCCGGGTAGCATATTGAGAAGATAAATATGCGCAAAATTGTATCGTATCGAGCAGACGAACTAAGCGCGAGAACTGCAAACCTCAAAGTTGCTGTACTCGTACAGAAAATGGGTGCCGCATATATTTACGCGCCTTGGTTATTTGCTTGCTAAATTTAACCCTCTTAACTCCTGGTGGCTTTTTGGCGCGCCAATTCGAACGGGACGCTTAATTTTCCTCCCGGTGTATATAGGCTGTGAGCGTCGAGGCTCGCAGTGCAATCAGCCAACTTTTTTTTTCTTTTTCTACTTTAACCTGAGTAACTCAAAGGCTTGCGGTGATATCGAGACCGTTCACAGCGTGGAAAAACGACCACAAACGCGTGAAAACAAGCAGCAGCGTCTGCTGCTTGAAGCAGGTTCAAAGCTTCAATCATCTCCACAGAGCTTCCGGACGCCACCGCTCAGCGGCGCCACGGTACCTGGAAGTTGCGAATACAGCGTCGCACCACGGTGACGATGACGCCAACTCTTTCGCACCAGCGACATTGTCGACGAAAATGTTCCCATTCTCAACGTCTTCGAGGTGCCTAACGCCCCGGAATGGTATACGCAGAGAGACACTATAAAGAAGGGGAGAGGGGGGAGGGCAGGAAGAAAATGGGGTTGATCGTGGGATCGTTGCGGTATGTCTCTATATCCAGCGGCTCCGAATTCCGTAGAGCAGGAAATAGCACTGCACACACCGGGGTCATTTCCTTTTCTTCTTCTCGAGGGCGTTCATTGCGCACATGCTGCGAGGACGAAACGATTTAAAGCACGCTGCAAGCTCCACTATACATACATACTATTCAGCAAACTACAACAAAAAAAGCATGGCGCGTTATTGACGCAGTTCCTCGTCTTCCTCGGCGGTCACAAAACGACTCGAATAATCGTTGCCGTCCGCTGGCCGGCTGCAGGCATTCCCAGGAACTCTGCGGTGTCCAAAGGCGTCGCTAATGGTGTTTTCTTTCGGAAGGGCTACGTGGACAGAAGACCCGACGGCAATTAGCGAAACGGCGGAAGGCGAATGGAAGCGGTTGCTAAGGCGCCGCAGGAGCACGACCGCAGGCAGCTTCGCCAGAAGGGGCACGCAGTACATAACCCGCTCGTCATTTCATTCCGCGTAGCAACTGAAAGCTCCAAATGAACGTGTCGACCGTAATGTCGCAGGGCTGCCCGAATTCGTACACCACACCCGTAGTCGGGATATATATATATATATATATATATATATATATATATATATATATATATATATATATATATATATATATATATATATATATATATATATATATATATATATATATATATATATATATATATATAATGGAAAGAACCGTATACTTAAGGGCTCGTTTTTCCGTGTTTTCACACATTATGAATGAGATCTAAGAGACAATAATGCCAAGAAAAGTATAGGGGAAGTTATTAATAAATCTAAAGAAATGATACCTTAATAATTAAACCCGTATTTTTTCATCATTTCAGGAAGAAATACTGTGGTCGAGGATTAAATACCGTTGTGGAGTCCCATAAATATACACTAACGGTTCTGAAAAATAACTAATTATTTTTATACACCAAAAATAGGCGCAATTACGCACGCAAGCCCATACTTAGGTTTTTATCACTGTCTCCATGGTATAGTCTGCATTGGGTTAAAAACACGTTTGCCATAGGATCCTTAACGTTACTTGTCAATTCCTTGATATATGTCTTACTTCAAACTCGAACAGCTCAGCAGTGATCGACGAACACGCTTTAGGAGGATCGCACTGGGGCGGGCCTCACCTAGATGGCGCCAGCGTGGGAATTCGGCAGGGCGTCCATCTAGTGGTCTCTGCGTAGGCACTCAGCCGCATTCGGCCCGTGCACAATGCAGTGTCATGCACACAGTCACACACACACGGCCTATCGCCGCCATTGTACACTTCGACAGAATTTCGCACCAGAAAACATGAGCGCCACGACGAACCGCCAAGATGGCGGCGGACGCCGCTAGCACCCCGAGCGGATGACGTAACTTGCAACCCTCCTACTGGTGAGCGTGTTCACCAAAATGCCTACGTTTGCTAGAAAGTGCAAATAAGGCCAAGGAAACGCGAATTTCCGTAGTGGAGAGCTCCGGAAATTTCGACCACCTGGAGTTCTTTAACGGTCACACAAATCTTAACACACGGGCCTATAGCATTTTGGCCTCCATCGAAAATGCAGCCTCCAAAGCCGGGATTCGATCTCGCGATGACGAAGAAGGAAGAACGGGGGCACCACACGGGTTCTAAGCTCGAAGTAAAGTTAGTAAACGGGCGTGAATTCAAGAGAATAAATTTTAGCTTCAGATGTAGCTTCCTTTTTTTTTTTCACTCTGTTTTTCACTGTTGTTTGTTTCTCTCTATTTCTTTCTGTCTCTTTCTCGGTTTTTCTATATTTTTCACTTTCCTCCCTACTTTTATCCTCTCACTATATTTCTCTCTTCCTCTTTCGTTGTACTTTTCTGTCTCTACTTCTTTGTTTTTCTTTCTCTTGTGCTCTGTTTTTTCGATGTCTTTCTATACGCATATGTATCTGTGTGTTGCCACCTCTTTCTCTTTCCTTTCTTCACATTTATCTCTTTCTTACTCCCTCCCTCTCTCTGCACTCACGCTCTCGCCCATCCCATTTATAGCATACCACGCCGGATTAATCGGCGCAGTGTGATCGCGTTCGCGGAGCCATGACCTCCGACATGGCGCGCAATCTCCGAGCACCGCTTGGGGCTACGTCCGGGATTCACCCAAGGGAGTGTTATTAGAGAACACCACGTCTAAATTAGGTTTTACCCTTATCACTCTGCCAACAGCACCCACCAGGCTTGGTAATAGCATTAGCAGGGACACGTACCCTGATTTGACCTTCACCTTCAACATTAAAAATGCCACGTGGTCAAACCTCGATGAAAACCTTGGTAGTGACCATTATATTCTTAGCACCTCTATAGCATCACCAAAAGTTCGTCGTGTCGCTGGTGACGTTGTGATGACAGACTGGGTGACCTTTCGAAAGCGCCCTCTGCCGGAGCAAACGCCCTGTGATGTCAGTGGGTGGGTTGCTTTCATTCGAGAAACGCATGATGCCACCTCTAAGAAAATAGCGCGCACAGTTGAGGCGCCTGCGATAGACCGGCACCTATTGCACATGTGGGATAGTAGGCGACGCCTGATCAAGAGATGGAAAAAACAACGCCTCAACCGCTGCCTCTACAGGCGAATCGCTGCTCTGTCGGAGGAAGCGAATGAATACGCAACGAAACTTGCCACCGATGGTTGGGTGCAGTTTTGCGGTTCTCTCCGCGGTACACTAGGGACTAGCCAGACGTGGGCGATACTGAGGTCCATGCTGGAGCCGGACAAATCTAAGTCCTCCATGAACCGCATTCTTCAAAGAATAGTACACAGCTACCCCGGCACCGACGGAGAGTTGATCCAGGCGCTTAAAGACCGTTATATCGGTACTGATGTGGTTCCGCCATGTGCATTAGAGTACATCGGCAGCGAGAATGCCACATTAGACGCCGCAATCACGAAAGAAGAGGTTTTCGCGGCAGCCCAGGCAGCCAATCGGAACTCTGCGCCGGGGTCGGATGGTATAACAAACGCTATGATAAGAAACCTCAGCACTGAGGTTCTTGAGCAGATAACGCAATTTCTTAACGACCACTGCTGGTCCCAAGGTCACGTTCCTCCGGAGTGGAAGGAAGCCAAAATAATAACTATACCAAAGCCCGGTAAAGCACCATCGCTCGGAGCCCTGCGGCCCATTTCGCTTACTTCGTGCATGGGCAAGCTCTACGAGCGAGTAATACAGACACGGCTTCAAAATTACATTGAAAAAGAAAATCTGTTTCCCGCTACCATGATTGGTTTTCGCTCCGGACTCTCAACCCAGGATGCCTTCCTCCTTTTAAAAGAAGAGGTCATGAGTTGCGTACCCAGGGGAGGCGAACATTTGGTCTTGGCCCTCGACCTCAAAGGGGCCTTTGATAATGTTTCGCACGAGGCCATTCTCTCTGAACTCAACACAATCGGCTGCGGAAAGCGTACATTTAACTACATTAAATCCTTCCTCTCTGGGCGGACGGCAACTATTGGGATAGGCGACACGAGGTCGGTGCCGTTCTCGATGCCAAATAAAGGCACACCGCAAGGGGCAGTCATCTCCCCCTTGCTCTTTAACATAGCTATGCGCAGACTTGCTCACGAGCTCGAAGCAATCCCGCACCTTGGATATACATTGTATGCGGACGACATCACACTCTGGGCTACGAAGGGTTCACTGGCGCTGAAAGAGCAGACCCTCCAGGCTGCTGCGACAGCTGTGGCAGAGTTCGCAAGAAATAGTGGGCTGAGCTGTGCGCCTGAAAAATCTGAACTCATAAGAATACACAGTAAGTATTACAAAAGTAACGGTGCCATAAACTTACAGGTAGACGGCCATGCCATAGCCGAGGTTACTCAGGCCCGTATACTTGGCTTCTGGGTCCAAAGCAATGGCAAAGCCAGTCACACGATAACCACCTTAAAGACTACGGTTAAACAGATAGCTAGAATGATCCGTCGCATCACTTATCATAAAAAAGGCATGAAAGAAAAGGATACTCTCCGGCTTGTCCAGGCCTTAGTTTTGAGCAGAGTGACGTATGGCCTACCGTACCACTCACTCGACAGAAGTGAGGAGAGCCAGGTGGATGTGCTCATTAGAAGCGCTTTTAAGGCAGCACTTGGTCTACCCACCAGCACACCGACCGAGCGGCTCCTAGCTCTCGGTATACATAACACTTATGCTGAGCTCAGTGCCGCAGTCCTCATGTCTCAGAGGAATCGTCTAAGTGAAACTTCAGCAGGCAGGGCGATACTCACTAGAATAGGAATTTCGCCCCACCCACAGCACATTGATGAGGAGCTGGTCGACGTAGCCCAAGAGGTCCGCAGGCGAATCTCAATCGCACCGGTGCCCAAAAATATGCATCACGACTTTCACGCTGAGCGACGTACTGCGAGGGTAAACTGGCTTCGAAAGCAATTCGGCTCAGCTTCAAATGTCGCGTACGTCGATGCGGCCAGTTTCGATTGGCAGAGACACATAATTACTGTTGTCGACAACAACATGACGCTGCTAACGAGTGCCTCCGTACGCACGACCTCGGCTACAAAGGCGGAGACGATGGCCATAGCCTTAGCCTTAAGGTTTCAGGAGCGTAGAGGGGAGCCATCAGTTATTTTATCCGACTCCCAGGAAGCCTGCCGGCTCTTTTTAAGGGGCCGCCTTCCAGCAATGGGGCTGAGGTTGCTAGGATCCAAACTCACTCACCACCATCGCTTGATCTGGTGCCCGGGACACGCAGGTCTCGAAGGCAATGAAGGGGCGGACGCTCTAGCTCGTGCGTTTTGTAACCGAGCGGAGAATCCATCTCTTTCATTGACCATGCCAATTTTACCTAGGGAGATTCTAGCTCACCAGCGCTTCACGCGTCAAAAATGTGGAACACCTCACAGATCCCTTAATGGGGAAGAGGCCACTGACCTTAGAAAAATTCAAACGGATGTATTTCCGCACCTACTGAAGTTACACGCGATACATCCAACTCTTTACCCGGCTGTATGTCCGTGGTGCGGCGGAAGACCGACTCTCTACCACATATCGTGGGGGTGCGATCGTAAACCAAGTGACATAACCAATTTTCTCGGCGAACCTTTAACACCTAGTATGGAGCAGTGGGAGGCACACCTCGCTAGCTCGGACCCAGGAGTGCAGCTCGCACTACTGGATCAAGTCCGGCGGGCGGCTAAGGCCAGTGGAGCCCTGGACGTAGGGCCCCAACCATAAAGGCTCTAAAACGCCCCTCTCCCTTTCCCTTTCAATAAAGTTTTACTCTCTCTCTCGGAGGCTATGGGGGAGCTTAGCAGACGATGAAGAGGACGAAAAGAGGGCGCGCCGGCCGAGTTATTTCGTTACAGGCACGAGAACGGTATAGAGGCCACTCATGGCGACGGTAGTTTATGCCAGCGCGTTCTGGCAGAATGAGATGCACGGCAGCTCCGCTGTGAAGTATAAACAGCACGATATCTTTCAGGACTGCGTTGGGCATAGTTGGCAGCGTTCCACACTTCCGGCGTACGGCAACCTTCGCCGTAAACCACCGCATGCGCCAATGTCCCCGATTCGAAGCAACCGGACGATAAATTTAGTTGCGTCCCGTTTCTTACTTTCTTTTGCGCGAACCGACAAAGTTCTCGCAAATTCCAGTACTTTACCGATGGCAAACCAAAATCTGTCCGCCCTTCGCAGCAATAGACGCTGTTCATTTCTCCCTAGATTATTTATTCATCTTCTTTTTTTGTGCTTCTCACCTCAATACTAACAGATTCATGCCGTGAGGCGAGAATGTGGAATCATTTATCACCAGAATTTAAACTGCACGGCCGTTACGGTCAGTCCAGAGTTGAAAAAAAAAAAACAAAAACACGCACACACTTTCGGTTGACGAGCTAGCATCACCATGTAGGGCTAACACGCGAACTTCCCAGCTTCGCGTGCGGTAACGTCGGCTTCCCTTTATTTGTTTGTTTCTTAACGTTGCCTCGAAGCCCAACATAGGTGAGTGCGACTGTCGCTACGTATACTGTTTTTTTTTTCCCTTTTAGCAATATAAACAAACAGGGTTTCCAAAACACCCGGGGCCAATGGCAGTATTCGTTGGGCCTGATTCCTCAAAAATGCGACTACTTGCACGGGTAATCAAAATTTATATTGAGTAAATAGCGAAAACATTTCACTAATAAAATTACAAGGATAAAACTGCTACAATAAAGCCCAATGCAAAAAATAAAAGGTAATAATAATAATAATAATAATAATAATAATAATAATAATAATAATAACCTAATTCGAATACGCTTAAAGTACACTTAAACATAAGTGCGACATATTTAGATGAACGTTAATGCTCACCGAATCGACAATCAGCTATCGCACAGGAGGTATATTCTCACAGAATAAACTGTACCTTGAGAAATGTAATGACAAGTTCACCATCACGTTCGAAATACAGGAAACCAAGGTCAGAGATCAAATTTCAAATTTCGTGCCAACATAACTGCAGGTGGCATCGCGGATTTAAAGGGTATTTTTCGTATTTTGCGACAAAAATTCGACGAAAATTCTTCAGACTTGCATATGCATTCAGGCGAAGTGCGATTCATGTGCACGCTAAACAATAATTTAAAGGGACATTGTTTCTGGGAGATTTCGTGCTTACTTGGTGCAGATAACTAAGGCGCTAAAAAACATTACTTAAAATAGGAAGAGCAGAAGAGCGCTGTTCTTTCTTCTCTTCTGCTCTTCCTTCTTCACGAAATGTTTTTTTTTTTTTTGCGCCTCAGCCATCTGCACCAAACAGTAATCCAAAGTTCTCCCCACAACGGCGTTCAATAAAATCACACGATGTCGTTTCTATACGAATAAAACAAACTCTCCGGGCATTTATATTTATTTTAACACTAGAAATTTCAGACAAAAGCGGCAGGAGAGTTTGTTTCGTTTGTACAATTTTTACCTTGCCAGATCGACCTCTCGTCAAACATGTTTACACAAATATAGTATTTATTATAACCCTCGCAATTATGATGTACTTGCCTGCCCACTGCTTTTTTCACTGCGGGAGGCAAGCGAACCCGCTACCTGGAGCCCAGCGGGAGGCGAACCGGGTCGACCGGTACCTTTTAGAGTACAATGCGTTCCTCGTTGTCGGGGTAGCAGTGTGGTCGCCAAGTGTGCGTATGTCACCGTGCGTTGTTTCTGAAAGAGTGTTTCCCGAGCGCCGTTCATCTTATCACTCGCCCTTATGCACCCGGGGACGCCGAGGGCGTGCTCCCTTCCACGAATACTGCAGAAACGGCGTCTTTCCCGCACCACGCGACTGTCTCGTCCGCCGCGGTGGTCTCATTTTCGACGGAGGCGAAATGCTAATTACACTAGCAATGAACGACGTACGAGATGAGCGAATTTACTCGAGTTCGCGCGCAGGGTGAGTGACCCATGTGTTTACTGCTGCGGAAGTGTGGAAACAACTCAGCGCATCGCAATTGATCAGGAACATCGCCAGAAAGCATTTCCCACTTTTTTTTTTCGAGGCGCTATGACTCAAGGCAGCAATAGCAGGAAGAGATTATCTTCGTGGCAAGGGGGGGGGGGGGCATGTTTCATCTAAAGTGGGGGGGGGGGGGGCAGGCAGGCAAATGGTCATTTTGCGCTATAGCTATGCATGGAGACAAATATTTCGCGGAGAGGGGGGGGGGCGGAGTGCCATTTCCTGGCTACGCCACTGACTCAGGGTATGTGGCAGTTATGAAGTGTAGCCATTAAAACAAGCAAAAGATGCTACATTAGTCGTTAAAAATAATAATAAAAGAAAAAAGTACGGAACTTGATGATTGAACATGAGTCATTTCCGGCATGGACAACAGCAGTACAACATAGATACGTTATTGAGAAAGAAGAATCAGAAAGGGAGGCCAAAATCAGGAGACCGCTAAGCTCCGCCTTTACGAGTTGAACGCGATGTCGGTATACCAACACCTAGTGCGCACTTCAAGCACTTTGTGCATGAAATCTTTTCGAACTCGAAATCGTTCCAACTTTTCGAAGGTGACCCTAAGGGAATAGGCGCAGTAAGGTGTGTGCCTTTTGTAGTAGATGACCGGCTTTAAGCCAGGAAGCCATTATAATAGACACATGTTCTCACTCCCGACGTCAGTGTACGCTTGTACCACGCATTAATAATGTGATATTACATGTTGCGTAGTGAAGTCTGCAGCATTCAGGACTCGTGTGTTTGTAAAGCCCGAAAGTTACCTTCACTGCACTTCCGAGCAGAGGAAGTTATTTTCACTGTATTCACAAGCATACGGGTGACACGGCGTGGTAGAATGCCCGCCTGCCACGCAAACCACACGGGTTCAATACCCACTCAGACCCAGCTTTTTTAATTATATTTGCATCTTTCTCGATTTTTCGGTCACGCACACGATGATTTTTCGCTCACAACCAACGACGCCGCCACAGACGCCCGATTTTTTTCCGAAATGCGCTCTCTAACGCTATCGCGTTAAAAATTTCACAGCATATCCACGGACTGAATGATGATGAGTGGGGCGAAGCATCCGTTCGTCCATCTAGTGAACACTCCAAGTACCACCATCATTCCATCATATATTGATTATACACATGTGCCGCCATTTAGCGGACATTCCGAGAACTAAACTCCCCCGTGGCCCATACCCGAGAGAGCACGATCGGGTGACGCCTTAAGGAGCTTGGCCCTTAATATACCTGAACACAATAGATAATGAGCACCCAAACTACCATTCCCATGGATCCTTCTGAAGAATATTACAAACATTTTTTTTTTAATTTCGCATTTTCAAAGCACCGTACACCCGCCGCAAACACGATCTGAATACAGCCAGAAGAGAGTCCATTCTTGCTAGTTCACTGTGTTCTTAATTAATATTCTAATGAAATATTTCAGCCACTACACCATTGGCTGCACTACTCCAGCCTGTGATTCTCGCGAACGCATGCTCTAAATGTGTAACAGCACTCTATGGTTCTTCTATCACATACAGCAAAGAAAGGGGGGGGGGTTGAAAGTGAGGCTGAGGAATGGCGGCCCAGACCAGTAGTAAGGATGACGACTCGTGACAAATGGCCTGACAGGTCAAGTCCGACGGAGGGCGAGTGACCTCCACTGGACAGGGTAGTCGTTCATCCCTCGCCATGTACGCGTCTTTGCAACTTCGTTTGTTGCAAGTAGTGATGGCCTGCGTTATTGCCCAATCCACGGAGACAAAACTTGACAACACTTCCAATGAAGAAACCAAATGAAAGAACAGTGCAGAGGCGCCGTGCCAGCCAAGATACGCCGGATGCCTGTTGATATAGTGCAGCTGAATCTACACTACCACAAATGGCTACTGCTATCACGCACGCACGCACGCACGCACGCACACACACACACACACGCACGCACACACACACACGCGCGCGCGCGCGCACACACACACACACACGCACGCACGCACACACACACACACACACACACACACACTGTCGAGATCCCACCGCTGATCACCAGTTGTTGTGATCCCGGGATGCTGTGGTAGCGTGGTGTAGCTTCGGGTTGAGGAAACGACCGCTTACAAGATGGGGATACGAAAAACAAACAAGGTTTATGGCACTATTTACAAATATTTACAGCATGAGGTTAAGAGTTCGCAAACCACGAACGTGGTGGTTAAACCTTTACTTGGTTCAGAGCCTTCACAAACTACGAACGTGGTGGTTGAACCTTTTCTTGGTCCAGAGCGACGTCCTGCACTCTGCGGCGCCGTTATAAGCCCTGTCGGGCTCCTCCTTCTTCAGTCGAACACCAATCACATACACACACAACAGGTGAGGGGTACGAGCAGGCACGGCGCACGTGAACAGCCAATTTCGAGTCAAGATCACTGCACTTAAAGGTGGCGCCAGAGAGTCTTTTGCTCGTCGTGTATGTCGCTGGTCGAGGGGTCCTAAGCTTGGGACAGCAGACATCAAACGGTCCGCCAAACGGTCCGCTCAATTAGCCGGGCACTTTGTGGCGGCGGTCGCCGTTTCTTCAAAGGAATACGCTCTTTGTTGTCCCCTCCGGAACGGCTTACAGCTTCGTGGCGACAGGACGTCTCATCCGCCGGCTAGCAGGGACAATAGCTGGCGAGCATAGACATTCGGCGAGTCGGCTACTTGTTTGGGGATTAAAAGAGCGCCGCTCCCCCGTCATCTCTGGACGCTGGTTCCGAGAAAACTGGAGTTCCAGGCGTGCGAACGCGGCCCGGCTACGCTTCTCAGCGACAGCATGGCGCCTGCTGACGCCGGTCATAACAACACACACACACACACACACACACACACCAAAGGCTGTCCAGCTGACTGATACGCGAGATTCACAACCAAGATATCCTGCGCACATGGGCTCCGTCGATCCGTCTCGGAAGAATTCATGTGAGATGGCTAACGCTGCTCCAGGAGGACTCACTACAGTTTTGGAATACCGTACGGAAAGCTAGCAGGCGTATCGTTCGTCCCTCAACGGGAACCCGCAAGAGGTTAGCGTACGACCCACGCGTACGCAAAGCTTTGCGTTGTTCGAGGCCACGGCAGGAAATTGTTCAATGGCCGTGGTTGCTGCTGTGGCTCCCGCTACATTCGTTCTGCCACTACTAGAGTCGGTGGCCACACAGTAAAGCCGGGCAACGTTGTGCAGGGTAACAGTGACGTGAGACTTTACGCTTCTGGCAGGTAAATTGAAATGCGCTAACCCGATGCGCACCACTAAACAGTCATTTTATTTGCCCTTCCTTGGCACAAAAGTAACACTACGAGATTTCTGGACCGTTATTTCAACAATCAACGTCGACTTAATAGTTGCATTTAGAGCCCGTTTAAAAGGACACTTCGGCGGATGGGCACATGGGTAGCCTAAGATATGTCAGAATAAGTGCAAACTGAGCTTATATTGTGTGGCCGACCGAGTGACGTGCGCGGAGTATAGACACTCAAGTTCAAGTTCTCCGACACCGGCTCTTCGAGCTGCACCAAAGGCTTACCGAGTTGCGATTATTGTTATATAGTCCGCACATGAACTCAGTACACCATCATCTTCGACTTTTCGCTGCATATCTGCGCCGACTTCGATGTTTTCGGCGATCGTTGCAAACGGGGCGACGAGTCTTTCGACAGCGTCGACGGAGGCGTGCGCACAGCGTTTCTGTAGCACCTTGGTAGCACCAACTACTTGATATCGCCGTCTCCCTATTTCATCGTAGGCTGTTTGCCCTGACGCGTGCGAGCGTCAACTTTGTTGTCGCCTTCGACGCGGCATCTGCTGTGCCCGCGTCCGACACACGAACCCTGCAGCGCGATCATGGGCGCAGCCATGTTTGTTGACGAAATCACACACGAACCAATGAGCACGAAGTTTCTGAGAGCGTCGTGAGGCTGCCTGGGGGGGGGGTCTATCTGCTTGCCTTTGTAAATTCGCGGCCAGCGAATGCCTGTTATATATCCCTATGGTGCGGGCTGAGTTTTTATTTATTCATTTTTTACCTCTCGCACGTGGCAGCCGTTTGCGTTAAGGATGACCTCCAGGACTTGAATAAAGTTCTTCAGACCATCTACCTGCAACTCTACTACGACCCTCTACCAGTTAGGGTCTTCTACTGAATTGAATTTATTCAAGAGCAAAAAATGAAAATTAAACTTCGGATTTCCTTTTCCTGGAATCTTCATTAAGCTCTCGCGTAATTTCTCGGTACGACAAGTAGTGTTACATTACGCCGCCTCGCAACAGTCGTGAAAAAATACTAAAATAAATAAAAGGTCACGGCACGACGGTTCTGCGATTCGAACTTGAGCAAAAAAGTAAAAGAATCGAACAAGCAAAAGGCAAGAGAGGGTTCCTTCCGCGGAAATCTGTCCGCAACCCAGATTCCCCGAAGGGCCTGGTCGGGCGGCAAAGCGTCCGCTGCCGCGGCATGACCAATGCCGCTCTTGTTTGCTTATTTCTTTCGACCGAGCAAAGGCTACGCCGCAACGTTCGACCGGTCCCGCTACTTTGGGTTCTTGACCCGCGCTCGTTACCGACAACAAAGCAAAAGGACCGCTCGATGCCGTCGCGCTGTTGCTTTCCGGCTTGACCGAGCCAGCTCGACAAAAGGCAGGGGAGGGGGGCCTCGGCAACTTCTCGATGGTTATGTGCGATAAATGGTCGAGCTATTCTTTGACGGCACACCCGTTAGCGGCACGCACTTCTCACTGAGAAAGGTAGCCCGTTCACTGAACGTCGGGACCAGACGCGAGACAAAAAGTAGCAGACGACGCTAGGTAGCCGTCTGCTCGGTGTTGACAAATAGTGGGTGGCAATTATAACGTGGACATTCGGCAAATAAGGTTAGCTTGTTGGTTGGAACATTTTGAATCGGGAAACAGCACTTTAAACACGAAACAGAAGAACGAGCAGCAAAACACACTTCGGCGTTCCGTGTTCGTTTCTCAACTTTCGTTTCTTTAGTGCCGTTTCCCGATTTAAATTACTCGTCCGACCACTCGAAAGACTACAAAGGAAACCGACTGCATTCTCCTTCGGACTATTTTACGAAAATATAGCGAAAGGGCGCAGCGCAACAGCAACTCGATGTCACAACCGACGGTGATTCAATCATAAAACGCCACCTCTTTTCATTTGTTTCTCACTTACACGATGAGCACCGTTTTAGGCGCCGACTGCCCCGATGCAACTATTTTTAAATAGGCGTCCCACTCAGAGCGCTCTCTCTTTCTGTGTGTGTTTTGTTGCACCCTCACGATGGTTTCCACGTTGGGAAATACGCATCAACGAGACGGCATAAAACAGTCGCTTCATGTTTTGATACAAATCACAGGCTACTTTTTTTTTTTTTTTTTTGGTCGAGTGCAGCAACACAACGTTGCTGTGCGCATAAAACCGAGACATGTTGCGATCTCCCGACGCATATAGTGAAACAATCAACGCCGCAAGCTTCTGAGAAACAAAAAAAGGAACCAACCTCCAGTCGCTTCAATTCATTTTATTATTTTTCACGTCACTAGAATTACGACATTCAATTTACAGTAAAAATGTGACCTTTCCCTTTCGCTATGACCATCTTAATGTTGACATTTACATTAACCGCCAGGTTCCGGGCCATAGGGGCACTTCTTGGCAAAAAGCACGCAGAAAGGCCACGCACTGGTTACCCCAACAGTGCTGTTCCCAAGAACGCCCTGCCGCCTTAATCTGTATGGACCCCATATTCAGCGGCATATTGAACCCCCCCCCCCCCCCCCCCTCGGAGTCAATATGCCGTCGAGATAAGACATCCGATCTGGAAAACCGCAGGGGACGGTCTCACGTGAAAACAACCCCTGAGAAGCGGCGACGACTTCCTCTCAAAAGAGTCTACCATTCCTCTCGCCCTCATCATGGCAGTTCCTGTCTCTCGCAGCTTCCCACCGCGGGGCAGATGTTTGACGATGCTATTTCCGCAAGCAAAACAAAACGCGACACTCCGGGCGTCGATTAAAAAAAAAACAACAAGAGGAACGAACACAACGCACTACGGTGCGCCCGTTTCATCACAGGATACGGCGGCTTCCACGAAGCCGCTGCTACAGTGCGGCCACTCACACCTGTCTGACGGCCTCTGACCCACATTTTGGGCGACGCCGTTCACACGGCCGGGGGGCCAGTTTCGGCTCGGCATTAGGCCTAGTGAGAAGAAGGGGAAGAAATAGAAATCAAGAGACCACTGATGAAACTACACGGAGGGCTGTCCGTGTTCAGCGGCTGCACGCAACATCGCGAGTAGTAGTTCGTGCGTAGTACGCGAGCCTTTGTTCTCGGGAATGTTCAAATAGCGCGTGATCGCCACCGCGACAGGCTCGCAATTCGAGCTTTGTGGACACTACAATCGTAGCTCAAACGTGAGAACCATTTGTGTCCGATCTCGACGCATGCGGTATACCAACGGCTGCATTGACCCCCGAGGTTCGGCAGGCGCCGTCGGTCGGGTTCCAAGCAGTGCGCTGCTGGTTCGTTTAAAGAGTGCGGGGAAAAGGGGGAAGGGGGGTTGAAACGACAAGAAAAAAAAAATCTCACCATTGGTACTCGGACATGACGGCCGCCTTCTCGCGGGCACTGAACGACGCCAGCTCGGCTGCTTTGTCGGGGGGGCACGGAGGACCCCCTTCGATAGAAGCACAATCACAGGGCCCTAGACGGCGTCCGCCGCCAAAACTCGCGTCTCCGCCGATGCTGCTGTCCCCCGGATGCGCCCGCCGACATCACCACCAGCGCGAGGCCAGCTTTCCTTTCTCGTCGTGTCAGTGGGAATCCAAAAAAAGAGGGTTGCGGCACCTTCACACACAACACCGATCGCACACACGAAACTTGTTGTGGACGCTTGTTGCGGCCGATCGACTCGCACGGCAGCGTAGACGGGTTCAGAACCGAGAAAAAAGGTCGATTGCAGGAGCGGTCGAGTTTCTTTTCAAGCAGCGGTGGGCGCCGCTTTCTTCCTGCAGCCGCTGTCTATCCTTGGTGTGTTTCAACGGCAGAGCACTGGCGAATCCGTGCCTGCCCGACAACAAAACGACGAGCTCCTTTTCCCAAGGTCTTTCACCTTCGTGAAACGGTTTGCGGATCGCACAAGACCGGTACTGTTTCGACCGCCGCCGCCTTGCCCGGCGAGCCTACACTGCTAGAACGTCGCCAGAGCGTGAACTTTTAAAGCTCCTCCGCTGCTGCGGGCTGCTCGGGCCAGCGTCTCTGGCGACGACGATATCCTCCGCACGGTCACAAGAGCCGCATAGCGAGCGCGCTGCGATAAAAAACGAGGATACCAGCGGGCCCAGCAACAACACAAAACACACGCGCGCGCGATGGTGAACTGTAGCAAGGCTAGCAGCGGCCCAAGGGTTAAACGATCCTCCAGTCTCGTTGCTTACATCACAGCATTTCTCGTGTGCGGCTGCCACCACAACTACGACACACAACACAGCACAAACCCCCCACTAAAAGGCCGCGGCGGGCTTTTTGATGGAGCTCGATTTGCCCTCCCTCCTCTCGCCTTCGCCACACAACCAGACGAAGGTTCGGTCACGTGACTGTAGTCACATGCCAGAAAATGGCGACTACAAGAGCGCCGCTGCGCTACGGTGTCCGCGTGCACGCTTCTGCGGGGTAAATTCGAGTGACACGAAACACGTTCTCCATGCGGTGTTCGTCGTCCAACGTTTTCACCTCAGCGCTTACACTGCGTCGTGGAAGTATTAATGATGGTTCAACAGCTCATGTACTCGCATAACCACAAACTAGCGCTCAAAAGAAAGGCACCGTTACGACCTCGTAGACCGGCTTCCTGTGCTTACAGCAGACGACACCACTGCTTCTTCGTTCCAGTTCAATTCTTTTATTTCTGCTCAGACAGCCGGAGCGATCCCAGTGGTGCCATCCGAGGCAACGTACAGCGGGAGGCCCCGTATGGCCAATATAAATGTTGGAGCAAGTGGGCAACGTTTATTTGTTCGCGCTGAAAGGATCTGCATGACGCACGCGAACTGTACGTGTATGACGGCGATAATTGGATTGTCGAAGTGACGTCATTCGCGTGTTTGGCTAAGAGAGAAGGTGGCATATGGTACACGGGCGAAACGGGAAGGGCTAGGGGGAGGAAAAAAAAAATTATGGTTCAGTCGGGAACAATTGGCTTAGCCATAGTTGGGGGCACTTCAAGAGCACCAAAAATCCTTTTACACCCTTTTATGCATATGTAGAGCGCAAACGTGGCGACGTGGGGAAACCAGTTCCCCGATAACTCAGCTGCATCAATGGGCAGACGAACCATTGAACAATGCCCAGCACACCACAGAGTGCAATGATAGCCAATTATGAATCAGAATATTGTATCATTGATTTTCCAGTATGGTTGAATGTCCACATTGTAATTCTTAATAAATCACAAAAGGTAGCGCTGATTGGTGGACGGGCACAAGAATACTTTTAGTTTGAATCGAGTTTCCCAGTGACGAAAATCGCTGCACAAACTTACAGTAGAGCGCACGACAAAGCTTCCTCTTCTCAATAGCACGCTACCTTGGGAGTGGATCTTGGAAGTCGAAGAGGCTGGATGGATGTCAAAAGCCATACGGCCATTTGCTCTCTCCTGTTTGAAAACACTAAAATGCTAATAAGCAGCACTTCTGCTTCACCTCAACACTAATCAATAAAGGCCTCCAACAATGGACCGTTTTTATAAAACTTGACATCTAAAAAAGCCACTACTAATCGCCACACCCCAACTGAAAAAACTGCGAACAATAACTTAATACCTGTGCCTTCTTATGTGCAACAGTGAAGGAACATGCAGGATTCTATGTGGAAAACATGTCCCATGCCGCCATTCACATTGCTATATTGTTTTTTTTAAAGTGATAATGAATCCTCGGCACATCATTAAAACTGCATAACATTGCCTTGCTTAAAGTAAGGAAGTGGCTTTTGTGGTGTTAACTCAGTTTTTTAGTTTACACGTGTCTATATATGCATGTGTACCTGGGCACACATACAAATACTTCTTGTACATCTAACATGCATGCACTAGAAAACATGCAATAAAGAATGAAGACCACTTAACGCAGGTAACACTTTATTTCATGTCAAGATGCCTGGTGACCTTTAACAAATCAAATGTCTTTCATCAAGGCGGTACAGAGATGTATCAAATGCAGGCCTCCAAAGCAAGAAGTTTCAAGAGCAAATGCAGACACAGGCATGTATGCGTAACACACGACACTGTCTATACAACAACAGTTTAAAATGAAGCACACATTAATAGCACATCTAGACTTAAGAAAGACACTCTCTCTTGCCATGTACACACACCACAACAGCAAACACTGAACACATATCATCGCTTGATGGTTTCTATCAATCAATACATTTGACAGTTCTCAAAGGCCACGAAAAATTAAAACTACAGACGCGTTGGCTTGGAGCGCAACACTTTTCGACGACCCAAAGCTTACAAAGAAAGGTAAAGAAGATGGTGGTTGTCATTGCCTTAGTGAAGCACACGTATGCTTGCAATGAAGCCAAAGGGCATGACAACACACTCTTGCGCTCAGTGCAAAGGTTCAGGATGTGTTTTACGCATAGCGCTCACTGCTTTACAACTAAAATTTGCTTGCGATCATGTACATTCCGAGAACAATGAAGTGCACGTCCACTCTAGTCTTCTCCAATGCTCCAATTACAAAGTGTAATATTGATCGGCCATGTCTCACAAGGTGCGCCTTAGCCCTGCTCTACCTTTGTCACGCAGGCACTTCCGAGTGCGCTCAAGTGAGAGGACACCGATTTCAGTGCACTCCGATGCAACAGTTTTCACGTACACTCAGGCTTCACTCTGCAATACAGTCTCACACTATCTTCTTCCTCCCTACGATTATAATAAAAGAAACTTTGATGTGGATTGACTTCATTGACTATCGGAAGTGCCTGACGGAGGACAACTTCTAATAGTTGAATTCTTTGGCTAGATTCATCATTTACTTCTTAGCTGGTGTTTCTAGAAGACATATTTGGTTCAGGCAAGGAGGGCACGCAGAAAAGTGAAGATGCAGGCATGTCACTGACTGTGCCCGCATTGTTATCGACCTGCTTCCTCTTCTGCATGCGTCAACATTGTGGCGAATACATCCATCATCAGACAATGCAAGAAAGACGTCACCGGCCTGTATGACTTACCCAAGCATTGGGGGCGGTAGTACAAACCTTCATCTACTCTTACTGGACTAAACACATCTCGGCTCGTGGCCGCATATGGGGACCACAGTTTTGGCACAGATATGGACGAGATTGCATACGGTTACTCTAATGGGACGGCACCGAGAGAAAACTTTCAAGAACAAAACAGAAGGCTACACTGCACTGTCTTGTACACAGCATATACTAGGTGTCTCAATTATTGAGGAATGATTTTTCAAGAGAACCAAAGGCCACGGTGCAGATAAAAGGCAAAACACACCAGCATGATGATACAAACATTCGAAGGAAGAGTAGAATAACATAGAATAAGCAGAATGCTAATCAATTAAGCAAGCTTGTGAATATTGACTTTACAGCAGCATTATCAATATGTGGTGTGTAAGGTGCTCTGTAACTGCCAGTTTCAAGTGTTCTTTATGAGGCTCCTCTTGGTCCGATTTCTTGCTCCTGCACCGATTAAAAAGGTGTCCAGAATACGCCTTGAAAGGTTTAGAGGGCAAACTGCACACCATTTGCCTACTCTTTTTATGCCACAGTTACTAGCACTTTTATGCATTAAATAAGCACATTGCCAAAATCTCAAGGCAGGGCTTTCATGTGGCCCTCACATTGAATGTTTTCACCCTGCGCCACAACGCTAATAGCAAAACACTCACCTTACTCATCAAAACTGGCAATGTGATACAAAAAAAAAAAAAAGAAACATTTTGAAGGCTTTTTCAAGTGTTTGCTGACAGTTCTGTCGATGCAGAAGGCCTCACTGCAAGTTCTAAAGCTACCTCCATGTTAGCTGTGCACCCATTGCATTCACATCTTTCACAGCCTAAACCTACATTATGCATCAAAAAATGCACCACACGATACCCGCTTTGAGCTGAAACCAAAGTTTAGACAGTGGTGAGCATATGCGCAAAACAGGGCAAAGGTCCGTGTGTGCTGTGGCTAGCTGTAAACGTGACGTCATGGCACACCTCGGTGATATATTTCACCCGTTCCCAAAAGAATGCTAAAGGTTAGCACCACCAGTTGTCTACATTATACACACCATAGTGAAAGAAGCACAGAAGATAACTAAAGCATGTGGACTGGATGCAGTGGGTGCACTGTGCTGCGAGCATGCGCTATACAAATAGAAGTAGTACATTAACATTTTAAAGGAATTCGAATCTTTAGAAATCTCTCCTTGCAATTAGCAGTCATAAACCACATTACATGCAGGCAGTACAAAGACAGCATGTTACTAAGACATGGTGACAATGCTGGGGATATCAGAATCAAAAGCAGTACAGTGATGCAAAACAAGCACAAAAACATTCCACAAACCAACAAGACCAACTGCTGCGTACTGCGTGGTGCAGACAGCTTACGAAATATGACAGTGAATAGCCCACGAAAACTTGACCTTTCATGCTCTTTAATCGACACCAAATACGCCACTCTGAGCACATTTGTCAAGTGGTGTTTCAGCATCAAGATGGACAGTCGACATCTTCAACTGAAAGTATTGCGTACAGCCCATTTGACCATTAAGACAAAAACATATATCCGGCGGTGTCATTGATAACACCCGATAGATTGCCGTAAATGCATCCAGGTGGCAAACTCATCCCAAGTGGTATTCTTGGCATATTACACTTGAGGTAAACCCCATCACATTCACTAGATTTCTAGTGGGTCATCATAACCCTCATTTTCTGTGGAGTGATTGAGTTCCTAAAACTGATTCACTCAACTTTTTTTTTGTAGGTTTCTTCAGCAGCATATTTGTTCGAATGCAACTTTATGTCCAAATCTGTTAATGTAATATAGAATAGCTTGTTCACACAATAGTTAATTGAATTTTTCGTAATGAGAACATCAGATATTTCATAACAGAGATCTGTAGTTCATAAGAAACCAGAAACTTAACCGTTGAGTCTCGTGTTAATCACAGATTACGATCGGTCCAAAGTTTCATTCCCCCTAAGCTTTGCTCCTCGTGAACTAAAGCCCCTGGATTTTTCCCTTTAACCAAAGTACCGACAACTGCCTCCTCTCCCAGCCTTTTCTCATGCACAGCCTCTGTCTGCCATTTTCCTCCGAACTTGGAAGTTTAACAAAGCCATGTACGTCCAAGTGCATTAGCCACGCATCTTTCAGCGGACACTGTGCTGTGACCTGCCTTTCTCTTCCAGTCAGTCCCCCGTCATTAGAGACTGGGGGACGCGTTTCACCAGGTGCTGCAAAAGTGTTAGGAAGAACATGGCTACCGAAAATGACTGTTAGCGAGGTTTGTCCGTGGTGCTCCAATGGTTGTCGGTATATAAGAAAGAAGAGGAAAAAAAATCTAGAGACTTTATGATCACGAACTGCAGGTGAATTGAAGCGGAGATGGAAGGTTCATACCCATGCACTCTTCACAAGCGCACACCTGAATGTGTTTTTACGATGAGCATGCGAAGCCACACACGATACTGGACAAAACAGAGGAAACAAAATTAACCAAGGCAGTCGCAATTACAAGCATTTTCTTTCCTCTGTCAGTTTCTGCACACTGCTTCCCAACTTCCCAACTGTTGGCCTAGCTGAAATGAATCCATCACTTGCTTTTTCGATTACAAAATTTTTTTGTAGCTGTCATAACTGGTCCCTTCAAGCGCTCCCCAAACACTTTGCAAGTCTTTATGTGCCACCATGTCACTCCACAAACACTGAGAACCGTTTGCTGATCCTAGTACCTTAACAAATGCATATTTAACTTAATATCATTATTCTAAGCCCTTCTAAGCTCGACAACTTGTCACATTATATAGCTACAGTTACTTACCTCATCAGAATGCAATGAACACACAGCTGCAAGAAGTAGTGAAGTGATGCTGCAATAGTGAAGTTAGAAATGTTTGGTACTGGCAGCCACTGCACTGTTTTGCTTGACTTTGGGACTCTCCTTGCAGGCACTCGACTCCCACCCATTGCGCGCTTATGTACACACCACCATGCCGATTCTGTGCAGTGTAGCGAAAGCTGGGAGTGGCATCAGAATAGAGATCTAAAGGAAGAGCTTCTCCAATGCTTGCCTTTCGATGGTCAATGCGTACTCAACAGAAACGGCCCAAAATTACTGATGGCACATATTAGGCGAACTCCTTGTCTTCCTCAGAACACATAGAAAGTTTTCATCTCAGTCACTCTTGCTTTCTATTGATAAACTAACCAACAACTTGGAAGCTAACCACCCTGGCACCATCACACCATGACTTGAACTAACAAACAACTTTTTACCCTGGCACCATCACACGCATGACTTAGCTGGCGACACCGAGTGCACAGAAGCTCCTACAAAAGCATAAAAATGGCTGCAGGATTTATTTTATTTTCTTCTAAAAGCATTCTCCGCACAATGGGCATGCTTATTTAAAAAAAAGTTCAAAATGCTAGAGGCCGCTTAAGGGTACCCTGAAAGCTAGCGTGATCCACATGAGGTAGCTAAATATAAGGGCGATTGCTGACGTTAACGGCAGAAATTCCTTTGGTAGTTACTTTCTAACTGAATGCACGTTATGCAAAGTAGGCATTGTATCAAAAGTTTTGGCAGCCATTGAAAAAGTATTAAGAACAAAACTTTCAGCAAACTCTGCGACTACCTGCTACTGACAGCAAACTCTGTCAAGTGCGTACAGTAGTAGACGAAATAGCAGCGGCAAAAGAGAAAAAACAATACAGGCTTGATGTGGGACTACCTCTAACAAATAAAACTTCTATAGTCACTGACAACGTCAGAATAAATACAAGCACTGCCCGAGTACTACAGTAAGAATCTCTGATAAAGTTTGTCGAGATTAGCAAGTTTTCTGTCCGAAGCAACTGTCTCTGTTATATGTTGGTTATACGTTCTTGTAGTTACTGTCTCATATATTCACATTGGTACAATAGGTGCACCCGATGTACCAATGCCAATGCACAATACCAATTTGCAAAGATGTCTTAAAATTTGAGATGGTGAAATACTTTGCCACCAATTGTTGCAAACCTCGTGCCAAGATAAAAAGATTGCAGGCCCGGAAAGGCGATGATACAAATGAACCACAGTTACCATGTTATCTTGTAGCCCTGAAACTGCAGTTTTGCGTGCTAATCTGTTTGCGACCACACAGGTTTCAAAAAGTCACCTTGCCCACAATACAAAAGTGTCATGCAGTTGAGCGTGCACAAAGCACGGCAGTAAAACGTACACACAATGGAAAGGGGGCAACTGTAGCAGGGTTAAATATTCTCATGTTCACCCATCATCTCTTGTCACAGCACAAGTACTAGCAATGATGATTATGATGAGTAACGTGTTAATGGCACAAAGGTTAAAGAGCACCATAGCAGAAGTACAGAGGGATATAATAGTACTGGCTGGCCTTCAGAGCTGCTTCGGGCATCGCTGTGAAGATTTGAGCCCAGAAGCACAGTTACAAAAGTATGCGGTGATCTTTTTCAGCCAATTCTGTGGTTTCTACGCCGCTCAAAAGATTGGACGTTGACTGCAACTGATATTCAAGCACCAACTATTTGCAATGATTAAGAATAGTGTTGTGAAGACAAAATTCTTACTTTTGTAGGACGGAATTCGTGTAATTGCTACGGACAAGAAACCAGGAGATGACAATTAGAAAAGTTACTTGGAGAACAGAAATCTTGCAAATAACCTCCGTCTTTAGGATATAAATAGGCGCTAAGGCTAGAAATAAAAAACTGTGTGATGGCTATTAGAAGGTCAAGATTACCTAGAAAACACAAATGCCTTAAATAGCCTCAGTCCTTAGGAAATGTACGACCATTAGTGACAAATGTCCCAGACATTGCGAAGGACACCACGGAAGAGCAGGAATTGTGTGGGGCACATGAGTTACGGCTTACCTTTGAGAAGTGCACAATCACTGCATGTTACCTGCATTGACACATGGGCAGACTGTTATAAATAGAAAATATGATTGGGAAGAAGTCAGGCTCCTGCAAAGAACGACAGAACGAGAAGCTTTAGCCTAGAAAGGAAAGCGCACAACGTGCATTATGCCAGCACAATTTTGTGTATCACGAGTTTCGAAATTTGGATCCACACGCAAGTTATGAATAATTTCAAGAGGAGTGCCATTTTGAAGGCTACCTAAACATTAGATAGGTGAGCAACAGTATTTTGGGGTAACGGGACGGTTTTGCCAATATGGAAAAATGCAGCTGACAACAAAGCATAATCAGATAGAGTAAAAGACAGCTATGAAATTTTCAGGAACAAATATCTACTGGATTCACACAGGCTAACGGTAATTGGGAATCTGCGTAGTGCAAGCAGTCTACATTCAGGAGGCCGGAAAGGTAACGAATAAAATGACAAGGTAATTAGCTGTATATACAGTAGAAATGAACCAGCACTAATGAATTAGCCTAGCCTGAAAGAGACGTTCACTCGAAGAGCTACATGACACAAAGGCAACGAAATTGCTTGCAAAAGTATTTGAGTTCAAAAAGCCTAGTATGCAAGAGACTGCTTGCTCATCGACAGAGTTTCAAAGGATGGGTCAGTAGCTTACTGCCTAACGCACATTCATAACATAGCTGAGCATAACATGAGCAACAGTGCGTGCCTGCAAAAGATTAGTCCCTTTATAAGGGTGGGACAGAAAAATCAGGCAACACAAGAAATCAGGCACAATCAGTGCTTGTACCCCTTGAAAACGATGGGGTATTCACCAGACTTTCGGTGACAAACGTGTACAGAGTAAAAACAGGAACACAGAAAGACACCACCTATGCAAACGGCATGAAAAATATGAGAGACGATAAGAAGTGAATACTGAAAAATAAATAACAGCAAAAAAAAATAAAGACAATACAGTTCTGTATGGGAACAGGTTGCCGAGAGCTGCCAGAGCTCACCTAGTATTAGGAAAGGTAGAATAATTAGAGCATCCAGTGTGGTCCATTATCATACAAAACATAGACTCATGAACTACTCGGCAGTCACAGACACCAGCACATTGTAAGTAAAATACAGGGCAAACCAGGCAGTGGTGCTAACACCCTCAAATAAAGTTAGCCAGTCTACACTACACTTTACTTAGAGTGCCTTTCATTCATTGAGTACAGTACATGCTTAATTTAGGCATGTACAATCACAAGTCTCTAAAGCACCAACAAGTGCAGATTTGTCTCATTTGTTTCCACTATGATAAGCACCCATCCAAACAATGTGGCATACCTGAGCGACACATCAGACAAAAACATTCTTTTCATTATAGCTATCCTCAGTTCGACATTTGTGTGCTCCAACACAATGAACGCGGATGGCTTCTGCTAAATTACTCACTCGCCAACACACAAATTAAACGACACACATCTCGCAGTCACGGAAGAAAGCGCTAATTTGATTTAGCCTCAAGGTGCAGACTGATACTACCTGAACTGCACGAGATTGTAAAATTCAGCTGTATGGCAAGCTTCAACATCGAATGGCTTGAGTAACTAGTGCACAAGCAAAATAAAAACAAAACGAGGAATATGTAAAATGAAAGAACAGAGAAAATATCGCACAGTGGCTCGTGAACTGCACGCCACTCGAAACTAAAAGAGAAAACTGTCAGTCGTGACAAGATATCTCCTCAAGAAGCTAGCTTCCTTGCTGCATTATTTCAGAAACACATCTTCAGGAAAGCAGTGCAATAAGCTGCTCTTCTCAAGATTAGTCGACACATTATCAGAACAACGCATGACAGTGGCATTTCACTTAAACTTCTAATCAATTACTACTCTCTTTTGTCACGATCAGCACGGTATCAAAAAGGGCATGGCGATTATATTACACAACATACAGTTTTGCAGCACATATGACGGGTAGCAACAAGGCCGGCTTCACTTGCTAGCAACCACTCAAGCAAGTCGTAAGAAGATGCATGAAACAACACGTGCCACACAACCATTTGACAATGCTGTCAGTCAACTGTTAGCTAACGACAAGTAAACCAACAATATAAGTACAGTTAAACCTGGATATAATAAAGTTGACAAATTCTCAAAAAATTCGTTATAAAGAGGCTTTCGTTATATGCAGGTTCGGTGCAAAAATTCGAAAAATATATGCACAAATTAAACAAAAAGGGAGATTGAATGCAGAGCTTATCCAAAACTGATATTTAGCGGTAAAAAGCTCGGTTACGATTGCGATAGCAATTATATAGACACTCTCGGTGGGTTCCTGACATCGCTGCCGTGTTCTGTAACAAGCCTAAAATTGATAACATACCCCCGCGCATTGTAACTTTGTAGCTTCAACGAGCGGGTAAATGAGCCCAAGCTCTCTTGAAGCACAGATCAAATGATTCGGTCTATCTCTATTGCCTGGAAGGCGCACAAGATAACATCCCCTGCATGTTGGAACTGCCGTTGAATGCTCAAACAGAAAGGAAACCACCAATCTTGAACAAGCATGAAAAAACGCGAAGGGGGTTCGCTCAAGTAGCAGCAATGAACTTTGATTTTAAGGGCAGTCGTTATCACTGGCGCGCTAGTTATCTCGGCAAGTATGAGTGCACTTCCAACACGAAGGAACTGTTTGAAAAGAGCACTTCTCCCTGAAGCAGCCGTATTCGCTCACACCAGCGTTTTGTAAGAGTTCTGCGATATTGAATCTGAAAGAGTTGGCTGCCGGCCTTACTTCATGTAACACTTACAATTTTTCTTGATCACATTCATTGCATTGCATTCAACGCCCCGTCGTGTTTTTGCCAGAACTAATCAGCTAATTGTGAAAGCTCCGAGCCTGCAAAATCACGGCGCGGCGCAAGATAAAAGTGCGTGACGAGTCGACCACCGAAGATCCGTCGTCACTGTGGTCTTGGAAAGTTTCCATGAGCGCCTAATCTGACATACCCTCGGTGGTCACGACATGGTTGTCCGCATTAAAAAAACAAAAAAATATAGCAAAGCTGAAAGTCGCCGGGAGCCACAGCATTCGTGCACAGTGAAACCATGCACGGGCGCACAGCGTCGAATACGAAGAGCAAACAACACAGACTGCATACCGCAGAAAACTATTCGGTAAAGCGCCCTCCAAGTGCAGCACGGCCCGACATATGTGACCCTAACTAAAAGCCTGGCACTGCAAACAGCAAAAGTAGTTTTGTTTTTTTTTTGTTTTGTTTTTTTCTTTTGGTTTGGAGGAAAGAGCACATCCACATGTGCGCCCGCAGCGGCAACGCCGGCTCGTGGGGTGCAGGCCCGCCTGTCCACCTCACTCCCACCCGTGTGCAATCACGAGTGCTAGTTTTCATTTGCTAAGCCGTGCACGCCACCACCACTTCGAGCTTCGTCGGCAGCGGTGCACCCGTGGAAGAGGCATGCTCGTACCGAAATACCTAGGGCAAAATTGCTAGATTGTCTGTGCGGAAAATTCATCATACCAAGACTGTCTCCCTCTGTTGCTTCGTTACATAGGGGTCACAAATACATGTGCTTCTATAGAGCAACGGCGGGGAATAAAAAACTTCGTTATATCGAGAAATTCGTTATATCGAAGATTCATTATGAGCAGGTTTAACTGCACACAGAGTGGAACCAGCAGTGCATGGCACCCGCAGTGTACAGTAGAGCCTCTTTCAACAGAATCTGAATGAACGGCGAGAATATATGCTCAATTTAACAGGAGTTTCAATTACTCAGAAAGGTGTATATGGGTGGAGTACCCAAATCAAAACCAACCGAATTGCGGGCCGTTGTGCCACATAGCCGATTTCTGTTCACCGAGACTCTACTACTTCGCTGCCAATCCGGATTCTAGCAACAGGCGGACACTCCATGTATTTCACAATATGTAAGAGCGTGATACTTGACTCAAAAGTTCAAAAAAAAATGAACAAAAAAAGCATACCCTTACAACCAGGCCTCTCCTACAGGAGGCATGCGAGTTGGCACGTGCACAACAACGACAGCAGCATCAAGAAAAAAAAAGTATTCACAAAAAGCTATTACTAATGACAACACATGTACTTCCAGCAAAGTTCCCCGAACTGAAAGTTCACAGCAGGTTATGTCGGCTCAAAAGGTCACTGACCACCACACTCGCACACATGTTGTGCAACAACAAACTTCTTTTGCTCTGTAACCCCCCGCACTCCCCTAAAAGTCGTCTCTTTATGAAAACATTAGACGTAAGGAAAACCAGAAGAAAACAACACATGTAGCCTTTCTGGTCAGGTAGGTCTCTGGCATTGATAAGGCGCATTAGTATACAACAGAACAAGTGCTAGCAAATGTTTTCACTACAAAGTCAAACATACCCCTCCCCCAACCTCTAAATGAAAAAGTTGTCATGCTTAATTAGTGTTTGCAACAGCTGACTTTTGACAACTTCTAAAGCTCCAAGTCGGCACACAAGTATTGAAGGTCACACGCTATGTTTAGGAGATAAACGGTACCAAAAAATGTAAAAACATCTCAACCAGAGCTGATGATCCAACACATTTCAATGTAGAGTAGCGTAAAATTATATACACCACGAATATTTCTTAAAAGTAAATATACAATGTGAAAGGAAAAAGTCATCTCATTTGACATGTGGGAAGGAAGAAAAATAATAATAAGAGAAGCAGCCACTCTAGCACCTCGATAGCATGTAGCATAAGTTTAAGATGTAGGTACAACCAGCTTCTCGAATTAAAAGGCGGTTGCATTCATGGCCCAACTTCACACCAAGTTATCACTTTCAGGAGCACTGCTTCAATGAATATGACAATGCTTGGATACACTGCTGCGGTGCTTCACTCATAAATATGCCCACCTCATCTCTAGTGGTGTTAGAGTGTAAAGTGCAGGCCGTCTACGCGATGATGGGCATCAGTTGTTTCGAAAATAGGAGGTATGCATTATGTTTAGCCGTAACAGTCAGTAATAGAAGTTTCTGCGATTCCTGTCACTAGCAATTATTTTTTTTTCCTCCAAACGTCGTGAAAGATGAGGAACAGTTTGTTTACGTGAAAGCGCACTCCATGATAGAGAAATTAAGGAAGCTGCTACACAGCTTTTGAACAAATTTCATCTCAAAATTCTGATTCTGCGCAACGTTTCACTACAGAATTCTCAGTACTACGGCCAGGAAAAGCCGCTTATGAGTTGCTTCATTATTTATGCCATGTTTTGCAAGAGGAGCATAAAAGGTATATACAAAGGACAAATGCAAGAAATCAAAGTAAATGTTGCTACAAAAAAGCAAACAATTCGTATTTTCAAACATAAAAATAATGCATGGCGCTACTCCTGTCCTTCGCAATGCAGCTTCAGTGAAAACGATCCCGTAAGTGTTAACGACACACCACATTCACGCAAATGAGCATAAAAAAAAAACACTCGCCCAAAATATAGCATAAAATGTAAATGACAAGAATGAGTGAACAACTGTCATGCTTGAGAACACTCGTTGACTCAGTCGGATCTTTGCCTTTCTGCATAAAAAAGCTCCTCCAACTCTTTCTGCATCAAAAAGCTCCTCCAAGCTCGGGACAAGACCACGCAATCGCTTTGCCATCTTTTATGCTAATAAAGAGATCTTACTAGCAAATGTCCTTCGCTAGTATAGTTTTTTACATGGCAGTGGCCTATTAGACAGACTATAATACTCCCATTCCTCACTCTTTTTTTCTTTCTCTACATGCCTGCTTTTTCTCGCCGCCCTTTATTCCATCTTCACTCAACCCCTTTGTGTCGCAAACCCTTTGTTTCTGCATTGGTTAACCCCCCTGGCTTTCACTAACTTCTATTCCCCTTTTGCTCTCACTCGTAAACACCTTGCAAGGCCCTCTACTAGTTAACCTATCTCTGATAACTTTCTAAAGTAGTGAAGTGTCTGAAGGGTAGGTGAGGACAGATATATCTGAGAGCCAGCCATTAACTGTAATGAAATAAAGACTATAAACAAAAACTTTGGTTGTTGCCTCCAGACACTTCTTTTGTTTTATGTGCTGCACACGCAGCCTTGAAGTGTGGCTTAGGAAATAGCTATAATGCTGGGAAATGAAACAGCCGTGAATGATGACAGCTAGGCCACATGTGGTTGAAACTCATGATGTAAGAAAGCATAATTTCACAGCGTCATTCTTAATTGCGGCTGTTTACTTTAAAATCCTCAACACTACTTGCATCGTGTCCTCCCTACAGCATGCTCATGTACTTTAGGCATTCTCACCTTACGATCATCACAGCTTGCTTCTGTTAAAACAAACCAGTACTTTGCTTAATGCAGCTAGTGGCTCTTTTGCAATACATACCTACCACACACTGTGCATTTTGGATAAAATCACCATCTCGCTGAATGCGAGAAAAGCAAAGCCGTAAACCTGTGCTTATAGCCTGCACCAAATCCAAGTACCAAACTCAAGTACAAAGCACGAATTCAAGTTATGACAGCATCTTTTGTCTCACTTGTGTTCAGCTCCATAGTGAAACTGCACACATCAATATGCAGCTGCATGGAAGGACACAGTCGTCTGTGCCGTGCAGTCGTATCAGAATCTAAATTATGCGTACAAATTAGTCCATTTTCTTACGCCACACCATGCCCCTGCATCTGCCAGAACAAACAATTGCAAAAGTACAACATTAGCTTGGCTTGGCTTTCTCAAAATCTGAATGCAGCCTCTATGCTTAGTTTAGCACGAGGCCACTTTTTTCTTTCTTTTCTTTTTTTTCCTGCCCGAGCTTCGCAACTGGGCACGTCACTTGCGTGCAGGTGCAGGCTATGTGCATGCAAAAGGACCACACCGTGCGCACCTTTTCGTGCTAGAAAGGCAAGCGGCACAAGCACGGCATGTACACACTAAAACGCTTCGCAGCACCCTGGCGGAATCATCACACTTGGTCTCCCCGATGACTAGACAAAACACGAGAGCATTACTTTGACCCAGTGCAGCCCGTGCGCTGCCTCCGAGCAGTATCAGGACCAGCGAGGGTGCACACTCAGGGCAAGGTCTGCCGCAGTCGAGTTGCGATGCCCGGTCTGTTCACCACCTCTACGATGCGCCGTAGAAGCGCCGCCTTTTTTATCTCAACTAAGAGGACCTGTGAAATGCAAACAGAAAAACAACTGTATAGTTGACAAAACTTTCACAGACCAAAAAAAGATATCCTCTTAAGTTTTTCACAACTGCTTAAATTTGAGATGGGCTACATATTCAACCTTGCAGCACATTAATGATAGTCAGTGCACTGTCAGAGAGCATCCCAAGTGTTGCGCTCCATTCAATTAAAGAGACAGCATGCGTGAATTTGAAAAAAAAAGGGGGGTGGGGGGATGGTTTTAATACCCTGACAGAAAAAAAAAAACAGGGGTGGTGTAACATGCAGCAACGATGACCATTCAGCGTAAGAATGTCAAAAAAATTTACAAACTCTGAAGCTACATGCCTCAGAAATGGTAAATTTCAAAGCATAAATATAACTATAGGGCACATGGTAAGGGATGACACCAGGTTTAGATTACGTGGGTAAATTTAATATGCATGTAGACATAAGTTGTAAAGGACGTTGTTGCATTTTCTCGCAGAGAGCTGCAGCAAACATTGTAACAAAGGCAAAATTTGTAAACATTAGCTTTTTGGTGACATACTATGTCACACCACACTGAGTAGACAGTTGTTTTTTAAAAAAAGTAATGTGCACAAGTCTAAATTTTCGAAATGCAGTTAAGAAGCCTTCTAATAGTTGAACCCTCGAAAGATTTTTACAGCAAAGGCAGTTATGACACCACAACAACAGACAATTTTGGTGCCATAGTTGTCCGCCACCGCCAGTGTCTATAACCGCTATTGCACAAAATGAGAAAAAATGAAATGAGAAAAAATTTTTATGGTTGCATGTGAATCTAACCCGAGCTCTCTATGTGGCAGTTGAGTGTTCTATCTACAAAGAAAGAAGTACTTGAGGAGGAGAAAGTTGTAGGCCACGGCAGCGCATGAGCGTCACAGAGAAAATGTGACTTTTCGCTGCAGCATGACAGATGAGGCATCGCAGTAAGGCAATGCTTTTATCGATAAGGGCAGGAAATGTACAAAGGTGTGATGGCAGCAGATACAAAAAGCACCAGTACATTTTTGATTACAACCCTGTTATAACGGCCAAGTTCAGCTAACTAGTCAGCCCTACATGTGAAATCGCACAATTGCAAGTGTAATGTACACTTTTAATAGGCTACAACACAAAAGTGCTGAGCTGCCGTTCACTACTACTTCTTTAATATTATCTGGGGTTTAACATCCAAAAACAACTATATGATGAGAGATGCCGTAGTTAAGGGTTCCGGAAATTTTAACTACTGCTTCTTTGTGAGAGACCACTGCGTCGAAAAGATGTGTTCCTTTCAAGAATTGAAGAAGTAAACAATCACTGCGACTGGGTGCACTCAGGAATAGATTGCACACAAGAAAGACTCGTGGCAAAGGCATGCATATGGTACAGCAAGTGCTCCGGCAGTGGCCGTGCAGGTTCGGTACGCAGTGCTGCACACAACTAAGAACAATTGACGCCCCGAGGCATCAAATGCTGCATTTCAATGAAAGAGCAGAGATTTTTATGCACTGACACACCGGTGGCGGCGTACAACTATGGCGCTCAAAAATGATCCTAGTCGTGATCACATAACAGCTTTTGTAGTAATATACAGTAAATGCGGTTATAAACAATCAGGCACCTATGCATGCATATGCGTAGGTGTCAAGGAATGGCAGTTGCTGTCTAGTTTCTGATACAGCTAGACTATTTATATTGAAAGACGCAGGAAGACTTCACCAGGCAGGACCAGCACGATCATTTATTCCGCGATGATTGCTTTGGCTTAGAAATGCAATGAACGAGCCCGATCGCGATGATGATGGTCATGTATACAAGTGAGAACGATGAAGTATGATAAATGTGCTTACAATATATATAATGTAAATGCTTACAGTGCAGGACTGGCTAAACTAATTCCGCTTTTTCTCACTCCCGTTTGCCACCTAAAGAACTCCATGTATTTGTATACTGCCTATTGAGCAATACCCCCAAGATGAAAGACCAGTTATCATGAAGCTGCTGAAAAATTCTCAGAGAAGCAAGAAAGCGAATGCACTTGTTAGCAGGTGTGCAGTGGCTGAGCAGTGGTGGTTGGTGTTCGCCACTGTTTTTGACCATGCATGCGCACCAGTCCAAAAAGTTAGTCGGTGATTTTCCCCTTTATTGTGCTTTTTTTCACCTGTGTTTTTTATGTCGGGACTGCAAGTCCAAGGATGTTAACAGTCAGAATTACACGACTGCCTGTTTGTAATGTTTTGAATGCATATAGTCTTTCAAAAACAATAGTTTAATTAAAGTGCAATACTGCTTATAGTAGGGTTATTTGCAACTGCACAGCAAATCATGTTAGAAGTTGTCTACGCAGTACTGACGGAGTGAAAGGCTGACAGAGCACAACTATGTTGAGAAGGCTAGAGATGGCTTGTTAACTATTAGAGGCACATGTGGGCGTTGGCATCTTATTCATAAATGTTATATTTTACGCAAGCACCAAATAAAATTACTAAGCCATTATACTAAGTTAGGCCAAGAGCGCATGAATAGAACATCTTTATAATCAGCTAGGAAGTAGGTGTCGTTCCTTGACCATAGCATGTGAATGCCCGAGTGTGTGCAGTCACATTCATATATTTTGTCTGGCTATGGATAAACCATGGCTAAAAGTTAGCGCATGTGTCTACGTTCGTTCCTGTCTTGTTTCATCACATAAGTTCAGCATTTACCATTGAATATCTTGCACTAACAAGGCCAAGAATTGCACTCATAACCTAAGGATGTTTGCCCTAATGATGCAGGGCTGCAAGAATCGCATTCTGAAGCTCACCTGGCCATTCCGTGACACGACCATGAGCCCACATGTGGGTGTGATCGAGGCAGTGAAAGTGATGTCGGGACACACAACGTGCAGACACAGAGGCGTCATCGTCTCCAGGTCGCACAAGTGCACGACACCGCACTTGGTCAGTACATACACCAGGCCCTGGCTACTGGACACCTGGACAGAGGAATGACATTGCAGTCGCAGGATCGCATGCCTGACGTCAACAATTAATAGGTTGACAGATGATGCTTTATCTGCAGCTAAAGGAGCACAGTGGTGACACAAAAGAATGCTAAAGAATAACAACGTGCTGGGTTTGTGTTTTTTTTTTTTTCTAGCGTTACCTTCCTTTTTGCACACCACCCTTTGAAAGCAGCAATGTCATCGCATTAAAGAGGCAAAACTCTAAAGCTCAGTGCATCAACTCTGTCATCACCACAAGAAAAGTGTCATCTTCAAAGGAGCACTGACAAAAATTTCGCATCTTGTTTTTCTGTGGAAATCAGTAGCCAACAACCCACTTACCATGGCTGGAAACCTCGATGGCTCGATCGTGCTGCGGCTAATTATTTGGAAAGGACTTTATACCTTAACAGTTTCAGACAGCACTGAGTGAGACGGGACCCAAAGCAGTTTTTGTGTAAAAATAGCTGGATACATGAGAACAAAAAAACCACACACATGTGAGCACCTCATGGACAGCTCCTTTCAATGAAGGCTCCCTCAGAGATGTTGTAAATATGAAATAACCAGCCAAAAATGATTGTTGAAGCTAGGACATTACCCTCTGTACTTTCGTGCAAGCTTGTCCCTCTTTCCACTGTATATGTCTGCTAGGAGGGAGTGCTCACAAGGATCACAACAGTCAACACAGACTCAATACGCAAGTTGAGGTTGGTTGTCTAGAAAAAAAAAACAGAGACGCGTTCCCCGTGTGGTGCCGCAAAATGCACCTCTCTAAAAGGGGTTCAACTACTGTATTTACTCGCGTAATCCTCGCACTCGCATAATTCTCGCACCCCCCACATCGCCCAAGAAAAATACGATTTCTTTTTTCCTCGAGTAATTATCGCACCCCAGAAAACTGCCGCAATAATGTCGTCTGCTCGTTCCAGCCACCTGTGATGATAGCGCACGACATTTGGCACCATTTCTTAAGCATCAAGCATACTACTGCACGCAAATTCAATCCAATCCAAGCCAAGCCGAAGTGGCCAGTGCGCGTTGCGGCGTGTTTTGTATGCTGTGTCAGTAATCTTGGCACGTTATGGTGTGATACTGAAGCTACACGGCTCCTTCAAGTTGCAAGTGATAGATGACAATGGCACTAAACGACGACATCAGGGCCGCCGGTAGGCCCTTCGGAGTCTACGAGTTTTGTGATCGCTACTGGTGACGGCAGCTGAAAGCCACCAAGACGCGTTGGGCCTGCCGTGGGCCTAAAACTGGGATTGATGGTAAACTTTATTTCGTCAGAAGGAAACTGCGGACGATTCTGTTAAATAGCCATAAGCCCAATACTGACGTCCTACGCTTACCTTTTGAGGGCTCCTGGTGAGCGACGAACGCTACCATTACGCCCGCAACGCCCACAAGCTTTGCGTATGGTATTCTAATTCTCGACTATTTGCTTGCACTTTTTGCGTCTCAAATAAATCTTGCCTTGTGTTGAACCTCTCCTTTTATTGTTGAGGTAACTCTTAATTAGTACTTCTCAAAGCTTGCTGTTAGTTGCTGGTGTGAGAATCCCGATTTGCGGCCACTTTTTTTTTTTTTTTTTTTTCGCTCGGTACGTTCTCGTGAAAAGTTCTCCCCGCGTAATTCTCGCACCCCCACACTTAGCATCGCTTTTTCGGCAAAAAAAGTGCGAGGATTATGCGAGTAAATACGGTAGATAGTATACAAAAACATTCATAACAAAAATATTTAGAACATAAATTTTGTAGGTAAATGACACAGGAATAGTATGAAAAATAATAAGTGCTCCCTACAATGCTCGTATTTGCATACAGTAAAACCTCGTGAATTCTAAGTCACCGGGACTGTAAAAAGTCTTTGAACTAGGTAAGCAATTTTTTTTAATCAACGAAACATACACAAAGTGGGATACAAGAAACTTTGAATTATTGAAAGTAATCAGAGGGGCTCGTTGGCTGTGTGGGCTAGTCTGCAGCTCTGAGAGTTTTGTTTTTCAGCAATACCTCTTGACAATTTTGCCACAGACACAGGAGAATTTCAGGCCTTGCTGCTTGCAGCGCAGGAATAAAAAAGTTTGGCAGATACCCCTATCTTTGGAATTGATTTTAAGCGAAGCATGTGGATGAAAGGTGACTGTGTGGTAACTTTTTTATTGAGCCAAACGTTCAAAGTGGCTCTAAAAATATGTACAAATGAACGCACAGACATACGTTAAAGAACCGCATATGTTTTATATTGTCACAGAGAAACAGGGACGTGGATATGAAACAGGACGCACAACTCTTGGCACAAAAGGCCAAGAAACACCACAGCGTACACGCACCGAACTACTTTGTTGTCCTACTTCGAGAGGCTGGCCTCTATACTTGCCCGCTTACCTTGTGTCTTCCTCTCAAGAGCGACTGTCGCGGTTAATTAACTAAGGTGCCAGAGATGACTATGGAGGAAGATGGTCACGTCAACGAAAAAAATACAACTAATTGTTCACAGTTGCATAACGATTAGGCTTGTGTGATTAGAGAATTCTTTGTTAAAAGTGAATTCGAAGTGAATAGCGATTTTGGTCACATAATTTCAATCGAATTCGTTTAGTATATATCATGTATATAATGAGACATGGGCATAGTATTTGTCATGACCTAACTAACCTTCGCAATATTTTTTAGGAATTGAAACAAGGCCTGTGCAAATGCCATTTTTTCAGTTCAAAGGACGTGGAAACAACTTTAAATAGTAGCAGCATTTCACTTTCAGTAGAATGAAGGTGATAACCTGTAAAATATGTTAACATTCAAAACTTACTATACACAAAGCATATAATTTGGTATAACAAGCTTTTAAACTTGAAAAATGAATAATCAAGGCAAGCATAATATGCTCATATAACCTTGAAGTCGGGCTTCGCAGCAGTGCGGGTTTTCCTTAGATGGGTGTTCTCACATCTTAGCACTCCCTTGTTGAAGTGAAACCACCTTTATTGGGAGTTACATGCGGACTACACCAGATGGTTCATTTCAAATACTTCAAATTTTTCAACAACTTAAATTCAAAACAAACAGAATTCACATACGGTAGTATTCAAAGGATTCGGTGAAGGACTCGAATATTTGCACAAGCCTAGTAACGATGCCAACAGGATCATGAGTATTTTGCGACACCAGAAGTGGTAAGCTGATATGAAGTGCTGGTGCTCGCGAGGACGGTAGCCCTGGACACTGCTACATAAATCAACTTCAGCGGATGGCACCTAACTACAACTTGCACTAACCCAACATGACGGCTGTATCCTAAGAGTACATATATATTGTTTACAAAATTGGATAGCCAGCATTGCAACCACAATAGACGTTTCACGAACATTAGGGTCTATTTAAAAAGTAGTTACAAAACTTGGCGTGGCTCTGTGGTACTACAATACTTGATTGCCACAAAGAATGCTAGGGTTCAGATTCCTGCTGAGGTTCCCACATTTATTCATTGCATTCGGGTCAACGCTGCTAATGTCAGCTTTTTCCTTAACTCTCACGCATTAAAATTGCCTATGTCTGTTCTTGCTGCTCCTGGGTAGACACAAACTGTCAATCACCTGTGGCACATACATCTGGTGGAACGGGCTTGACGACATACATATGTGATGGCATTGTGACATTATTTATGTCATGACCAGAGATTCATATTCGTCAAACCATCTTATCTCTCATACTAATTCTTTCTGGTAAAATAAAGAATTTAATAATGGCCAGTTTGACTGAATTCGGGATGTGATTTGACTGAAGACATGATAACTGAAGTTTTCGAACTGAGCTTTGCACATTGCCAGCAGTTCAGGTGCGCAAATAGCTGGAGCGACCACCAATCGAAGGTTCACATACATCCCCAATTCCAGTAAGACTGTCCTTTGTTGATTTATTTATATTTCCAGAGTGAATGGGTAAATCGTGATGCACTGACAGCGATGCTCGTTGACCTCCAAGTACATCCGAATCACAGCTGTCTTTGTCCCCACAGCTCCGAGGAGCTTGTGCACGTGGCACAGTCAGTCACAGACATGGTGTAGCGTGGTCGGTGTGGTCACCCACCCACTGAGCGTTCACTCTCCACGGCTTTCACACTTTTGATACTCTGTGCTAGCAGGACCACATGCCTTGCATGATTTCTGGTTTTTGCTGACTTGTGCATCACGCGAAGACAGTACTGCTCTGTTAGATTATGGTTTCGGTGTTGTGCTTTCACGCCTATTTTAGTTATTTTGGAATTCGCAGAGTATTTGTGCTATCAGGTGCACGGCTGGGGCATCCAGAGAACGTAGAAGCATCGTCACTTTGACATTGTCAAAAAATCGCCTTAGATCACCTTTAACCACAAGACCACTTTGGCAGGTCCAAACCGATCGTCAAACCAAACCAATCAATTGCTCTATTTAGGTAGCAGTTCCGCTTAAGAGATTTCCATTTACTGAGCGTCTTCTGTATTTTTTACAGATGATATTGGTCCCCTCAGCGGCGAAAAAGAAAAGAAAGAAGAAATCGTGCACAGTCATAAAACGTCTCCCACCACACTATGGGGCAGGGTGGAGACATGCTCAGTGCATCCTTCTTGGTGTGAAGAAAAATTATACAGATTGCCAGAGCAACGTGTCGACCCTGCACGCAACCACAGAAGTAGCTCTTAGATTGCATGCAGAAGCTGACAACTAAGTACGCATGGCGGAAGAGTTACTTCGGGCTGTGAACAAAACCAAACGCTCAATGGCTGCAGATGTCCCGGGGCGACTCGAAACATCATCGCGGTCAAAGTTTGAAGCTAAGGTGCAAGTGGCATCTTCAAACTCAAAGAATGTGTCCTCGTTACTCAATCCAGGTGGTGTGCCAAGGCACCTTTAGGCAGCGCAGACACGCATGACGTCATGGCCATGGGCAACTAGCAAAACTGTATGTGGCCCTATGTAAGATTTAACGATAAATGCGAAACGAAAAATTTTCGACACTGGCTGAACAGGACAGCTCTACGTGTTATATGTGTGGTGGACCTATGGAAATAAGTTTTGATCAAATATATTCTCCCGGACTTGAAGCAACAGCTCACTAGTGAGTAGCTGGTGAAACTTTCTCGTAATTATTACCGATCAACACTGTCCCTTTGTGAAACTGACACTTACAATTCGACATTTTACTTGCAAACGTCCGTGTTATTGAAGCATTATTACAGGCAGCACACATTCCTCTCTCATGCGTCAGCCACGCCAAATTTCCCAACTACACATGCACATTGGTTTGCAGAAATGGTCAGTGGAAAACCACTAGGTCACCACCGCGAAAAAATTCAAACCGATTCTGAAAGCTTAGAGCCTGGACTATTCACTAAGAAGTACTAGGTGCATGACAAACCATTCCAACGTCCTCAAAATTAGCAATTCAAAGCATTGATCACTGGTGATCGAGTTGAATAAGCATGGCAATGAAGGAGTCAAGTTTCGGTTGTGAAACGGCAAATTGATGCAACTTAAACCAACTAAATTTTGTAACTACATGTGCCAGAATCACTCTCGATTCAGACAAATGGCATAAAATAAAAAAAATCTCCAGAAAAGTCACTTTGTTCAGATGTCCAACTGCCCTCTACATAATGCCAACTGAATGACAGCTTTACGGACGGTTCAGTGACATTAAATGGAACAACACCCCTCTCTTTCAGACCGCACTACTAGCTCTGGGAATACTGGCCCTACCACCCTTTGCTGACTGACCAATAAGCAGCATTTACCCTAACATGCATGCATATCAACTAGTTGGCCTCATGACAAACAAACAAAGCATTGGGAAACCCTGAGGTGAAGAAAGGTGCTGTCATTCTTCAACCTGTTCTTTTCCAAAGCATGTCATGCCCTTTACTTGCCAAGAATTATTTTTGAAGTATCAATAATTACATTATTGAACTTTACACACTAAAACCATAAAATGATTACGAGGAACACTACAGTGTAGACTCTCTAATGGGCACGTCAATCTAAGCACAGCACTGTCTTTCCTTCTCACGCCTGTCGAAATGTGGCCATTGTTGCCAGGCATTGAACCCACAACCTTGTACTTAGCAGTACAACATGATAACTGCTAATATCATAGTAGGTACACGACAGTATTCCATACATGTAGCATGCATTAATTCAAAGCACATTTAAAATGACAGATACCCCTTTTGCTACATTTTGGCAGCTACTATCTCATGGGAGCTCATTTCGACTGATCAAAGAAACCTCGACTGACCTGCAGACACACAGGGAAGTCGAACTTGTCGAGGGGGTCGAAGAACTCGAGCGTCTCGGCAATGGGTCCCCGCAGGGCGCCCCCCGAACTGGCGGGTGGGCTCAGCTCGGTCAAGTGGAGGCGCCCCTCGGGCCGCTGTCCTGCAGGTCCCCGGTCGGCCAGCAGCAGCAGCTGCGAGACGTACGGCTGGTCCTGGAACTGGTGCCTGCACAGCTGCACGCACTGGCCGGGCAGCAGCTGGTTCACACGCCGGTCCACGCTGTACAGCTGGACCAGACCAGAGACCACCTGCTCCTGCAACATCCACACCACAGGAAGATGAAGCACTCACCAGTTCTTCCATGCATGCGAGCTTTACACTGTGGTTAAAGTGAAAGCTTTACCTGCCTCATCAGAAAGGAAAAGTCATCGTCAGCACAGTCAGCGCCATCAGCGTACACAATACTAGGATACACCGAGATGTTCTAAACAGGGATGATGATAACGTTATCATCATGTTGACCACGAACTATATTCATCAAACAATGATGGTGCCAACTATCGATGATGACAATAATCATCAGTGAAGAAGATGATAACGATGACCACAAGAAATGGCTTTCACCTTCAAGTCATCTTAGGAAAATCCACGAGGAGCCCTTTTAGGTCCTTTTGTCAGATTTTCATGCTGAAGTGACGTTAAAGAACACACCAGGAAAGGTATAGGTTGATGACTGAACTGCCTGCCTGACTAACTTGTCACCAATGAAAAAACACACAATAGCATCTGCGCAATTGCTCGTTTTTGGGACGAGAACTGGTGGCGTGATCTCCTGCTACAACTTGACCACCGCAGCGGTGGTCGAGTGGCATAGCATCCGATTTCACTGCAGGCAGTACCAGGTTTTAATTCCCAGAGCCACCAAACATTCACAGATTCTTTTAATGGGGAGAAGAGTACCTCAACCTGGCACTCGCTTGTGTCCGTACTGAAAGGTGGCCTCTCTGCTTTTCTCTGTTCCTCCTCCCTCTCCATATTTAGGGTGCTGCCTTTGAAGTCGCAGAAATAACAATATTTTCTGCCCTAAACCACACTCCAGACAATGGTCATAGAAGGGAGCACACTATCACTTTTATTAGGATGGGTAAAGAGTGCCAGCGCGCCCTCGAACTTGTTCGTTTGTTTTCACTTATGCATTGCTACCTAAGCTTGGGACATGACTTGTTGATAAGTGTTGTCAGCGAGAACTGGCATGGGGCCCAATGCATCGGAGTTAGTGCATGTGCATTGCCGTATGGTAATGACCAAGATTGTAAGGCCAGGCATAATGAAAATGGCTCAAATTTAACAAAAGTAATAAGAAGTGCTGAATAAGTTATACCTTGCTGCAATTGCAAATTGAGGGTGAAGTGAGAGAGATGACACGCGGCAAGCAGCGACAGGCTAGGCAGAGAGTGACGTCAACATGTGTGCACTGCGAGGGAAGGTGCGACTTACTTGGCACCGCTCTAACACCTGCAGCCACGAAAGTGCAGTGCGAACGGAGGGACAGCTTTACACAGGCTAATCAAAGAGCTGCTTCGCATTTAAATGTGAACAGCTCCAATCTGTTGAGAAAGCTTCTGAATAATGATAAATGCTCAGTTTTCGCAACTTCATGACAAAGCTCTGTGATTGGAAAACTCTGGGTGCAAAGTGAATTTGAATGCATACCAAGCGTCAGCACAACTTGAATAAACCATTTTTTGAATACTTCCTAAATGTCTCCAGAATATTTTTCAAATACTTCAAAGCAAAATTGCAGAAGAAAAAGTTGGAGAGGATTCCTAAGCATATTCTTATGAGATAGAAACATGAAAAGTATTTCTTTTGGCTATGTTAATAAAGCACCAACGGGGTGGTGTTTCATGGTTGTCTTACAAAGAATTAGGCAATGCAAAGGCGGAACTGTGTTTATGTGCACGATTTCGTGCAATCAAGGCGTTGCTGACAACACCTTACCCGTGCAAGGCAGCGAAGTCATTGCATCAGCCTCACCTCCTCTTTCAGCTTCTGTCAAGCCCAACTGTTTGTGGTGGACAAGGGTGTGCTCCCTTCGAGTGAGGAGTTCCAAATCTGCCTGGCAGACATCAATATATAAGAATATCTCAAATTTCGAACGCTAAAACATTCGGCACCCAACTTTTTATCTTCCTGCCTCAATTTCAGATCCAAAATAGCATTTATCGAGCCCCCACATCTATCACCTCCATGTTAGAACCAGCGTTTTCTCGAATTAATGAACTTTCAACCATCGCAGAACCATAACGGCTGCTTTGCCGCAATACAAAAGTGTAAGAAGGTGAAGCTTAAAAAAAATTTGAAGTAGCAACTGTTAATGAGACGTTGACTGTATTTGTCTTTGGGAAGTTCGAATAGCTTGAATAGTAAAAGCATGGTGCGAATCGAATTGAATAGCAAACACTGTTCAAAATATACTCGAAACTTCGAATATTCGCACATCCCTACTTCATGAATAAACCAGCAGTAGCTGTATTTACTAATTATACAACAAAAAATAAATAAAGTGCACAGCTCTAACCTGTTAAATAGGTTTGCTAGAAAATGCATCTCTAGAGTGTTTGTCGATGTTTGGTTCTATATTCCACATGACGTATTCATTTGTAGCTTGTTTACAATAGATTTCTAAATCTGGACATCTCTACCACTAAGTGGGTGCAGACTGCCGCTCCCCATGAAGTTTCAAGTGTATGAAAAGCAATAAATTCTACTTACATGTAGTAACTAACTCGGAAACAAGACATGACTATTGAAAGAGGCAGTCTGTTTAGTACCCACCTCCTGAAAGAGTCCGGTAACAGCCAGCCACTTGAGACCTGGGTCAGTGACGTAGCCCACCAATTCCGTGTTGCGTATGCGCTGATGAAGCGAGAACATGAACACCGGCACTGTGGGTGCTGTGATGGACAGAGACAAAAAAGGCAGCACTGTACTCTGCGACACTAGTTAGTTATTTAGACCAGAATATTTATAACGCAATAGGTTTCACTTACGCAAGCCTGTGTACATAACATCCTTTTGAGATTCTCCGCGTTTCGCCTATCTTTTCTTCCATCCCAGGCTGCTTGGTATAACCATTAAATTGAAGTTTCAGCAAACCTTTCCCTACCATAAAAATAGCAAAAGGAGGATTTGCAAACAAGCACAAGCCTTGACTTGGTTGTCCATAATTAGATGCCAACACCGTAGTATCTGAGGTATAGCGCATCCAGGACGGGACAGAGAAGAACACACATAACACATGCACAGAGCTAACTTTCAACAATGCAGTTCATTACGAGAATCAACAATACATATACCCTAACACGGCGCTTAACAAACCGCGGGCTAAAACCAATCTTGCAAGGAGTACAGTTGGCAACCTCTCTTTAATCACACAAGCATAATTGGAAGAAACACTAACGAAATGACAGGGCTCATTATTAGGTTTGTGCAAATAGTAAATTTCAGGTTCGAAGCGAATACTGATTTTGATCGAATAATTTTGAATCGAATGGTATGTATGGCATAAAAAAAAGAGAATAATTATCATGCCCTTACTACCCTGCACAATATATTTTTTAAATTGAAATAGGGGCTCTATGCAAATGCCCTTTTCTTTTTTTCTTCGTTCAAAGGAAGTTGGAACAACCTTGAGTAGTAGTTTCAGTAGCATGCGAGTGATAACCTGTAAAATATTTAACGTTTCAAAATTGATTATACTTGGAGCATATAAGCCGTCATAACAAGCTTAATAAAATGAAGAATTGATTTGAGGGTAACATGTTCTTTTAAAGGGGCCCTGCAACACTTTTTTAAGTAGCCATGGAGCCAGTAAACATGCTTGTTGCCTCACAAATTTACTGCGGCAAAGTTTCTAGAATCAGTTTAGTACGCGTGGAGTTCTAAAAATTTGTCGCACGCTGCAATTGCATTCTCCCTTCTCGTTCCGACGAAATGCCTGGAAGCTAAGCAGGAAGGAATGGCACTGTGAAAGAAAATACGTCACACGCACCTTGTGACCTTGAGCACTTTTTTTTTTCCTTTGAACACACGGCTTTTGAGTGCGATCGCACAAGTACTCATGGACAAGTGGCAGTCCCGGTAACGACGAGCACGCCATGCTCAAATCAGCCAATGGCTGTGACTAGAGCCGTGTAGTATTTTTTCTTGGCTGTGACAGGTGATTTTTGAGCTTATAGTGTCATTTGCCGAAGGAAGAAAGCAATTTTTAGCTTTGAAAATTTATTGAGAATTACAGGCTATGTGCTGTGCAGCGCTACAATATTTGCCTCGCGTGTTCTCGGTAGCCTCGACTACCGATTGGCAGCGTTTTATGACCATGATCAGTAAGTGTTGCAGGGCCCCTTTAAATTTGAAGGCGAGTTTCACGGCATAGCGAATTTCCTCTAGATAAATGCTTTCACGGCTTAGCACCCCTACATTGCAGTGAAACCACCTTTACAGGCGCTGACATGCAGATTATTATACATTTATTTGTTCATTGCAAATACTTCGAAAATATTCGGTAATCTAAATTCGAATCGAAGCGAATTCAAATACTCAACTATTCGTTCGAATACTCCAAGCATTCGAATGTTCGCACAAGCCTACTCATTAAAGAAGCGCGATTCATCACCAAGTTTGGCGACTTCTGCACCAGCCAGCCATTTGTGTCATTATCAGTGAAACAAATAGAATATTTGAGCATCGCATGATTTGCTTTGGATACACGATTTCATGTTTGAGCACGTGGTTTGTTACGCACCGTGTTAAGGTATTGAAGTTGAAAGACTTTTAACAAAGAGGTGTTGCGGCACAGACACAAGGCAGCAACGATCTCCTTTTAGTGATTTCGTTCGAAGACGCTAGCGAAAGCGTGGCGCTAGCAGTTAAAAGAGAAGCAATGAAAATTAAACAATGTATCACGATGCACAAATTAACGACTTGTTGCACTGCTCGTTTCTTCAAATAAATTTAAGAATAAGAGATGAAGAAACACTAATGTGAAAGTTTGTTGCACTAGTTAAAGAAGCATTCCCATAACTAGCGACGTGCACAAGTCCGTCTGGCACCACTGGGCTTTTATTTACCGTATTTGTTTTTCGCTGCTCTCGACTGCTCTCGACACGTTATGGGCGACCGTACGGAAGAAAAAGCGAGGATCGCAAGCCTCACGGCCTGCCTTCTCGCTCTGGAAAGCGAGGCAGATGCTGCAAAAGCCGCCAAGGAGAGGATCAAGCACCAACTGCTGTTCAGCAATTCCTTGCTGTGCGCACTGGAGCTGTCGGAGAAGGCCTGCGATCGATCTGGGCCTTCAGACGAAACGAGAGGTGGTTTGAGGGAACTGTACCTCATGAGCAGAACTTCAAGCAATCTTTTCGAGTGTACCCGTCCACCTTTCGTTTCATTGTGGAGAGCTTGCGCAGTGAGCTCGAAAGACAGTGCACCAACATGCGTGAAACCATCACTCCTGAGAAGCGAGTCGGCATTGCCCTATACAAGCTTGACCACTTGAATGACGGGCAAACACATGACTGCCACGCTTTTCTCGCTTGTGCAAAATGGCGCGGCGAGAGACCGAGCGTCACCACGTGATATTGCCGACGCGTTGTAGCTGCTTACGAGAGTAGAAAAGGAAATAACCATTAAAAGAGTTCATTACACCTTCTGCAGGATATGAAATTTGTTTTTACAAAGAGTTTTGGTGACATAAAAATAAGCATTCGCTCTTTTTTTCCCACCACTCGAAAATTGCTGGCGCCCACTGGTTTCGAGGCTACTCATTCGGAGCCGTAAAAGAGATCGACGAACTCCGTTTACGAAAAAGACTGCTTCTGAAAAAGAGTTCGCTCTGTGCCGTGTGTTTGCTGTCAGGAACTCCTTTTCGGAAAAAGACCGCTTATTTAAAAGACTTTTAAGTGCCCGTGTGACAGGGGTATAAAAGACCGCTTACTTAAAAGACTTTTTGCGCGCCCGTGTGACACAGGTATAAACTGCATTGTTGAAAGTTGGGGCTGTGTATGTGCAATGTGTCTTCTTCTCTGTCCCATCTTGGATGCGCTATACCTCAGATAGTACGGATAACCAACAAGCCCGCCGTGCAACCTTAGCCAACACCATGCGTGCTGAAGGATGCCTCCCCAGAAATTTTCATCAACCCTCGAGGTCAGTTTACAAACTAATCTACACACCACAAAACCATCAAAACAAGCAAGACAGCACACAGGACTTATAGCTTTTCATCCACCAGTTGGTTTATGCTGTTTGCATTCAGTACAAACTACCAATTATCCCTGTAAGCCACACTACTGTTTCTAATGATTGTGAAATGGTGTTCAGCAAACTTGTTGGACTTAGGAGCAAAGTAAATGTGCTTCAACTCTGTTGAATTCTTGAGAATTTGAACGAGTGATGGATTAAAATATACCCAGCTCTTGTCGATCAGAAATGCTCCGCATAAGAATAGCACAAGTTAGTGAAGTTCACAAGCACTATGGAGCCTGCATCCTCTTGGCCATACATCATGCACCATTCGCAGTTCATTATGACCATAAAAAAATGCGCCATCTCCACTCAGGAAACGCCATCGAAACTGATGCACTCCTTCGTCAAACTCACCCTCGCTTACTTTTGAATCGCCTCTTACTGGTTCCCCCTCTCCACTACACCTTGGCACTCCCTTTATCGGTGCAGCACAGACCTGCCCCTTCTTACAGACTCCCGCTCTCGCCACATCATGAAGCTACGTAACCAGCACTATGCCATGAGCGGACGCAGAAACATTGACTGAAAAGAGCTTCACCATTCGCTAAACTTGTGCTAACCTAAAACAACTTTAGAGCAAGTCTAATAATAATATCGGAGGTTTTGCATACAAAAACCACAACATGGTTATGAGGAACGCCAGAGTATAAACTCCGGAAATTTTGACCATCTGACATCGCACAGTACAGAGTCCTCCGTAGAAATATGAGGGCTGAGGCTGGGATCGAATAAGCCGTTCCCAGCACCGTACCAAACCTGTACAGTACCCTTTGTCCTTCGGTACTTTGCTCAGTGGCAACCTGGGTCTCACCGCAGCAGCGCCACTCTGCCACCGCTGCACCATCGCGGCAGGCAAGCGTAAGCCTAGCCCCAGAGTATTGCCTCGACCATCCAGGTGCTGCACAGTACTGACCCGAAGAGCAGTCCCAGTGAAAGACAGCATCTCGAGTGACCAGGCCCAGAGTGGACGGCGTGACCCAAGCCCAGTAGACGAGATCTCGCTCCAGCCGGCTCTTGTGCAGAAGCTTCTTGGTGCGTGTGCTGTACAGGTACAGCGCCCACTGGTCTGCATGCAATCGAGTGGCCGTGCACACGTACAATTATTTCATGACCTCCAGTCATGCTGCTTTTACATTATATCTTAATGTAAATTTTCCCTCTACCATCTTTTTCTCGAGCCTGTATCCTTCCTGCAAGTGTGGGACAGTTTAAATGCTCATGGAGGAGTGCGACATCTACAATGCCTGTAAACCTTCACACTGTTTTTATTCTTTATAATTCATACCATAAACTATTATTGCTAGAACAATAGGACAGGTGGCAACATGCAAACGATGTAATTAATCAAATATTGCTCAGATATGAATACAGGTCACATTTAATAGGTACACCACCGTAAAAAAGAAAAAAGAAAAATTTAGGCTTACCTCGAGCTGTAAGGGGATAAATTTAAATAGGCTAAGCTCCTCTCGGCATTTGCTCACAGTTTTTCTTGCATAAGAATATACCATATGACAAGATTAAACCGGTTTTTATGGAAAAACAGTTCTTGCTGAATGTAGAAGGAGGCGATAAAACACCTCAGGTGCATCCAATAAAGGCCAGAGTCTGCTGCACATTCTCCATGACAAGAAAACTTGTTTTGCTCGATGTGTTTCACAAGGTACCCATGTGCAACTGTGGATGACATTATGTTTAAGAGCTAGCAAGCATGTGATGAAAGAAAATGAATTCTGAGGCTTTACACACCTTAACTATGACATCATTCATTACTAGACATGTCAAGGTGAGAGTGAATGAATATCTCGATTTTCGGAGCAGATTCCGGAGTCGAAAAAATGGTGCTTTGGAGCAGCTTCAAGTGTTTTCGGAGCAGATGGCAAGATGTTCTAAACGACTTGTGGTGTTTAAAGTGTCATTTAAGCATCTTATAAATATGAATACTTATCAGACATATTGCACATGCATAAAATAATTACTTCAAACAGTATGAAACAAACAATTAAGCAGATAGATGGTCCCTGAACACTAGGTAAGATGAGCTACCTATATTTAATATGGCAATACTTGGGCTAGAAACCATACAAAAGCGATAAAGCTGAGCACCAAATTACAAAAGCAGCCACTGAGACACCGAACTACTGCTGAAGCAGCAGTTTATAATCAGTACGGGCACTGTATGCTATTTTCATATTTTTGACCAAAGGAGCGTGCCTTGAAAATTTCAAAAGTAAGATAAGCTATAAACCTGAAATGCCAGTTCTTGTGGCATAAATGAGCCCACAGCTCATAAGATGGTAAATGCAATCAGACCTACATTAAAGTCATCACAATCACAGCCGTAGTTAGTAATCGTTATGATGTTGAAATATTCTAACACATTTTGCAAAAATAGTGTGCTTGATATATATATATATATATGTGTGTGTTAGAATTGTCAATAGGGTAGTATACAGCCAGAGTTAATTATTTGTTTGTTTTGCTTAGGCTCGCTGAACGGTCAGGCAATAAAAAAAAATAGCCAGCTCCATATTGCAGCAAGTTCTGAGTAGTTACTTACAAAAATAGACTTTGAAGCAGCCTTTCTCTTTTGGAGCAACAGTTACATCACTGCATGCACCTAAACAGAAGTGTTTTATTTTTTTTATTTAATTTCTGTGTTTCAGGTAAGCATGAGGCAACAGAATATTCAAAACTAAAGCCAGTATAACACAATTAATTTTTTAAAATAATTCTATGTCCTGTTTATCATTTAGAAAAGATAACAGACTGATATAACACAAGTGGTGCCACTGACCAGAGAATGAAAAGGAACAGTAGTACAGGAATGGCTTCATTACATTACACAGTCCCAAACTGCTGCTATGTTCGCAAAAGTACATGACCAATTTCCGAGTGTTCTCAGGATTCAGTTTCCAAGCAGTGCCATTATCAGCAATTTATACAGAGAATTGTCACCACTGACGGCTGAAGCACCAGAGGTGATGTCATCATTGATTGATATGTGGGGTTTAACGTCCCAAAACCACCTTATGATTATGAGAGACGCCGTAGAGGAGGGCTCCGGAAATTTCGACCACCTGGGGTTCTTTAACGTGCACCCAAATCTGACGAGGTGATGTCATCCTTATCTTTTTTTTTTTTTTGCAAATGCTTCCTGCCTCGTCCTTCGCAGTGCCATTTGATGTAGCATGAATTTTTCGTTGCTTCGCTTGTTTCAACGACTTCATTAGATTCATACCACTGAAACGGTGCCATGAGGTAAGACGAATGCTCATAAAAAAGGGAACACGAAACACAATTGCCGACTCTCAATTGAACTTTTACTCGCATGCGCAGAACATAAATATATACTCACGCGTGGCTTCACACAGATAACAAACCCGTACATAGACATATGACAACCAGTGTGAGCAACCAATAAATTTACACAAAAACAACAGTATCTCTACCCATTCAAGTATAAGATTTATGTATTGTACAAGGCTACAGACAACAGGCTGATGCATGATTCTTTTTCTTTTTGTATGTGCCAAGCCTTGATAATCTCTCCAGTTGTCCGGTTATGCTGCCATGACACTATGCCGGTTTCACTGAAGCGGGGTTCATCAGATGTTTCCTTAGACTGAATAGTCTTTAAGCACCACTTTAATTAATCTTGACTAACTAAATTCCCACAGTCCCATATTGCACTGATGCATCGCTTACCTGTGATGGCTAATAAAGGCTTGTCTGGGTTCAGCTTGGCACAGCGTGCCTCGACTTTGTAAGTCTGAGGCGCAGACCTCTGTGGGTTGAAAACCGTCACCACGGAGCACCGATCGGCACTGCTCGAAGCGCTGGAGCAAATAACATTGAAGTGTCACACCCCTAGTGCTGGCTGACTTGAATATACTTTGGATAAGCGAGCTTCAGGCTAGATTCGTGTCAATGTACATTTTCACACACTCTAGTTCAAGAACGTTGACTACTGTTCTTGCTGACTGAGCAGAGACAAGCACCACAGACCGATGTGAGAGGAAATAATTTTGGAGAGTCAGTCACATATGCCATTGAAGCTCAGTGCTACAGAGGCTCTGTTGCAGTTTTCAAAAATTGCAGAATAGGTAGAGAGATGCATACAGGCTATACTATTGATTTTATTTGTGACAAACAAGTGTTACTGTGTAGTGAGAGCAGGCTGCAATCATGAGCAACCTTGATGGTGTGCCTTTACTTCCTCTTTTTCTCGCTTACCTATTACTCTCGTGTTTCTGTTGAATCCTGCCTGCCCCCTCCCCCCTTCCCATTGCACAGTTTAGCGTGGCATACGAAATTTTTCTATGTGGTTAGCCTCCTTGACTCCCTGTTTCCCTCCAGTTTAAGGTCATTGCCTCTGCTTTAGCAGTAGAGCAGTGATAACAGCATTCGAGGAGCCACGTGCTCCGCAAAACCTTATTTGGTACTACACTTCAAATGAACAACGATTAAGCTCTGCAATCTGTAGATATATAGGAGACATTCGTTCATATAGGAGAAAATTAGGAGACATATGGAGACAATTAGGAGACAAGTTAGGAGAAAATTAGGAGACATATGTTCCCAACATAGTCAATGAAAATTTCAAACTTACTGGATGTAAGCTTATGAGACAGGAACTAAATGAGAAGCCACAGGGGTTGTTGTGAGACCTTGGTTTGTCACCACCCCTCCTCTACCAAGCCACAGTTTCATATTGGCCAGTTTGAATACCATTGCGCTTTATGAAACAACCGCTTGATACTGCTGTCATATCAGAAATTACGGTGGCGTAAACGCGAATTCTTTGCCTCCAGAGGGTGTGTCTACGGGGTATTCATCGATATCACACGAATCTAAGATGCCAAATGTGGTATGTCATGTGTGCGGGAAGGCGTACGAGCGACGGGACTCGGCATAGCTGTGCGACTCCCATTATGCAGTAAAATCATTTTCGCTTATTTGAGCAGGCAGTGCTTTCAGACGTGAATATGCCAAGCACCTGGCATGGAGAGAACGTCGTGCACACTGGGGGGCGTGAACAGGCAGCGCGCGCGCTTCTCGGACAGATCTTACCGCGCTCGCGAGCTGCGCCAGCGGCCCAGCCGCGCCAAAACTCACTTTCGACAGGTCATGGTGTGGCGAATGCAGAGCCACTGGCTCGGGGTGATCGTGACACGCGGCCATGTCACATGCTCCAACGGAATGCCCAGCTGAGTCAACTGAAATGCGACACCAAAGACGCAGATGTCAGACATCTCGTGCCGCGCTGTATCAGCGCGCCACTCCGGACACGCCAACCTTCCTACGGCGCCTAAGGAATTGGACCACTCCCGCCTAAAAGGGGGACTCGGGCGAATTTACCTGTACGAGTTCTGTAACGCAGAGCGAAGGGCCGATGCTTTTCGGGTCGACGGTCGACTTTTTCCTGACGACGGACATCGTCGGCCGCTGTCATCGGACGATCGCGCTTGGCAGCGAATGACAGCGTATCGCCAGTAGGACGGTACGTGAACATGGGGGCATCGGGTATCGCCTTATGTCACCGCCAACCGCGGCGTTGCCGCCAGCGGGGACACCCTACACGACGAGCACAGCAGCAGGGAAATTCAGCAGCAGGCCGCACGCATACATCCGCAAAAACTCGGTCCGGCGTTGATGGCGATGACCATGGCATCGTCATTATCCCGCAACCTGCTCATCTGTCATCGAGCGACCGGCTACGGAAACAGGCAGCGGACTGAACGGCTAGATCTCTATCTCCTGTGACAACAATGTCCGTTCAGACTTTGACACTCGGCAAGATGAAGGGTCAACGGCCGATAAGTGGGCGGCCACGAAACCAATGCTCGCACTCGCAGCACCACAGAGCGGCACTACTTTCCTGTCAAACACAGCGAAGACAAGAGCCCCTGAGTGAGTGAAAAATTTTTATTCACGCAAAAACGAAACTATCGCGCCACGTTAAGCAACAAACGTTTCCTGTTGTTCGTGAGTACTGAATAAAAATGAATAAACTAGCGTGTTCTCATACACCGCAACGAAACGTTCTTGGACGCGCACAACCACACGCTTGCGGTCTACGAGCGCGCGCAGACGCATGTCGTCAGTAATCGTCGTGAGTGATCTCGTGGTGATAGTGCAGCCCCCGGTCTTTCATGGCCTTGGCCCTCTGCATCTCTAGCTCCTGCTTGGCGTCCGCCTCGACGCGCTGCACCTCGAGAATGTCTTCGACGCTCACTTCTTCGAGGTCGGCGTCCTTCTCCTTGTCCTCGTCGATCTCGCCGAGCAGAACGACGTTGTCGCCGCGTATGACGAATACGCCGCGCGGAATGTCTCCGTACTGCCTTCCCACGTGTATCCTCTCGACGGTCTGGTGCAGCACCAAGTTTGCGAACTGGTCGATGCTCCGTAGGTAGCCGATCAGGGTGCGCCCGTCGCGCAGGAACACGAGAAGCTTCTTGTCCAGTTCTTCCAGTAGACTGGCGGTGCCGGGCAAGTAGAAGAGCGTCATTGTCTCGCGATGCAGTTGCCGAAAGTCCGCCCGCGCAATCACTCGCGAAGCGATAAATTCCGTGAAGTAATACTAAACCATGACAGAATATTCCTTCGTTGACCGGTGGTGGTCCGTGCGGAGAAACGTGCGGTCACGTGTTTTGCTTACGGCGCCCTAAAACGCGCGATCAACATACAGCAACCTTCAACTTTAAAATTTAGAATTAAGAATTTAAAGTAAATAGTTTTTAGTTGTTCTTAACTTACGTCACTAAGTACTTGTTTTATGTAAAAATACTTGTTTTTCAGAAAAACATTTCTTTTGTTTTAGCACTTATGACAACCTGAGAAAGACCGCGAAGTTTGAAATAGTCGTCATTACACGTCACGTGGACAAGCTCCAAGTTTTCAGTGAAATTCAAGCATGTTCTTTGCTTGAATAATATTCTATTTATGACATTGTATTAAAAGAAACATTCGAATAGAAATAACATCTTCTAAACAGAGATATTCAAAGCAAACTCTAGGTTATAAACTATATAAATATGCAAAGCTTAACTAATATAACCGGACTTCTTCATAGGGCTCTGCAATAACGCTAGTAAGTTACTTGCATGACGATTTCGGATCGTTTCAAAACTATTCAGTGTTCTGTGGTTTATGGGCCTTAAAATGGTCACGGGACGGCTCTAAGTAGAGTATCAAGTACTCTAAATCGTAACCCACATTTTCTAAACCCCCCCACCTCCACCCTTCTTGCTATGGTCGTTTCCTGGTTGAAAACGGGACGGCTTTACGCTCTCCTATAGCAGAGTACCAAGACTCAAAATAGATAACCACTCTATCTAAATACACAGCAGACTTTTTTGCTATCTTTGCTGCATCTGTCTTTTTTTTTTTCTTCATAGTTAAGTACGAAATACTCGAAGTCGTTCAACACTTTTTCAAAGTAAGCGCCTTGCTCCGAGCGATAGCCCATTCATCCGTAGGAGGGTGGGGGCGTCACCGGCTCTGAGCTGTGCGACAATTTCTGGGTACGTCCACTTTGTAGGCGGTGACTGAAGTTACCGCGCCGAAGGGCAGCCCCTTCGTTAGTGCCGGTTCACGCTAGCGGCAAGCCTGCCGTAGACCGGCGCCGCCCGCAGGAGAACTGTTCGATTTGCACGGCAAGCTACTCCGACAAACATGGCAGACCTTCCAAATGCAGTTGTCGACCGCCTCGAATCTATCAAGCAACCTCCGTGCGCTCTGTAGCTCGTAAACTACGAACTAATGCTTCCATTTGCATTAGACTCATGTCCTTTAACATTTACAACACAGTACTCGAATCGATTCGGCACCATTTTTGAGAACCATACTCAAATAATTGATGTTCTAAAGCACGCCTCCCCGAAACTCGGAGGGCATACATTACACGTTTGTTGTTGCTATAACGTTGCATAACTGGCGCCACTTGTCCAAACGCCTGCTTTGGTGACGTCATTTTCAATTGTTGTGCGTTTTTTTTTTTTTAAATACCGAACAGGCGAAAATGCTCTATTCAAAACCGCGGAGCAAGGCAGCTCGAAGTGTCCCACGGCAGACGCCACGGAGGAAGAAAAGATTCTTTTCGCCTTTCCACCTTTCCTTCCTCCGTGGCAGACGCAGACAATGCGGAGAGGCGAAAGCAGACGACGCGGCTCAGCCATGTCGCTCGAAACTCGCTCGCTGGATTCCGTGCCGACCGGTTGTGCTCTCGCGATCTCCGACGTCAGCGTAGCTCTGGCCGACTGGGCTGGCCCTACGTCATCTCCTGACGCCGACCTCCGACGACAGCGTAGCTCTGACCTACTGGACTTGCCCTATGCCATCTCCTGACGCCGACAAGAGCTCTCGCAAGTGGTGCCCCGTCCTCGGACACCTGTGACCGTGTTTCCATCTTTCCTATCTCTCCTATCCCCTCCATATGTCCTCGCTCGCTGGCTCAGCGCATCTCTCTCTCTCTACACCTTTACTTCTACAGTGAGGCATGCTTGCCTCCAGCGTGAACCGGCCCAACAAATCTTCCTTCTCACCAGACCCTGGGAGGGAGGAAGTGCCGGGATGGACCTACGGATGATTATGGGTTGATGAGTTACGGGAGACTCTGGGACAAACTGCCTCCGGGCAGCGCGTCAATTCCTATCTGACAACTGCACCTAAATTTGTCGTACACAATGGGTCGGCTCAACCACGTACAGCCCGCCCGAGAGTAATTATTGTCGATGCAGCCAGGGACGGCTTTCAGGTCTCCCATAGTAGAGTACCAAGTACTCTAAATCGTTAACCACTTTTATTTAAACACACCTTGAAGCATGCTGACCGGGACAGCTAGTGGCTCTCCTATAGTAGAGTGCCTGTATTGTGCTCTAGTGTTCACAATTTATTCTAAACACACACAACAGGAAAATGACCTGTTGTAATATTACTGATGTGAACTGTCTGTAATAAAAGAAGTTCAGCTTTTCTAAACACCTCTATGTTATGTAAAACAAAGTAATGCTGCTTTCTTGGCATTGCACATATAGCTTTGCCAAAGTGTGTGTGCCCCATGGATAAACACAATTAATGTGTAACATGCATTTATTTTTTAACTTACTTTAAATAAGCTGTTCTATAAAGTATTGAATGCAGAGTTAATGTTGACCATTTACGTTAGACAAAAAACTGAGACAGGGTTACTAAAAAGGGAGGGAATGTAAGGTGTACGTAAGTATATTTCACAGTCGTAATTAGGAATAAAATATGGCATTTCTGATTATAGTGTGAACTCCAAAACTAGGCTTGGAATGAAAAATGAGCCAAATCCCACATCTGTCTGATTCAAACTAAGCCATGGAGATTCATTGAATCATCACTGTGTTAAGAATTGTGCCCAAAACGACCAACACGGCCCCCTCCAATCTGTTTCATTTGTGTCCTACCGTGCTTTCGTTCCGCACCACTAGATGATTGGTCATTATGGCGGCAGTGTTTCATTGCAGAAAGGCATCTCAGGTTGAATGGGCAGCCTAAGCCGGTGGGGTACTCGACTAAGGCTCTCCTATCATAATACTCTCTGTATCAATAAAGATTTTCTGTCCTGTTTTGTTCTGCAATTAGTTTTCTAGGACAATTATTTTCCTTGTTTTTCTTTGTAGTTATAGGTGTTGTAGTGCAAAGCTTGAATGTGAAGAGTACGGAGCCGGGTTTCCTACTTCTTTCTGCATATCAGTGTTTTTTTTAGTTTTGCCAAATGCAGCTCGAAGACAGTATATTTTCAATAAAAATTAATTGGATGGAGCATATTTGGCACCGATCTATTGCTCGAAGAACAAGAAGTGAACCAAAGTGGTGCGGCATACATTAAGCAAAGAAGTGCTGAAGCAGCTTTTGAAGGCCTTCAGTAGATGCCAATAACAATAAAATTGTGCGCCATTTGCCTGGAAGGACCACTCACTCTACAAGTCATTGCCATTACAGCCATGCAGGAAAGGACAGCATCAACAAAGGCTCGTAGATACGTAGTGTTAACTTTGCTGCAAATATTCCCATATCATTTGTTTGATGTGATTTCGACCTCATTCACGAACTACTTCAAGCCCAAAAGGAATGTTTCTACAGTCAACTCTCGTTAATTAAAACTCGAAGGCACCTCTAAATTTTGTTTGAATTATCAGAAGTTTTCAGACAGATGATTCTGGGTGAGGTTACACCACAAATTATGATTAGACATTGATTTTATCACAGTTAAAATTTTTTCAAGAATTTTTAAACTCTAACTGCACACAATGAACAGAAAGCAGAGATGCAAGGTCTACAAGTTTATTGGTTGTTTAGTGCTGATCAGACCTTCTAAAGAAACCGTGAATTAATCGCCAACTGCTTCATTGCTATAGGTACTATGTGCCTTCAGCACAAAGCTCTAGCTCTATACCAGTTGAGAAGCATCACGGTTTACCATGCGCGTGCTTTGTTTCATACATTTGTTTACTAGCAAAGCCTTTTTTCTTGAAGGCCTGAGACATTTACTTTTCATTTTTAGACTGTTAGGATTATATAAGCACATAAAGTTTTAAATAGTAGAGGGAAAGCAGCAGATATTTTTTGGTATGGAACTGCAAAAAGTATGGATTAACTGAACGATTGAGTATAAATTAAGAGGCCTTTAAATACATTGAAAGAATAGAGGGCGAACCAAAGAATTGAATTTTCTTTGAATTAACCGAAGGTATAAATTATCAATGTTTAAAGTTTTGAGATTCTACTCTATCTATAAGAGCCAAATCAAAAATTTACTCCTGAATATTGATTCAAAGTATTGCCGTGGTGTAAGCTCATCGCCTAAAAATTGTTGTAGCAGGCCTCGTATAGTCAGTAGCAAGAAACTGTGTTTCTTGGTTTCAGCTGAAGTGGGCATCGCTCTTAAAAAAAATCATTAAAACCTGAGGAAGTCACGCAGTGGTTTCCATTTGTAGAGTTTCGGCTCCTATATTTACCAAACCGTCGATGACGTTAATGTTTAAAATAAACATGTAGGGTTTTCCCAGCACAGGCAGAGTCTTCTTGGGGAGATTCATAAACTTGGTGTGCAACGTGTACGCTACTTTTTGATGTGCTTTACAGACTTACTGCTTGTTATAGCGATCAAGACACTGTCGTCTACAGAGAGTACCGTCAGGTTGTTTTCCTCTTCAGATGTACCGACCGAGTTGCCGGGGAAGTGCAGGTGGGAGGAGAAATCGTGTGCTCTGTGGGACACTGGCACCCCCTGTCGTACAGTGCTGGAGCAAAAAGCTTGTGTCTGAAACATTTTTAGCAATTTTAAATTTATTATTGCAATTAATTATTTGTTATTACTGTTAATTACAATGTTTTACATCTCATTCATTTATTTAAGCCTGGTTTTGAGCATTGCTTGCTACGTTGTAGGCCTATATAGAGCATTTCAATGAGCATGACCTCGGCACACGAAATCCATCAGTGGACAAGGAGCCGGGGCAACACCACCTAGATTTTCTAGGTGGTGTTGGCCGGGGCCCCAAGGTATTGCGCACTTATAAAAGCACCACAAGCGTCAACTTCCCTTCCCTCCTGACAATTGCAAGAGCTCCAATCAACACTTCTCACTTATTTTCATGTCACATGTTTCAGATAGCTAACCCTTTCCCTTTCTTTAAAAGGGACACTAAAGGGCAAAACAATTTTTCGCGTATTAGTAAAGTAAAATTTCAAGATTCCGAAAACACCGCTCTTACCACAAGACAATGTTTTGTAAAGTAGAAAACATGCGAAAAGAAAATGCAGGTGGAGGCGCCACCCTGAAATTCCCGCAGCAAACACCGTGACGCCGTAGATTTCGAAAGCATCAACTGTGTCCTACATAGCTTCTAATCGATGAAAATGGAGTACACTGTCATCTGTGGGTGCCGTAGACATAGCACATGATGTTTCAGAAAATTTCATCGATCCAATGTTGCGAAAATTCGAAAAATATTTTGAAATTTTCAACATCATGTGTGGAAATTTCGGCACGAAATTTAAAAATAAAACATCAACCTTGATTTTCTCGACTAATAGCAAATTTATTATAGCAATACTTATGGCATTACAGTTGACAGAGTGCAGTTTGTCAATCTAAACCAAGTCGCTCCTTAGTGTACCTTTAAAGACATAGGTATGAGTAGCCAGGTTTCAGTTGAAAATGCATCCTGGTAAAGTTCTTCTGGGATTTTGACATCACAACTCAATCAAACACAATGTTTTAGGTTGCACCGATGTATATTCAACTCTCAATATGGGTAATACTTAAATTAGCAAAAAAAATGTACTTGCGGTTCAGGCGGCAACCAGCAAGCCCAACTGCCTTTCACAAGGGCACCACGGTTCTGCAGGCAAACTCAATATTTCTATGGTTGTAAGCAACACAGGGAAGTGCTGTGTAATTGCTTTAGGTCAAATTAATGTTTCATTGAGTATATACCACACTGTTTAACTCATATACCGGCGGAGGTGGCGTGCCTGTATAAATTCTAATGCGACCTACCTGGAAGCTACTCTGACGCGTTGTTCGACTATACATCAGGATCAACTGCCTTTGTAACAGTGCCTTAATTCAGTATGCAAAGCGCACATGCTTTGGACTATTGGCACTCCTACCAACTGAATTATTAGATGCTCTTCTTCCATGCAATTATGAGTAATATGCATTTTTATCAGTTATTACCCGTTTACATATAATTTTACATGATGGCGCAAGGGGAGTTAGCTACGTGCTTTGTGACGCACATCCCGTATAATTCTTTCAATATGAGCTCACTGAGTTAAATTAACGTACCAACACGCTTGGCATCCAAACAATGACCGCAGTTTGGCCTTAAATTACTGCAATGGCGTGCAGAGTGAAACATTGAGCCATTTACCAAAGCAAGTTGAGGCACACATGGGCACAGTGATTCAGAAAAATAACTTTTATTGAAAAATACTACATTCCACCATTCAGTATATGAGCTTGTTCATAAAAAAATTGGCTCTTGCATCAAGAGACACCGGCACCAAGTTGTACACTTGTCCAAAAGCACGGGTCACCGAGGGAAATAACGCAGGAAAAAAAAAAAAAAAAACGACCGTTGGGAAAGTTCGTACATTCGATTGTGGATGGTATTTTGCACAAAAAAGTAATAAAAACCGACAAAAATGAAGAGAGCACAGACTGCAACTGTCTGTACTCTCTTCCTTCTTGTCTGTTTTCTTGTGCAAAATTCCATCTACAAAAAAAAAAAAAGATCCATGTGAAACAATTTGTATAGTATGGAATGAAGGACATATAAAAGAAAACAGTGCATTTTCGTGAATCACACTTAACAAATCTCTACTAAAGTCTGCTTTGACCACATTTTTCACTAACTGGACTTCAGAAATCCATTGGTCCCACATGAGTGAACTTACATACAAGCATTAATAAATGTTTGCACAAAGTTGGTACCGGCTCATGCACAGCCTTAACTTTTACCTTGAGCACACATTAAACCAATCTGCACATATATATTTATTCTCATGAATAACCTGCATGAAATATACGGATAGTTCGGAGATAGAGCTGGCATACAGGTCATACAAAAAGTTAGGTTAACAAGTTGGCTTCACGGCAGTAATTCAAAGAGGGGTATATGTGGGATCCCACAGTTCACTGTTGGAGGGTGTGGATCATGTGCAGAGGCAGGCTATGCGCGAGAAAGTACGGCGTTATTCGAGGAGGCACCGGACATAGTTTGTATGGTACTTTGAGACAGCGTAGGTTACAACATGATGGCCGCACGAAATATTAGGATGATTGACGAATGTGCAGAATAAGATGGCACACCCTGCCTACAGTTCAAATAGTATGATGCTGTGGTCTACTATGACGGGACAGCACACCCAGGGAGGTCCAGCCTCTTCTTGAGTTGATAAATAATAACAAAAAGAGATTTGTGCAGACCCTGCCCCTATGTCACGTACCTTCCACCTTAAACTTGTGTACATGTACAAATGCATATTTGCAATCAACAAAAACATTAAAATAGCACCACAATGAATGGTCACTCCACGAACATAGACTACATTGAAAGAGAGAAGACGACCATTCAATACACGAGGGTGTGACTCGATCAGATGTAACTGCCAGGTGAAGCCAACATTAAAACTCCCAGCACCAATGCAACAAGATAATCTACGAGAACCAAGACAGTGTTTCTACAATCTTCAGAAAATCAAGCCAGACCTCAATACAACATTGAGGTTAAGAACTTCTAGACAAAAAGAAGCAAATAAAAAGATTTCGCAGGTTATACTTTCATTCAGTCAACATTCTGCAGCTGCATTCAAACCAAAAATGTTAGATCAGAGTCGATGCTGGCTACAGTAAAACAAGCAGTTGTGCGCTCATATCTTGCGTCAATTGTGACAGCGAAAAGTTAGCTCACAGCTTGTGTGCATACCCTTGCGCTCACATCGTGCGTCAACTGTCAGCTAGAACAGTCTAAAATAACACATTCCAAATGTGCTTGTATGTTTAGTTACTTGCTCTGTATTGACGGGCATTCACCCGGCCAACTCAATGTGCCAATTCCATACGATTCGGAGAACGCATTGGAGTGACAGTATGCGAAACATGTTGGTAATTTAACACTCTTGTGTGCATACCCTTGCGCTCACATCGTGCGTCAACTGTCAGCTAGAACAGTCTAAAATAACACATTCCAAATGTGCTTGTATGTTTAGTTACTTGCTCTGTATTGACGGGCATTCACCCGGCCAACTCAATGTGCCAATTCCATACGATTCGGAGAACGCATTGGAGTGACAGTATGCGAAACGTGTTGGTAATTTAACACCTGTGTCACGCAAGTGCACTTGATCATGACCACAGCAGACCCAAATAAGATTTCTGGATTGAGATCAACGATCTTTGCCACTACACTGCCGAAAGTAATCCTCACTGAATTTGATGCAGGCACCACCTAAATCCCCAATCACAATGTGCGCATCACAATCCCCTTGAGCTCAGCAAGGCCTTATCACAAATTAAAGTGGCACCTGATTCGAATTGAGCCTAATCGAGGTTGGGCCTGCGCATGATGAAAAGTGTTAGTTGAACATTGGTATAAGTTTATAAAAGTTGTTTAGGTGCATAGCAAACAACTCGTGGGTCATCGAAACTTGTGGATCTGTCACTGTCCTGTCCAAAGTGCAATGCTTGTTGCTGCAGTTTTGCTATGCGTGATTGAGCCTTATCGATATCAGTGGGTGGGTGCACTGATACTTAGGAGGGACGTGCAAACGGAATGGTAAATTTGGTCAGAATGTTCAGTTTTTCTATAAATGGGATGACAATAAGAGTCCATTAAGTGTTGTAACTCAAGTTAGATAGCTCAAGACCGATTTCAGTTATGATATAAGCACAACCAATGACACCTTCATGATCACTTTATTTTAACTACTATAAATAACCATAGTAGTTTTCATCGCCACATCTCCCCTTAATGAAGGTACTTCTGTGCCGGACGTGACTTCGTTATTGCAAAGCAATATTGTGGTCCGTGCCAGTCTTAGGCATGGCTTCTGCAGTGTAGCTATGAATTAAACACACGTGTACTAACAATGACAAAATTTGACCATTCACCATACCAGATATACACAATCATGAAAAACACAGCAATGTCAGCGCACACTTCCCACCAAAGCTGTACTTAAAGCATGATGACCAATGTTAAAGAATGATAGACATGAGCAACCAGGATGTTCTTGGCATGTAACACAAACACCTAAACTACTAAATGCCTCGAGAAAATACAACTTGAGCAGCGGGTGCTCTCATTGAGGGCATTCAACGGGGGTAGCTAGGGGTATTTTCTGGAAATACAGAGAAAAATAAGAGCGAGCAAGTTGCTGGCAGACAAGAGTTGAATGTCTCACAATTGAGCAACATGACAGCTTTCAGGTCATCCAGCCATTGACAAGCATCATCAACAAGTACAACAACGTTCTGACTGAGAAAAGAGCACTGGTTATGTGCAGCAAGATTTGTAGAAGATTTCTTGACGAACTGTTGGCCTCACTTTTTCGCAGCCAGAGTGGCTGAGATCACGGTCATGTGCGCTTTTCAGCATGTATTTGAGGTGACGTGGCACTGATGGAAGTTCTCGCCTTACCGTATATTGCCAATCATAAGTCGACCTTTTTTTCAGTAAGGGGGTCGACCTATAATCAGAGTCGACCTATACGCGAAATTGTAAAGTCAACTAGGAATCATAAAGTCAACTTTTCTGAGAAGTCTGATGAATGTTCGCCGTCCTCGGATTCACTGCTGTTTGACACATCGATAGCATCAGCTGCAGAGGCAACGGAGTTGCGACAACTGCTATCTCCCAACTCGTGCACGCCACTTCCGGAGCCAGACATTTTTACGATCTGCCATGACGATCGCGAAACTACGGTAGAGCTATCTATGGTGGGAGGTGTCAACAACGACGTGTCGGAAATACAGCATTTTTTCATGATTTGTCGCCGACTGCATCACGGTTTCAATGATGGTGCCACCGCATCAACGCGTCTGTCGCGAGAGATCGGCAACAATGCTGGCACTAGCCGTTTATGGTTATGACAGCTGCAGAGGCAACGGAGTTGCGACAACTGCTATCTCCCAACTCGTGCACGCCACTTTCGGAGCCAGACAATTTTACGATCTGCCATGACGATCGCAAAACTACGGTAGAGCTATCTATGGTGGGAGGTGTCAACAACGACGTGTCGTAAATACAGCATTTTTTCATGATTCGTCGCCGACTGCATCACGGTTTCAATGATGGTGCCACCGCATCAGCGCGTCTGTCGCGAGAGATCGGCAACAACGCTGGCACTAGCCGTTTATGGTTATGACAGTGCATTTGGCTCGCGAAGAAACGCGACGTGCCTTTATCACTTGCTAACAATGTGACATGCGTTTCTCTGTCGTGAGAACCTCGACATGCATCTCTTGCTTGCAAAAAACATGAGGTCTATCGTTCGCGAAAGACATCACATGCATATCTCACTTTAGTGGACAGTGTGCCCTAACAGCACTTGCTGACAAGTCAATTAAAAAATTCAAATTTCCCGCTAAGCACCATGGGTGTCTCAGAGAAAAGCTGGCAGCACCGTGTGGGCTGGCAACACTTTGCAGGGAACTAAACCGCATGACCAGTCGCCTGTGCCCCACGCATGCGTCCAAAAGCGTCTTCACGTCTTTTTGCCCATAGAGTTTCCTCAAATTAAACTTTTTTTGCACTCATGCCTGTTCGCCATTTCTGCATTTCGCCTCGCTAGTGAACGATGGTGTACACAATTTGCGAAGCTTCTCAACAGATGCCAAGATGCCACTGCTACACTGGCAACAGTACAGCGTTGCTTTCAAGCAGCAAGTGATTTTCTATGCAGTGTCGGCAAGCAATGTTGAAGCAGGGCAGAGGTTCGATGAGTCGGAAAAGTACATGAGGGAATGGACAAAGCAAAGGACCAAGATATCCGCGTACGCTGCGACACCCTGTTCTTTACGTGGACCGAAGTCTGGACGATACCCCACTGCTGATGAGGCGGTTCGAGACTGGGTTCACGACCAGAGAAGCAAAAGCCCGAGTGTTTTTCTACGATGTTATTGAAGCAAAAGCACGTACTGTTGTGAATAATATGCGCATCCCTCTAGCCAAGTTTAAACCGAGCTCTTTGAGTGAAGTGGCGCAATGGGTTAATGATGCCTGGTACAGACTTCCAGCCGACATACTCCGGCCAGCGTTTTTCATGTGCGGCATCTCTGTATCAGCAGCACCCCTGCTGACAGCAAACAGCAGCAATGGCTCACAAAATGGCAATGACTGTGACTGCTGCATCCTTCTTTCAAGCAACGACAAGTCGTAAGCGATGTTTTTGAAAGACTTACTGGTGCATTGTGGCCGCAGCATGAGGCTGTGTTCGAAGTCAACATTTTTTTTTTTTTTTTGCCTAGAAAGGGTTGCACGTTGGGGGATCGACTTATAATCGGCAATATACTGTAACAGACATTTAACCAAGGCTGTTGGCTGACATCCTACTAAGTAATAGGGCAGTTAGAACACGTGGCTCGCTGCTATGAGCAGTCTGGTGCAAGAAAAATAGCCTAGCATCATCTCCTTCAGACAACTTGTACTAACGAAAGAGCTGAGACCAGCGCTACAAATCAGGCACTGTCAAGGTATGATAATGAACTATTATCATGCAAGCTTGCATTGTTTAGTATGATTAGTAGCTAGTTATTGATGTGAAACACCACATGAATGCAGCACCACAGGCATGATACTTTGACTCTAGTATATAAAACGATTGCACAGCTACAGGTTTGCAGACATGGCTGGCATGAAGCAGCGTGCAAGTGTTAACCCAGGATGTCTTGATGCTGTTCATGAACAACGTGTTGAACTTGTTCTTGGATTGAAACTTTATGAGGCATGCGGCATCTCTAGGGAGGGATGGAGGGAAGTTTTGTACTACCTGAATGAATCACCACGACCAAGTATCATGGCTAGGGTAGCTTCTACGAAGTTTTGCTAAAGAAAGTAACCACAAATGTACTTTTCTGACGTGGTTTTGCCCTGGCATATTCCAGAAGCATAGAATGGGTGCTGTGTGCATGCTGAAACAATCTGCTTTGACGTGAACAAGAATGGAACGAGCTCGTAAATACACTACCCTACAAAACAGTGGTTGCCCGCCACTCTTACCACATTAACACAGCCCCGAAGCCGCTTCCAGGAACTTTTGGGAATGACAAGTTAGCACTGATACAAGCATGGCGGGGACTGCTAGAGTGTGAAGTGGCGTGGTCAGCTCCTTAACAGCGACGAGACATCATCCTGGAAACTGGAGCGACTTGTAGTAGGAGACGGACCGCTGGACGGCCTCGTCGGGCGTCACGTTGGGGTAGTAGTTGAGCCGCAGAGTGGCCTTGGTGCGGTTGAAGAAAAGTGAGGTGCATATGTAGGTGACGGCCGAGGGTGGAGGAATGTAGGACTTCGGCCGATACAGGGGCCGCACCAGGCGCAGCACCAGTGCAAGCAGCATGAGCACCAGGATGGCCAGCAGGTAGGGTACCGTGTAGTCTGACAGGCGGCAGCCCTGGCACTCGACGAATGGCCGCAGGAACTCGTACATGTCCTCGAGGGGCGTGTCATCCGTCACGTAGAACACCTCGCCTGCCACTGACTCGTCCACGGCCAGCTTCTCCATGGCTCGCAGATGTGCCAGGGCAGCATTTCCCACATAGGTCACCTGTCATTGCAGTGACGAAAAAATTATCTGGCATGTTGTTTAAAGGAGCAGTCCACAAAAGGACAAATACGACGAGTACATAAAATTACGCATGTGCAACATCTGTGTTTGCATATTTAGTGTGTATGGTTTGTGTCCTTTTGTACGCTGCTTCATGAAATGTCATGATTACAAACTAGTTCATCAGTACAGATCAAAGTTGTTTAATGTTCTGTTAACCTTGACGGGGTTTAAAGGGACACTAAAGGCAACTATTAAGTCGACGTTGATTGTTGAAACAGCAGTCTAAAAACCTCGTAGTGTTACTTTTGTTTTAAGGAAGGGCCTATTTTGAAATAAAATCAAGTTTTAGTGGCCCGCATCGGGTTAGCCCACTTCAAGTTACCTGCCTCAAGAAGCAGACCGACCGGGCCGATTCACGTCACTGTTGCCATGCAAACGTTGCTCGGCTTTACTGTGCTAGTAGCAGCAGAACAAAAGCAGCGGGAGCCACAGCAGCAACAACGGCTATTGATCAATTTCCCGCCATTGGCTTCGAAATTGCAGACATTTTTGTTTCAACTGCCCCCCGCCCCGCTAGATGGCACCACATGTCCCGTGTAACCACGCAAAAATTGAATTTTTGAATTGTTCGCGCCATTTCCCATAGTAACATCCGGCGGTTTTTTTTTTATGAATCAAACAGAAACAAACAAGCAGCATTTTATTGCATCTCAATGTACGGAAGGTTAGTGCTGTTAGATAGATTACTAGTGATTAATTGTAGGCGGTCCTTCTGATGTCATCAAGATCGTTTTGAAGATATCCTACTGCGGCCCTTGTGTTCTTGTGCATTTATTTTAATTTCTTGGTAAGTAGGGCACTGTTGTTGATAATATTGTCATTTTAGATGCCATATATTGAGCTTTCACTCTGACCAAAATTGTTATTTGACTTTAGTGTCCCTTTAATGTACCAAACATACTTGGGCTATGAGAGACGCTGTAGTGAATGACTTTCGGTAACTTCCGACTACTCGCAGTTTTTGAATGTGCACTGAGACAAAGCACAGTACTGTCAGTGCGCAAGGACTCTCGCCTACTGCGACTAAGGTGGTGCATTCAAGAACTCCAGGTGGTCAAAATTAGTCTGGAGTTCACAACGACATGCCTGAACAGTAATATCACAGTTTTGGCAAATAAAGCACTACACTCAATGTTAATCTAATTCTCCCTTGATATTATATCATTGTGTACAGCAAGAAACGTCGCTTCGCCACTCAGTCTTCTCTCGCACGTCATGCAAACCATCCTCCAAAAGTAACACTATGACAACAAGGCATAACTATGCCCGCATACCTGGAAGCGCTCGTCGACGCTGCGGATCTTGGTCAGCGTGTTCTTGGAGGACTTGGCAACGCGCAAAAACTGCACCACAAAATGCTGGTCCTCCTCCCCGTACATTGCAGTTGGCCGGAGTACCAGCGTGCTGAACTTTGTGTGACCTGTGCATCACAGAGTGAAGGCGAGACGTGTCATCATACCGCTGCTGCTCAGAACAAATGCACCTCATCAACCGCAACAACAATGCAGATCTTTGTGGACTGGTTAGTCTTACGTGGTTGCTGGCAAGATAATCACTGGTTGTTACCGTATTTACTCGTGTAATCCTCGCACTCGCACAATTCTCGCACCCCTCACATCACCCAACAAAAATACGATTTCTTTTTTTTCCTCGAGTAATTATCGCACCCCCGAAAACTGCCGCAATAATGTCGTCTGCTCTTTCCAGCCACTGATGATGATAGCGCACGTCATCTGGCGACATCTCTTAAATATCAAGCGTACTATTGCACAGAGATTCAATCCAACTCAAGCCAAGCCGAAGTGGCCAGTACGCGTTGCGGCGTGTTTTGTATGTTGCGTCGGTAACCTTGTCAAGTTATGAGGCGATACTGAAGCAGTACGGCTGCTTTCAAGTTGCAAGTGATAGATAATGCACTAAAGAACGGCAACACGGCCGCCGGTAGGCCCTAGGGATTGATGGTAAACTTTATTTCTTAAGAAGGAAACTGCAGACAATTCTGTTAAATAGCCATCAGCCCAATACTGACGTCCCACGCTTACCTCTTGAGGGCTCCTGTTGAGCGACGAACGCTACCGCTACGCCCGCAACATCCGCAAGCTTTGCGTATGGTATTCTAATTCACGACTATTTGCTTCCACTTTTTATGTCTCAATTAAATCTTGTCTTATGTTGAACCTCTGCTTTTATTGTTGAGGTAAGTTTTAAGTAGTACTTCATAAAGATTGCTGTTAGTTGTTGGTGTGAGAGTTCCTATTTGCGGCCACTTCATTTTCTTTTTCCCTCTGTACGTTTTCGTAGAAAGTTTTCCTCGCGTAATTCTCGCACCCCCCAACTTTCGATCGGTTTTCCGGCAAAAAAATTGGGAGGATTATGCGAGTAAATACGGTATACTCGCCAACCCAGCACAGCACAACTGGTAGACCATTACACACATTATGCAAAGGTTGCAAGTTCCGACCTGCCGAAAGTTTGTTTTTTGTTTTTACTCTTTCATTGTGCCTTAATTAAAAAATTACTACAGCTAACATAACCCATCCCACAATTATACTAGCCTGACATCACCTAGCTCATAATTACTGAGTTAATGTAACCTGACCAGCTAAATACCGAAACTAACAGCACCTGTGGTTCACTACCTGTCGTCTTCTTACTACCCCCAAGAACGAACACTGGCGTTGCTGCGGTCGCGGCAATGTGATGTCACGGCAAGGACTCGCCTGCTCCACCGCCGCTTGTCGCCCTTATCTGCGCCCGCAGTGTACCCGCTCTTCAGCGATGCAGTGGTGATTACTTCTCGATTTCGTGATGCAAATCGCTGAAGGTAGAATGTTTCACAACTAGGGAAAGTTATCCAAGCTGTAAATGGTTTTTATAATTTAGCTTAGGATAGGCAGACAACCATTTGAACGTAAGAGATGCTGTGAAAATGGTGGTGTAGGACAGGAAGACGCACATTGTTTTCATTGCGTACGCCAATAAATGGGTGTTCATAAAATATGCTAAGTGGTGCTACTATGATTAAAACTAGGCATAGACTCTGTGGTTAAAACATATGCATGCCAAAGTATCCCAAGTGAAATTTGGATGCTTTCAGTTAACTAAATACATTGCGGTTTATAATGCTAGTTACATCTCTGTCTGAAAATAGAGTTAAACCAGGATATAAGGAAATTGAGAAATTTTTGAAAAATTTGTTTTAGAGAGGATCTCGTTATATGCAGGTCCGGTACGAAAATTTGAAAAATAAATGCACAAACTATACAAAAAGGAAACTGAAGGTATGGCTACCCAATACACTTATTTAGCAATAAAAATCTTTTGTATTATTGCGATACCAATTATATTGGTATCGCAATAGTGGGCACGTCGGCTGGCCGCCTGTAACAGCCATGACCAACCCTTTGGTTTTCCTTATGCAGTTGCTCCTGGCACGGGCGATATTCACGGCTGATGCATCAAACAAGCTAGTGGATTCCGTCGGCGCTGCGCTGATCTATCTCGGCGACTGCACAGAAATGGCATCGCTTGTTCTCAACTCTTGGACGCTACCACCATCATCGACTGACGCCTATATAAGCTGTCCAACATCACGGCTTTCCTTCAGTGGGCACGTCGGCTGGCCGCCTGTATCAGCCATGACCAACCCTTTGGTTTTCTTTATGCAGGTTAGTAGCAAGTATTCCTGTGTCTAAACTAGTGATCCTTGCTTTATCTAGCTGACGTGCCCCACCAGCTTATGCATGTGTTACCTGTACGTGCGGAACATAGTACTGTCTCTATTGAAACTTTGTGGCGATATCGAATCGAACCCAGGTCCGACTACCGAACAAATGTTGAAAGAACTTCTTGAAGGCCAAAAGACTATGCATAAACGACTTGATACTATAGAGTCGGAACTTAAAAAAGTAGAAACATCAGTGTCAACCCTCACGGAACTGAGTACCAACGTCGCCAATCTCGAAAAAACAGTGCAAGGACTAGAAATAAGGCTGGCGAATTTAGAAGACAGAAGCAGAAGAAACAATCTTCTGGTTTTTGGCATTCCTGAAAAACTGGGAGAAACACCAGAATCGCTGGAATCAGCAATAGTTGAAGACTTGTTCAAAACTAAGCTTGGTGTAGAGGTAAAATCTGTCGAAAGACTACACAGAATGGGGCGTAAGCAACCCGACAAACCTAGACCTGTGATCTCAAAGTTCATAGATGAAAGGGAAAAAAAGACACGTGCTGAAGAACTGTTCTAAATTGAAAGGAATGGGCATTTCTGTGTCTGAGGACTTCTCGGCAGCCACGAGGCAAATCCGAAAGAACCTATGAGATAGTGCCTCTGATAGCAGGAAAGCGGGAGTAAAGGTGAAATTGTCATATGATAAAATTCGAATTGATAACGAAACCTATGAATGGGACAGTATTCACATCAAGAGGGTTCCTATAAGTCGACGCAGTAGCAGGCTGCGAGATAAGAAGTGACATAAAAGCAAGGACACTAAGCAGTTTCGTTGTCTTAACATAAATGCCCGTAGTTTTATTAACAAGGTCGTTGAATTATAAAGTGTAATAATAGCCCACAAACCGCATATGTTAATAATTACAGAATCGTGGCTACACCCAGACATAGGTGATGATGAAATAACGCCACCAGGCTGCTAAATGTACCGTAATGACAGAGATTCCCGTGGTGGCGGTGTTATCATGTTTCGAGAATCGCTATATGTGACACGATTACCCAATATTAAGGGAATTGAATCTGTTGTCGTTACAGTGTTATTTGATGAGCTACATATTATCTTTGGGGGATTTTACTGTCTGCCCAATTGTGGTGATGAGTTTGTGTGTCAGTATAAAATGAGTAGTTGCAACGTCTTAATCGGTGGCGACTTTAATTTTCCCATGATAAATTGGTCGGGTGAATTTCTACATGCCATCCCTGCTGCATCTGTATCTTTTCTCGATGTTTTGCTGTTCCATGACTTGACGCAGCTTGTGAAAATGCCCACTCGCATTCAAAACGAATCTAGCACAATTTTAGACCTGTTTCTTGTTAGTAGAGGTATATATAACCGCAGTCCGGTAATAGAAATTTATGACGGCATTTCGAACCATAAAATTGTGTCATTAAGCTTTCAACTGTACTATGCTAAAATGCCTAATAAGAAGACCGTTTTTGTACCCGTATTCTTGCGTGCTAGTGATGTGGACATAATAGACGCTCTTGATCATTCTTATTCTGATTTCCTAACGCTTTCTTAAGAAAGTGAATGTTCTGTTGACCGATTGTGGTGCTTTTTCAAAGACCTAGAAATTAAATGTATCCAGAACTTTTTTCCTCACAAACGCAAGGTATTAAACCCGTCTAGCCACCTGGATTACAAAAGAAATTGTACGCCTAGGGCGCAAGCTAAAGAAGGCAAGAAAGCAACAAATAGAACGACCATCATTGTCTGGACTAGATAATATATCAGAGATGCGTCACACACTGAAAGCCAAACTGAAAAGTGCAAAGGAAAAATATCAAAGCGAGGCTTTGACAAATTTTTTCTTGACATCAGCAAATAAGTTTTGGCAATACCTTTCACCCAAAAAAAGTCCAGTATCAAGCTTATCTATTAACGGTGATGCTATAACCGACAAGAGGGAAATAGCAGGCACGATGAATGATTACTTCTGTTCAGCGTACACGCGTGATAATGACAGTACCCGTGATTTCATCACCTATGACACCATGCCACCTATCGATGACGTCTGTATCACTGAAGGGGGTGTCTTATCGCTTCTGCTTAATCTCGATCCAAACAAGTCACCGGGCATTGACTCTGTACCTAACACCTTTCTGATAAGGTATGCTGAATGGAATGCCAAATACCTATGCTTGATCTTTAAATCATCTCTCCTGCACGCTGAACTTCCAAGTGATTGGAAGCACGCTAAGATCACTCCAGTATCAAATACTGATGACCATTCGCTTGTATCCTCGTTTAGGCCTATCTCCTTGCTATGCACTAGTGTAAAAATTCTAGAGCATATAATATTCAAACATTTGTCTATGTTAGTCGAAAGAAATAACCTAATCACGCCCTTTCAGCACGGCTTTCGAAAAGGCTATTCTACGGTAAACCAGCTTATTGAGACGTTTCATGACCTAGCAGCAGCGATCGATATGAACGGTCAAGTAGATGTTATATTATTGGATTTTGAAAAAGCTTTCGATCGTGTGAGTCACCAGAAATTATAATTAGGCTCAAACCAATTCTGAAAAATGAGAAATTACTTGCATGGATAACTGCTTATCTTTCAATGAGGAGCCAATGTGTTGCGATCGATGGTGTCACCTCGAGTTCCGCCCCCGTGAAATCGGGTGTGCCTCAAGGGTCAATTTTGGGGCCGTTGTTTTTTCTGTTATTTATTAATGATATTGTGCTAAACTTGCCCGTAAAAATAAAGCTCTTTGCAGACGATTGTATACTATATCAGGAAATTTATAATTACAGTGATCAGGAATCTTTAAATACTGCACTAGCAATGCTACAAACGTGGTGACAATTAATTATAAAAAACAGTAGACAATTAATTATAAAAAAACAGTAGCGATGCGAGTTACGCGTAAGAAACAGCCACTTTTGTTTACCTATCACGTCAATGGTCATGCGTTATCCGAAGTCACTAAACACAAATATTTAGGACTCATACTCACACCAGACTTAAAATGGAATGAACACATAGAATATATTGAAAGAAAGGCAATGAAAAAGCTTGGCTATTTGCGAAGGAGGCTTGTGAATGCCACACCACACATCAAACTTCTCGCGTACAAAACTTTCATTAGACCAGTATTAGAATATGGAGCTGCAGTGTGGGATCCCTTTACTGAGTCCAATATTAAAAAGTTAGAAATGATCCAAAGAAAATCTGTCCGATTTGTTTTAATTGTTATAGTTGGCATACTACCACTTCACTTCTACTAATTAAAGCGGATCTCGAAAAACTACAGGAGAGAAGAAGAATGGAGAGGCTGAAGCTTTTTTACCTCATCTTCCACAACAAAATTGGTATCAACAAAACAGTGCACATTCGACAAATAAGTGAATATGCTGTGCGCTCACATCCTTCAAAGAAAGATCTAGATTACGTAAACCGCACAGACACATTCAGGTATTCATTTTTTCCAAGAACTACCCGTGAGTGGAATTGCCTATCACCCGATGCTGTACAGTGTCCAACAGTTGATTTATTTCTACATGCTCTCAATAACCACTAACAGTTTTTTTGTAGTCATGCAGCCCAGAGTTACGCAATGCTTCTAATTTTTTACTACGTTTCAGTCAGCAAAGCTATGCCATTGTTGAAATGTTTTTCTTCAGTTTTTTGTAAATTAGTACAAAAGTGTTGGATTGTACCCACTGTCAGTATGCTGTGTGATGTCAATTATGTTTTTTGTAGTAAACATTTCTGTATTCCCATTCCTGTTTAAGACCTGGTAAACAAGTCAGCAGTATGTAATAAATAAAATAAATAAAGATAGACACCTTCGACGGGCTCTTGCCGTCGCCACCATGTTGTGTAACAAGTCCAATCTAATAGCATGCCCTTGCGCAGCGTAACTTTTACGAGCAGGTAAAAGCGTGTGAGCGCTGCTGAAGCAAAGATAAAAAAATGAGCCAGCCCATTTATATCGCCTGAAGGGTGCATACAATAATGTGCCCCCACGTGTTAGAACTACTGTCTGCTCAAACAGAAAGAAAACCACCCGTCGTGAACGAGCATGAAAAAACACGAAGAGGGGGGTGTCACTCGAGTGGCAACAATGAACTTTGATTTAATGAGCACGATCGCCGGCACGTGCGCTATCTCGGCAAGCGTTGGTGTGCTTTCAACGTCAAGAGACTGTGTGAAAAGAACACTTCTCCCTGGAGCAGCCGTATTTGCTCACACCAGCGTTTTGTAGGAGCTCCGTGATATCGAATCCAAAAGAGTTAGCTGCCGGCCTGACTGCATATAACATTGCCTTTTTTCCTGCCATATTCACTGCATTGTATTCAACGCGCCGTCGCGTCATCGCTAGAGCTAATCGTGAAGGCTATGATCCGCAAACTCGCGGTGCGGGTCAGGACGATAGCACGTGATGCGTCGGCCTCTGGAGATCAGTTGTTTTCACCATGGTCGAGGAGAGCTTCCATCAGCGCCTAATCTGACATCCCATAGGTAGTGACGACCCAGCCGTTTGCATTCAAAAAGGGGAAAAAAAAAGCAAAGCTAAACGACGTTGGGGACCACACCATGCGCATGCAGTGAAACCATGAAGGCGTGCACGGTATCGAAAATGAAGAGCGAACGACAGTGATGCCACGGGAAACTATTTGGTACAGCACTTTCCATATGCAGCGCGGCCCCACGTCACGCCTAATAAGAGCATGGCACTGCCAACACAAAAATAGGTTTCTTTTTTTGTGTTTTTGGTTTAGAGGAGGAGGGAGGGGAAGGACACATCTGCACATACGCTCGCGGCAGCAACGTCACCTCTTGGGGCACAGGCCCGCCTCTCGCCGAGGTCACAAGTGCGCCGTGCCGGCCACTTTGCGCTTTGTCAGCGGTGAGGCAACCACAAAAGATGCGTGTTCATGACAAAATGAAAAAATACGGGGCAACATTCCCGATTCACCGTGGCAAATATTCGTTATATCAAAGACGTCTCCTGCTGTTACATAGAGGCCACAAATACATGTGCTTCTATGGGGTAATCGCAGGGAATATAACTTTTTTATTGAGGAATTCGTAATACAAGTAAACCTCGTTATAACGAGACGGGCTATAACGAAATAATGGATATAACGAGCAAATCCTAATTCCCCTTGAAAGTCCCCATACAAACCAATGTATTCAACACCTCGTTTTAATGAGGCAAAGTTTGCCTGTTATGGGATATAACGAACAAATTTTGTTAGGAAGTAAAATTTTGAGCCGATGTCACGACAGTGCACAACGCGAATTTGAGACAGCGCGCAATGCGAGAACTGTATTTAGCAGTTGAAAACTCCCGCCACACGCCCTCCAGCAACGCGCGCAGTGCAGACGGCACGCGCTATTTCCGGAGGAGAGGTCGCTGCACATGCGCTGCTTGGCTATCACCGACAGTGGAGTGCTCCGCGAATGTCTCGCCCTTTTCTTTTCTTTTGTGTCTTCTTTATATTCTCCCTCTCCTCTTTCTCATGGCACTGAGGCGCGCTTCGTAATCTTACATACCCCCTTCCCCTTGAGTAACCGGTTCCTAGAGGGCAGCACAAAAGAGTGCCCCTTCCTCTTCACAGTCACTTTCTCTGCAAGTGTTGTCGCTCGCCGACGTGAGCCGCGTTGCTTTTGCGTGCGTGTTTCTTCTCTTATTCGACCGCTTCCGCCTTATCTTTTATCGTGCTGCGCTCGTGATTCCAGCAACATGAATGCGCCAGGCGGGAAGCGAAAGCGCATCACGCTAGATCAGAGGGCGGCTATGATAAGAGCCGTCGAATCGGGGACCAAGAAAGGCAACGTGGCAAGAGACTTTGGCGTATCGATGAGCACACTGTCAACCATCTTGAGCAAGCAGGAGTCCATCATCGACGCTGTTGCACGTGGCGTGAAAGGAAGCGCTAATAGGATGAGGGCACCTGCCTTTGAAGCGATCGAAAGGGCCGTTTTTAAATGGTTCTTGGACACGCGGGCCGTGAATCTGCCGGTGAGCGGCGCCTTGCTGCAAAGAAAAGCGAGAGACTTTGCCTGCATCATGGGCTATGACAACTTCGTAGCAAGTTCGGGTTGGCTCCAACGCTTCAAGGAGCGCCACGACATTGTCGGGAGAGCGGTCTGCGGCGAATCGCAATCTGTCGACGAAGCAGAGGCTACCAAGTGGGCGAAAGAAAGCATCGTGCGGCAGCTAGAAAAATACAGCACGGAGGATATTTTTAACGCGGACGAAACCGCTCTGTTTTTCAAGATGTTGCCGCACAAGACGTTAGCCCTCAAAGGCGAGCCGTGCCATGGCGGCAAAGTAAGCTGCGGATCACTGCGCAAATTTGTGCGAACATGACCGGCTCTGAGAAGCTGCAAATTTTCGTAATTGGCAAAAGTGCATCCCCTCCCTGCTTTAAGGGGAAGAGGCAGCTCCCAGTTTAGTACGTAGCCAATCGCAAAGGCGAACCGCAAGGTGTGCCTTGTTTTAGATAACTGCACCGCCCACCATACCGCTGCCGTGCTTCAAAAAATCGAGCTGCTGTTCCTTCCTGCCAACTGCACAGCAAAAATACAGCCGCTTGACCAAGGCGTGATTATGTCGCTGAAGGCAGGTTACCGCAAGCGTGTGATAGACAAGCTCCTGCTCAACATGAGGATGCAGCGAGACACCGATGTTGACTTGTACGCTGCGCTCGAAATGCTTCAGGCGCGTGGATGAGTGTGACGGCGACCACGATCGCAAACTGCTTTCGACACGCCTCATTTGCCGCCGCACCAGACGCCAGCGATGAGCCATCAGACGAGCCCACTGTACCGGACGGTTTTGCCGCATCAGACGAAGTCGCTGCATTATGGACGGCACTTCGTGACGCCGGTGTCGTGCCTGACAGCGAGTCGTTTTGCGACTATGTGAGTGCGGACTCAGAAGCGGTGGCAACGGAGCAGCTCCTGGATGACGATATTGTGCGCGCTGTCAGTGATCGTAACGAAACCAGTGACGATGACTCTGTCGACGAACAGGAGACAAACGTGCCGACGGCGTCGGAGGAATTAGATGTGGTGGACGTACTGCGCCGCTACTTCGGCGCTCACGAGGGCGGCGAAGATGGCTTGAACATTGCGGCCGCAGCTGAGCGAGCCATCGTTCGCATCAAGAAGATGCATCAACGTCCAATTACGGACTTCTTTGCAGCTAAGTCTGCCTGAAATGCAAGCTGTGTATTTTGAAGGTCATTAAAACAGGTGCATGACTTTTTCCTTTTTATTTGGGAATGCGGTTATTTTGTTGCATACCACCATGCGGCGGGATGCTATTTCACCCGCTATTATTTTGGGTTAAGTACAGTGAATAATATTTGCGGTAAATGCCCGCTACGGCTATAACGAAATATTGGTTATAACGAGCAAATAGCGGCGGCCCTCCGATTTCGTTATAACGAGGTTTAACTGTATGGAGGTTCGTTATAAGCAGGTTTAACTGTAATTTAAATTATTTTATAGAATTGCGCTTTCTTCTACAAAAGACCTTACATGAAACTGTCTGCAAAAAGCAGTCACTTAACATATTTGGAAAATAAAGTAGTACACAATGATTTTAGAAATGCTGAGATATGCCTGTTTACTCAGATCATATCTACAACAACGGTCGTCAGGGGTTATGTAGTCGTATACACTGATTTGTGTGAAATAATGGTCTGCTTTGCCGCTGTGTCACAGTGATAGCATAATGTGGGAGCAGCACTGATATAAGTGATTCTAAAAGAAGCGCTGGAGAGTTGTAATAAATTTTTTGACAGTGCACTCAGTGACACGGCCCAAGTAATAAATAAATATCCATTGCCTCCATGAGGTGACTACTCCATGAGGTCTCACACATCATGCCCACTTACATGTAATCAACTGCATGGAAAATTAATTTATGAGGTGGCTATCTTAACTGGTACTTACGAGCGCATCAGCAATGCTGCTACGATGCTGCATGGAGACAGGATGTGACAGCAACAATCAAGAATTTCTGCACATACCTCAACAGCACTCAACCTCAATAATCTTGGTGAAATGAAGCACCTAAGTTACTGCGAGAGAAACATGAAACTAAACAACGTGGTGAGTGAACAAGCACATGAGAAACAGACAAAAGCTGTAGTGGTAGTCTATAGAGGCCATCGCATTTGAGATATCTTGTGAAACTCGACACTGCACGCGAGGCTTGGCACACCAGTAAAAAGGCTGTTCGCAAATACGTGGATGCGTTCGAAACAAACAACCCTGGAGGAGAAACCCCCATATCTCTTAATATAATCGCCCATGAACTCAATATAATAATGTAAATGTGGTGTCTTGACATCTCAAGATCATGACGTGATTATGCGGCAATAAGTTTGCCGTACCTAAGCAGAAGCGTGTTCTTGCATTTCACACCGTCGTAATGCGGCTGCCGTCGCCCGGAATGGAATCCATCATTGGGGTTAGCTGCGTGACACAGACCTGTTCATCCCTTTCATATTAGGGTGTGACCGAGCGTGTGCACCGTTGGTGATTGCACAGAAGTAAAAGCAAACTTTTTATTATTTTTACAAGGATCATTTCTTATTCTGTTTTCGTCATTTATCTGCAGCTTGAGATAAGCAAACCAAGCGATTGCAAACAGCGGAACAGCGCATGAAGTGAGCGAGTGTTATGTAGGCGTGCCGCAGCGGGCATCAAAGAGTCCGCGTCGTGACGTCACCCAGGCCTCCCACCAGGTGGCGGCACCCAACTTCTCGGGGCTAATAGCGGTATGTAACCAAAAACCGAGCAGCCTTGAATGATTCCTCTTCTCCTGGTCAACCATACCAGCATGTACCGCTGGTAGCATGTGTGCAGTCCCCGGGACTGAGACAGCATGCCACTACAGTCTATGAGGTCATGCACACATGCATGTGTTTAATATTTAGTGCCAGTTTTTTCAAATTTTCACACTCCAAAATGAGGTGCTGGCCTTAAGCAAGTAGATACGGTAGCTATGTGCACATAATAGAAGCACGTACTTGCGTGGTTTCCAAAATATTATTGTGCTCTAACACTGAAGAAAAGTAACAATGATCTTTCAAAATAAAAAGGGGAAGGAAGCAGTGCCGTACTTACCATCGGCCAGCACACGCTGGTTGGCCTGGAGCACCAGCTGCTCGGCACGGTGCTTGGTCTCGGCATAGGGACCCATCAGGAAGTGCTTCGGCGTGAAGGTGGTGTTCTCCGCTCCAAAGAAGATGTGATTGCTGCTCACGACCACGTCCACCGTGCTCGTGAACACCAGGTAGGGTACGTTTTGCCGAATGCAGGCGTCGATGACTGTCCGCGTACCTACGGCAGATGGCATCAAGAAAGACTTCTGAAATCTCCGGCAACTGTATCAAGGTCACATTCATAGCAGTAATAATGCACGCATGTAGAGCCAGCATTGAATGTTAACAAACCGCATGATCCGATAAAAAGCTTTATGGTCTGTGCTGTTGCGGGAAAGACACAAAATTAGCAGAAATATGTGTAGATGTACCGTCATAGACTGCCCCAATATTAATGTTACCACACGTCAGACTTACCTCTACCATAATAGCCCATTAACTATATGCTGACTTCAATGTTGCTAGCTAAATCAAATGATTGTCAGTGCAAAAGTAATTATAGCATGGCAGCATCACATTGCACTGCAACAGTAAATAACTGCATGCCACGGCAACCACTGCAGAAAAGTGCGAGTGGGGTGAGTGCAAAGAGTGCGAGCAAGGAATCTGAACAAGAACACTACTACAACCACTTGAATCACTCTCCTTTTGTAGAAAGAATGAAAAGTCAGCAAATAAGCTCAGCGTGCTGCAGTTACACCCCGAAAGATACGTTTGCAAGCCAAACAACTTAGCTTAGCTGTTATTGCTCGTAGCCTCAATCAGATTATCAGAGCCATGTCTGGCATCTGAGAATAAGTGCAATTAATGTGCATCACCAGCATGCACCAACTTTTAGTGACACTTCACCGTGACCACTGCTTTCGAAACACGCCAAAGAAAGACACATAAATCAAGCTTGTGTTCTGTTTTTTCGTTTCTATGCAGTGTTTCAACTTGTGGCCATCTAAGCATAATTCTGGCGGAGCAGATGCCAGCAATGGTTCTTGTGAAGCTAATGCACAACGTCTGAAAGGAATGCAATAGCCAATAGTGTTATCTACTGATTTCCAGAGTCACACACTTTGGTGAGCAGAGCAGAACTTGAGACGTACGTTAACAAAGCAGCTCTTTGCTGCAAGGAGAGTGTCCAGTCATAACAGGTCACATTCTGGGAAAAATGACAGTGGCAGGTGCAATTGGCAACTGTTAATATCTTATCTATGTGCGAAACACTCGGACTCTTTTTACAGGTGCTGTCCTAAGTTCCAGCATATAACTGCTGGTGCTAGAACACGTTATAGAATGTACACGGCTGCTGGTTCCATGCAAGCAATCAGATTGGAATCACCGATAACATTTCGGAAGCTCCGAACACATAAGTGAGCATCTTGCACTCAGCAAACATCTTGACGGCTGGCTGGGCGCTGACAGACAGTAGTTAACAAAAATATTAAAAATGTACAAGCATCAGCATTTTACTTCTGAGCAGCATTTTACCTTCAACGTTAACAGCTTCCATGGCTTCTGCATCAGGGAAGATGGTGCAGTCCACCAGGGCAGCAGTGTGGATAACACAGTCGACGCCTGCAAATGCTTCCTGCACCGCCTTGGCATTGCAGATGTCACCCACGGTGGCCTTCATGGGCTTCTCGGTGCTGTGTTCTGCAGTAATGCGTAGAACACTTGAACTCCGGCAAACCTGAACTAGTATGTCCAGACTCCTCTAAGCATAATGTGACCTCCCTTTTGTCTAACTGCTAGTTTAAAAGCATGATGCGCACGTCATACATTCAAGCTAACTCGAATGAATGACTTCGGCAAATTTTCGTTAAGCAGATTATATTCCTTGCTTCACTTGGTACTGAATATGCCTGCATTCTTACCATGTATTGAAATGCCTCACTCTTTCTCACAATCTACTTGGAGCTGTATACAACTCCCGCAGCACACAGACCAGCAGGAAGATTACAAAAGTTTAACGACAGCGGCACCTGTGTGATGTCTGTATTACACAGCTGTTGTACTGACTGAAGATGTGATTACACTAAATTACATGGTTAATTAACCTGACACTGCAGAGTGGCTCATTACCCTAAGGTGCTGTAGGCTCCAGAATAATTTTGCCACATGCGATTCTTCAACGTGCACCCTAAAAAGATATTCTACAAGTGAGAACTATGGCATTATTATTATTATTATTATTATTATTATTATTATTATTACTACTACTAATGGAATGTGGCTGCTGCTGGTACATAGCACCAATAACTTCCACAGCAGATTTCAAAGGAACGCCACCTTGATTTAGACCTTCAGCAATACTTTGGTCTTTCTAACATACTTACAATTTAAACACAAGTGCACATGCCTACAGTGCTTTGAAAACTAGACAGGATATCACGTGCTTAATCTTGAAAGGCACGGCTATGCAGACACTGCTATACAGACAACCTTCCGAGGCAATAAAAGGAGAAGCTACGCAAGCAATGTGCACAGAAGAGCACACCTAATGAATGTGCCGTTTTCTAGTCTAGGTTAGCTTAAGCTAGAGAAGACAAAACATCAGCATCTTATTTAAAAGCAAAAAATAAAGCAAAAATGAACAACTAAGCACTAAATTGGACATAGGTAGTGGCCTGCTTTTCTCTTCCACATTTGCATTAATTCTACACAGTCACAAGTGTAAGCTAAGCTGATTAAGACCCTCTTTCAGGAAATTAAAGGCAATTCTTCAATGTTGCCAGAATGCTTGTACAGAGGCTCACCCCCAGAAGCTTTCTCTCTTTGACACATAACACTGCCCTTATGTACGAAAGCAATATGGAGTATCTCTACAAATGTACGATAGGTTTCCTAGTCAAGGTCCAACTCTTGGTACCATATGTAGTAAGCTCAGAGATGTTTGTATCGTTCCACACGTCCACCTTAGAACAGGCAGGAACGAAGAGCTCACATGTTTATCGGCTTCTTCGCATACCCTTTCAAGAGTTCTACATGCATGCTTTATGAGAACTGTGGAAGTTAAGTAGGGTAATATATTTAAACCTCGTTACAACATAGTTTTACCTGCCACAAAAATACTTGGTTATATCCGAAAATTCATTATAGACATGTATTTGCAACACTGTATATGACAGAGCTATTCTTCATTTACTTCATTATAACCGATAATTTGTTATATCGAAGTTTCAGTGTAAACAGTGAATGGCACTCACTCAGTTTGTTCTCATAGGGCTTGATGTCAAAGAGGCGGATCTCCTTGACGTTCTTGTCCAGCTCCTGCAGCAGCTTGACCACGTGCTGGCCCAGGAAGCCGCTTGAACCGGTCACAAGCACCACCTCCACTTTGCGCTTGTCCCTAATTGGTCAGGCAGAATGGCATTTCACTATTTGTCACCTCAAAACCACTTTCGTTACAAAAGCAGAGATGAACACACTGTTCTTTATGTATGAGAAACAAAAGGTGAGAACTTCATTGAGAACTTCATTGAGCAACTGATCGCACTGGCAGATATTGACCGAGTAGCTCCACCATGCACTACTTGCGCAGCAGAGACAGAGGAGAAAAAGAAACAGTGCAAGTACTCGAGGCAGAGTAGAGTTGCCACTAGGTAAGAGGAAAAGATTTCAATCAAGCCAGTCCGGCAGGTGGGCATACAAATCGTATGACGGGGCACTGCACGAAGAAGGCCGCATAGGCTTAATAGGTGAGCTATGAATAGGTGCGAGTATGAGTCTCCGAGTTTGTTCATGGTGTGCTTCCATATTTCAGTGAAGTCATGCAAAACACAACAACACTGGCATTTTTCTTTTAAAAGGGGGGTTTGTCAGATAAACACTTTAAAAAGCAGGTCACATAATCAATGAGCCTGTATTTTTCATAAAAAAAAGTATGAAGGTTTTCAAGGAAAGAAACAGTTTTAAGAACTTTTTAGGGCTTTGAAAATGTACTTTTGAATTTTAACGGTTTTCAAGGACATATATACGCACCCTGTTACAACAGCACTTGCCAGCGTACATATACACAGCATTGCCGAATAGCACACAGGGACACAGGTGAGTGAGGCAACAAAAGGCGCTTGAAAAAAAAAAAAGAGAGAGAGAGAGAGAGAAAAGAAAGATAGAAATCAGCGCCTATATACATAGCCCCTTGAAACATTAATTTGAATAAGCTCTAACTGCTGCACTCACACCTTATAAACATACAGCTTTCAGCCACATTCATGTGCCATTGGGAAAACCAGAAAAGCCTCAGTTGCCTGGATTTTTCATTTGAAACCCCTGGAAAATTTCCCGCATGAACAAACAACATACATAAAGTATAACTGACCCCCCCCCCCCCCCGAAAAAAAAAATTCTGGCTGTGCCACTGCTTAGTGTGGTGCAAACTCTACTTTACTGGTGCCCGAGCTGTCCTAATGCTGTTGCTGTAATAAAAGTGACCAATAGATGTAAAGCAATACCAGCGAGCCACTGTTTCACCGTTGCATATGAAAATATTAGCAAAGTAACATGCAAGAAAAATATGTGAAGTTTCAATATTCAGAGGCCTAAACAATAGCCTGAGCACCAACATTAGTATGAAAACTACCTTGATGTTGCTATTACTATACTCTAAGCATCAAGACAAAAACTACCACCTTTCACTGGCAAAGGAGAATATTCTGTTAAACACACACACACACACACACACACACACACACACACACACACGCACGCACGCACGCGCGCACACACACACACACACACACACAAAAAAAAAAAAAACAAGTGAATGTATGATGCAGTTGAACTACAGCTAAAAAGCTAACTTGGCAATGTCACAAAAACAACAACATCAATGATGTTAAAATTAGAACCCCCAGGTTTTATGTGCCAAAACCATAATGAGGCACACCACAGAGGAAGGTTTGAGATTTACTTTAATGGTCTTTTTTTTTATTTGCATGTAGAAATAAGCACACAGGCATTTTCGCATTTTGCTCGTATTGAGACGTGGTCTCCTGGGGAAGGAGTCGAGCCCGTGACCTGGTGAAATGTACAAGAGCACCATATCCGCTAAGGTGCCACGTCAGGCAGCACAAGCGGAACTGGAACAGTGGCAAACTACTTCGCAACCTCTTCGACATTGCCAATGCTGTCTCGCACAGGCATGGCTGACAAAAGTTCTCAATGGAACCCCTGTTCCGCTTTATGCACCTTGTAAATTCAAGTTATGAATGTAGTGAGTGCCCCTTTCATTTGCACGCATCAGCAGACATGCATTACGCAACCTTGAATGATGACGGCCAGCGCAATTGAAGCCATTTAAACACCCATGCACTAAAGCAAAAAGAACAGGCACAATAGACATTCGCTGGATATTTGTGCAAAGGCTATCGAAGCATGAAGGTGACTACAGATTGCTTGCACAACTCTGGAAGGTAAGGAACCCCTGACAAAAACTCGCTCACCTACAAGTGCTTTGTCTTGTTACTGCAAGCATACTGCGTAACTAAAACAAATGAAAAAGTACATTGGCTGGGTTATTTGCAGGTTTTCTTTTTTTATTTTTGTTCACTTGCCATGTTCGTACCTGTGCTGTTCTTTCTGTTGATGCATGATTGAAAGATGTCTGCTTTTACTCGTTCTCTTCGTCACTAAAACCACAGCCTAAATATATAAACGCACCTCTCGTTTCGTAATAAAGCTCAGTTGGTGCTTGCCTGCGTCCCTTCTATTTTCATCCCTCGTGTTTGCTTCCGCGCTATCACGTTTCTGTTCCTACTACTCCATTGCTGTGCAACTAGAGCACCATTCCACCACAAGTGTGATGACTTCTGTGCTGCCTATTTCTATCGAGTGGAGGGGGGGAAACAAAAAGAAAAGCTAATTTACAGATGCTTCAATGAAGAGGTTCCCTTTTTTTTATTCCTTTCCGCCTGCAAGGCAGGCTTACTGAAACCCAAGAAACCAATTCCATAAGCAGAATGCTAATGATAGAAAAGTGGGCTGCCACCTTTTGTATGTTAATAACTGGCACGACAACTGAGTTCACAAACGAGGGGAATTTCTCACGACACACATAGGTTGCTTGCCACATCGAATAAGACCACGAAGGACGATGCAACTTGCGTCACGAAACTTGGACGTCAAAAAAAAAAAAAAAAGTGATAAAGAAAGTGATTATGTAGTGCCGGGTTTTTCTTTTCCATGAGGGTATGAATCGCTTTTCTCTTTCATCTCCTTTTGAAAGGCCGAGATTGAGAGTGCTACAGATGCACTAACAATGCAGAGACCACCTATAACTGCTTTTTGTTCTTTCTGGGCATGCCTAGACCTCAAAAGGCAAATGACTTTCTTGTCCCATCACCCAGCTTGCCCTACCTATATAAAAAAAATAAATATAAATATTATAAATCACTGGGTCCCCCCCCCCCCCCCCTTTAATGTACACTAGAATTATCTAAGGCTTGGGTTCAAGCTAGTTGTATTCCCATGTTTAGAATTATAGCACTGCAGTGACAGGTTGAAACAGACACTGGAAAGTGAAACAAGCTCGGATGGTCTGCGTATTCTACATTCAAACTTTCAATTTTGCGTGCACTGCATTGAAATTGCAAGTAGAATCGTGCACCTCTTTACCTCTTTCTCCTTATCTGAGCCATGGCTTCTCAAGAACTTGGGATGTGCTCTCATGATAATAATAATAATGACCAAAATGGTGAGAATTTCAATGTTTTTTTCAGACGCAGAAGGCCCAAAAGAAGAAAAATGAAAAAACTAGAGTAGCCAAGAATGGTTCGGGTAAGTTGAACGAATGACTTACAGCATGCGCACTACTTGCATCATAACGTTTCATTCCGCAGAGTGCACGAGCGTTTGTGCATAACCTTCCGTACACCAGCTATGAAGAATTGCTTGTATGTCCATCAAATTTATACATTATTTCAAAGCACTTAATACGGTGTTAAAAAAAATCATGTCAATATGTTGATATATGCATTTTACTGTGATTGATATAAATTAAGTAGTAATTGAATATCTACTTACTATGAAGTAACATATCTTCTGTTTTTGCATAAATAAAATCGAATCTCCAGCTAAACAGGGCAAGTTAATTTTAAGTTATGTTCATTTTGAGCAAAGAAAAGCAATACTTCTGATGTGGCTCGTGGTAGCGGGCATGCTGAATGACTCATTGAACACGGTAGTGCTTTCAGTAAGGCAATCATATGCAGCAGTATACTGCGAATGAAACTAAACTAGGTCGCACTTTAGAGGCAGAAGGTTCAAATTATCCAAACCTCAATGTGTTTTGCTCTTTATAAGCCACTATTCGATGAAACTAGCAAAAACATGGTACACGCAATTGCGTACGAAGCGTTTCAAAGGGCCAACAAAGACGGCCATACTCATCAGGTGGATCGCACACAACAGCTACTAGTTCAACTCCAATTGCTGTGCAACAGATGGACATCTACAGCTTTTCCCACTGATGTTAATCTTTCACATCTGAACGAAGATGTGGTGCAAGCTCTCGTTTACTCCACGCATTGACAGGCAAGGCACGCAGTGTGTCTCAAGCAAATCAAGCAGTACGTATTGGAAAAAAAAAAAAAGATGTACATTGACCGTTTGAAAAACCTGAGCTGTCCAACAAAATTATTCACATGAATAGATCTGAATAAAAAGGCCACCATAGAAAATGTTCAGTAGTGACAAAACTGCAACATTGGGCAACCAAGGCCATGCGTTGCCATCCCTTATCAGAGAAAAGGCACAAGCCGCATTGGTCTTACATAAAAAAAAGAAAATGCTACCGTAAAGCAGCCATTTATACGATAAGAACGTGAATAACTAATATCTGCAGAGGCCACAGAAGTGTTATCCGTGAGCCCACATTCAAGAGACTCTTCCCAAAGAACGGAAGCCAAGTGATATGCAGATGAATGTGCATCTGTCAAACAAACCTGTCGGGAAATGGTTGCATCAGCGGCAGGCGGTACCTATAGGATAACTGTACTTGAGAGCTCAAGCATACAATGCCCATAATATAAACATAATGATACAGTGGTAAATTATCGATTGGCCAGGTTGCTACAAATAAAAAAAGGAAAAATTAACATAAGTATATTATTTTAGGGATAGAGCAGTACAACCACTTATCGTGTGTTTTGAAGATCACATAAGCAAGGTTTATAGCAAGAAAACAATGTGAAATCAATCAAGTACTAACCATTGTGTATTTTTTGATGCCTAGAACAGTTATACTTTACACTGCTCGCACTAAGTTTAAATATAAATATAAGCATACAGAAGGTAACACATACAAACCCTTCATTCAATGTTCGACCAGGGCCTGGCCTTCACTATAGTACTATATATATTTTAATATGTCAACTTGCGATATCATTACACAACTCTGTCTTCATGAGTAAATCAAAGTTTGCAATTATGCATAATTATTACGGAACACTATGACCACGCAGCAATATAACAAAACACCTGCTGCTTGTTCTTTTGCAAAAGTCCGAATACTTAGTAGTACCGCGAAAAGCATTATTAGGTATAATTAAGCACATTGCCTTAATTTGATGAAATATGCTTGCACATTGAACACAATTTATTGCACGAAGAAACGCACGTTTCATGAATCGTTGCATTGTGAGAATGCACGGTGCTGTGAAGGCAGTAACTTTTAACACCATACATATGGTGTGAGACAGCTCAGCTGACATTAGAGGTGTGCGTGCATTAAGCATTTACTGTTCTTGTTTTGTCCCTGCGACATGAGTGTAAACTGGGCGCTGTGCTGAACCACCTGTTTCCAACTTGTGCAGCTATAAATGTGCGCACACTTATTTATGCATATAGTAAATATACATAAACAATTTCATTATACAGTGCATTAGTTTAGCATTTTAGTTACACCTTCCATGCGACCTGCCGTGGTGGTCTAGTGGCCACGGCACTCGGCTGCTGACCCGAAGTCGTGGGTTCGTATCCCGGCCGCGGCAGCAGCGTTTTCGATAGAGGCGAAAATGCTTGAGGCCAGTGTGCTTAGATTTAGGTGCACATTAAAAACCCCCAGGTGGTTGAAATTTCTGGAGACGTCCACTGCGGTGCCCCTCATAATCACGCAAAATGTGTATTTCTGGAGACGTCCACTGCGGTGCCCCTCAATGACACGCAAAATGTGTATTGTATATATATTTTATTTTACTTTGTTTGCCGTATGTTTCTGATCATACTTACACTTGTATTAAAATTGAATTGCCTTGCACAAAATATTATTTTCGGTAAATTTTATCATTTTGATGTTGCTTTATTTACTCTTTATGTAATTTATTTTATGTATCCCACTCTCCGCAGTAAAGCCATGTCCAGTTCAGGGTAAAATAGATGAAGTAGTTGTTTTGGGACACTAAACCCCAACAATTATTGCACCTTCTATGTGAGTTTACCGACTGTACAAAGAGCAAGCATTACCTGTTGAACTTCCCCTACTCATCTGCCATTTCATCATCCGCTTTCATAAGCTTCAATGCTCTCGCAATAGTTATGCAATAAAACGTGGACCCTCTTCTTTTTCGCACAGAATGCTCTGTTCAACACAAGAAAAAAAACTTTTTTTTTGCAACATACTCAAGTATATTGCAATAAAAATGGTTGTCTCAAGTATATAATGTGGGCCTGCTTTGAGCAACCAATGGTCATGGAGTTTCTTGCTAAGGTCACTACAGAACTCTAAGGCAGTGGTGTTTAATATAGCCCAACCATGATCTTTAATGGTTTTTCCAACTTTGGCATATGTTATTACAAATGTTCACGAAGCTTCGCTTGCACCACCGCATAACATAATCTGCCTTTAATGTCTCAAACTTTGAAGCAGCCCCGTGATATAGGAGCGCCGAAGGCAAGAAAACTGTGTGCACAGAATGGAGCATTGCAAAATGCTCCATTTATAAAGCAACCTTCTGCAGAATAACTAAGTCACTTAGAGCTAGAATGACAAAGCAGACACATATCCATGGGCGAACACAATTTTCACATTGCTACTAGTGCCAGTGTTAGTGCTCGTAATTCTTGCAGGAAACTTCCCGCCTCTGACCAGAATGCAATCTGTCAACGACTGCGAACGCTGCCCCTTGATTATCAGTTTTTTTTCTTGGAAGAGTACTCATTCTGCTTGGATAACGGTGAGCATGCAAAGGGGTGTGAGAATTACTCACGCCGAAGGTGCTGCCCACGGGGAGTCCACATCTTCGAGCTCCGGGCTCTCATTGCCATTGGTGCTACTGCGCTCTGGATCGAACGACATCTTCCTTCAACCTGCCAACACAACAGTACAAGTTCGGCTATAACAGTTGTATTGTATGTTTCGAATTCTCAGCATTAAAATGTATATACATCCCAGCAGGTCTAATATATGTTATTGATGAAAAATGGTACAGGCTAATATGCACATTGGTTTCAGAAAAGATCTGGTGCATGTATACAGCTGAAAGTTGGGGAAGACAAAAATGAATGATGTTCTGAATATGCTACTGTGCTTGCCCGGGGCATAGGCAAAATCTTTTTTTTTCTTGGGAAAGCGAGGGGGGCAAGTCCTTGATATGAAGTGGGGGCTGGTCAGGCAGATGTGGTCGAGTCATTTTGTGCTATGGCAAAAAAGAAAGAGGGGGGGGGGGGCGCCTTGGCTACGCCACTCGTACATGCTGAACGTGAGCAAAGTAGAATACAATATATGATGATACAACCATCGCAAGACGTTGCGAATGAACGCGCACTCAATAAATAAACGGAAACACAGCGTCAAGGCACGCGACATCATCATGAATGGCTGTCAAGCAATGTACAGCTTGTCACGGCTTCGTCGAGGATGCACATGGGATAATGACAGCCCCGTTAGAAAGTTGCGCGATTTTCTCACTCACGGCTCGTTTCCTCGTCGCGGAAACTGCGCAGGGAAGCGACCAATCGCGTCGCACGCAGCGGACAGAATGAATCCACGCGAAGACACCGCGTCCGTCCGGTCTCTCCCTTCTCTTTCCTCTTGCCCGATGACCAAAGAGGATGGCAATCATACAGCTGAAGGTCGATCGTAATAGATGCCACGCGACGGGTCGAGGAGTACAAAGTTATATCCCTTTCCCCTTCAAGCGGGACACACAAGCGCGATTGCTAAACTGCGCGACGACCAAAGAAAAGTTCCCGACTTTCCGTTCTCGGCGTGTTTAACCTTGTGTTTCTAGGACTTCAAAAGGACAAGTTAGATAACGATCAGGCGTAGCGTCGATGAGTCGTTGGATAAGCTACCGGATCGACGCGATTTGAGCGCTCACGGGCGCACCACTTACCTCGTTTTTCCTCTTTCTAAACTCCGCGGAAAGTACGCAAACCAAGTCACCTTCGTGTACGTAGATACGACTCCGGCACTGACTCGACTCTTCCGGCGATGTTCAGCGTGACAGTACCGAGCGAATGCGAATCTGATGTAACCTGTTGCGCAGCCGACCCCAGAAAGGAAGGAATAAACTCAATTGAACTTTTGCGCGAGCAAGTTGCTCCGTCGCGTACGCACACAACCGGCCGAGCAAGACCCGTCTCTCCACACGAAACACAAACCAAACTCTCGGCGCGCCGCACCTACGCTCGCTGCCGCCCGCCGACGAAGTGAGCGAGAAGAAAAGTGAGCGTAGAGGGTGAGGAGAAAATACAATAAAGCAGTTACAGCCACAGTGATGCTAACACTGAGGTAAACTTTTGTACTACTACAAATTAACCGTAAGTCACGTTTAAAAAATAACAAAACAAGACAGAGCATTTACGAAGGCTGTAAAGTTATTCTAATGCATTTTAATTTTTTTGTATTTTGAAATGTAAATGTAATATTAAAAAAGTTTTACATACTTGTAATTTACAAATAATTTTAAAACTGTAAAACATCTATAACGCTTTTTTATTAAAAACATGTAATCAACAATAAATACCTCAACTGAAGTTAGTAACGTTGTTTGCTACCAAATTACGCGCGCAAATGTTTAACGTCTGCGCACACTGGCGCAAAACAAAACCAAAACAAGCACGCGTGTCAAAGTCGTGTGTGGGCGGGCTGTGATCGCGCTTTTGTTTCGCGACGCGAGCGCGTGGCATCGTCTGCTACGATGACCACCATCACGGCGTCGGCACCGGGAAAAACCATAATTCACGGCGAACACGCCGTAGTCTACGGCAAGGTGAGTTTGCAGTGCAGAGTCGTCGGGCGTCGTGGTCTTTCCTTGCTTTTGAGACGCTGCCTTTTTTCTTTTTTCCTCGCTCTGCGGCTAGCTAAACCAGCGCTCGGTCGTGCGTGCACTTTCGTCCCGCTTAGGAAAACAAAACGAGGCGGCCCCGTTTTTCCTCGTGTTCGATATTCGTGTATTCGCCGCCGAGTTCGGTGTCTCTTTTTCCGCCTTGTGTCTGGCTCGCGACCTTTAGATACAAATCTATGTAGGTGGACTCCATTTCATGTACACACGTATACGCGTACGCGTAATATATCGTACGTGCATTTTTGTCGTGCATGTGTCTGTGGAAGGTCTGCTTTGTTCTATAGCTCACGATCCTCAGCTACAGATATTTATTTGACGCCTACCTATTGTTACGTGGAGTTACCGTCAGCCGAAACCACGTAACAGTATAACGCCAGCACGTATACGTTTTGGTTGTATATTGCGCATATATGCTGATCTGTTGAAAGCATTCAATCCGCCTACGCATTTCTTTTTTTCTCTCGAGGCCGCAGTGGCGGCGAGCGTCAACCTGAGGACCCGCGTGACATGCTGCGACCACGATTCGTTCGTTGTCTTGGAGGCGCCGGACCTCGACTTCGTCGAAGCCTGGCCCGTCAGCAAGTTTGAAGCTTTTGCCGTTCCCGAAAGAAGTGCGTTTAATGTTCGCATCCTAAGCGATGTTTCTGTTTACTCGCGATAAGAAGTCAATGTATGCGGACTATATAGTGTATATGAATATTCGGCAGTGTAAATAATTGACTCATTCGACATCAAAACTTGAATAACCCGAAATTCCAGTTCATTCGAAGAACTTAAAAAATCTTTGGTTGACTTTTCATGTAGCCATCACACATAATTCAATAAATTTTATGTGATCAATTACCTGTAATCACTTATATTTCTGCACTTTGTAATTGAAAAATATATATATTTTTGCCCAGTAATGTATACAGGTATTAAGTAATTTAATTTAGTGTGTGGTTGCATAAAGCCAACATATATTTTTTTATTCACAAGGAGAGCTATAATCAATAACGCACCTTGTGAATCTTAAATTTTGCCAAAGCTACATAGCTTTTGCTATAAAGCTACGTAGTTTTTCACAGGCACTCATTTTGCTATGAAGCGGAACGTGTGGCTGTGCTATGCAAATGCCTTGAATATGTCCATGTTCAGATTGGCAAACACAGGTACTCATTTCATCTGAATACTCTGCTAGATCTTAGCCGATCAATAAAAATTGATGATACTCCGCGGTCATCACTGCATCAAATATCGATGCAAAGAGCTCACCTATGAACGATCTTTTTTTCAGCTTTTCGTTTCATTGCTGAGAATAGCTTCACTGAGTTACTGCAAAACAGTGAAATGCTCTGCTTCACAGAAGGCACACATGCCAGCACCTCAGCAGTTAGTAAGCGCAACCTTGTGTGTGAGGTGTTCGTGCACTATGACCCCTCTACGCAGAACTCACATCAAGCGGCTACCTTCATGAGCAGGTACACCACCAACAAAAAATTTTCAAAAGCCATTCTTCAAGAATATATTTAAATTAAGTGCAAAGGGCAGCTGCAAAGGATGCATTGGAAGAGGAAGGCGTGCTTACTGTAAGAACTAATTTGTGAGATTTTAATTACATTGGAAGAATTAGGGTAAACAACAAGAAATCAATTTTGCAGGTCATTTATCACCTGCAAATAAACTATTGAAGTAATTGCCATCTTTTTTTTATTTGTTTTTCTCATAGTGTGTACACCAGAGAGCAAAATTATACAGACCACAGGAGTGCGTGCCGCTGCCACTGTCTATGCTGTCTAGTTCGGAATCGTCTGAGGTTGAGAGCACTGATGTGAAGGAATTGCTGTCGAAGGCATTGCTCTAGCGCAATTCGTAAGAGATACTCTCTCGACGGCAGATGGCTTGTCACTGGACGATGCAGAAAGCAGAGGTGTACGAACACCCATGAGTATATGAATGGTTCATATACTTATGGGTGTTCAAGCCTGATCGTAATGCATTCCGTAGCCTCGTATTAAAAATGGTTAAAATAAATGTGTGATGTCTAAACTATCTAATTTTTCTATGTGGAGCAATACCGTCCTTAGAATGGCATGGGTACACTTCTTTATAGATTACAGCAGCAGCCAAAATACAAGCTCATATGGTATTTGAATTGCGTTTAACAAAGCAAGCACCAACCTATGTATATATCTTTGCGGGTGTCTCAATTCTGACCCAACCGTTAGATTTTGACAAGGTGAGTACACGTCATGACTCATTAATTAATTTAGGGAACATACTTTACTCAGATGAGTAAGGTTCAAACTTATATCAGTTTGAGGAAAACTGTCTGATGGTAGTTCTAACTTGCTGTATTCATAAAAAAGGAAAAAGCAAGAGGAAAGGAATTGTATTAATCATTAAAAATTCCATGCTGTCCAGTAAACACCTGAACCGGAAGAAACATGGCCACGGAAGAAAACACATCGTAAATTGCTAGCACACCCCAAAAGGCTCCAATTAAAAATCAAAGGAATGAAAGTATGTCTTGATTAGTGCATGTCGATTGCAGGTTTGGCTCACATTCGGCATCATACTGCCATGCCTTAAAAATACCCTGTTATCTCACAGCCTATACGACCACTGTCATCTTGTCCGGAAGCCTCGTGCCAGACATTTGCAGCGCCTTCGAAATTGACGCAAAGTCTTCCAAACCTAGAGACCAAGGAAAGCTGGCCTTCCTCTTTCTGGTCGTGGGTATCACTTTACGGCACAACAATGGGTAGGTATAAATGCATGGCAATTGTACTTGAGGTATTTTTTTGAACCTGAACATACTGCACGCTTAAATGACCATTGCAGGAGTGGTTACAGAGGCAAAAAAAAAGGGAAATCGCAAACAGAAACGAGTAGTTTGCACTTTAGTAATAAGAACCCATCACAATCCACAACAATAGTAGTTAAGTCATTTCAGTGAGAGATTGCTGATAGAAAGAGTGAAAATTTATGTGTATTAATCGAGCTTGAAGGTTGTTGAATTATATTATTGCGGTTAGCTCCTGATGATTGTAAAAAAAAAGAGTGATGTAAATAAAGTAATTTAACTTTTACATTATTTGGAATCTACATATGGGAAATTTAGCGTGCACACAGGTGCACAGCAAGATAAAAGAAATGCTGGGAAATTGACCAGGGGAGTGAGGGAGGGAGAAAAAAACCAAAGGCAGAAAAGTTTGCCGCTCATGCACTCCTTTAGCCAGAGTCGTTGCACAAGAAGTGCCACAACAGCTAACACTTTTAACAACGGGAGGTGTCTTCACTGTGACAGCAGCTGCAAGTTTTCCTTATGGGCACCTATGTATATATAGCTCTCACTCTCTGCCCCCCCTTTTTCTCTTTACACACATATGCTAAACAAATAAGAAGTCGTAGCGTACAGTAGGGTAAGGAAAGTCATATGTATTCAAAGCAAAAAATAAAAAGCCTAAAGGGAAGAGGGCCAGCTCCTTAGCTGTAACACAGAGGCACTGCTGTCAGGCTTTCAAATAGAGATGACAAAAATATCATGAGGAAGTACGTACATCAGCAGCCAGTGTCATTTCAGTGGGCCTATGGCTTTTTCATATAACTAAGAAGATGAACATTTCAGGCATGTGAAAAAAATTACTAGACGAAGAAAATAAAAAAGTGAGTGGCGATACTTCTTGCCTCTCTGGCACGACTGAACACCAAACTCAATTTTACGTGAGGCTTTCTTTTTCACACCTTCATTCAACGTTACCACTAGTGCCGTTGTTATCTATGTGCAAATTTTCGAATACTCGCGCACCCTTGAATAGCAGTTATCGAAAACAATCAAAACAACTTTCTCTTATGCTTCTGCTGACTTCACACTCTGTTATTTTCCTCATCACGGCAACAGCAACACTAATCGAGCAACACCGAAAGAGAAACGAGTCCTTAGGATTGTCCTATATACTTCTTGCATATATAAACAATTTGTCACTTGGCTACTGTGAAAAACTCCGTCAGCTTTAGCAACAATAATATGAAATAGCTATGAATGTTGTAGAGAAAAAAAAGCTAGAGAAATGTATGCATCTAAACAGGCGAATTTTAGTCATAAGGCACTTGTTTCTTTTATTATACCATTGTCACGTATATGTTTTGAACTCCATAGCTTTAAGCGTGCTTTATATTGAAAGAACAGAACAGACCTAAAGTATTCTTATCTGTCAATTTTAGCTACCCAAGTTTTTTTGTGGGTGTGCTTTTTATTGTCATGAGCTAAAATAATCAGTTATCAATAATGAACCAAAAAACTTGAAAAGCAGCAGCTTTGTTGCAATGTTGCAAAGTATACAATAGAGAAGCTGTAGAGCCTATTAAACTATAGCCGGACGATCTTTTTTCATCACGATAAACGGTGCGGTTTCTAATTTTTCCAGGGTCAAACAATAGAATTCAGTTTCGACTTCACTGTGCAGCTGCACATCCTTTGTAGCTAAAACCTCCTGTAGAAACTATGCAATGCAACCTTCCTTCACTAAACGACAGCTGTTGTGTGTGCTAATGCAATACATTTAAAACTGAAATGAGCTGAGCATGTTACTGCAATGGGGGCTGGTAAGAGATGGTAATGCCTATTTTGTCTACATGTGCCCATGATTGTCTGTTTAACAACATTTAAACTGGCCCATTTATTGGCCTCGCCTTGTTATTTCATGGCTAGGTTCCTTAACAAAAAAGGTTTTTCAAGTATGAAGAAGATGGACCAAGTGCATATGCCAAAATCAAGTTGGTTTAAAAAGAATGAACACTGCAACATCTACGAAGGAAAAAGATCTTGACTGATACGAATGCTTGAGCTTATTATGATGCAGTCTTGTGCTGTCATCGTGTACATGTATGGCAACAAAAACAATGAAAGTTGGAGACCGTTTGTAATTATGTGCGACATATATAAAAAAACATTGCGGATTTGAAAAAAAGGAAGCTTTGGGGAGACATACCTTTTTTGCTCTTGGTGCCTGTTTCTTTTTCAGTTGGTGTTTTAAGCATGAAGTCTAACTTAGAGGCTATGAGCAAACATTCGAATAATGCGTTCGATGCTCTAACCACTGAGCTACCACAGCGGCCTAAACATTCCACCCGTGACCCAAAAACTTGACTTTAGCCAGTATACTGTCTTACGCATCAGAGTTTTTCTCAGCATCTGTTCAGCTTCATAGTGTGAAAAAAATTGCTAAGCAGCTTACTATGCTGATGATATTCCTAGATATTTCTTTGGTGTTTTTTTCTTTCTTTCATTTTTTAACATGTCAGAAGTGCTTTTACTTGCATTTTCAGTGATTTTCTATAAAACTACTGTCAATTAATACAGGGAGTTCCAGGTGGACATTTTAGTATCTTGGGAGAATGCAAAGATGAAGTAAAGGAAAGCATTGACCATGACATGGCTTAATGGCCTTCTAAACTATAGGCGACACTGTTCTTAAAGTCAATGGAGTGATTCCTTTATCAAGCTCAGTATTCTTCTCATGGGTGCGTTCTCCATGTCACGTACTTCTCCAAGACACATGGATGTTATGTCAGTGTTTTTAATGTCACGTTGGCACTCTTTGCTTGTTGAAGAACACCATATACTTCTGCTTATGGGAGATGTATTCCTAAGCTGTTTCGTGGTTAAAATAACGTAAACGGAGTACAACCTTCTCTTAGATACACTGCTGTGAATATGTGTTTGTAGCAAATTTTCATGTACTATAACGAAGTTATTTTTGTGTAGAATGGGCATTGAATTAAGCACCTTTTGCACGGAGTGAAAATGTGTCTTTTTTTAAAAATAGAGCATGTTTTTGCATACACACTGGTAATCAAATATCAAACATTAGTAAAATATATAGCACCTTAAATTTAATAATAAAACAGTATTTTTGAAATGGCTTGGCTTCGAAGTTTGTCTCTCTTCTTCATGTAACCGCGGCTCTATGCTGTTGGTATCTGTTGTGCAGAGCTAAGGTGGTGGCATAATTCCCTCCCCCCTCCTACTCCTTGTGATTTTTTTCCCTCGGCCACCTGCTATTGCCCTAACTCTCACTTGGTTGATTTTACTTTGTTGTCAATGACTCAAACTTATGTTCTAAAAAGTGCTTTTCTGAGTTGTGATGCGTATTGACAATAGCGCGATGCTTGTGTTCTCTGGGAGCTTTCGTACTCGAGCTTGTGCACCGTATTGCCTCATACCTTCCTCCTCCACCCTTTTTTACAATACTGTCCCTCCTGTCTAGACATATCGGCCCCTTTGCCTGAAATTTCACCAGATATGTCACTAAGCTACTATCTCTTCTACTTGGTAACGTGTTTTGCATACTTTCACAGTTCTTATTGCACCTAATGACATAATCTCAACGGCACATTCATTCTTAACTCGAGGAAGCTATCAAGATGTCTTTTCTACATTGAGGGATTACAGGAATAGAATTGACCTGCCTTGCCATTTTAGTAGTGGGAATGGGCTATGTTTTTTCATTCCGAGGAATTCAAAGAAATGGAATTGAGGCAAGATCGAATTCCTTGGACTAGAACGAGAATGGTGTGGAGGCGCCCATTCTGCAACACTGCTGGGTCAACGTTCGATTGAATGTGACACCTTCAGACTTTTAATATGCTTCACTTTATTACATTTTCGTATTGCGAAAGAGCTACATTTTAAGCTTACCTGCAGTCGAACTTTTCAGACAATCACAATCAACGTCCAGTGACACTTTTGATTTTTTTTATGCTTCACCTTATTACATTGTCGTAGCGGCAAAGCTGCCTTTCAAGCTGCTTTACGGTCGCGATTGTCTTGACTCGAGAAAACGCTGGCTCCAACATGGTGACAATACATGTGACTAAGGTGAGATCTCAGTTAGTGCTGTTTTGGCTGGGCAGAAAGTAGGAAAAATCAGACGCCGAAAATTTTCAGCATTCAATATTTCTAATGTTCTTGAATGTTGACGTCTACGAGGCGTATTTGGAACTCCTAACTCAAAGGTAGCACAACTTTGTGCATCCATCAATTAGGCTTCCACAGAAGTTGAAAGAAGAGGAGAGATTGAGCATCCTTGCCTTTCACGTGTTGTCGGCAGCGCCGAATCATGTACTAATACTATTCGGCCTTTGCATTGCCTCATGCTTGATAAGACAACTGAGAAGTACCCCCCCTCACCAGCACGTCATCCATCTAGCAAACACTTTCACAATGCTATTTCATAAGGATGTGCTTAGGAATCCTCCCTAACTTTCTTCTTTCCTCAATTTTGCTTCAAGCTATTAGCAAAATACTTTACTTGGACTCACTGCAATATTTTACTTCTTTCTCACCCAAAATTTCACTATTTGCACAGCTCTACCAAAAATCCTGGTCACTTTAAACTTCCACTTTCAACTACTCTGGCACTGATGTGAGAGCGTTTTGTTTTTTCAAGAATTATCTACGACATTAGTCTAAACTAAAAATTTCTCGAACGACACAGGCGCTTTGGTCCACTCAAGTTCACCATTAATTCGAGGCTTCCGCTGGGAGCGGGTCTCGGATCGTCGGCGTCTTACAGCACGGTCCTGGCGACGGTGCTTCTGGCAAAGTATGGAGTTGTACAGTGCACCCTGTCCAGCAAGGACCGTGAGCTCATCTGCTCTTGGGCCTTCCAGGCAGAATGCATCCTGCACGGTCAACCTTCAGGCATCGACAACACCATCTGCACCTACGGTACCCATCAATTGACTCATACAATGCTTACGTTCAGTAAATATATTTAGAAATAATGCACTACCTTAAGGGAATTTCATTATTCTTTTTTAGAGAGCACATAAATTTCGTGCTATGTGATTGCACGTGTTAGTTCAATATTGCGGTTTCTTGACACATCGAAAATGCGTATATCTTTGCACGCAAATCTATTTTTCTTGTTGTTGTCATTGAGGTGTTTACCTTAAAGCTTGTAAATTTCATTTCCTTTTTTTATCAATATTTTCGGGATGCTGCAGAAATCATAATTTTTTTAAAAGGTCCAAATGGATAAGAATAATTATAGAAATGATTACATTTAAGCTTAACAATCTGAACTCTGTGCCTCAACTGAAGCACATATTTTTATAGAACCAATTTTGAAGCATCGGCGGTTTCAGACTTAGCCTGCCACTTTATTACCCTAAAGTACTACTGAAACAAACAGATATGATTACTGGTTCACTATACAAAATAAATGAGTGGAAGAAACATATTGCAGGCAATACGAAGGACAGCATAGGTACTAATTAACAAATGACACTAATTAACTAGCTCATTTATAAACTGTGGTGGTGTTTGTTTTTGCATGTGTGCACATGTGATTTTTTAGCTGATTCTTTACACTAAACTATTTTACACAGACAATAATCACAGATTTGATAATTCTCTATTTGTCTTCCATGTTGCCGAATCTCACGGTTACTCTGTTCAGTCAATAAATTTTCTTGTCAGTTTGTAAAAATTTGGTTTGACTTTACATTTATCTACATACTCATGTAGTTTTATGCCTACATTCAAGAGATGATCTCAGAATAGTTGCAGCTGCATCTATAAAAATAAAAAAGTCATGTAGTCTCTGATACACCTGACGTAGAAGATTTGAAACAGAGAAGACTAGAATAGTTTTGAAATGCTGTGCAGTTCTAGTGCGTAGTCGTTCATGCTGAAAGTATAAAGAAAGCACTGTTTTCTTTTTCAGGAGGTGCTGTTCTATTTAAGGGTGGGAAAATAAGTGAATCTCTTGAGAGGTGAGTGAATATTCGGTAGACCACTTCTGTGAAAATTCAAAATGTTGACGACGATTGATGAAAGAAAAAAAAAAGAAATTGGCACCACTGGAAAGTTGAACAAAGCTACAGTGTTTTTCATGAAAAAAACTTGACAGCTGAAGGAAAAATTCCGCAGGATAAACCCGAGGCCGACAGCTTACCGAGGCATACACTTTGTGCCGTCTGAATGATGGACATTCCCGAACCGTCAGGGTTTTTACCGATGCGATTGCTGCATTCGGTGCCCTCATGGTTTGATTTGTTGAATGACTAAACTTTTGTCAAAATGGCTGATTATGCAAGTTGGTTATTCATAGTATAGTTTAGTAATTAGCGTGTAACCTGAACATGGACTTATGAAGACGAGTGCATGTCGATGTCTTCTAGAAACCTGTTACGCACTTATCTTCTAAAGACCTGTTATAGGTTACGCGCTTGTATTTCAACCACTAAACCGCATTCTGTGATCCAGTAATTTCCTGCTTAGTTCAGACATTAGAGTGATTGCCTTCACGGAGGCATTCGTAGTAGGTTCGATACCTGAAACTGGCCAAGTTCTTCTTTCACAACAATGTTTTGTTTCTGTAAAACCTGGGTTTACTTGGTAAATTCATGCTGGATTGCATGTTCTCAAACAATGGCTATAGTTTGTACTGAACATTTTTTTGATTGCTCTCTTCACCCATAGTTTTCTGAAATTAACCAGAGGGGACTCTGGTGCTGCAATCATTCAGCCCCCGTGGGAATGATGGGTAGTATGCAGATTTGCCTAGCCTTAGTACTAGTGGCTTCGAATGCACCTGTGGCATTGTTTATTGCAGTGTTTTGCTTTTGTTTTTAAATAAAAGAACCTACCATTGTGAACTTTGTGACCCAATTTGATATTGGTGAGCATAAAAGGTTAAGGTGCTGAAGTGCAACTGCTGAACATTTGGTGATTGTCGTCTCATGACAAAGCGGGTCCATGTTGCGCTCCGTGCAATGGAGCCAGAAGAACGAAGATTGCATGAGTTTGTGTACTGCCCATCGTTTCCATTGTGGCTGAAGTGGCGTGCATTGTAGCTTCCATAGACACTAGCGCCAGAGTTCCCTCTAGTGTTTAAATAAGAAACTCTCTGTCTCCACCAATAAGATTCCAGTAAGTAACGATATTAGCCAAGTTCTTTCAACTTATTAGTAAAAAGATAGCTTTGGCAGAGTGCTTTAGTTGATATCAAGGACAAATGGGAACTCAAATGCATGAGTGAGAGTGGCTGGGAGGACAAGTCAGACATCTACAGTTGAACCCCTTTATAAAAGACACTGATATAAAAGACAAATAGGCATAAGAGAAACCAGTGTGCCTACAGTAAAATACGGTTTGATAGGAAAATGCATACATGGTATCCTGCTTATAAGAGACATCTCATATGAAAGACAAGAATTGGTGCCCGGAACATGCCTCTTACAAAGGGGTTTAACCGTGATACGTAATGAAAGCTTGGTTTCGTCACTGTCACACACTTCTGGTGTGGCTCCGCTGATCTAACAGCGGCGTACGGCAGACTCGCAGGCTTCCACTTTACGTTTAGGCCTGCGACGGCTGAAAGGCCTCCAAGTGGTACATTTCAAATTTGTGTGGATCAGTCGGCCCATGCCGGGTTGCACATGCAGTGACGTTTGGGTCTGACTGACGTACTCATAGAGCAGACACGGACATTTGATCGAACGCAAACAAGCATTTAATTAAAGCAAGTGCAAGGGCAAGAGCTAACACAACTTGACCAAGACGGAAAAAAACAAACCAAAATACACATGATAGAAAGAACAACTACAAAACAAACTATTCTCTAAAAGAACACTACAATAGGTACAAGCAAACACGATGCAAAATGTTAATGAAGTAATGACTTGATGGAAACTAAGAGAGATACAAAAAGGAATTACAAAAAGGTGCTCTCTTTCCTGAGCTTCCTGTGGAATGCAGTACACACAACTACAATTATTTAAAGCTGGAAATAATGAAATAACGGTTGAAAAAAAATCACTACAAACAGTTCTTTACGAACCAGGCCAGCTCCTGGTGCATGTAGGGAAGTTGACGAGGTGCCGCTGAATGTCTCCCTAGCTTAGGTAAATGGCAAAGGTGCCCAGTGTTGCAGCCGACTCAATTTCGCTGCGCAGAACACTCCATGCTTGCCACATATGCGAGACTCGCGACACCGACGACCACCCTTCCTGCTGTTTCAGCGTCAACTGCCGAAGCAGCCAAGTTTTCTTTGAAGCTTACGCATCCCCCTTGAGGTCATTTTCCCCGAACGTATACGTGCCCTCTTTGCTGCAGGTGTAGGAAAGCTGTGGCGGGGCTGTTGAAAAGTAGTTACTTGCTGGAAGTCTTTGCTCAATTCAAAGACCTCCCTTCGACAAAAGGGCATGCGGTCGGGAACACTTGACATTTGTGACAGTCACTTATATTGTGCCTGTACCGTTGTCCATATTGGCACACATATGATGTACGAAGATAATAGAGTTCTTTTATTGTTTCATGCAGGTTTAGCAAAACTTTCACCACGTCAAATTGATAAAAAAAACACAACAAAGTTGTGCTCACCAACAAGGCCAAAGTGCGTCTAGGTCACAATGAATCATGTACACTCTAACTTCAATATACCAAACGCAGATATAATGAAATATCGGTTCAAAAAAAGTTAATAAACAATAGCCTTGCAATAGATAAGGTGCTAGAAATAACCTTTATATGGGTTTTCAGATACAATGAACTTATTTTTTAGTAATATGCTACTTTGTTATAATCAGGTTTGAGTGTATCTAGTATACTGTTAATTAAATACTGTCAGTTACATTTAATTTTATAACCTTGACCCTTGAATTATGGATTAATTACAGTTAAATCATAATGTGTTAACAAAACATGAATTCAGATTTATGCGAACCATAATACTCACAAAATTTTGTTGCTGGTTATAAATATGGGGAATAAAAAATTGCACCTGCATGTGTGCATTTTCTGCATAAAGCACTAGCATTTACAGAATTACAAAACAAATTAAAGCAAGTGAGAGTGGTAATGTTGCAGTAACAGCGAGGTAAAGAAGGATGTTCTGAAAATTCGCTGCTCAGAAAAAAAAAGCAAAGGACTTAAAGTTGAGTGTTGTTTAGATCAAAAAGAAAAAAAAAACTTTGGGACCAAGTAATAAGTTTTTTTAATTACCAAAACAGTCTGTAGAAATACTCTTCTGTAAGTTTAGTTTCCGTTGATACGAAGACAATGATAACTGCTCTGCACGCCACTTTCATCATCAGAACCTCTGGATACTGTCTTCTGTTCCTTCTCTCCAGCATTCCCAGCTACAAGGTGTTGCTGGTAAACACCCGAGTTCCCAGGAACACCAAGGCTTTAGTGGCAGGTGTCAAGAAGAGGCATGATCAGGTAGCGAGTTGTCAACATGCATTGCCCACTGTTGTCAGATGCCTAGGCTGTGAAAAATAAATTGTCTATTCTCGAGATCATTTTTACGATAGATTAGTTGCAGATTGTTTATGTTAGCCCCACCACGATATTGTTGTGCAGTAATAAGCTCAGCTCATAAAGAAATTGTTTGTCAAATTAAGCACCACATGTCTGCCCATATATTGCACATCCATGCATTTTTGGATGTTTACGAAGCAGATAAAATTTTTACCCACGTAGAACTGCTTCTTTTGAAAACCAGCATGATTTTGCATGACTAATCTTAATTTAATCATATTATTCAACAAAACCTAAGCCACACGTAACTAGTCACATTGTATAAAATTTAATTATTCATTTTTTTGAAGTTGTGGTGAACTTTAAATTATCCTTGGCGCAGACGTGGCACTGCCAGCATGTCGCAGAACATTTTATTTTGTCCCTCCACGCTGTGAACACAGGCGTGGAGAGCGAGATGAAAGCGGAAACCGGTCCTCAGTCCACCAGACTTGAGCATTAAAAATTAAATGTTATCGGAAACCTCAGCAACTTTGTCTCTGCATCGTTAAATGCACTGCTGCCAGCATCTTTCATTTAGAGTTCACCACAAAGTAAAATCCAACAAAGTTCTGATCAGGTTAGCTGAACCGAATCTCTTGCTATTCAGTTTCCAGATGTTATAAAGCCAGTCCTGGAATCTATTGAAGCAATATCTGAAACCTTCTGGAGGCTCCTAAAGACAGCACTCGATGCGGCAGAGAACATGTTTTCCAAATCCTTGGTAAGCCTTTAGCAAAACAATTCAATTACTGCGAACTATAGTTTGTATTTAGATACCCCAGCTCCAACCCAAAAATAACAAAAGCATGACTGCTGCAAAGACAGTGTAATAAAAAATATATAATTGATCTAGCTAAGTAGTATGATAGCAGTGCATGTCCCGACAAAGGCCTTAATGCAATGAAACAACACTAATAAATGTGGGGCCCACAATGTAGGGTACTAGTGAAGTAACTGGAAGGTTGTCATTAGAATTGTGCAAATATTTGAGCACTTAAAATATTCGAACAAATGTTATACTATTTGAATTTGCTTTGACACGAATTTAAATTATTCAAAATTAACAAATAGGTGTGCATAACCAGCATGTAACCTCTCAGTAAAAGTTGTTTCACGGCAGTGGGAGGACGCTGTGCTGTGAATACGTTCATCCGGGGGAAATTTGCATTGATGCGAAGCCGCATGTCAAGGTTAAATGAATGTACTATTACCCTCTCATCGATTCATTGTATATTAAGCTTAAAAGCTTGTAGTACTGGCTTATATGCTCCAAATATAATAAATTTTGAAACAAAACCTATTTTACAGGGTATTACTTGTATTCTACAGAAAGTGAAATCCTGCTATCAATCAAAGTTGCTTTCACTTCCTTTGAGCCAAAAAGTACATTTGTGCATGCCTTGTTTCAATAAAAAAAGAACAAATATTGTGCATGTTAGTTTATTTATCACTAATATGCTCGGTTTTCTTTACATTATGTGATATATGCCATTTGAATTCGATTTGAAATTATTCGGCTCAATCACTGTTTGCTTCGAATTCACTTTGAACCTAATATTTACTATTCGCACAAGCCTAGCTATCTCATTTCTGCTGACCACATAAATGACATTACAGACTAGCATTAACAGGAGCAGTACATCGCAGTGCAATAACTCACAAGTGACCTTGGGGTATGAAAAGCGATGCAGACGTGAGAATGACGGGAACTTATAATGCTGCCATGTTACGCTTACTCAAACAAAGTGCAAAGATGCATGAGTGTGTCTTGGAGCAAAGCTTTATACCTGTCATTGGTCTAAGAATTTCGTTGTGTAAGCATGAAAATCCTAAAGCATGTATGTCCCACAAAAATTGAGCAAATTCCACTAACATTGGTCCACTAAACATGAACAATACCTCTCGTTAGTCATCAAGTTTCATGACATAAACATGAAACCCCAAGATAAAAGCCACCGAACCACCAACGGACACTCACGTTATCTTCTGCTAGCAGTTGCGCACGCTCCTTGCGTTTTCACCTCTGATACCGAGGAAGGGAACTTGAAGGGGTGGACCGACATGCCGACGCTGTAGACTTGTGCACAACCCGAATTCCACAATTAAATTTTTACCTATGGGTGTTTTAGGGGGCTATAGCGATTTCAGGCAAATGGCACATCTTTCCTTGCAATCAGGCATGCAGCATAGAGCTCAGTAATTGTTTTAGTAAAGAAAACCACAAAAAAGCATCAAGACAGCTTGCTGGACTTGTCAAAAATGGGAACACCCTCTTACACATTCCCGGTAAAGATTAGCTTGCAGCTACTTTGCACTTCACAAGAGGGCTTCTAATGACATCAAACGGCTTGTCCTTCTTGCCGCAAGTGTTAGTCGCTTTTATATACATAATAAAAGACCTGTCAGGCAACTCGTTGAGTTCATTCTAAGACTGCCGTTGATTTAAAGCTGCTGCCTAAAATAAATGGTTGCATAAACCCACAGTCAACTCTTGTGAATGGAGGCACATTCGAAGTAACGGGATGCTGTCCACTGGGTGGTGCCACAGATCACCTCGTCGAGTATGCCAGCTTAAGCTAATGTGTGTGAACTCGACTTCGAGACATATAAAGAAAGAAGCAAGTTCCTTTCCAACTTGAATGACAGTTCTCTCCAGTAGAACAAAAGCAAATATTCTTGGGCCATTCTTAACTTTCCGGTACAACTATGCAGACCTGATTTAGCTATGCATGTACAGTCTTGAACAATGTAAAACAGAACACCGAAACTGTCTTCAAAAGGGCTGCACTAGTTAAAGGCCTTCGCTAAGCACACAAATATTCGTAGCACCAAATGACAAAGCAAAAAGGTTTTTCTTGCACATCAATCTGCACATTACAAGGAGTTGTTGCTAAACACAGACGTTCGCGTTGCTCGTGACTGCAACAAGGGCGGCTTGATTCAGGGAAACACTTAAAAAACATGTGGGAATGGCAACACCATATGTCATGAGCGAGGGGCGTGTATCCCTGCAGGCTTTGCATATGTACGTTCCTTTTTTGTATCACACTTGTATCCATGCCTATGTAATGCCCTTTTTGGGCTCTTAGGGTACTCGTATAAATATAAATGAAATTGCATGAGTGCGTGTGTGGGCATTGTGCAGGAACTGGTGCAGATGAACCAGTCCCTGCTGAACTGCCTAGGAGTTGGCCACCCACGACTGGACCGGGTTGCCGAGATTGCCGCCCAACACGGTCTCGCTGCAAAGCTGACGGGGGCGGGCGGTGGTGGCTGTGCCTTACTGCTGTGCCGTGTTGGCTGTCAAAACAGCATGGGTGCGTAGAACTCTGCCATGTACCAACGATTGCGATGATTGCCGGATGTTTTCCTGGACAATTTTGCACAGCCAGTGTAAAATACATGAATCGTCATGCATACTCGATTTAGTGTGCTAAGAGGCCTCTGAAATGGTGGCTCGACGATAGAGAGCTACGCATGTAATTTGAGAAATGTTGGTTTCAATACCACAAAAGGCTAAGTGCCTTTGCATTAGCTTTCATTCATCTATTCCTTGTTTTTTCAACGGTGGCTAAGCAGCGGAGTAGCTCCATAATTATGTAATCACTGTCGGCTGATGTTGGCTTCAGGGGCAGCTTTGTAGGCAGTGGGAGGTGGTCATTGCACAGCTACGACTAATGTCTTATATTGCCGAGGGGGATTCTTTAAATCACAATATATGTGCTCTCGATGCCCTTCGTTTGAGCCGAGGATTCTAATTAAGCTATAACTTTCGTCAAGAACAACCAGGAGCATTCCTATCTTTTTAATCCATAAATTAATACACCAAGTTCAAGTCTGTTTTTAGGCAAGGTGATGCATATTGCTCAACCACAACAAAATAATATAGCATGCTTTTTTAACTCTACGTTTTAATCATCCACCTTGCATATCTTAAATGACAAGAAGCTGAAGTTGGCTTAACAAGGTTTCTTACATATCTTTCACGATAGTTAAGCATGCATGAGACGTTTGCAAACTTCTCAGCTGAATCACTTAGTGAGCTGCCTCTTCAAATTATTATCAATGTTTTTCGCAACTGAAATTCTATGCAGGTTCGAGCGGTGGGACCGAGTTGCATGCAGTGTGCAAGCAGCTCGAAGAGGAAGGCTTTCTGTACTGGGAGGTGGACTTGGGTTGTCCTGGAGTCACGTTAGACTGACCTCTACTCATCAATCAAAGGGAAATAACTTCAGGCCAGAGCATCGTTTACAGTGCAGTGTCAATCTAAAACCACTGTGCTTTCAAAACTTTCAAACGCAGCTTGTGCACAGAACACAACGCACAACACTGCGCGTGCACTAGTACTGCGTACCATACGTGACGGTGCAGTTCATGTAGGCCTCTGTGTAGCTTAAATGTTTCTTGGAATACTGAGTGATGCTACGTGAGGGTGTACGGGACCAAAAATACTGCAGCGCAGAGATTTATTTCTCCGTCTCAAAGCAGGCCAGCCCTGAGGATAGTGATGCACAGAATGTGCACAAAAAAAATGAGGCACAACCTTCGCGGCCATTGCCATGCCTGCTTATTCAGCACTGACCTGATTCACGGTGTGCTCGTTCGGGCTTCACTTAACAATGCCTGAGTGGGAGCCGATTGGTATGCTTCCACAGTTTAAAAAAAAAGCAATAAAAACACGGACAAGTTAGGACGCAGGATTACTAATCCGTACAGGTCATTACTTGTCGGTGTTTTTGTTGCACTGTTTCCAACTATGGAGACGGTTCCTGGTATTGTCTTTTCTTGACTTTAACGTGCCGAAAACACCAATTCAGCAGCTGCATGACGTGACTTTGCTGTCGCTTTATGACAAAGAAATATTCTCCGGTGAGGGCAACAGTCGGACGAGTACCCTAGCGCTATAAGCCGAAAATGCATCAAATGCAAGTTTGTTTAATGAAGTGCAGGCAGTTCTGAATTGCAGCAAAATGGAGAGTCAGGCTAGTTGGGTGGTATTCATAGTGTAACAGCGCATAGATGAATAACAAGGAAGATCTGAACAACACGAGCACTGAATACTCATCAGTCCTAAATACTCATCACACACACTGCCCAATCATTCTAATGTCACTTTCTGCCTAATCACGAGTGCTCATAAGAATCTCCCATGCTTAACCGAACATAAAAATGACTGAACCTAAAGCTAAACACCACGCCACACTTCTGCACACGTGACCTAACAGAAGCAAGTGCTAGCATGTAGTGAGAACTAGTTTGCTAGAGTGGAAGCTTGGGCTAGTTGGCTCGTACTCATATTTGCAAGTTTTTTCAGTGCACAAACATAAGAAAAAAGGGACAAGGGCCGTATACAGAACCCTGTGCTGTTCCTTTTTTTTTTTCCTATGTTTGCGCGCTGAAAAAATTTCTAACTATGAGAAGTAGAGTGTACATTTGTACAGAGTGGTAAGGGTGCATTTCTACTGATTCACCATGCATTTGGAAGTGGATAATTTTTAAACCATTATTGGATGCACTAGCTTCAGACAAAAGCCTTTCAGAAGTTCCACGCATTGTTTCAACGTGCCTTTTGACTTTGCCACCCTACGCCAGTTCATTTATGACATGTGCAAAGGATTGTAGGATGCATGCAGTATGCACACGCATACTGCAATATCAACCGTTTGTGAACCCTATACTGTGCATTTATTTAAGGTGTTTTCATAGTGAATAAATGAACTATGCTTTATTACCTCTCTTTTGATGTGCACTTTTTATAGTTAGTGTCAATGCCCTAAAAAGCACTGATTCATGCGCTGATCCAAGGGTTGTGAGAAATTCACAATGGGGAGGCTGCAAAATAATTTCAGCCTTGTGATGCTGTTTTATGTTCAATGAAAGGAAGAATTTTTGCATTTTGCTGTTCTTTTTTGTTTTTGATGGAGTAATTTGTATGCTCCCAGAAATTAAACCCAGACCTTGTACACTAGAGTGTAAAAGAATGTCACAAGCACTGCAGCGTGTAGCGACATACCACAAGTGCGCCTCGTATGGCCGTCACACACTCAACTTTGATGACCAATGAAATTGAATGCCAACGAAGCCCACAAACCTCTTCAAACCACTTCCTCAAGTCTCTAGGTAGGTTGAATGTTTTTCTTGTGTGGTCTTGCATTTAAAAAAGCCCTGAGGCGATGAGAGATGCCACAACAGAGGGCTGCAGGTAACTTTAATTTCTTGCAGTTTTTTAAGATACACCGACAATGCACAGTACTGAAGCATTTTCCCTCCATTAAAAAACGAGTGCCACTGTTGCGATTGAACCCACATCATTAAAGTCAACAGATCAGCTCCGTAACCACTACATCACTACGGTGGCACTCAAGGTTAAGGGGAGATGACAGTTGAAGAACGCAAATTTAAAAAAAAAATTACACATTTTTCGATTTTATTTACTTTCACAAATTTAGTTTCTCTACATTCACAAAAAAAAAATAAAACTGACGATTGTGAATAAACTCCAAGTAGGCCGAAATTGCTTTTAAAAAGCACAAGGTGGCTGCTAAAAATTGAAAAGAGCTCATTGTCTAGAGTCCGCTGGAAATTGTCACTTGGCTGCTTGCCATGGTATTTCGCATAAGTTCACTGAAGCCAGATGCTCAAAATAATGACGATTGCCAAGCTCTCTCAATAGAAGAAATCATCTTAACAAAATATCTTTCCTGCATATATGAGCTTTAACTTGTAGCTTTAAATGGCATTTTTCTCAAGATCCATTTTTGGGCAACTTCTTGAATTCCGACATCACGTTTTTGTTCCTTCTAATAGTGCCACTGGAAATTACCATTGCTCCGCGCAACGCGGACGTTGGGAACCAGAGAAACGCTAACGGCGCGACTACGAGCGACGAAGCCAGCCGCAATGCACGAGCCGGCCCTGCATGCGCCCGGTACTACGCCGAACAGCCAACGCGTGTTAAGAAGAAGAGAACGAGGGTGCTCGAGGCAGAGGCTCACGAGGACTACCGCCCTTGGATCTCCTTGATCGCTGTGCGTCGTTCACTTTGGGCACAAGTTCGCCCTTGATAAACCATGTAAATGGAACATCGTTGTTGTGAGGCTGCTACATTCGTTACATTTTCTGGTGGAGGTGCGGGGTAGATGATTCCAACCCCCTATGAGAGAACGAAGTCCAAGCCCTGACCATCCGCAAGCCGTGGTGCTTACGCCGGTGCACCAACGGATCAGTCGCCGTATTCGAGGGGATTCACCAGAATTTGGACCACTTCCCCCTGTGCCAAGGGCATCAGCGATGAAAACAGGAAACGCCACCACCATGACTAGCCAAGTTGCACCATCACAGCTCATTGTCAGCCAGCCCGTCATAGCAAAGGTGTTCCATGGTGACCCGTTCGAGGACGCAGAAGACTGGCTGGATCATTTCGAGAGGGTGGCGAACATAAACCAATGAAACGAAGCAGGCAAGTTGTGCAACGTATACGTCTCTTTGGAAGACGCAGCGCCAGTGTGGTACGAAAACCACGACGCATCTTTGACGTCCTGGGAAGAGTTCCGGCGGCAGCTACTGTGTACGTTTGGCAACAATGATCGCCGGGAAAAGGCAGAAGCAGCTCTTCGTGCACGGAATCAACGCAGAAATGAGACTGTCGCTATGTACATAGAAGACATGTCCCGCCTGTTCAAGCGAGCTGATCCCAACATGACTGAAGACAAGAAGGTGCGTCATCTCATGCATAGGGTAAAACTAGAGCTGTTTGCAGGACTCGTTCTCAATCCCCCGCGCACTGTTGCTGAGTTTCGGTCGGAAGCAACAACAATAGAAACGACGCTACAGCAGAGAGCCCGGCAATACAATCGTGACGTAGCCTGCACATCAGCAGGGGTCTTCTCGGCAAATGTTGTTGATAATCTTGACACTCTGCGGGAGCTCGTCCGGTCAGTTGTCAGGGAGGAACTACGCAAGCTGGAGCCACCCGCTTCACCGGAACTGTCTATTGCGGATGTTGTCCGAGAAGAAATTCGGCAGGCCATACGGGAGCCGCAAAGGGATGCACCACCGACACGACACGCGGTAACTTATTCTGAGGTGCTCAGGCGGCCTGCTGTCCATTGTGCGCCTACGAGACACCTGGTACTTACGCACCGACAACACGTAGCCCGCACCATATCGTAGAGGCAACTCGCAGCGCACCTCTTCCGACAGAGACAAGACCTCGGAAAAGCGATGCATGGCGAGATGCGGAACGTAGGCCCCTGTGCTTCCACTGTGGAAAGGCTGGCCATCTTTACCGGTTTTGCCGATATCGTCAAGCTGGTCTTCGAGGATTTGAGGTCAACGCACCGTGTCCGCGAAACGGCGAAAGGCCGTCCGACATCGAGGAATACCTGTGCTCACGTCATAGCTTCGACCTGCATCGTCGTCACCAACCGCTGTCACCAACCGCTGTCACCATCCCTTCTACGTCAGCGCTCGCCAAGTCCACGTTCCTTTCCGAACGCACCTAGGCATCGTTCACCTCGTCCAAACCCAGGAAACTGAAGTGGGCGACCTGTGGAGGCGAGGCCGCTGGTGATTCGAAATACGAAGATTCTCCACTGCGACACCAGTGCGACAACGACGATGACTGTCTCCAGGTAAAGAAGTGCAGTAATGAGAAGATAACTTCAGACTTGCCGTTGGTAATTGACGGGCTAGAGCTCATGGCTTTAAACGATACCGGTGCGGATTACTCTGTGAAAAGTTACGATTTAGGGAAGTGCCTCAGGAAAGTTCTGACCGAATGGAGTGGACCTCAAGTACGTACGGCAGGCGGTCACCTTATTACGCCTCTCGGCAGATGCACCGCAAGAGTTGAGATACGAGGTTTCACTTACGTTGGTGACTTTGTTGTCCTGCCCGTATGTTCGAGAACAGTTATACTCGGAATGGATTTTCTGCAAGCAAATGGTGCCATTATTAATTTGCAGAGGTCCAGCGTATCATTTTCGACGAAACAAGCTATAAAGGTAGCTCGAGCAGACGAGCGATACACCACTCCACTGCGCATCGTCGATGATGATGTAACTGTACCGCCGCAGAGCAGTGTAATGGTTCTAGTCAGAAATGATACGTTTGGTGACTACAAAGGTGTGGCAGACAGCAACATGGATGTTTTCCTGAAAAGAGGTGTTTGTGTGGCACGAGGGATTATCCAGCTACGAAACGGGTATGCAGACGTTCTCCTGACAAATTTTGGGAATGAATTCCAGCACATAGCAAAGGGGACAGCCATAGCCTTTCTTCATGAGGTTTGTGAAGCCACAGAAATATGCAGCCTTGAAACAACGTCAACGAATATGAAACCAACATCTGATGTCTGCGACGTAATATCCGTAAATCCCAATCTTTCAGTGATCCAACGTCAAAAGCTATACGACCTTGTACGGGAATTTGGCAGCTGTTTCTCCTATAGTTCAAAGGTACGACGCACAATCATTGAAAAACACAGGATCATAACAAACGAGACAATCAGGCCGGTACGCCAGCACCCGTACCGCGTTTCACCAAAAGAAAGGGAAGTCATCAAGAATCAAGTACAGAAGATGCTTGAAGATGATGTTATTCAACCTTCTAACAGTCCGTGGGCATCTCCTGTAGTACTTGTAAAGAAGAAGGATAACACGCTGTCACACCTGTCCCGTTTATTAGGGGGGCAATCGCCGGGCTAATTCCAAGAGCCGAAGTATCGGCCCCCCGAACCGCACCACGAAAGCGTGGACAATTTAGAAGTGGTCCTTTTTGGCGCGCCAGCGGACGCCGGCTGTGGCCCAAAGAACAAGTCAGAGCCGAGAGTTGATAAACAAAACAAATATTATATTCTCACAAATGGCAGATCGAAAACAATACACAAGAATGCACACTCCACAATAGTTACATACAATACGTCACCAATCAAACAACGTACTACACAGTACAATCGGCCACACTCAAAACAACGGACACAGACAACGATACGCACTACAATGCAGTCGCATGCATTGAACAACCAAGACACTTAAGGACTAAAGAGATAGAAAACCTATTCAGTCCAAAGTCCTTGGAACAAAAGTCTGAATGATACTCTTCCGAGAATCACTCACTCAAAGTCCAGCGTTGTTGTCGTTCCGCAGCTCTCGAAGTTTCTCTTCCAGGAAACCTCGCGTCCTCAAATGGCCACTCTCCAAGCTTCAAACTTCTTCGCCGGAAATCCGTCGGCTTCCCACACGCAGCTGTTGCCCGCGTCTTCGCTCGATAGCGGTAAACCCACGCTCTTGCCTGTAGCTCGAGCCGTCCCTACGGACCAAAAACTTCGCCGACTACACGGCGGAATCTCTACGCACTCTGGCGCTCACTTCCGTCTCCTCCTGTTCTGTCACTACGGGCAGAACCTTCGCCGACTACACGGCGGAATTCCTACGCGCTCCGGCGCTAACTTTCCGTCTTCTCCTGATTTCTCGTCTCGGCCGCTCGATTAAATACCTTCCCCGCGACTTTCCAGATGTTTCTCGTCATTTCGTCGGCGCGATACGCAGCGAAGGCTGGGAAGAGGCACGAGACGGTTCGACTGCCCTCTCCGGAGGATGATTCACTCGGTCTGACCCCGCCTCCTTCGTTCTAGAAAAATCGCGGCCTTGCTGGGCCGCCGATGTGGGGTGAGGAGGATCGTCTGCGAAGCCGTGCTTCTGCGGGGAGAGCGCGCGCCCGGGAGCCCTGGATGTTTGCTTTCTTTTTTTTTTCTTTTTACCTCGCGGCGTTTCTGCCGCCCGTTGTCGCAAGGATTTGGCGGCGCGCTCTTGTTTAGCGCTCGTTCTGTGACACTGCCCTCCACTTTAAGAATATTATCTCATAATATTCAAAACCACACAAACGAGCGCGAACAGTCACCACACATTCTCACAGACTGTAACACAATCCGTCGCTCATGACACTTCACATTCACAATATATCACTCAATACAATCGTACATTGTAGTTCAATTAAACAACACGTGAAAACACCACCACAAGCACATGAGTACAACACTGCACCACACATTCCCAATAATACAAATGTACAAAGTTCTCTCACTACAACAATGGTACAATACTATACATCACATCACAGCACAACACTTCGACACTTGTGACACAGGATACCACAACATTAACACAACATATGGCACTCAACACTGCCAAACACATTCTGATTCGACCTCAGCACTTATCCTGAATACTTCGAACAGCGCTTGCGCCCCTTTTTGCGGTGCTCGCTCGATCTCTTCTTGTGCTTCCACGTTCTTTTTCGGCGAGCCCTTTCCAACGACGATATCTGAGGCGTCGTCTCAGCCATCGTTGTCTCTTCCGACACCATTAATGCGTCATTACATTCGACGGGTCCTGTCTGTTTATTTACCCGCTTGATAATGCCTCTACATTTTGCCCGGCTGGCCAACACCGTCTCCTTTACACTGTCTGTCGGTTGAGGTCGTGCCGACGTACGTCCAGTTGCTCGGCCTGTGAACTGATTCGACACGATCGTCTTCTCCTTCGCTGTCTCTTGCGCCGCAGCTTCACCTTGGGCTCTAGCGAGATCCGTCACGGGATGTTCCTCCCCTGTATCTCGCGGCCGCTGTGTTGGCGAGGGTTCTATCTTCGGGTCTTCTCCCAAACATTCTGGATCACTTGGCCCTCGCGCCCCGTGGATGTTTCCGATGACAAGGTCATACAGGGGGGTCGTCATGCATAAAGCAGTGACCTTCCCGCTGAAGTACGGGGTTTCAACCTCAATTTCTGCTTCGGGAAGCATCCGAACCGTACGGTCAAATTAAGCAGACCGGTTTCGTTCTGCCTGTCAACTCACTTTCCCGTACCAAATTTCTCCTCACGATAACAGTGGAGCTGCCGGTATCTCTTAACACCGTAATCTTTTTGTCCGCAACTTTTCCAGGTAGCGCTGGCATTCCTTTCGTAACACCGGTTGGCTGTTTTGACATTACAGCACCCACAATAGGAATTTTCTCCCCATTCTTCAACTCTACGAATCCATCAGTGACGGCATTATTATCAGATTTCGGTGCTGCTTGCACACAGGATACCTGGTGAGTTTGACTCGCTCCGTTTCGACAAGCGTCTGCTTTGTGCCCAGTCTGACCACACTTAAAACATTTCACTACCGTAGGGCTCGTAAAGATCGTTCGACAGTTTTTCGCGCGATGACCCACTCGGTTACACAGAAAGCATCGCTGAATGCTCTCTGGTGCACGCTTCTTTTCTTCGGGAGCCAATTTCTTCGAATCATCGGGGCACTCCTTCTTTACCTTGGCCAAATTAGTGCCACCTTGCGCTCCCAAGAATTGATCAGCCAATTCAAGCATTCCTTCAAATGACTCAGCCTTCCTCTCTTTAAATACAGCGACAGGCTTGGGTGGCAACTAGTAAGAAATTGTTCTCTAATTAGGAGCTCTCTAAGTTCATCGTACTCCTGCGCTGTCCCTGAAAGTTCAATCCATCTGTCGAAATAATGGCAAAGTCGGGCGGCATACTGCGTAGCCGTCTCACCATCAGCTGGTTTTCCTGTCCGAAATCTGTCCCGGAATCCTTCCACCGTGAATCTAAATCGCTTCAACAAAGCCGCTTTCACCTTTGCGTAGTTGGCTGCATCGGTCGGCGTCAGCCTACCGTACACACTGAGCGCTTCACCACTCAAGCAAGTACTCAAAGCAGTTGCCCATTGCTGTTCCGGCCAATTCTGGCTCCTCGCAATCGTCTCAAATCTGTGGAGGTACGCGTCTAGGTCGTCCTTCCTTTCATCAAACGCTACGAGCAGCTTGCTTGGGTTCAAGCGGAAGCCGTGATCTTCCCGTTCGCTGCTTTCAACTCTAGCTTGGACGGGAGTTTCACTTCGCTGTTGCAAACGGAGCCGCTCGAGTTCCATCTCGTGCTGCCGCTGCCGCTCCCTTTCAGCCATCTCCGCTTCTCTTTCTTCTCTCGCCCTCTCGGCTGCCAACTTTTCTCTCTCCAGCTCCAACTTCAATTGCTGCTCTCTTTCTTCCTTCAGCTGTCGCTCTTTTGCCTCTCTTTCTTCTTTCAGCTGTCGCTCCTTTGCTTCTCTTTCTTCTTTCAGCTGTCGCTCCTTTGCTTCTCTTTCTTCTCTCGCCCTTTCAGCGGCCAGCCTTTCTTTCTCCAACTCAGCTGCCTTTTCTTCCTTGGCCCTCTCTGCCGCCAACCTCTCTCTCTCCAACTCAGCTTCTTTTTCCACTTTGGCTCTTTCGACCGCCAGCTTTTCCCTTTCCAGCTCAGCTGCCTTTTCCTCTTTGACCCTCTCTTTTTCTTCTTTTTCCCTCTGGGTGACCCACTTCCGTAGTTCGGCGCCAGAAAGACCCATCTTCTCACCCAGAGCAACTAACTTTTCGAGATCCATGGTGTCTCGCAACTCTCAAATAAAACCTTGCCGCGTGCAAAAAGTATCTGCCTAAATCAGTCTATCGGAACACTCCCCTACACTCGTTAACGAGAACACTGAACAACACACAAAATCGTTCCGATAGCACTATAAACAACTCGAGGCTCTTTCTCACTACTTTGGACACACTGTGCACCAAAAGGTCCTGTATCGCGGACGCCAGATTAATTGTCACACCTGTCCCGTTTATTAGGGGGGCAATCGCCGGGCTAATTCCAAGAGCCGAAGTATCGGCCCCCCGAACCGCACCACGAAAGCGTGGACAATTTAGAAGTGGTCCTTTTTGGCGCGCCAGCGGACGCCGGCTGTGGCCCAAAGAACAAGTCAGAGCCGAGAGTTGATAAACAAAACAAATATTATATTCTCACAAATGGCAGATCGAAAACAATACACAAGAATGCACACTCCACAATAGTTACATACAATACGTCACCAATCAAACAACGTACTACACAGTACAATCGTCTCGGCCGCTCGATTAAATACCTTCCGCGCGACTTTCCAGATGTTTCTCGTCATTTCGTCGGCGCGATACGCAGCGAAGGCTGGGAAGAGGCACGAGACGGTTCGACTGCCCTCTCCGGAGGATGATTCACTCGGTCTGACCCCGCCTCCTTCGTTCTAGAAAAATCGCGGCCTTGCTGGGCCGCCGATGTGGGGTGAGGAGGATCGTCTGCGAAGCCGTGCTTCTGCGGGGAGAGCGCGCGCCCGGGAGCCCTGGATGTTTGCTTTCTTTTTTTTTTCTTTTTACCTCGCGGCGTTTCTGCCGCCCGTTGTCGCAAGGATTTGGCGGCGCGCTCTTGTTTAGCGCTCGTTCTGTGACCCACGCCAAGGTTTTGCGTTGACTACCGGAAATTAAATGCTGTGACTAAACGGGATGTATATCCCCTCCCGCGTATTGACGACATATTAGACAGACTACGTTGTGCCAAGTTCTTTTCATTACTAGATCTGAAAAGTGGGTACTGGCAGATTGAAGTTGATGAACGTGATCGCGAGAAGACTGCTTTTGTTACCCCGGACGGACTCTATGAATTCAAGGCTCTCCCTTTTGGTCTCTGTTGTGCGCCGGCAACGTTCAAACGCATGATGGACACTGTACTTTCCGGATTGAAGTGGCAGTGTTGCTTAGTGTACCTTGACGATGTGGTCATCTTCGCCGCTACATTCGAGGAGCATATCAAGCGCCTGCGAACAGTGTTAGAAGCAATCCATTCGGCAGATTTAACCATCAAGCCAGAGAAGTGCCAATTCGGTTTCGAAGAGCTTCGATTCCTTGGGCACGTTGTCAGCGCCCGCGGTGTGCGCCCTGATCCCGAAAAGACAGCCGCCATTGCAAGGTTCCCGGTGCCAGCAGACAAAAAGTCAGTACGGAGATTCCTAGGTCTCTGTGCTTACTACCGACGATTTGTCAGAAATTTCCAGCAGATTGCAGAACCCTTGACGAAACTTACAAGAGGAACGAAGGAAGGAAAATAGAGGGAAAAAAAAGGCAAGGAGGTTAACCAGCCTATAGGCAGCCGGTTTGCTACCCTGCTCATGGGAGAGGGATGGGGGAGATGAAAGAGAGCGGAGAGGGAAGATAGAAACAGCATATTCGGCAGCACACGCGCGCACACTCAGTCATAGTCCAGTCTTGTCTTTCGCGGTGTGTGACATTGCTGTTACAGTCGCTTGTTCAAGTCGGTGTCGCGTAGGAATTTCAACAGAGCCTTCGTCGCCTTCTGTTGCAAGGTCTTCTCTCGGGCACATGACAGAATAGTGTCCACAGACATTTGGCTGTTGTCGATGCGCGCTAAAGCAGACGCCAGTGACTGTCTCTGGATTTCATACAATGGACAGTCACACAGGATGTGGTGTAGCATCTCTTCGCAATGACAGGCATCGCAGAGAGCGTTGTCGGCCATTCCTATGACAAAGGAGTAAGACTTTGTAAATGCCACTCCTAGCCATAAGCGATGAAGAAAGGTGGCTTCTCTTCGGTCGAGTCCAGTGGGCATGCGGAGAGCCATCAAAGAGGACAGGTGGTGTTGACGATTCGTATCGATGCTTGGTGGGCACCATACTGAAAACGTGATTTCACGCGCAAGTCGTCGAAGATTACTGGCAGCATCAATCCTCGAAAGTGGTATGGCTTCTTCTCGTGTTCCTTCAAGGGCTGCCCGCGCGGCAGTATCGGCATGTTCGTTCCCTATGATGCCGCAGTGACTTGGCAGCCATTGAAGCGTCACATGATGCCCTTTCTCGAGTAAAGTGTGGAGAAGGCATCGAATTTCGAAAACAAGCTGTTCGTACGAGCCGCGACGCAGTGCTGAGAGCACAGATTGTAGGGCAGCCCTTGAGTCGCTGAAAATCGACCATTGTTGCGGTGGTTCTCGATTGACCACACAAAGTGCAGCGCGCAAAGCAGCTAGTTCCGCTGCTGTAGATTGCGTGGAGTGGTCAGTCCTAAAGCTGATGGTAACACCTCTTGCTGGGATAACTACTGCCCCTGACGAACACTGGTGGTTCGTGGAACCATCGGTGTATACATGTATGCTGTCTGAATATTTCTCGTGCAAAAGAAGGAGAGACAGTTGTTTCAGCACGGGCGACGAAAACTCAGATTTCCTCCGGATCCCTGGTACACTAAGATGCACTGTGGGTCGAATAAGACACCAAGGTGGTATGGATGGTTTAGATGCATGAGTGAAGCCCGAGGGAAGTTTATCGTTGTATTTCACGATAATTTTGGCGAACGATGCTTGGCGCCTCTCTGAAGGCAACAGTGCAAGGTGATGGCCGGGGGCACGTGCGAAGTGTCGGATGTGCGTTCTCAGGTCTTCTACAACAATGTGAGTTTGTATCGGATAGTCACCAGCAATTGCAATTGTTGCTTCTGTTGACGTACATCTGGGCAGACCGAGGCACACTCTCAGCGCTTGGGCTTGTACTGCCTGTAAAACACGAACATTGGTCTTGCAGGTATTGCTAAGCACGGGCAAGCTATATCTGAGGAAACCGAGAAACAGGGCCCTGTAGAGCTCCATCATTGCGTCTACTGACATCCCTCACGTCTTTCCTGCCAGGAACTTGAACAGTTGAGAAATAGCGGTCAGGCGCTTCTTCATATAGGTCACATGCGGACTCCAACAGAGGTCCCTATCAATAATGATGCCCAGAAACCGGTGGGTTTTGGCATAAGAAATCAGTTGCCTGCAGATTGAGATGACATAAGGGGTCATCGCTTTGCGAGTGAAAGCCACCGGCGCGCATTTTTCTGGTGATATGCTGAGACCTTGTTTGAACAAGTAGTTGGCAATCATAGTTGCTGCTTTTTGAAGCCGGGAACGTATCTGAGGACGTGTGACTGCCGATGTCCAGACACAGATGTCGTCTGCGTATATTGAGATTTTAATGGTGCTTGGCAAGTATTCAGCAAGGCGAATTAGTGCAAGATTGAATAGCGTCGGGCTAAGAACTCCGCCTTGAGGAACACCCCTGGAAGTATAGCGTCGCGTAGTTGGGCCATCTTCTGTTAACACAAAGAATGACCTTGAAGCCAGGTAACTCGAAATCCACCGAAAGACTCGACCACCAAGGCCAACCACCGCAAGAGCACCCAAGATGGCTTCATGTAATACATTATCATAAGCGCCTTTCACATCTAAAAACAAAGCTGCAGATAGTCGCGTACGGGATCTTTCGTGCTGAACGTACGAAACTAGATCAACGACATTGTCAATAGAAGAGCGGTCGCGTCGGAAACGAGGCATTGAATTGGGATAAATCTTGTAGTATTCAAGATACCACTCCAGGCGGCCTAGTATCATCCGTTCCATTATCTTCCCTACGCAGCTGGCCAGTGCTATTGGGCGGTATGAGGTGAGTTCGAGTGGGGATTTGCCCTGCTTCAAGATGGGTAACAAGCGGCTTACTTTCCAGTCATCAGGAACATTGCCATCCTGCCACGAGATGTTGTAGAGGCTCAACAGTTCTCTCCTTGCACCTTCCCCAAGGTTGCACAAGGCTTGGTACGGAATACCATCTGGGCCCGGAGAAGTTGAACGCCTGCAGAGAGCTAGTGCCGCCTCGAGCTCCTCCATTGTAAAAAGGAGGTCCATGTGGTAGTCAGATTTTCGTCAGTTTGTGTTTACCAACGTGTTTCCAATCATCGTCATTTGTGAACCCAATTTGTCGAAACCAATAAGACTATCGGGGTACGAAGCTGTCATGTCTTCAACGAACGGTGCGTGCAGCAAAATCATCGTCTTTGTTCGTCGTGAACTGACGTATGTTGTGCAACCAATTGCACCTCACGATGACAATCAGTATGTCTGCATCACTGTGAAAAAGAACCAACTCATGTTTACTCTCATAGGCGTTTATATATCTCGGTCAAGTAATCTCGATTCCAGGAGATTAGCGGATATTTTGAGAGTGTTTCCTGCACCATGGGTCCTCATAGGTGATTTCAATGCGCACAGTCACGCATGGGGAAGTACGCAGACAAATGCAAGAGGACGCAGGTTAGCAAACATCGCCTACAACTATGGCCTTACTCTCCTGAACGACGGCAGCCCCACTTTTCTTCGAGGGGTGACATATGGCAGCTGTCTCGACCTTGCTTTTGTCTCCAACTCCCTCGCGAGATACGTCAAGTGGTTTCCAGATGTTGAGACACGAGGAAGTGATCACATTCCAATCTACCTTAACATCAAAGGCTTGTCTAGTTATGGTCCACGGACGACCATTCAAGCAGTCCAATGGACCAACTTCAAATCTGACATGGAAGATGCTTGCAGCGATGGCCTACGATCTGGGTTAGAGGAAACAAGAGCACAATGCAAAACGCCACTCGCACGGTGACGATATCTTCCGCACGAAACGACTTTGATATAGAGTTGGAGCGACTCCGAGCACTGCGACGCCGGGCGGAGCGTCGGTATCGGCGTACAAAATCAATTCACGATCTTAGGGCAGCCAGGAGGATGCAAAAGAAGATTCAGCGTCGCATGGATAGATTAGCGTCGGAACAATGGACAACGTTTTGCCAGTCACTAGACCCTCGCAAGCCACTCTCACACATTTGGAAAACAGTGCAAGGTCTGCGTCACCCTACGGAACAGCGCTTTCCATTCAAAGCGCTCGCGCTATTTCAAAGGAGGCAAGACATCGATGTCGCAGAAGATTTCTGTGCGCAGATCGCCAACCAAGCCACTCGTCCAGATTCTCCAGTGAGAGGTGACGTCCCCCGTTCCCGTGACTACAACTTACAAGAGAAGATGTACCTTTTCAGTGGAAAACAGAGCAACACAACGCCTTCAACGAATTAAGAAAACGGTTGCAAGAGCCCCCAATCCTTTCTCATTTCGATGAAACAGCTGACACGGAAATACACACAGACGCTAGCAACATCGGCCTAGGATGCATCCTAATACAGTGGCAGAATGGCCAAGAAAAGGTGATAGCATACGCCAGCCGGACTCTAACAAAGGCGGAGACCAATTATTCAGCCACAGAGAAAGAATGCCTTGCCGTCATCTGGGCCATCAGTAAGTTTCGGCCGTACTTGTATGGTAGACCATTCAAGGCAATCAGAGATCACCATGCCCTTTGCTGGCTCGCCAACCTCAAGGACCTGTCCGAACGACTAGGAAGGTGGAGCCTCAGACTGCAAGAATTTGACATAACTGTGGTATACCGATCTGGCAGGAAGCATACCGACGCCGACTGTTTGTCACGGGCACCTGCAGACACAGCACTATCAGATGAAGAGGACTTTCCATTGGTGGCTGTTGTCGAGACTTCTAAGATAGCTGAAATTCAACATGCGGACGAAGAATTGCTCCCGCTCATGAAACACCTGAAAGGAGCTGACGTACAAGTACCTCGTATATTTTCTCGAAGCCTCGCATCGTTCTGCCTCCGTGGAAATGTCCTCTACAAGAGAAACTTTAAGCCCAACCGTGAAAAGTTTCTGCTTGTCGTTCCCGCAACTATGCGGAAAGAAATATTACAAGCGTGCCACAATGAGCCTACGTCTGGACATTTGGGGGTCACTCGAACGCTTGTACGAATCGGTCAGCACTATTATTGGCCCAAGCTATTGTCTTCAGTACAGCGCTATGTCAGAACATGCCGCGAGTGCCAAAGACGGAGCGCCTCGTGCTAAGCCAGCGGGCCTTCTGCACCCGATAGACCCACCGAAAGCACCCTTACAACAAGTTGGAATGGACCTCCTTGGACCATTCCCGACATCTTTACTTGGCAAGAAGTGGATCGTTGTAGCGACTGATTATTTAACGAGATGCGCGGAAACAGGCTCCTTGCATCGAGGAATGGCAGCTGAGGTCGCCAAATTCTTTGTACAGAGCATAGTGCTACGGCATGGCGCTCCAACTGTTGTAATCACCGATCGCGGATCGGCTTTTACGGCGGAACTCATGGAATGCCTGCTGAACATTGTTCACAGGAAAACTACTGCATATCACCCTCAAAGCAACGACCTAACTGAACGCCTTAACAGAACTCTAGCTGACATGATATCTATGTATGTGGACGTCGAACACAAAAAGTGGGACGAAATTTTACCATACGTCACCTTCGCCTATAACACCGCCGTACAAGAGACTACCAAGATTACCCCGTTTCAACTAGTTTACGGTCGTGTAGTTACCACAACACTGGACGCTATGTTACCTATAGATCAAGATGACTACCCTTCTGATCTCGATGACTATATAGAGAGAGCGGAGGAGGCCCGCCAATTAGCAAGGTACCGAATATGTCACCAACAACGAATCGATGCCGACTGCTACAACCGAGTAAGACGTGAAACACGGTATGAAGTGGGTGACAAAGTGTGGATATGGACCCCAGTACGACGACGAGGCCTGTCTGAAAAACTTATTTGTCGATATTTCGGTCCTTACGAGGTAGTACAATGACTCAGCGACCTCGTTTATGAAGCCAAGCCTACAGGACATGAGCATTCTAAACGACGCAATCCCACCGAGCGTGTACACATTGTGCGCATGAAACCGTAGTACGACCGGTACGAAGACTAGCCACCCCACTTGCTTGCTGTACAACTATTTCCCTCTTACAAACCTTCCGAGACGGAAACGCTGCATACTTTATCATCGAAAGCATCGGGACGATGCCTCTTGAGAGGGGGGATAATGCCACTGGAAATTACCATTGCTCCGTGCAACGCGGACGTTGGGAACCAGAGAAACGCTAACGGCACGACTACGAGCGACGAAGCCAGCCGTAATGCACGAGCTGGCCCTGCATGCGCCCGGTACTACGCCGAACAGCCAACGCGCGTGAAGAAGAAGAGAACGAGGGTGCTCGAGGCAGAGGCTCACGAGGACTACCGCCCTTGGATCTGCGTCGTTCACTTTGGGCACAAGTTCCCCCTTAATAAACCGTGTAAATAGAACATCGTTGTTGTGAAGCTGCTACATTCGTTACAATAGTAGCCGGATTGGGATGAAATTTTGCCCACATATTCCTTAACATGTGATTGGTGCAAGTGTCTCCTTTAAAATTGATAATGCCTGTGTAATTAATATGCACCTAAAGCAAGCAATTAGTATGGGCTGAGGATTCAAAGAATTCTCATAATGCTATGTTTCTTGTGAATTAAAATGTCTTATACACTTTTCTGACAGTTATTTGCATTCTACAGTAAAGAAATATGAGCCACACTTCTTTGCAGACTTGTGGGTTCATACTTGAAACCTCGACTTGCTGCACAAGCTGAAAAAAAAAAAAAAAAGCAGGCACTATTTCATATTTTTCTTTTAGTTTTTCTTTCAGCTTGCGCAAGTCGAGGTTTCAATATGAGACATTAATGGCTCAGAACCATAAAAGCTTAGTGACATAAAAAGTTGGTACAAAACGAACTATACTTCACACATTGTCATGGCCTAAAACAAAAGCTCTGCAACTTACTATAAAAATTATTACATATTTGAAATCCGCATAAAAGCCTATATGTACTGCGAAAATTTCATTGCCTTAGGCTGCACGTAAACGGAAGTTTTTTCTGAATTGCATCTCTCCTTATCACTCTAAAGGGAGAGACAATTCGGAAAAAAAAAAAAAAAAGTTGCATCATTTGTCATTTGTGAGCAAATGACCAAGTCTATGAAGGTGAAAGCCTCAGAAACCTCATCAAATGTGAAAACTGACTCTCAGCAGGGTCAGGGATGAAACAAGTGATAGAAATAAATAATGATCACTTGACGACATCACCACATATAAGACAAGTTGCAGAAATTTCGGACATTATCATCACATCACTGTCACGACACGCTATGTAATGCCGCATGATGAAATTGTCCCATGACGTGTTAGCTTGGTCCAAGGTGAGTCAATCATGAAGGCAGTGAAGAATCATGAAGGCAGTGAAGGACGGGATGGCGCAGCTGGCTGCCACAAAAGCACTGGTCAAAGCTTTGTTTACTACTTGATTCTTTTGACAGGAATGCCAAAATGCGTCTGGCCTTTTTTTTTCTGACATATTTACTGCCTTTAATCTACCGCTACATTAGCTGCGTGCCGTCGTAGATCCCCATCACGTCATTGCGACCGCGGTTTCGTGCACGGCAGTTGCGGCAAACGATATACTTTCTTTTTTAATCATTGTGTGCTTGGCTGCACATGCACCTACAAATTAGACGCTTTATGCCATCTATGATCGCATCTGCTGCAGTTTTGTCTGCAGAGTTTGTGGAAAGCAGCGTTGCTTTGACTGGTTGAGCATTGGACGCGCGCACGCTTTTATGGTTCTGCAAAGTTACGTGGTTGCCATACATGATCGTGTCAAGAACGACCGCGGTTTTGTCCGCAGCGCTTGTGGCTATGACAATCACATGCACTGTAGAAGACAGTGCCAGTGTGCGCGCCGCTTGCACACATACTTCAGAAGCTTTGAGTACGCTGCTCTTGGCCTTCGTTCGTTGGTTTCCGTACTAAAGTTCATATCACTGGCCGGGATTAGGAAATGTGTTCGAAACATTCGAATTTAGACTTAGTGACTTATTCTTACTCAAATTTAGACATGTGGAATTTGGCTGGGGAATTTGATGAATCCGTATCTTCCGCGGTTTCACAACACTGAGATTCTACTGTACGTTTAGACGAATGCCTCAAATTCATTTATAATAAAATGTGGTAGGTTCGAAAATCCTGGAGTGGATTGAGCTGCTTTTTTGTCAATGCGGCCAGATCACATACAGAAATTTTGATTTCCGAAAGATTTTTCTGAAAACCTTACAAACGAAAGAAACGGTCAAAACCCGGCAGTCTCCCAGCCAATCCGGGAAACTTGGCAGGTATAAGTCACCTTGATTGATTGATTTGTGGGTTTTAACGTCCCAAAACCACGATATGATTATGAGAGACGCCTTAGTGGAGGGCTCCGGAAATTTCGACCACCTGGGGTTCTTTAACGTGCACCCAAATCTGAGCGCACGGGCCTACAACATTTATGCCTCCATTACAAGTGACTTATTCATCAATAGAAAAAAGCACAAGGCTCGTAATAAAGGCAGCATTTTAATGACTGCATATTTATTGCTTATTTTTTACAGTACGTTGAATGCCATAGTTTTGAAAATGGCCATGCAGTGATCGTACAGAAGGCATGAAAGACAGATTTCAAAAATTTTAAAACCAAACTAATTAAAGTTTACTTGCGCTGTCTTGCACTCTTAACTCTTAACTTCATGCTGCAGAAAAGAATTTTAAATTCTATCTGCATCTACCCGTGATAGTAACCAATAAATTGCAGTAAATGTCTTGCTTGGCGTGCAAAATTAGTATTCTGAAGGAATGAAGAAAACAAATGTGGCATTTAATTGTGGAAAAGCACCATTGTGTGTGCACGTGTGCACTGGCAGAACATTAGTTAGCTACAATCAGTAGAGCCCTAAGGCAGTGAAACGCAAGTGTGGTATCACTGAATATGTTGGTTTAGTGTTAACACTGGCAAAAGATTTGGTGACCTACGTGTTTTTAAATTGGTGTTACAGCTAAACTATTGACCTCAGGGACAGGAACCATAATAGATAATGAGAGTAATTGAGTAATTCCAAAAGTAATGTTCTTGAAAAACTGATTTTTCAATGAATTTTTTGGTGTAGAGACCAGTGCTCCCTTAAGAGGTATTCACACAGGGGACAGATCCTCGGGTAATAAAGCAGAGCACGGTGAGGTCACATTCTCCAAAAATGCCCCCCGCTCAAACAGACAAGGCAAACGAGCGAGACCAGTGTTCCCAAATTACTTTGGTGGCTCGCGCCCGTTTCACCAGCTGCCGACGACGAAATGGTCGTATTCTCAACTAACGTCTTGGGTATTATAAGCTGGCAGAATTTTAGCACATTTGATTGAGCTCCTAACTTATTACCGAGTATTTGCAAATGCGTGTGCGACCTGAGAGTCGGGCAACACTGAAGCACTTGTGAGCCGTGAGGTAACAAGCATTTGGCTGTGCGAGCATCTGCATTCCAGCGAACGACATTTTTCTATGGTCAGCAGTGCGCGAGAGAACTTGGAGATTTCTTCTGCTTGGCACAGAAAGTGAACGATTTGCAGTTGCTCAAACCAGCAGCAGACAACAGCACCACACCTTGCTGTATGTGAAGCCACAGGCACCATGACAAAATGGCAATTGCTGCTGGGGGCCGAGATTTGCAGCCGGTGACTTCTAGGGCCTGTTATACTCAGAAATATCTTTTACAGCAAAAGCTGTTAACAGAGCAGAACAGGAGTCATGTGCAGTGCCGTAGTTGTCCGCCGGTGTCCATAACCAGTATATCAAGAAATGAGAAAAAAACTGTGTAAATAAAAAACGCCAAGGGCACAATGGGATTCGAACCAGAGTCTGCTGCGTGCCAGCTTAGCATTCTACCATTGAGGCACGCTGGGTATTGCAACTCGTTTCCTAACTGGCCTTATAGGCAGGTTTGATGTCAGGACAGGAATCTCGCTATTATGAGTAATAAGGTGTTTTAGAACATCAAAGGAACAACCAGACAGCACACAATGTGAATTGCATGATGATGGGGTCGTCCAATGTTCCAACTCAATACAAAAGCTTGCTCTTGATCACTTATTACATGTGGCGCATACCCACTTAAGGCATAATTCATCCTCATTCGCCACTGCATAAAAAATTTGCACAAAATTTCTTGCAAATGTGTAGCGGATAACACGCTTCTCCAAATAATTACAAAGGATAGCATAGTAAATGCCAGCCTACTACACAAAAATTATGATTATTTATGGCGCAGTGTGTACCCAGCAAGTCTGCTTGCGGCAGTTACTTAAAGAATGATCAGAAAAGGCTCTGAAAGTCCGCTCTTCCAGCTTTCGTTGCGACAGTGCTGCACGTTCCACGCAGTCCCAGCAGTTTTCTTATATCTGCATAGGCATAATAGACCCTCTACTTATAGATTTCGCTGATAATCGCAAATAGTTGGGTGACCGTTTTGTGGCCTTTAAGTCCCTCAAGACAGGTACATGGCAGATATCTTAAATGCAAAGAAACCTTAGACAAGGGCATTTCCTCAGTGCACCTTATGATATTTAAGTACAGTGTGTTTTATTAAAGAACATATGGATCAAATAAGCAGATAAATAGTTTTTAGACTTCACTTGTCTCATGTCCTGTACTGAAAAGCGATGCAGGTACAGCACTGCATCGAATAAATGTAGCTTCGTGCCTGGTTAGCCAAGACAACAAGCTCTGCATAAATCCAATTTCATGAACCTTTTTTTTTTTTGCTTTTACCATGATAAATGACGCCTGAAAGGAACACATGCACTTCTTTGCATTACAGAAAGCCTTTTTAAGCACAGATGCGACAAAAGTGCCGAATTTTATACACGTCTGAACAGCGAGCTTAGATATCAATGCAACATTGGCTTCTCATGGGGACATTCAATATCTTAAGGATTGTTGTTCCCGCGGTTTTGTGGTGAAATCTGGATCGGGCATTGGCACACTGCATCCAAAGTTTTCGAATCAATCAGACTGGTGCTGACCGCCGCTTGAAATTATCCGCTCAAGAATATATTGCAATATGCCTTGGAATTCAAACGCGTCTTCATTAACTGCAATGGGGTTTTGTGTTTCCTATTAGAGGCCCGAAAAAAAAAAAAAAAAAACTAAAGAATTAAGGCTCAGAAATTCTTATATTACAATTAAACCTAAATACCATGAAGAGCGCCACTATATCTTGAATTATAACGCACAATAAAGCAAATTTAAAATGCTTGTTCTGATTATTAGCATTAACATATACAAGACTAAGGTGAATACTGGATTTAAGTTATTTTCATGTTATGTGTGGCCCGGGTAAAATGCACAGCTGCATCGCATTTCAGATCAGTCAAGTGCACCTTGCAGATTTCAAATGTGACCCAAGCTGAAGACAGATGTGTGCAATACCCCACAAGATGGGAAAAAAAAGCAGGCAGTGCACTGATTTGTAAAATTTTATTCGTTTTCGTCACAGTGAGAAAACATTAAAATTTTTACATTTTTTCATGCTCCTCACCTAAATCACCTTTGCGTACAGTACATTTATGCCCCACCGTGACATGCCCCGCCACACCACACCTACACTCAAGAAAAATGCCCCATTTCCGAGCATGTCTCTATACTGGCATGATCACCAAGCAACTAATTTGAATACAATCAACATGCAACAACGTTTAAAAGTTTCTTCTAATCATTTAGCCTCGGCCACAACACCAGGTACCAGTCTTAACGATGCAGTTATGGTCACTGAAGGGCACACCTCAGTAAATGTGATGCACGGACTGCGGCTGACGATGTTGTGAGGTGATCACTCGAGCAGCTCGTCCCCTTCCTGGATCTCCTTGAGGCTGATGACCTCCAGCTGACCACGACCTCTGCTCTCCTTGCTCACAAGCTCGTCCACTTGCCTGAAGTTGCCCGGGTCTGTCAGGAGCACCTACGCAACCAGTGCATGCATGCGAGATGACTGGCACACACTATTCCGGCTGCAGTCCCTACATGCCCGTACCTCATCTGCAGTTAAAAATACTGTACGTAGTACTTAATGAACACGCATGCTGCTTAATGATGGCATCTCTCCCTTTGTTTAAAGCACTTTTGTTGGGGCGAGAAGAAAGAATGCAATTGCAGCATGCAGCAAATCTTTGCGACTCCGCTCATACTGGACAGATTCTAAAAATTTTTGCGGCCGTTAATTCACAAGGCAATAAGCTTCTTTAGCGAGTCTACTTCTTGAAAAACTTTTGCAGAGTCTCTTTAAGTGAACATATTATCCTCAAATAGATTGATCATTTTTCAAGATTAAAAGCTTGTTTTGCCGGCTTATAGACACTAGCTGTAATGAATAATGTATGTATTTTACAGGTTATCACTTGCATCCCTCTCAAAATCAAATCCTGCCGCTTCTAAAAGTTGTTTCAACTTCCTTTGAATGGAAAAAGGAAAGAAAGGTCTTGCATAGAGGCCTTGTTCACAAAATAATGTGCAGGTTAGTTAGGTCATGATAAATACACCCATCTTTCCTTATACGTCATATATTTTATACGAAGAAATTAATGAACCAAAAACACTTTTCACTGTGAATTCGCTTCGAACCTAAAATTCACTATTCGCATAAGCCTAGATTTTACACACAAGCCCCTGAGCACACACTTAGAGAGTCTACGCGCCCAAGCAGTGAGGAGGGGTCATCACATGCATTGTGTGCAGTATCTGCACTCCTTTCACAAATACTTCTTGCTTCACCGTGCTTTCTTCTTGTGTGAAAACAACTAACTTCCTGGCGAACAAGATGCTTTCATCTTTTCTGGATTCATACACGCTGTAACCAACAATTAGAGGAGATACACTGAACGTATGCTTTCCCCAGGAAGGCGACAATAAGTTGAGATTTTCAAACTGCATGTACTAATCGATTGATGAATATGTGGGGTTTAACGTCCCAAAACCACCATATGATTGTGAGAGACGCGTAGTGGAGCGCTCCAGAAATTTCGACCACCGGGTGTTCTTTAACGTGCATCCAAATCTGAGCAAATGAGCCTACAGCATTTCCACCTCCATCAGAAACGCAGCCGCCGCAGCCGGGGGCATGTACGAATCACTGTCAAAGTCCACATTATTGATAGCATTCTCAGCATATACTTAGTGACGCGGCAGTTTATTGTGCACGTTTCTTCCTCGGTGGGGCGTGCTGTTCAGACCTTGTAAATAACTTTCTTTCCGGTGGTAGCTTCTTTGAGCAATAGGCAGGAAGATTTGGGTACTGAGATGAAACTGCTTCCAGAAGCAGTGCAGGCCTGGTTCTGTCAATGCGGATGAGCTCACCATTCAGTGTGCTCGAAATATCTAAAAATGAACCCGTCGTTGAAGTGAAGTTTGCACACTGCACAATTTTCTTCCGATACGAGGAACAGCCCGTTTCCACTGTGCAAGCAAGGCTATGCCCTTCCCTACACCAAACAAGAACATTTTAATCTTATTAAACTTGCATCCTGTTGTACACCCAGGCACGAAACAGTAACTCTGCGTCAGTAGCATGACTACAGAATACGGGGGGGGGGGTACTATGCACGCAGATCTGTAAAATTAACCGCACGCACATGGCACTGAACGAAAAGAAACAGCATGCGTTTTGGTGTGGTGAAGCTTCAGTGACGTGAATGTGGGAGAGAGCTCCCCCACGTGGTTTCCTCTCCTCAGGCTTCAGCGCCTCCCATAAAAGCCGCTTGCCGTTCGTCACACTTTCCCATTCTGGCCACTGTAGCTAAATGGCACCACCTATCCAGCCTAACCCGGAGAGAACAAAATTTTCGAACCACTCGCACCCTTCCCTGTAGTAACACCAGGCCGTTCTTTCCTTTTACAGAAACGAACAAGCAGCATTTTATTACATCTCTTGATACGTGGAAGGTTCTTTTTTTATTGCCGCAAGTTTGAATACTAGTAATTGATTGTGGTCTATTGCTCTGACCATCATTGGGATCATTCCCAAACTATTCCACTCGTGGGGCCCACCCATCATGCGGTACATTTAGCTTGATTTCTCGGTAAGTAGGGCACTGCTTTTAATATTGCCCTTATCGACATTGTCATACATTGAGCTGTCACTCTGACATGCATTGCCTTTAGTGTCACATTAAATCTCAAATATAAGACTAGCTTTTTTTTCTAAAACAATCAATTATGTAGATCAATGGGGATTAAAGAAAACTAGCTGCACTTGCTCAAACTGCTCCAACACCCTAAGAGGCCTCTCTTGCAACGATTGCCGGCTAGCTAATTGTGCTTGCACCGAGATTCGCTAGCCTCTTGATCAGCTGGATCGTAGAGTAATTGGCAAGGAAAGTGTCTTGAGTTCAAAGCCTTGGCCAGAACAAACTCTTGGTCAAGGAGGAAGCATTCTTTCCAAGAAATCCATATAAATTTTAATCTAGCTTTGTACTATATAACATGGCAGATAACATTTTTTCACCTTAATTGAATTTCCAAAGCTGATTTGCCAATAAGTCATGCTAACACATGACAAAGATGTGTGTGTGCATATACATGACAGATAGTAAGTGGATATTTGACAGATAGCAAGTAGAAAACTGATAACTACCACGCTAAAGTTGTGCACTGCAGCTTTTTGTGTAGGAGAAAAAAAAAGGATGATTGTGGCACACTTTTGTCAAATTACCATCTACATCAAATACGCTAATAATGAAGCACTGACCATCTCGAGTGTGCCCGTGTCTCCGTGAATGGTGGCCATCTCGACAGATGAGGCGAGTGCTTCCAGGCGTGGTCGCACGTTCTTGCCATGAGGCAACACCACCCGTAGCTTCATCTGTGACCGCTCCAGAGGCATCACTTCCTTCAGCTGACGGATGGCCTCTAGAGCCTGCAGAAAGACGGTTAAGCGAGTTAAATTCTATTACGGCACGTTTTCACTAGAACATTCTTTCACGCTTGACACCGAACAAGAACAGGGAAGAAGGAAGCTTGCTGAAAGCAAGTGTGTTCGAATCTGTCTACAATGACCATTACAGACATGGAGAATACATTTGATAAGAGCCAAGCATTCAAACGTTAGTAAATAAGCAAGATGGAGCCAATAAAGTAAGAAAACAGTTACTGCTTTCTAAAAAAATTGGTAAGCTTACCTTGATTCGTCAATGCCAACAATATAAAACCAGCTTCCAGACTGATCAAACCATAGAGTTTCGTACAACAATAGTCTAAGGGGAATTCGACACTCGTGTCTACACTGGCTATTTCAGCGGTGCTTGTACCCCCATGGGCACAGGCTTCGGATCTGCATCAAATGGACCATGTTCTTGAGATTCGCGACGCTTGTTGGCCGTGTGTAAAACAGATGGATCACGTTCTTGAGATTTGAAACGCTTGTTGGCCGCGTGTAGAACAAAGTGATATAAAGCACCCGTGCAACATCCAAAATCTAATTTGGAGCAATTATCGAAGAAGCACAATGTCACTTCTGGAGCACTCAAATCCAAATTTCGAGAAGGTTATGTGTAACAAAAAAACAATTTTTTTATCATGACAGACCAAATTTGGAGTAGTATGAAAGGAACGCTTATGTTTAAAAAAAAATTTATCTACAAAACATTAAACCTACCTAAATCCTGCAGAATGAAAATGAGCAATGCTATTTCAGTAAAAGGTACTATTCTGAATTACCCTCCTGAACAGACGAGCCCACATTAGCATTTGCTGCACCTGCCGAATCTTTTGACCGACTCTACAAATTCATATGTGGCACTGCCAAGCTGGTGACCTTGGAGTTCGGGAGATTCGCAAAACTAAGCAGTAGGGGTGGTGAAAATAACATTGGCAAGTTTTTATTGCGATATGAATGATATGGACACTCTCAACTGGACTTTGCCGCCGGCATCGGCGTCACTCACCGTATAGGTATACGTCCTTATATAAACGAAAATGCAAGAAAGAAAAAAAAAAAAAACCAGAAAAAGACTTCAGCACGCGGAATCGAACGTGGGTCCTCTCAATCGTGAGTGCAAGGCTTTAACCACTGAGCCACCGAGGAGCACGTCCTTCACCGTTCAAACGGCAAGCTATATCTACTACTTACCGCTGCTCACGGGCATCTGAGGATAGTATTTTCGTGTTTTCAGCATTAACAGCGACATGGCGCAATGAGCGGGCCTCGCCACATTGCGTGGCGGCGTGCGCTCTAATCTTACACGCATACTTTGCCCCATTTAGAGGGGAGGGACGCTTTCTTGTGCCCTTATCTCGCGATGGGGAGGAGGGAAGGATAGTACGTCTTGGCTGGCCTCTGGCTTTACCTGGAACACTTCTGTTTCAGTTACCGGGTGCACAAAGGTCACTGCAATCATTGCAGTCTCCGTTTGCGAAAAGTGCATGCTTTTCAGACCCAGTGAAGTAACAACTGAGATGTTTATTCGCGTGCATCTGTACCTGTGAGTGTGTGTTGCGCGCCATTTGCACGTCGTGAGAAACGTGGGGCACATTTCGATCTGCATTCCATTCTCTGTGTGACCTTCCAATTTGTTGCTGTCGTGTTCATTGCTTCGCATTTGTGGCGAAGCTGTGACTTTTTTTCTTAGGGCAGCAGAAATTCCAATTGCTGCTCCAAATTATTGCCAGTAACCTTTTTACACGTCAGCGATCATAAGTTATACTCGCAATTATGCAGCGCATACACGATTGAATAATTGAACAAAATGTGATGTGTTGAGTGACTAGCGCTAACAGCTCCTTCCAAATCATTAAACACTTTTCTGCTGAACAGTGGTGTACTGCAGCGAAGGCGGCTTAAACAAGGTTTTGCACGAATTAGAACAAGGCGAAGCAATTCTCAAACCGCTACACCCCCACCTCTTTGTTGTTTCACGGTGGGGTTAGGCTTATCACACAACTTCTTGGCTCGCTTGCCACAAGTGTACAACCAGGTAAAGTAACAACGACATGCGCTCGTTGGCCTGGCGAGGGCGTTGGATATCTGTTGTCGAGATGGCGCAACTTCAAGCCAGAAAAATGTTTTATGCACCACGGCTATGGCAATGATGGCATTCACAGCACGTCGACCTTGTTTCCATTTGCCGACTAGAATATTCATACTTCCCACGAAGCATTTGTGGCTACGGCAACGTTTTTTTTTTTTTTCAGCTTGAAGTTCTCTCGTTTCGCCAATAGATATCCGCCGTGGTCAGCGGACCGATGGGTGCGCGGCGTTGCAACTTCATCTTATACTTTTACTGGTCGATTGTGCCTCAGGAGTGTCCTCACCAAACGAGTATACAAATTGCACTGTGGTTTAGGATTAGGGTCTGCACACTTGGTTTGAATGATGATGCAAAGTGATTGATTGATTGATTTGTGAGGTTTAACGTCCCAAAACCACCATATGATTATGAGAGACGCCGTAGTGGAGGACTCCGGAAATTTTGACCACCTGGGGTTCTTTAACGTGCACCCAAATCTGAGCACACGGGCCTACGACATTTCCGCCTCCATCGGAAATGCAGCCGCCGCAGCCGGGATTTGAACCCGCAACCTGCGGGTCAGCAGCCGAGTACCTTAGCCACTAGACCACCGCGGCGGGGCGATGATGCAAAGTGCAGGTGGCCCATGTGGCCTCCATTCCTCAGTGAAATTAGAGCACCTGGAATAATTTTGCGGCTAGTCGGGCATTTTGGCTTAATTCAAGCAAATTTCAAGGTTTTGGCACGGCTCGGCACAACAATGGGGAATGGTATCAAATTGGCACAGTTGTTGCACCCCTGTATAAAGTTATATTTAATTACAAATTGCTTCATTCTTTTGTACATAATACTTAATGCAAAAGGTTTCCAAAACAGTGGAGTAGAAGTGAAACCTGGGCAGATTTAACCACAAAGATGCGCATTACTTTTCTGTCATGTTCCAGATTTGGCATAAAAATACAATAAATTATTTCTTGCAACACTTGAAAACAAACATGCTTGTTGTTTCCTCCAAAATACACATTATATCTATTTATGGAAATAACAGTACAGTATTAAGTGAGAGACACTAAACGTTTTGTCTGCTGCGGTGCCAGGCGAGTCTGTCCAAGGAGTCTGCCCTGCTCTGATGCACCTCATTTTATTGCGACGCTGAGTCAAAGGAGCGTGACGGTGCATCTACTTACTTTCACTGTTGGTTTGGAGTTGATTTAAATGAGTTTTCGCAGGGCACACTTATGAAGAAACATGAACTCAATACAGTATTTTGCACTGGCATGGAACACTACATATGCGCAGTGGTGAGTGGACGACGCTTTACTTAAGGGGGCAGACTGGTCTTAGACATTTTTTGTTTATTTCTTCAGTGATCTTGATAAAACTGCCCAGGGTTATACAGTTTTTTCTGCTGATTTCAAATACGTAATCAGTTGTCCTGTAACTCACTTTGTTGCTGAGATAACTTAAGTTCACTCCCTATTGTTTAAGGCCACCATAGAAAAAAAAGTGCTTAATTAAAAGTGATATTTAAGATATGCCAACATAGACTAACGACTATAGAGTGAAAGTATGGAAGAGGTTTTTGTTTTTAGACCTTTATTGGTTATTTTGCAGCAAAATGAACTATACATTATCAAAAGCAGTTGGAATTGTGTTACAATTTTCATTAGTAATTAATTAAAAAGGCATGTGCTGTAAATTTTGCTCCCATACTTGCATTCTACACACATACAGATTTCCACTGCAAATAGAAATATTGCTGTACCTTCCCTAGCTGCAGAGATATTGGGGCCTCAAAATTGAATAGTCACAAATTTACTTTTTTGAGAAAAATGGAAAAAACTGAAAACACACAGTTTCTTCAAAAAGCAACGATCATGGTGCGCATGTTTAGCAATCCTCACGAAGGCGCTCATAAATTGGTAGTAGAGCTTTAGACAAAGGGGCTGGCAAATTATAAAGAAGCCTCAAAGTCGGTTCCCCATTTTTTTTGCAGGTTCTGCATGTTAACAGCACCAAGAATCTGGACAGTTAAAATGACATTACAAAAAAATTACTACTTCTTGGTGCGTGAAAATTTGCAGAGAGATAGAAAAATACTTGCAGAAACCAAATATGTCACTTTTAAATAATGAATATTTTTGTCACTTTTGGGTCCCAAAGAGCAGTTTGCCCCCTTAACCTGTCAAATACGACTTGTAAAGCTCAAACGTTGCACGAAATCAAAATACTTAGCAGTTTGTAGCACCATTGAACAACAAAGGCACTGCTTCAGAGCTTTGCACAGCACCCCACTGTCCACCCTGCACAAAGAACAAAACAAACTGCAGAAAAAGGTTCGTAGACAGTTCGCTAGCTAATGCTGTCCAATCCGAAGCCTGTACTTCTTATCATTCCCATGGGGGTACGATTACAGCACCAGATTCCTCTCTAGGTATTATTGTATGAAACTATGGTTCAAATTGAACAAGTGGTGTTTGAACAAGTGGCTGCTCAGCTAGGCGAACCATTAGACTTTTATACAAATTTCTCAAAGATTCTGAACAGTTAGAGCAGTATTACAGTTACCTTGCAAAATATAAAACAGCAATGCAGGAAAACATAAAAATTATAGTGAGTGACACGAATATCAGTTATTTTCAGTCAGCTCTCATTCCCAATTGGCTGATGCTATGCTTGGCTCTAAAATCGGAGCACAGATTTGTAGCACCTACCTTGTGTGAATAGCAAATTCCAGGTTTCGCGGCAAATAGTGATTTGGTCAAACAATTTTGAATAGTAAGTGAAAAAAAAAAATATATATATATATATATATATATATATATATATATATGTACAGCCGAACCCGACGGTGCCGTGATAAATGGTCATTATATCAGTAGATCATATATAAACCCACCCATAAGAATGTCCACTTAGTGACCAAACCATTTTCTTTCTGTGTATTTTTATTAAAAAGGGCAGACAACGCTACCGCTGACAAGTTAGACCTTTTCGCCTCACTTGTCGCCTAACGATGGCTGTATGCTCACGAGTGAATTAAACCATGTTTGCAATGAACTCCCACCGTTCCACTAAAGCACGGTATCACAACGTCCAACCAATCAACCCCGGCTACTTGGGTCATGATGACAATGATTACTTAGGTGTAGCACGTCGCTTACTCAGCTGTTGCCGTAGCATGACAGTTTGCTAGCAGTCCAAATGTGTGTGCACATTTGTGCATTCTGCAAACATGCTTCACTCGAGATCGTGATTGGGTGCGCCAAGCAGACTGTTTTACAGAACGAAGAATTTTGCGAGAAACGCAGGCAAACGGCCTCGCACGATGCAGCGGCTGCGAACTTGCGAATGGCAGCATGACACGCTTGTACCACGGTTACTGTGCTGAGCAGCTATCTTCAGATTACTGTGATAAGGTTGTGGGTGGTGTGTCAAAAACTCGAAATGGCATGTTCATCGCCACCAACCACCTCGCCATCGCTTTTTTTATGCTTATCTATTAAGGCACCGCCGCAACAGCGCGGAAGTCATTATCACTAATCAAGCGGTCTTTGCCATTACCGAAAGATCGAGAACCTTTAAAGGCCCATGGTGGTGTCAGAGTTGAGCGTCACAGTGAACTTTTATGGGACAAAAGTTATCACTCCTCGCATTTATGGCTCCTCGGGATCAAAGGCATTGTTAGTTAATTGTCGGCAGTCGGAGATGCCGAGAACGGCGCCAAAGTTTCCTGTGCGAAAGCTGACCGCAAGTATCACATTGCCTCTTATTTCTTTTTTTCGCCACTTCCGTTCTGCCACTGAAAAACGTCTGGAAAGTGAACGACCTTGCTTGCAATGTCTGAAATCTGCAAGCGGTGCTGGTCGCAGTCTGTGATAACTTCATCACAAGTAAACTGCAGGAGAGCACAAGTGAGCGCCCACCTATCACATGCATTAGGGTGCTTGGATTTTTTTTTTAGCTTTTTTTCTTTTGTTTCATGTGCACTATACTTTTACTGCTACCGTGTTCATTGTAAAGGCAGGAGGCTTTGAAAGATGTTCGCTGTATGTGGACTCAGTTTCAAAGGGTAGCATAGCAAAATCGTAAGTGCACCAAATACGGTCGTTATAACCGATAGATAGTTATATCTGGGATCGTTATAAGTGGGTTCGAATGTATATTTCAATTGTTATAGAACCTTAACATACTTCTCATGCAAAAAATATATTTTAAATTGAAACATGGCATATGTAAATATCATTGTTTTGAATTAGAAGCAACTTCAACTAGCAAAAGGAACTGACTTTTGATAGAATGCAAGTAACAATAAAATATGCTGGTTTTAAAATTAACTTAACCGTATTCACTAAAACAGCCAGTATAACAAGCTTTTACACTTGAATTATGATGAATCGATGTGAGAGTAATACCTTTACTTTATTTTGAGGTGAGGCAGCGCAGCAGTGCGTACGTAATTTCTCTGAATAGGTGTTTTCACGGTACAGCACTCCATCACAGCGAAACCACCTTTAACAAAGGATTACATGCGGACAGATATTTGTGATTTTAGCATACTTCGAAATGTTTTCTATAATTTAAATCCAGACTGAAGCAAACCAGAATACTGCAATATTCATTCAAATATTTCAGCTGGTACATTATTCACAGAAGCCTAATTCAACATATACAGTAAAAGCTTGTTAACTCCGATTTCACGTGACTAGAAAAAGTGTCCGAGTGTATGGAATATAAAACTGTCAAAAGCATCAAGAAACAATAAATATATGTTGAACATATCAATGCACTTTCATTTTGTTGATGCAGATGTAAAGCCAATAATTATTTTGCACCACAGCAGAGCTAAGATGAAATTTTCATCACTCGCAACTTTGTTCACAATACGAATGCATTTTGACTGACCCCAATGTCTTAATTCAAAATTTGCTCCGAACCCGTACCTGACTAGCCACCAACAACGCAACTGTATGTGGCAACCGCACCTTTCCGAAAGCCTTTGGCCGTTTCAACTGCCTGCGAAAGCCATTTTGATTCCTTTGGGCTGCACTTCTGTGGCACTTTGGAGTTGGCGCACTCTGAGGTCTGCCCGATTAACAGGGTTGCTGTCAAATACGACTAAATTAACAAAATTTCGACTGCATTAAACAATGCATACATCGACCGGGAGTAGAGAACACCTATGAAAGATATAACTTTCCTAGTTAACAAGTGTCGAATTGACAAGATTTCACTGTAGCACATTTTCCAGTTGTATAAGGAAGTGCCACCCACCTGCTGCTTGGTGTTCTTGTTGGGCCGCACCGAGAAGTGTGCCTCCTTCATGGATCTTTCGACAATGCTGACAGGGTAGGGCCTTTTGGTCTCCGGGTTGATGCACATGTCGGCCACCAGGGTGGCAATGTCCCGAAAGCTAGATTCCAGCTGGCTGTGGCGTTCCTTCTCTGAGACCTGGAGCTCGCCCTTGGTCAGGATCTGGAGGTCGATTGATGGGCAGTGGGTTAGACAGCAAACAAAATGCAATTTCACTCTAGCTAAACTTCCTATATGTGAGCAGTATGCGCTACTAAAATACCAACATAGTCTCATCATGAGTGGTTTCGCACTGAATACGCAGTGACGGCATCTGCAAGTTGAATTTGGACAAATGCTCTGTGCTGTGTGCCAAACGTACACTGCGCAGCATTTGCTGGTCGCTTTTGGTAGGGTTGTGTGAATGGTGAAATGTCATCTCAAACAAAACCCAATAGTGTCAAATAGTGGCCATAAATACCAAAGGCTTTGCCTGTGCATGGGTCGATCACTAATTAAACGGCCACCATTCCGATCAACAACAGCATTCCCGAGTGTAAACAGTGGCGATCTATTAGGAGCTTACAGATGGTTGAGGACAGAGCTTCTTTTTGACTACTATAGCCAATTTGGTTCATTGTTTTTTTTACAACCAAATGCTATTTACTGTCATACTAAATGCTATTTACTGTCGTACTTCATCGTTGTGTTTCAACATCAGGAGTGCTCACAAAACTTCCAGCACAGACTCACAGCAGCAATTAACAGAGCTGCTATTCCTTATTTTGATAAACTAAAGAGGCTCGCAAGTTTCGGCATATCCTGAACAGGTGGCGAGAAATTGGTGTATGCTATATAAACTAAATTATCATTTAGCTCCATAGTTATTATGAGCTGAAACAGCAGAAATACTGGCCAGCAGAACCCGAGAATCCAATAATAGTAATGCCTGGGGTTTTAGATATCAAAACCACCATATGATTAGGCAGGCCAAGGTGTAGGGATCAGGGAATTTCGACCATCTTGTGTTCTTTCATCTGCACTGACATCCCGCAGTACACAGTCCCCTAATACCGTATTCACTCGCATACTTTGAGCACTTCTTTTGGGGGAATTTTGGGGCTCCGAGAAGAGGTTCCGCAAATTACACGGGGATTTTGCGAATGCATACAACATAAAGTACAATGGTCCAAACGCGCACAGTATACACATAAAAAAAATAAATCTAAGCATAAATAAACTATTAGTTAATTAAACAAAGTTAGCACGTACTTTAACCAGTAAGCTCCGGTCATGCACAATCTAATTGGATTCACTGATCGAAAGTTCCACTTGCGAATCATCGCAGCCGCTGTCACGTCTTTCCAAAAGCGCATAGTCCTCGTTCCAATGAGCGTATTTGCATGTCCCATTTTTTTTAAGCTATTCTCGACAATGCTTGGAGAAACTACGTCCCATGACAGGATGATACCGAAGGACCTAAGCGTTTGCTCATAATTGAAAATGCCTGCTTCAAAGACAAAAAACTTGTATTAGCAAGCACACACTCATCTGCTTTCTCTCATACTGATCATGCTGATCGGCACACGTTGAAGTTTACACAGAAGTGCTTGGCCGCACAGTTGCAGTTTTTTTTTTGCAAACTTTATAACAGCGAGCTTGAATTTTGCTGTACATACAAGGTGTTTTTTCCTAAGCAATACAGATTTTTCCTTAAAAGACTAATAGGCAGGCACTTGTCTTCGTAGCCAATTTCTAGGCTGAGCAGAAATATTTTGCCACTAATTAGGTCACTTAAAAATGATTAATAGATAAAAAAAATTTCAAATAACTTTTTATTATCAATTTTAGGGTGGTTTCTTATATGGCAAAGTTATTCTAGGTCACAAATTATGGCGAGCGCAGTTTAAAAAGATTGAAAATATAACGCGCAGCTTTAGAGATCTATCGTTGAGTTTCTATACAGCGGTGCTAGATTTAATTAAATTATTTTTGTCAATCATCCCTGAGTGATCTAATTTGTGGCAATATCTTTCTGCTTCGACCTAAAAATTGGCTGTGAAGTGAAATGAACTTTATTTGGTCCTGGAGAACTGGTCAGACACGCCCCTAAGAAGTGTCCGCCGCAGTTGCTGGCCGCGTCCACGCCGGGACTTGGAAACCGTGGCTCTCCGCCCGTTCGCAGGCCTCCTGGACTGCCGAGTATTGGACTGAGAATTCGGGGCTTTTAAGAGCCCTCTCCCAGTGTTCTTCTGTGCTGAACTTTGCGCCATGTAACGCCGGGCACTGCCACAGCATGTGAGCGAGTGTGCAGTTATTTGCCTCACAACTAGGGCATCCTGGAGTTATGCCATCAGCAAAGTGGCTGAATGTGCTACGAGATGGGAATGAACCTGCCTGTAGCATCCGAAGAACCGACGACTGTGGCCGAGTGAGCTTGGAATGCGGAAGTGGGTACCTCCGCCTAGACAACTGATAATGAGACGTCACTTCGTTAAAGGTGCCAAGTGGATCTTTAATGTTATCCGCGAACCCACCTCCGTACCCACCCGGACCGCCGCAGCACGTGATTTCTCGCGCACGGTTATGGGCAAGTTCGTTGGCGTTGGGAAGAGTCTGATGCACCTCTGAGCCCATGTGGGCCGGAAACCAGGTGATTGTGTGGTGGCCTACCACACCCCTGGAATTAAGAATAGCGGCAGCCTTCCTAGAGATTACCCCCGAGGCAAAGGCCCGGGTGCCAGCCCTGGAGTCAGTAAATATCTCTGTACGCGAAGGCTCCGTCATCGCCAAGGCTATCGCTACCTGAAATTGGCTGTGAAGACAACAGGTGTTCAACTATTACAGATAAAAAAAAATCTGTTTTGCTTAAAAAAAAACCCTGTATAATACAATATAGCCCATCGCAAGAAAACAGTAAACACACAACCGACGGATGGCGAGACCTAAACTTCAAAAATTAATCAAGAGCTCATTACAGCGTGGACGCAGAGAACGAGGGGAACTGTTGGCATGACAGGCGCTCGCACGCCTCCAAGGCAGAAAGCTGCCTGTGCCATGACACGAGCATACATTTTCATGGTAGAGATGGGGAGATAGAGGGAGGTCAAGGGCGGCAAATGCTCGAGCAGTCCAGCGTCCTAGTACGGGGGAACGCCTGGGAAAAAAGGGCTTCGCATTCGCAGCCCGTTTGATAGCGCTTGCCAGTTCGGCGAGGCGCGCGCACAGCGCACCCATTCAAAGCTCCCAATAGTCGAAAGTATCTGTGCGCGTGCCAGTGAGCTCACCCGGGCGGGTCGACGAGCGTAACATTTGCGAGTAAATTTTTTTTTCCATAAAGCTGGCAAAATATAAGGGTTGCACAAATTATGTGAGTAATTATGGCATTTTGCCTCATTTAATCGCAACTGCAACTGCTAGGATTGAACAGTGCTAAGCTTGTGCAAATGTCAACCTTTGGTTCGAAGTCAAATCAAAGCAAATAGTAATATGTATCAAGTAATTTTGAAGCATATTCAAATACTAGCAGGCCTTTAACAGCAATAAAGTGCAAGTTAAAAGCGGGACATTATATTTTAAATTTGCTTTACTTAGCCCTTATAAAGCCATACAATACATTTCTAAACTAAAAAAAAGAGCAAACATGGAAGAAATAATCTGTGCGCAGGTAACATTCCCGCTCATCTCCGAAGTAGGACCTCACGGCTGCCTACCCTCTAACACGTATTCTCACGGCATAGAAGCCTCACATGACAGTGAAACCACCTTTACAGGCGATTCTGATGAGGCAAAATCCTACCATTCATTCATTTTGAGTACTTTGAAATTTCGTGGTGTAAAATAATTCGTTACGTACAAACATGAATTTAAAAGTCGAGCCACATTATCTGATAACATATCAAATTTTATATTGAAGCAAGCATTCGCACAGCACTAAGGTCGTATACAACTTGAGAGGTACATGACATTCTCTTCACATGTGCAGATGCCCAATGGGTGCAGATGCCCAATGGGTGCACACTCCAGCCAGACGTGATAAACAGGGCAGCCAGTGACTTCACCTCTGCCAAACATTGCCGAGTGAATAAGCGAGACTATTTCTTTTGTCGCAGAGGCAATCGGCTCCTGTGCTTTGGTCATCTAGGCGGCGCTTCTCAAGACTTGTGAAATTGTACCAGACTGTAGATTTTTTGTGTTCGTACTGCCCTTTCAATGGTGTGACATGAAAACTTCAACGTTTTTAATGGTTCCATGATATGTACCGACTATGAGACTAAGGCTGACACAGTACTATCCACGTCATCTCTTCTTTGATGAGGTCCCTGTCAGATGTTACTGCTTAACAGGGCAAAGAGGCAAAGCATAAAGCTTGTGTACTATGTAGGTTCGTCAAGGGCAGTGACTGCAGTGCTGAACCACACTGTCAACCTGATACGCAAGGCTAATAATATCCATGGTTCAACGACCCATATGCACCAGTTTATTATGAGGGGCACTCCAGTGGAGGGCTCCAAAAATTTCGACCATTTGCTTTAGAGTGCACAGACACGACACAGCACACTGGCCTCTAGCATATTGCTCTAACAAAATCGCTCAATTTAGCTCTATCGAAATGCAATTACCATGGTTGGGACAGAAACCATGAACTTCTGGTCAGCAGCTGAGTTCAGTAACCGCTACTCCACTGCGGTGGGCACACAAGATTAATGCAGAGACAACACAGTAGACAAGGTGCACCTAAACACACAGGTGGTTCTGGAAGATACATGCCAGTGATCCACATGTGTCACCGCCTCTTGGCGAGTGAAAAACAAGGCAGCTAAATACTTCACAATACCACACACACTGCAGCTGCTGATGCGCACGTATTTGTGCAGCCAAATTTTTTTTTTTCGTAATGTAGCTACCACAGCATCCAAAGACTACAAGTTCGTTTTTCGATAACCTTGTATGAATGGATACCACGTAAAATTTTAAAATAAAGACAGAGTACTTGCACAGCACATATAAGCTAGATTGCACTGGCCTACAAAAGCCAGAGAGGAGGAAAGGTTTGACATCTACTGGATGCCAGAGCTTACCTACTTGGCCAATGAAAAAGTCCTAAGAAATGTACATTTAACGGCTGGTTTTCATTGTTAGACACAAAAGACTCCTTAATATCATAATACTGAAGACTCCATAAGTTGACAAAACTGGGAAGTGTTCACTACATTATTGGCCTATGAGCAGCACCCACTCATGAAATGTGTGCCTTGTAGTTAGAGCGCATGACACACATTCCATAGCATGGCCTCTGAAATAATCAAAGCATGGCCAGGGCAGCCAAATCTCTGATGTCGGGTCTGCCACCACACTGATTATCCAGAAGTATGATCACTTTTCCATTTTTTTGCCTCATAAAAAGAGTTCCAATGGCACCATAATAACTTTTTTAAAGCAACTTATGCAGCAACATTACACTAAAGACAAAAAAAATGAACTTTGCACAAGTACAGTATGGATGCTAGCACATCAACAAGCTGCAGTACCTCTTTACAAATCTTGGTCTGGTCGTCTGTACCAAAGCACTTGATTAGATCCTCTTTCTTGGCTGCTTGGCCCTTGGAGACGTTCGTGTACACAGTGTGCATCTGGAGAACTTCGTCGATGTCTTTCTCCCTGCGATGAAGAGCGTACAGGAACAAAACCCCACTCGTCAGTGACGAGCTCCAATCATATGCATCAAACGACACTACGCTACGATCCCTGCTCAACTACAATTTGTGCAGGGGTCATTCAAAGAGTGGACTACCCCTGATCAAACTGAACGCTAAAATTCCAGAAAAAACACTTGAGTAATGAACTAAAGAAACAGAAACATGGTTCGCTAAGTCTACTTCGTGAAAAAAGACTAATATTGAGCATGTGTGTTCAACTGCTTGCCACCATGAGTGATTTTCTGGATGTTCAAAAAACCATGAAACTTGTAATCGAAGGTCTTAAACATGCGGACATTTTGATAGCAGCACGCGGCCCACACATGAGAGCCTTCGTCCCATACTTTTTGTATCAATATCTGACTGTTTGCAACATTTATAAATGTCGCTAAATTTCCTTGCCTGCCATAATTAATACCACTTTCTTTGGGCAAGCTAGAGGATTGGTCTTAAGCATATTTTTTTCATGGAGCACCCCATGCAGCCACTTTCTGTTATAACATAACCGAGGGGCAATAAATCTATACTGGAGTATTGGCACCCACATTTCAACTTATTGTGGAGATCAGCATAGAATGTTTCTTGAATACAAACTCCAAATCCCCTTCAAAAGTGACCCATATGTACGAGATTTGATAAATTCCTTAGAAAACACCTGAAATATTGTTTAATTGCCCTAGCTGCCAACTTCTTCACTGCCCTGGCCCTTTGTAGAAATAAATTTTCTGACTGCAGCCCGGTAGCTAATGCGACTGAGATCTCTGTTGTAACAGAATAACCGTTATCTAAACACTGACAATAAAGGTGATAAAACAAGACAACAGCACATCATTAAAATGCAGTGAAATTAAATTGGAAATGCCTTCAATGCCGAGTGCCACACATTCTAAATGTATGCACACTTGGCAAGACAAGCTCGAACACATGAAAAAAAAATGATATTTTTATAATAAATTGAACACACAATATTTTCCATATTTAAGCAAGACAAATCCTAAAGGCTGCCTGGAGTTCAGGAAAAAAAAAAACAGTAGAGCTTACTTAGAGTTTACTACGATTACAATACCATTCCAAACTATGCACCTTGTTGAGTGGGGCTTCGTAAATACTAAATTGAAAGGTGATCACACCTAATGCACCAATACAACGGCAGTAATCAGATTTAACACCATCACCCTTCCCCCATAATGACCATGCCTGTAGTGAGCTGCATTAGCGATACAAGACACAGGGGCCTAGTGCATGAATTCAAAAGGAAGAGGAAAAAAAAACAGATGCGAGTTTTCAATAATAAATGTTTCTTGCTTATTAACGAAAATAAACTTATAAGCTGTCCGAAGGCAAAGTTGGCTGGTACGATTTTTTTTTCTCAGTGAGTGGTGTTTCTGCATAAAAACCGACCCTCTTTTAAAGGAAAACCATTTGGAAATGTCCTCGAATGTTCACACATTGAATGTTCTCTCTGTAGTCTCCAATAAATCCTGTTACTGCCTATATTCAAATACAAACAAATATGCTGCATCATCAAATAGCACAACTAAAGCTGAACACACATGGAACTGCAAAACCTACATCATTTTAATCCGATATTCCGATTACACGCGCACATATCCCGTGCAGCAGCAGTGTGTACATTCACGTGACAAGTTGTGGAAGCTTGTCACGCTCCAAGTCTTACTTCAACTTGAAACACTGTCCACATTTGCACAATCTTACAATTGGAAAAGTACAGCTCACTTAACTTCATCGTGCTGCGTATTGCTGCAGAAGATACTAGCATGTTTGATGAGTCATTGACGTTGCCCACTCCATGAGCAACAAAAGTTATAAGTCATAACAAATAGCCCATGTATTTTAGGCCCGACAGTTGTTCCCACGTAGAAGTAGAACAGACTGAATCCATTAAATATGGATTAGTACGCGCTGACTAAGATTAATTACTGAAACATGCACAATTTAACAATTACCCCTTCCTCTTTATGCATCAGAATGTCAAGTGCCATGGAATGAAGTGGTGCAATTTTGGAACATTTACAGACAGTCCACCATAATTCCAACCTAAATGTGTCATCCGCACACTCTGATAATCATTTCAAGCCTTTACGCAACATTAGTTTAATGCAAAAAGCTTACGAAACATCGGCAATGTTCTGCCATAAAGCTGTGGCATGCTAACAGTTTTGACACGTGAAACGCGTTAAAGCTTTAAAAAACTGGCCATATAGCTCTTGCCGTTTCATTTCTAAACTCTGTGAAAGAGAAGACTGACGTGAACAGACAACAAAATGCCTGTCTCGCTTATGTAATGCCAGTGGCAAAACCACTAGTAACTCACTCTGGTATGACAGTTACGCAGCTTGCTAAAGTTGCCTAGCTTTGGCGCAAACAGACAACGCTTGAGCGGACGTCTTCTAAGGACAGAAGAGAAGGTACTTACACGCCGTTCCTCCAAGCCACGACCTTGTTCTTGTAGCAGGCAATTTCGAAGCGCTTACCACCCTTCTTCATGCGAACCACGGCGACGTTAGTCAACCGTATCTGGTTGGTGGGCGTAAATATCGACATTTCGGGCCTTTACCAAAAGTCGGATATGTTTAAACCAAAACGATATCGGGCTATCATACACTGTGGGAGCCCGAACAGGAGCTGTTACTCGAAAACTTGCTTGAAAGTGCTCCAAAATTTTGCATTCCTTCGGCTCGCCGTACTTGGACTGCAGCACCAACCACGACCAGACGAGAATCCTCTGCTAGCTGCGATGTCGATTGAACTGGTTGAACGTTTCAAACTTGGTTTCGGGTAAGGTCAGTTAGCTCCACTTTGTACTCGTCAAGTTCAAAAACTCGCCTAAATTAGGCAATAAAACAACGCAAAACATTTATAATTTGACAGCCAAATTGTAGTAAACTTGGTAGTTGTGTCACTTTACTTGCAATTTAAATACTTGCTGTTTTAGTATGATTGCTTAGTAGCGACACCTTCTCATAAACACGAGGAAGCGAAAGTTAAGAAGTTTACATCATCCCATTCGTGATCCCATTCAATTATCCTTTCTTGGCAATCCGTGACAGCGTGGTGCTACGCGCCGCATCCGCTCCGCTGAGTTTTGCGCTCCGGAGCCGGAACAAAACAGTGCCGTTTTTCTCTCGTTGTGACAACCGACGTGCCGTGTCGCAAGATGCAGCTCAAGCTAAGCTGCAGCAAAACAGAGCCCCCCGTGGGTGCCTTGATCACCGCCGCGTACGTCAAGCCGGCCGTCCTTGTCAACGTGGACTGGAACAGCAGTACGTGCTTGCAGCTCGACGGCGGCAAGTCCTTCGGATCATCGGCGCTCATCTCGCGCTTCCTAGCCCGCACGGCGCCCGACGGCCAGCTGTACGGCAACACGGTTCTCGAACGCACGGAGGTCGACCACTGGATCGAATTCGCGACCGCCCGGCTGTCTCGTGGCTCGGATGCCGGTTTCGCCCATGCGCTGGGATGCCTCGACAAGGCTCTCGCTTCGGTCACCTACCTCGTGGGTCGGGCCGTCACGTTGGCCGACATCGCCGCCTGGGAGGCTCTCTACGGGAACCCGGCGTGGCATGCGGCGCTGGCCGCGCAACGATGCCCGCAGAACGTCTCCCGCTGGTACCGTTTCATCGCGCAGCAGCCCAACGTGAAGGACGTCGTTGCCAGCTTGCCGGCCGGCGTTGCCGCCGTGCGCGAGCTACCCAAGACGACAGCCGGTGACGCCGGAACGAGGGTCAGCAAGGAAGAAGGCAAGTTCGTTGATCTTCCCGGTGCCGAGATGGGCAAAGTGGTGGTCCGCTTCCCTCCCGAGGCGAGCGGCTACCTGCACGTTGGGCACGCCAAGGCGGCCCTGCTTAACCAGTACTACCAGCAGGCCTTCAAGGGCAAGCTCATCATGCGCTTCGACGACACCAACCCGGAGAAGGAGAAGGAAGACTTTGAAAAGGTGATTCTGGACGACGTCAAGAAGCTCGAGATCACCCCTGATCGCTTCACGTTCACGTCCGACTACTTCGAGCTTCTGCTGCATAAGTGCGAGGAGCTGCTCAAGAAGGGTCTCGCCTACGTCGACGACACCGACGCGGAAACGATGAAAGCCGAGCGCGAGCAGAGGATCGAGTCCAAAAACAGGTCCAACACGGTCGAGCAGAACCTGAAACTGTGGGAGGAAATGAAGAAAGGCAGTGAGCGCGGGCTCAAGTGCTGCGTCAGGGCAAAGATCGACATGAACTCCAACAACGGTTGCATGAGGGACCCCGCCCTGTATCGGTGCAAAATAATGAACCACCCGCGAACAGGTAGCAAGTACAAGGTGTACCCCACGTATGACTTTGCTTGTCCAATCGTAGACAGCATCGAGGATGTGACTCATGCACTAAGGACCACCGAATATCATGACAGAGATGAGCAGTTTTTCTGGGTTCTTGACAGCCTCGGTATGCGGAAGCCGCACATCTATGAATACTCCAGGCTCAACATGATGAACACAGTGCTGTCAAAAAGAAAGCTTACCTGGTTTGTTGAAAACAATATTGTAGACGGCTGGGACGATCCACGCATGCCCACTGTCCGCGGAGTTCTTCGAAGAGGAATGACTGTTGAAGGTCTGAAACAGTTCATCATTGCCCAGGGGTCCTCTAGGTCTGTTGTGATGATGGACTGGGACAAAATCTGGGCATTCAACAAGAAGGTGATTGACCCGGTAGCTCCCCGGCACACAGCTGTTGAGGAACAAGATGTCGTTGTGGTTGATGTCCCAGGATTGAAAGAGGACAGGCTACAAGTTGCAGTGCACCCAAAGAACCCGGCTCTTGGACAGCGTGAAGTAGTTGTGGCTCAGCAGTTGCTCGTAGACCAGGTTGATGCCCAGGTCATGAAGGCCGGGGATAATGTCACCTTCATTGGACTTGGAAACTTAAAAATCAAAAGTGTAGACAGAGGTGGTGATGGCAAAGTCAGCAAAATTGTTGCGGAACCAAATCTTGATGACAAAAACTACAAAAACACACTCAAGGTCACATGGCTTGCAAAGACGCCTTCAGTACCATTGGTGCGCTGCAAGTGCGTCTTCTTCGACCACATTCTTTCCAAACAAGTATTGGGTAAAGACGATGACTTCAAAGATTTTGTGAGAAAAAACACCCGCCTTGAGGTGCCCATGCTGGGTGACCCACTCCTGGCAAAACTCGAAAAATCCGACATCATCCAGATTCAAAGAAAAGGCTTTTTCATATGTGACCAGCCGTACGACCCAGAAGCTGCGCGACACACTAGTGTGGAGGGACCCCTGGTGCTTTTTCACATTCCTGATGGATCGCAGTCAACGTCGACCCTTCCAGAAGTGGTGCAAAAGTTCTATGATGCACGGGAGAGCCTGAAGGAACAACAGCAACGAGCCAAGGGCAAGGCATCGGAGAAGTCACCCATCGAGGACAGCAAGCCTGTGGTCATGCAATCTGGGCAGCTGGAGGAACTGGGTAACAAGATACAAGAGGTTGGCAACGAGGTCAGGCAGCTGAAGGCGAACAAAGCACAGAAGTTGGAAGTAGATGCCAAAGTTCAGGTGTTGTTGTCCTTGAAAGCAGAGTTTAAGAAGCTGAGCGGGAAAGACTGGCAGCCAACGTCGGCACCACCTGTTGCAAAGCAAAGTCATCCACACCCTCCTGCACAAAACTCTGCTTCTGTCGCAGACTTGGACAAAAGCATTCAGGCACAGGGTGACAAGGTGAGGAAATTGAAAGCGGAGAAGGCATCTAAGGAGACACTGGAGCCTGAAATCAAGGAATTACTGAGGTTGAAGGCCGAGTACAAGGCTGCCACTGGAAACGAATGGAAGCCCGGCAACCCCACCGTGCCACCAGCTTCTGGCACGGGCGACATTTCGGCATCGGGTGGTGCGCAGGAACTAGATAAGAAGATTCGGGCGCAAGGGGACAAGGTCAGGGCCCTCAAGGCTAGTAAAGCCACCAAGGATGTCGTCGACACCGAGGTGAAGACCCTGCTCCAGTTGAAGGCAGATTACAAGGCTGCCACTGGCCAAGAGTGGAAGCCGGCAGCGGTTGAGAAGCCGTCATCGAGCAGCGGCACGAAATCGTTGTCTCAGGAAAAGCAAAAGGAGCAAGGTGACAAGGCGAAGAAGGCAGACAAGCCCAAGCAGGCAGAGAAAGGCAAGAAACCAGCAGCGACGAAGGAGAGCACTCCTGCACCACAGGATGGACCCAAGAAGGTCACGCGCCTCGGGCTGGAAGCCAAGAAGGAGGAAAACCTTCCGGACTGGTACTCTCAGGTGGGGCACATCAGTCAGTTTCATAACTCCTGTATATGTTGCTGCAAATGGTCACACTGCTGTAACTCCATGAAGGGTTACCTACTCAACAGAATATAATCATAATGAGTGTCCTTTATTTGCCTTTAAATAAATAATAGTCAATAAGTGGTCGTTAACAGCCTGGCTGAGCTCGAGCTACTGCTGGCGAACTGGGCAAACGTATTGACATGAGTGTGACCCTGAGAGTAATAATAATGAGAACAGACAATAATGCCAAGTATGGTAATAATACCATTATTGCCTTTTTATGGCATTATTATCTATTAGTTCTTTTATAATATTGTGTCTAACAAAAAGAAAGAGAGCTGTTAGGAAACTGTCCTTGAACATATGGTAACTCCATCAATTGTCCTCTACTCTACAGAATACTCCTCGAAGAACAGGTACGAGACTGAAATTGGGCAAGCCTTACTACTCAAATACTGGTCCACTAAAAATAAGCATATAAAGTAAAAAAATGAATTATAGATAAGTAAATGAATGGATAAAATAATAATAAACAAATGTGTAAATAAATAAAATCTAACCTGTGTGCTGCATCCCTGTCCCACGCATGTTGAGGTAGATGGAGCCGCATACCTGCCAGGTCTCCCGGATTTTCCGGGGGGACTTCCTGATTTTGACCGATTCTTACGTTTGTATTGTCAGAAAAGTCTGCTGGAAATCGAAACTTCTGTGCGTGATCTGGCCGCATTGACAAAAATGCAGCACGATCCGAACCAGGCTTTCTGGGAACCTGTTGCATTTCATTGTAAACGAATTTAGGAGGCATTAATGTAGCTGTACAGTAGCATCTGAATGATGCGAAACCGGCAGATACGAATTCGTGAACCTTCCCAGTCAAGTTGCGCTACATCCATTGGTTCAGATGTTCAGCACACTTTTCCTCATCGTGGCTGGTCATAATATAAGCCGAATCGTCACACGAAGGGCGAGATCAGCATGCTTGAAACTTCGGAAGGACCCGCGCGGCCAAAGCACGCACTGTCAGAACTGTGGTTATCATTTGTGGTCGAAACCGCGCTCGCTCCAGCCAAGATCATGTATGGCGACGACATAACTGACAGAACTTCAAAAGTGCATGCATGTCCAACACTCGGCCAATCAAAGCGACGTTACTTTCCATGGACGCTGCGGACAAAACAGCGGCAGATGCAATCACAGATAGCAAAGAAATTACTTGGTTCTGAAGGCATGCGCGCAGCCAGCACAGCCGAGTTGAAAACGGAACTACTGTTTTGCGCAACTGCCACGTGAGGAACCGCGGTCCCAGCAATGCAATCATCAATAGTGACTACTAGCCGAGGGCATGGGGCTGACGCAGTGGTTATTAAAGGCAATAAAGACATAAAAAAAGGCTAGAAGCGTGTTGGCGTTCCTGTCCAAACAATCTAGTAACACGTTCTTGTCGAGCTGCATGCTTTGACTATACCTTGGCAGTCAGTTTTTAGTTGGTCTCATGCGAGGCTTGGACGCACGCTTTCCCGCCAGTTGCTGTGCGTCCCTATCATTCACGTGTGCCCTGGAAGACTTATGCGAATTCTTTTGACAAAAATATATTTTGCTAGTTGTTTTGATGATGCGAAATTTCTGGAGATTAAAGCAAATTTTTCCCCCTTCAAGAATTGCGCCTTCTACTGTAGTAGGGGAACCCTACCTTCGTGTGTTCGGCCACTTCGAGTTGTTATAAGACCACAATTCCATGTTGACGATTCCCCCCACCCTCACCACCAGTTTTTTTTTTTTTGAAATTTTTATCTTTGTTTTCATTTGGTGCTAAAATGGTAGGAATAAACTAATGCGGCTCCCTCTCCAGTTTTTGCGACATTTTTAGTTTTCCTTTGGTGCAAAAAAAAAAAAAAGGGGGACAGGGATAAAACAATGCGACCCCCTTCCCTTGCCGTGGAAGTCTCCTGGATTCACAATTTTTGAACTTGGCAGGTATGGAGCCTAAGCTAAATTAAAAATGATAAATAAATGTGAATAAAATAAATATACAACAGAGGGGGGGGGGGCTACACAGCTTCGCTAGTCAGCCACCTTCGCAGGGTGGAGTGGATCATGAATATTTTTAGGATTCTTTTAAGTTGCACGAGGAGACAGGATATGAGATATTGTGGTGTATCATTAAAGTAGTGATGTTGTGTGTATGTAACTCAATGGAGAATGTTCGAACATTTTTGGTGCTACCACTTGCTTCTTTGCACTTGGGACGATGACACTTAGCAAGTGAAGATTTTGAGAACCGCTTTATAAAATACTGGGACATTGCTTGTAGAAACAAAAAGTATGTGAAAGAAACATTTTTGAAAAGGTAATAAAATCTGCAGCATTTTTATACATACATAAAGTGTTTAATTCAGTTCTGATCAGAACATTTCTGCACTGCAGTTTTCTGTAACATATACAGGCACTCTCAGAATGATTCGGAACACCATACACGCAGTTGCCCACGTGAGGATCGTGCTTGCACAAAAGTAGTATGATGGTCTGCGTGTGCGTGGTTTCCCTAGAAAGCAAGCATTGCTCTCTTGTACATTGTCGTCCATTATGAAAGGAAACACGCAAACGCATGGCCTGTGCTCTGTGGTGGATGGTGCCTACAGCACCATCCACCACAGAGCACAGGCCACGCATTTGGAACGTACTTTCTTCACTTGGCGGTGGATCGTGCCTACAGCACCATCCACCGACAAGTGAAGAAAGCACGTTCGCTGTAGGCATCATCTGTTGCCAAGCAAGATAACGAGTCATGGCCAGTAGACAAACGCTGCTGCATTAAGTTCCCTCACGCTCGCGCGGCGAGGGATATCGAGTGATAACTGCGTGGCCGCGCACAACATTTTATATGTTGGCTGTAGACTGCGCACTGCAGGCATCTTTTGTGCGAGCGGAGAGGGGGTGTAATTAGTGGCGCTTGTCTACCGGCCATGCCTCGTTATCTTTTTTGGCAAGAGATGATGCCGAAAGCCAACGTGCTTTCTTTTGGTGTTAGTTGATGGTGCTCCAGGCAGCTGTCGCAAAGCACAGGCCACGCGTTCGTGTTCCCTTTCATAAAGGACAACAGTGTACATGTAGACTTGCATTGCACGGCTACAAAACGGTAGCACCAGGTGCCCCTTAGTGCTTTGATAAGGGCAGCTTTGTGGTTGGTGTCCGCGACACGCTGTGTGTGCGCATGCATCGCATTAGAGCATAAGCCTTCGTGCGTGCATGCATGTTCAAGTGCTTTGGTGTTTTTTGTTTGTTACTTTGGGCTGTATTCTTTATTTCATCAAAAGATGTATGTGATGTGGCTGTGACTAGCGCTGACAAAGGGTGGTGTTTTTGTCTTGGAACCATGGGCATATCGATTAAACGCGGGTACATCTCGACTTTTTGTTCTATATGAAAGCAATGAAAGGTGTTCTTCCTTTTATAAATAGATATATTCTATGATTCTATTTATTTTGCTTTTAGGTGAGACAGATTATCACTGACTAGCATTGTTTACTACCTCTTAGCAAAAGACAACGAATGTTTGTTGTAAGAAGTGATGAGACGTGATTGAAGTGTAAAAATACTTTTTACCAAGAGCCCAGATTCTGTAATTGGTGCACAAAGATATGCGAGTTATGATATGTGGTGTGCTAATAAAAAGCTTCACAGTGGCGCAGAGCTTATTAGAGTGCGCATGAAATCAGTTCATCTGCCTGAAATTCGCCTTGACCAACATGCCACCTTATTTAAATACCTAAAATGTTTCATTGGTGCTATCACAGAGACATTCGTGAGGGGAGCGTCTTTGATAGTAGAAATCGCCCTCGTATAACCAAGCTAGCAGAAACACTGATCACTAGGTAATTAAATCAAGAAACAATACTTCAGAAAACAGACTAAGGCAATTCTAAGAAGGCAGCAATGCCAGCGTAGCCATGCCATCTTACTCTTGCGCAGTCTTTCAGAATAAATGCAGGTGATTGCGAATCGACAAGTTTTCATCATTTATAAAGGAATCGACAAGTTTTCATCATTTATAAATTATGGAGCGTGGCATGCTAAAGGCCTCTATCTGTCCAGCCCACGATGTATTGCTGAAGAGCACCTAGTGCTATCCTTTTGGAGCAAGACGACATCAATCTAGATGCACTAGAGAGATAAACTTGCTAGCTAGGTAGACCGCCCATGCACAGACCTTGCCTGTATTTATCTGCCAGTGCACTTCGCCAGCGAGCGGCTGCATGTTCGGTGTTCCGACTCATTCTGAGAGCGCCTGTAAAAAATGAGCATGAAATGTTTCTGGCTTCTCTTTAGTTTGTCAGAGTCGAAGCTCACGGTTGAGGATTACTTGAATTGCCCGCCGCAGTGGTCTAGTGGCTAAGGTACTCGGCTGCTGACCCGCAGGTCACGGGATCAAATCCCGGCTGCGGCGGCTGCATTTCCGATGGAGGCGGAAATGCTGTAGGCCTGTGTGCTCAGATTTGGGTGCACGTTAAAGAACCCCAGGTGGTCGAAATTTCCGGAGTCTTCCACTATGGCGTCTCTCATAATCGTACGGTGGTTTTGCGATGTTAAACCCCACGCATTAATCGAGGATTACTTGAATTTTCCGCACATATTTCTGGTTTCCTTTGTGGCAGTTATGGTCCGAACATTGCACTAGATTGTATGCAGAATGACAAATTAAAATTTGATTTGAAAAGTGTTTGCAGTGCTATACTTATTGCATGTTATAATTAAAGGTGTGCGATAACATTTGCATTGGCTTCAGCTGTTTTTTTTTAAACATTTTCTGTGGAAACAGTAGCTTGGTAGCATTGTCTCTCTTATGAACAAGTTGACCTCCCAGAAAAATTGCTGCATATTTGAAATCAGCACAAAAAAACCAAGCACGTCTGTTTACCATCATCAGGTTTGACCCGAAAAATTACAGCAAATAAATCCACAACTCATGTTCTCTTAATTTCATGTGAAAGGTTTCTAATGGATTGCCCTGTTGCGTGATATTGCAATCTCATACGAGAGTGAAATTTAAGGACATTGTGTGAGGCGTTGTTTCCCGTAAGAAAACTTGACATTTCTTTTGGGCTCAGACCTCATGTGTAACTGCAACATGGGTTGTAGAAACATAATAACCCAATATATTGTGGTGTCTATGTAGCCATTGACTCCATACTGAAACAGAAACTTGTGTGAAAAGAAAGGTCAGTGGTCAAGTATTTAGGGCTCTCTGAAGCTCTCTAATGTTTTTTTCAATAATTGAGACGTCTTGAACTTCAGTTTACTGCAACAGAACTGCATTTAATAGAATGTTCCATCTGTATTTCTTTGAATAACAAACAAATCAACACTGTTCCTTTGCGATATGCTAGTATCTTCTTTGTAACATGACCTCAGATCTGATTAATTTTGCAGTTGTGCAATGGAATGCATCATCATAGAATTATTCCACTGCAGAAATTTCGAAATTGGCCAGGATGTTCAAGTTGTTGACTGAGAACCATTGACACCAGCATTTGTCTGTATGGGAAGACTATCTACCTGATATATGTGAAAGGCTCTTGATGTCACAAAAACAAGCAAATGCAGTTTGCATATTTCTGTGGCATCAGGCAACAGACGGGGCATCTGCAAATTATTTCTCGGTGATAGAGTGACACCTGTGGGCAGAGCTTACACTTGTTCTTATCTTGTAACTGACTGTTGTTGCATTGCTGTTATTCTTGCAAATATGTGTACACACTGTCACTTTTTTCTGTCAAAATTAATGTTATTTTTGTCATTGCCCTGCACATTGTCATTGTTGCTACGTGTGTTTAAGTTGGGTCGCATCAGTAAGTCTTCTTGGGGTGAAAGTGTGAAACTGTTCTTGAAGTAATTTCACCTTATCTGTTCAACTGCTATCCCCCTTGAACCTTCCAATGATTCTGGCATATTGAAATATCGTGTTCAGTCATGACATACTTATGTTTAAATTGTGCCATTTGAAAATGGGTAAATTGCCATACTGTTATGCATAGGTATTTAAAGGTGGCAAAGGGGGCGGCAGCAGCAAGGCAGTGCTCGGCACCCCCCTCTCCCACACTGCTACCACGTTGACCAGAAAACCAGCCCTACATTATCGTATAATTGTAATTGGCCTCCCACACTACTCTTACTGAGAAAAAAAAAAGTTCTGTCATTGCCTCTGTACTCTTTTGAGGTGATGCCTGCTAATTTATTTGAAGACATCTCTCGGGCATAACTAGTGCAAATATCGACAACTTGTGGCATTTTTGTTTTCGTTTTTCAACAATCCAGGTCATCACAAAGGCTGAAATGATCGAGTACTACGACGTGAGCGGCTGCTACATCCTGCGTCCGTGGGCCTACAGCATCTGGGAGAACATCAAGGAGTTTCTCGACGCGAGGATCAAGGCCATTGGTGTGCAGAACTGCTACTTCCCTATGTTCGTGTCAGCTCAGGCCCTCGAGCGGGAGAAGACGCACGTGGCAGACTTCGCCCCCGAGGTCGCCTGGGTCACCAAGTCTGGCAGCAGCGATCTGGCCGAGCCCATTGCCATCCGGCCGACGAGCGAGACTGTCATGTACCCGTCGTACGCCAAGTGGATCCAATCGCACCGCGACCTGCCGCTACAGCTCAACCAGTGGTGCAACATTGTGCGCTGGGAGTTCAAGCACCCGCAGCCGTTCTTGCGGACCAGAGAGTTCCTCTGGCAGGAGGGCCACACGGCGTTCGCGACCCGAGAGGAGGCCGTGGAGGAGGTCTACAAGATCCTCGACATCTACACGGCCGTCTATGAGGAGCTGCTGGCCATTCCCGTAGTACGGGGTCGTAAGACGGAAAAGGAGAAGTTTGCTGGCGCCGACTTCACGACGACCGTGGAGGGCTACGTGCCCGCGAGCGGTCGGGGCATCCAGGGTGCCACGTCGCACCACCTGGGTCAGAACTTCAGCAAGATGTTCGAGATTCAGTTTGAGGACCCGGAGACGCGCGAAAAGAAGTTCGCGTACCAGAACTCGTGGGGTCTGACCACGAGAACGATTGGTGTGCTCGTGATGGTGCATGCGGACAACCAGGGACTGGTGCTGCCACCGCGGGTGGCCAGCTATCAGATCGTCATCGTCCCGTGCGGTATCACAGCTGCGATGTCGGAGGAGCAGAAGGCTGCACTCATCAAGTTCTGCCAGAACTTCGAGTCCACGCTCAGCAAGGAGGGCATCCGGTGTAAGGGTGACTACAGGGACAACTACTCGCCGGGATGGAAGTTCAATCATTGGGAGCTCAAGGGAGTTCCAGTCAGGGTGGAAATTGGTCCGCGGGACATGCAGCAAAACCAGTTCGTGGCCGTGCGAAGGGACACGGGTGAGAAGATCACGTACAGCGCCGCTAGCGCAGTTGGTGACATCAAGAGCCTGCTGGAGACGATTCAGAAGGCGATGTTCGATCGTGCCAAGGCAGATCAGGTGAAGTACCAGGCGGTCACAAAGAGCTGGGACGTCTTCTTGCAGAAGCTGGAGCAGAAGTGTGTCATCATGGCTCCCTTCTGCGGCGACATGGACTGTGAGGACGAGATCAAGAAGAACAGTGCCAAGGACGCTGAGGCGGAGCCCGGCGCGCCTGCCATGGGTGCTAAGAGCCTGTGCATTCCGTTCGACCAGCCGGCCAAGGTCGAGGAGGGAGACAAGTGCGTCAACCCCGGGTGCACGAGAAAACCCGTATTCTACACAATGTTCGGACGAAGCTATTGATCGGCCACATCGGTTCTTAATTTAACGGGATCTGACGCAATAAATGCGATTGTTCTTTTTGTAAGCTGTCGTGTTGTTGTGGCACTGCGCATTAAATGTAGTTAGCGGCCTCTGACTGCGTCCAACGTTGAACGCATGAGGTCGCACGTTGGGTTTCGGAAGGCGGTTTTTCGAGCGATCCCCTGATTACGAAATGCGAAGGTGCCGGAGCCGTGCGACAGTGATGCGCGTAATAAGTCTCAAGTAATATTTGCAGTCTAACTGGGCCTGATGTAAATGAGCAACCAGTGATGGACCAAAAATTACCTGTGGAAGTATTGACACTCTAACCACCAATCCCGAGCTGTACTCGTCGCACGGATTTGTACTGTAATGTCAACGATAACTGATACTCGTTGAGTCGGACTTTCTGGTCCTTCCGCCGTGATAGCGGTATCATGGACTGTCATGGTCTTCAATTGACCATTTATGTAAATCTCCAAGCTGGCTTTCCTGCAAGGTTGTTTTCCAACCAAAAGGTCTCCTTCTCAGACTGGTTTCCTTACTCATTGTGTTTTTGCCTTCCCCCACTCCCCTATTTACAAACCACAGGTGTTTCGCCCACCATGGGATTTGAGGAAAGTTCGAGGTGAGACAACCACACAGTCATTGTTGGGGGCAAAAGTTGTTTTGTCGCACTCGGGTGTTTTCACTGTAAGAGGAGTGGTAAAAGCACAGTGAGCGAGAAAAGCAGTCGGGGCACTGGAGGTTTTTTTAAATGCGAAGCATTTCTTAACGAACTTTGTCGACATTGAGCGCATCTATCTATCCATCTATCTATCTATCTCTATCTATCTATCTATCTATCTATCTATCTATCTATCTATCTATCTATCTATCTATCTATCTATCTATCTATCTATCTATCTATCTATCTATCTATCTATCTATCTATCTATCTATCTATCTATCTATCTATCCACTTACGACTTCTAGCTCTCTTGGCTGTTTCGATAAACTTGGTATGGCCTAACATGACTGTATGAAGAACACATTTAATCATAACATGAAAATCAATATTTGTGTGTCATGAATGTCAAGATTTACATCTTATGGTCCTGCAGCTCTTGCGGTGGTTTCGTTCACACGGCACGTTGCTAAACTGGTATGGTATGACATGATTGCATGGCGAACATAAGCAACAGACCTTAAGTGAAAATCATGACATGCCTGTCATGTAACATGACTCCATGCCAAGCTCATGATGCGCTTGCGGGCATTTCGCTAGTGTCACATATACCAAACTCGGTATTACGCGACGCGAACGGACGACATAGGTAAATGACACATACAAACGTGATAATCGCGACATGCGTGTCATGTAACAGCATGACTACAAGCCACACTGATGATGCTCTCGCGGCCGTTTCGCTAGCTTCACATATGCCAAATTTTGGTATTACGTCACGCCAACGGATGATGAAGGTACGTGACTGGTGCAAAGATGATAATCATGAGATGCGTGTCATGTGAGAACATGACTACATGCCACAGTCAAGGTGCCAATACGTTTTGACGTGACGTGATGCGCGTGCTCGCCGGCGTTCATATCGTCGCGTCACGCCGGCATTGCCATGCAAGGCAACGGTCCTGCCATACACACGCGCGGGCATGCCGCGCTGCGTTGCTTTGACGCATGCGCGTTTCAGCGCATCCGGCGTCCCTCCGTCACTAAAGGAGGGAGATGAGGGGATGTCTGGGTAACGAATCGGCGCGGAATGCATCATCTCGCATTTTGATACGGTTGCCGTCGGCCCGCGCCGACGGACGCTGGTCGCGCCTGGCGTCACACTATAAGTGCTTGCGTTTTGCTAACGTAGCGTCGCTGTGCCCAGCGTGCGCGCGCGCCAACGGTACATTGTAGTATATTGGACTTTTCATGATGCGCTGGCGGCCGTTTCGCTAGCTCCACATATACCATATTTGGTGCTACGTAAGGCTAATGGATGACGATATATATGACTGGGGCAAACATGACAGTCTTTACACGCGTGCCATGTAAGAACATGACAACATACCACGCTCATAGCGTGCTCGCGGGCGTTTCGCTTGCTCCACATATACTTAATTTGCTATCACGTGACGCGAATAGACGACAAAGGTAAACGACACGTCCAAACATGGTAATCATGGCACGGAAGTCATCTACGACATCATTTACCTCCATATCGTAACGTTGAGCTGATTTTAAAGAGACATAGAAATTTTTCATTCGTGCTTCGCATATCATCGATTCTCACTGTACGTGGGATCTGCCAATTGTTTTTTTTTCTTCTTTTTGGTTGGAAAATAAACTGGCAGGAAAATCGCCTTGCAGATTTCCGCGAATGGTCAACTGCTTTGCTTGCGATTTTCAACAGGCGGTGATTTTTGAAAGGAGAAAAAAAAAAAAAACGCATTGCGTGCTTCCTGCATGTGCTTTAAGCTAGGAAACAGTCATCTCGTAATGCCGTTTCACAAGAACAAAGTCGGTGGCGGCGATGCAACAAGAAAAAGGCACTCCTTGCAGCAGTACAGAAAGCAGCGTTAGTGTTGACACGGTCTTTGTGTCGGACAGCGACTGTTCTTACCCTGGACATGGTTGCAGATGACGACGAGGCTTTGTGTGACACCATGCGTTAAATATACCACAAATATTAACTATTAATCATGAAATTGTTTGCTACGGCGAAGCAATGACATTTGCAATTTTCAGTGTGTTACCGTGTATCTATAGCATAAAATAAATACCTAGGCTTCCAGTACGTCCTGCGCCAAGGCATGCAATAAAGGACAGCCGCCCTCAACTGCACCTTGTTTTTATTTTTTTTAGTTTCTCTTCTTGTACTAAACAAAAATAATAAATGCGATATACTTTCAGATATCAGAAGTTCATGAAAAATGTCGTGACTACTTAGAAAAAAAATGAAAGACCGGCGAGTTCGGCACTAATTCCGGAAGTTAAATTGGCTGATAAAATGTTATGGAGGGCGGGCCCTGCGATCTTGATCAAAGCGTATTCTAGTAATGCAGGCTCTCCAGCAAAAAAAAAAAAAAAAAAAAAAAAACGCGGACTGCGTATCACAGAAGGCTTTTTGTTCTTTTGTTAAATAACTAAAGCGTGTGCAATAACGCATGCACAAACGCACTGATGCGTGGAAATGCGCTGGAAATCGTGACCCACAATGTAGAATAAGTACAAAAGCCTTTTTTTTCTTTATTGTTTAAAATTGATCGTCAAGTTGCGGTTGCTAAAGTGTGCACGCTTGCACAATGAACTTATGGTCGAGTTTAGGAACCGGTCGGAGCCCGTGTGACAGGGCGGCTTGAGGCGGATCTGATGATGCAAGCGCGCGCAGCTGATTGGGCAACCCTCTCGTGTAACCCGTGCCACTCATTGGCTCAGCGAAGGCGCGGCGCTGTCGACGAAGGCTGCACGCTTGTGGTGTTCCTAATCGCTCTTACTTATTAAAAAAAAAAAAACTGTACAGGGTGCATTACCCAGTTATACTTATCACTGGCAAGCGGGTTCGTCGACCACTGAGCGAGTATTGCGTACAGCGCGACGTGTCGAGTTCTATGCCCTTGCTTTGCTTGCGCGTTGCTGTCCTTATGCCTTTCCTACGTTCGCGTGCCACGGTGCGAAGATGATAGATAGATAGATAGATAGATAGATAGATAGATAGATAGATAGATAGATAGATAGATAGATTCTTTTATTAGAGGACCGAAGGTCACTGATGGATTGGGAGACTGGAAGGGGTGATAGGCAGACACTAAATCACGCGTGCCAAGCTGCTGCTGATTCTGAAATCGGCTAATGTGAAGTTGATGAGGGTTGTCTTTCTGTTGTGCGTACTGCCGCATAATAGGGATGTTCAAAATGGCTTTGTTCTTTCGATAGGGAAGTAGGACAGGACAGTGTAGAATGGAGGGCTCCGTGTTGGCCACGCGTGAAGAGTTCACATGCAGGAGGTAGAGATGTCCATTCCCCTCTTTTGAATCTGCCATTCATCAATTATGTGAGAGATAGTGAATTCTGAAAAAAAAAACTTTTAATTGTGGCAACCAAAAGTGTATGGACTTTCCATTTCCAGGCGGGGGAGGGGTTGGTGGGCCGGCAAACTGCATCGGTGATTGATTTGGTATTAGGTACGCAAAACAAGCTTATCGTTTGTGATAAGAAGTTAAAGGTTCAGGCAAGGCTTATTATAATTGCGTTGTACGTCAAGAGCAAAACGAAGCCGCTAACTATAGGGCAGTCAAGGGCAAAGGGGAGAATGCTTCTCCGCCGCCGTAAATGGTTGTGGTAGTAACTGTGAGAGCAGCATTTCTTTAGGGACTCATGGTTCTTGTGAAAATGGTCCGCTAGCCGGTAGGCCCTGAAAATAAGTGAACATGCGGGAAATTCACAAAGCTGTTAATTGCAGGTGAATTACAAAAGCGCACTAACGGAGTGAAGCACGTGGTATCAAACACGAGTGCATAAACTTGCGCTGGATACGCATATGAGTGACCCAACCAGAAGTTCAGTGTGGAAAATATTGGTGAGCTTTCATTATAGTATATCAGCCATGTAAAGGCTACCTTTGCGCGTACACTCTGTACTTCCGTATTGCAGTGAATATTTACTGTGGTGATTAAGTGAACTATTTCTTTGGGTCCCTTAAAGGTCACTTCATTGAAAGCTCACTGTAGTGTCTGAAAAATGCAGATCAGGCCTTGGCTATGTTTACTGCCCTACGCACATGACTTAGTCCTTAAAAAGGCTAATAGTCTGAATGGAAGCACATCTGAGGCGCAAGTGGTACTTTTTAAGATGTTACTGAGATCTATCAAGCGTCCGCATTGTTTTTTTGTCTCGGACATCCGGAGAATATATACACTGCGGATACAGTGGGGACGTAATACACGCGTTAAAAAGAAAGAAATAAGTGCAGATTTTAAGGGCTCGATTTCTTTATCATACACAATATTAGAAAGATCTAAGCATGCAGAGCGTTAGAAATAACTCTAATGCAAATGAGAAGGACGAAAAGTAGACGAAAAGATAACTTGCTGTGGACAGGGCAACTTAAGTTTCTGATGCAGTGCTCAGAAATGTAGATCCTCAAAAACTAGCCGTGGCCAGTTTACGTTTCAGCAGTGTGATACCTGTCGTGGTGACTTAGTGATTATCGTGCTCTACTTCTGACCCGAAAGCCACGGCATCCGCATTTATCATGGAGTTCTTTAATTTAAATTTAGGTGCACGTTAAAGAAACGCAATTTCTTTAAATTTCCTTAGTCCTCCCGTACGGCATCTCTCATAATCATATCGTGGTTTTCAAGTTAAACCAAATCTTCATTTGCACCGTGTATCTTAGAGATGGAGGACAAGAACAAACTACTGCCTGACTAGAGTCTCTTTTGAAACTTTTAACTCTGCTGGCTGAAGTCTAATAAACTGCTGAATAAGGTACGACTTTGCATATTTTCTTTCTCTAAGGGACCGGAAGTATGGTAAGTGGTATATGTCAGTTTTCACGTAATATTTTAGAAGCGGCTGCAACTATTGACATCAAATTTCACATGCTCATGAATGCCATTGGTATCACGTGATACCACTATTTAAGTGCGAAGCATTACTCAGTGAAATTCGGTGACTTTAAACTTATCTACCTACCTAGCAGCCTACGACTTTTATCTCTCCTGGCCGTTTTGTAAATGGGATCTATACGAAAAATAATACGGCATAACATGACTGTATGGCGAGCATGAGTGACTAGTCATGACAGGAAAATCATTATACGTATGTCATTGTTTACATGTCATGGTCTTGCTGCTCTTGCGGTGGTTTTGTTCACATGGCATATTGCAAAACTGGTTCGATATTACATGACTGCATGGAGAACATAAGTGAAAGGCCCTAACGTGGAAACCATGACATGCATGCCATGAAAGTCACGAGTGACTACAAACCATACGCTCATGCTGCGCTCACGGTCGTTTCACTAGCTTCACATATACCAAAGTTGGTATTACGTGACATGGATGGATGACGGAAGTATATGACTGGCGCAAACATGATAATCATGAGATGCGTGTCATGTAAAACGTGACTACATGCTACGCTGTCACCAGTCCTGTTAATTAGGGAAGCGATACGAGCTAATTCCAAGGGCTGAAGTATCGGCCCCCTGAACTGCACCACGAAAGCACGAACAATTTAGATGTGGTCCTACTTGGCGCACCAGCGAACATCAGCTGTGGCCCAAATAACGAGTCAGAGCCGAGAGTTCATAACGAAAGAAAGATATATTCTGAAATATGGCCAAACAAACGGCACGCAAATATGCACTGTCGGTAATGGTCCAACACGAAAAGTCTTTAATCACAAGGTACTCTAAACGATGGGTACACAACCCCGCAAGATATACTCAAAACAATGGGAACAAACAACAACACGCGCTATATTGCAATCCGATGCACTAAACAAGACACTTAAAGACAAAAAAGAAGTTCGTTAAACTTATTCAGTCCAAAGTTCCTGGAACAAAGGTTGAATTATTCTTTCCAAGGAACCATTCACTCAAAGTCTTGCGCTAATTGTCGTTCCGTTGCTCCAGATGTTTCTCTTCCGGGTACCTCGCATCGTCAAATGTCCGCACTCCCATAACAAGACATCTTCGCCGGTAATACGTCGGCCACTCACGCACTGCGACTGCAGAACGCGTCTTCGCCCACTGGTGGTAAACACACACTCTTCCCCTGCTTGTAATAGAAGCCTTCACCCGCAGGTGGAAAACCTCTTCATCTAATCTGCTTGATTACTGTAGAACCAGCACTTTGGCTGACGGCGGCAAGCTCTCTTCATCTCCCGCCCTACGCACATTGGCGCAAATCTCTTGCTCTCCCTTCGCCACTGCTCGGTTATATACGTTCGCCCTGGGTTCTGGAAAGTTCGTCGGCGCGCTGTACAACCAAAGCTGGGGAAGGGGCGAGACTTTTATCGAACTATCCACGACACGTGATGCAACTAGGGAGTGACTCACGCTTTCCTTCTCGATTATTCTGGAGGTCACTCGGCGATGGATGCGAGGAGGTTGGTCAGCGTTGCGCGGTGCCTTCGAGTAGGAGAGGCGGTGCACCCTATAGTTACTGTATATAAAGGTAGCATATACAGTATCTCTAGCGCACCCGAGGAGTCCTTCGATGCTTGTCTTCTTCTTTTCACCGCTTTCCGTCAAGTCAGTTTGGTGCCTCAATTTCACGTAGCAGTCAAAATCCAGAAGCGCACGCTTTTTTTTTTTTGAGGGCTCATTTGGGACATACTCTCATAGTGCGCTTGCGGCCGTTTCGCTAGCTTCACACATACCAAATTTGGTATTACGTGACATGAATGAATGACAGTTTGTAAGACGCATTTTACTATCTGTGTCAGTAGAGCTGTTTGCAGATGACTGCATTATTTTTAAAGAAAGTACTTCTACTAGCGACCAACATTTGCTCTATCAAGAAATTGATAACATAAGTTCTTCGAGTCACTTTTGGGATATGCAGCTAAATGTACAGGAAATGGTTCTATTAGATTGATTGGTTGATATGTGAGGTTTAACGTCCCAAAACCACCATATGATTAAGAGAGACGCCGTAGTGGAGGGCTCCGGAAACTTTGAACACCTGGGATTCTTTAACGTGCATTCAAATCTGAGCACAGGGGCCTACAGTTTTATTAGAAATCACTAGGAAAATTTCCGCAATAATAATAACCATCAGCGTTCCCATTTGAACAGCTGACAATTACAAGTACTTTGGAGCCACTTTTACCGGTAAGTAATTGTGGACTAAACGTATTACAGAGCGTATGCGCGAAGGCATTTAAGAAGTTGTGCTTCTTGCACAAAAGGCTCCGTCATGCTTCTTCTCAAGTGCGCATACTTGCGGTGAACAGTTTTGTGCGATCAAGATTAGAATATGCATTACAAATATAGGACCCACATACGTTAAAAGACAGTAATCAGCTCGAAACAATTTGACGCAAGGTTGTTAGATTATTTTTTGTAAATATAAGCGAACAGACTCTCTTGTTGCCCTCATGACCAAAAACAAAATATTTTCTTTATAGTAGTGAAGACATTTTCATCACATAAAGTTCCTACGTAACATATGAGCTGGTGACATGAATGTAGGTGACTTGACATACCTTCGTCGTCCTACAAGACGAAAAAGACACACGAGACCTCATGCACTGAAACCGATTTTCGTCAAAAGTAAGTCATTTAAAAATATCCTATTTCCCAAAACTATAATGGACTGGAACAGACTTCCAGATTCTGTCATAACGTCGCCACACAATGTACAAGCTATAGAAGAGCATGTTTTTTAAGTACTTTGACGCAAAAATTTTGGTCTGTCTTTCTGTCTGTACATTTGCCTGTTTGGAAAAAATTATTCTATCGTGGGAAGTGACAAGTCCATGGAACCAGTGTCTTTACAACAAGCACCATAACAAACGAACAAACAAACAAACGTGTCCAAGTCCGTAGGGCATCCCTAACACATGTTACTAATGACTACATACAGTATACAGTAATTAAAATATGCATGATGTACATGATTATATATGTAAAGAGTTTACAGTACTTGATGAAGATGTTGGCAAATATAGGCAATCAGTATCAAGATGGGTGTAATTTACACAATTTACAACGTTAGAATGAAGTGCATATGTACACGAACCCACACGCATACGGGACATACACAAGCATACATAGAAATAGTAAACACATACAGATTACATGCACTAATCAGTAAATGACAGGTGACCTGGCTATAAGAACTAGGCCAGGTGGAAAACTAGCCAAACACGTCCATCAACTACGGACACGAAACGGCACGACCATTGTCGGAGAAATTCTTCCTTACCAAGGAAGAATCATTCCTCCGACAGAAACGATAAGAGTTCAGAGTAGAGGAGTTCCAGAATCGGAAAAAGAGCACGACGACGATTACCTGCCGGAACAGCTTCGCACCTATTACGCCACAAACAAAAAGCTCCCGCAGCTATTGGAAGGCGTGCAAGGCGGCTACGCGAGCAGCGACCAGATGTGACAAAGTGATTAACACCTAGGCCACGAAAACTAGTGTTAACTGACTTCCAAAACACCTTTGCATTGACACATTGGTGCAGCATATGCTGATTAGACTCCTGTAACGGGCAGTTAGGACAGGTAGAAGATGGGACCACGCCCCACTTCTCCAGTCTGTCCCGTGGTGGGGGTACTCTCCATCCAAGACGCCACATAATGTCACGGAGGTGACCAGGCAAAAACGATGCCGTTATCGCGCTCCACGAGACATGTCTCGATCGTGCTAGACGGGCTGGAGGAATCAGAGGAAGCAGAAGAGCCGCCGTCGTATCTACAAAACGACTTTCTAGAATGTCTACATCGGGATAAACTTGCTGTGCGTGTCGATAAAATGCTACTGCCGTGGAATAAAATGCACGCACGTCAAGTGTTTGCGGTGCAGAATTAAGCCCTGCATCTGGTGGCAAATATCGTATCTTGGTGCCTAACAAATAGCAGCCAAGATCCCACGCGCGGGACACTAATCACCGTGCAACAAGCGAAGTAAGAATCGCAGGGAAAGCAGCTGGCAGCGAACAGACACGGATGGGAATGCGAATCCACCGCAGTTGCGCGATGGCCCAAGTGCTGCTCGGCAAACCAGCTCTGTACCACCTGACCAGAAAAATGAACCAATGAGGGATTGCAACGACCTAGGTTTTCGTAATGGGGGCTGTATGACAAGAGATATGTACCATGCACGACCACAAAACAAAGTCTGTGCTAAATACCTTCTTTCGGGCATAGGTAAATCATACTCTTGTGCTTCCGGGACGTGTTGGTTTACATCTACAACTACTGAAACTCACAAGGAGGCCGATATGCTGCAGCAAGTATAATCAAGCCCAAGACGGCACCAAACGATACCAAACGGCCAACGCTATCCGCGGTGCCCACCAATATTGCTCAAATTGCAGCGTTTATGCTTGTGCGATTGTCAATAAAAAAGCAATTACTGCGAATATCTGAGGCTCCATAACAACACGTCAATACTTTGTATGCGTGTCTTTATACTAGAGAAGGCATACAAAATTAATTCAAAAGACGGTAGCGTTTATTACGCTGCGCCGACAATGCAACGCTATGCTCAGAAAGGCATTTCCAACGCTTTGCTAAGACGACATTGTGGTGGCACCTGTCCGTCGCTTCACGTTCTACACCTTATCGCCTCCAAGACGGGCGCGTATGTACGCCTTCCATCGGTTTTCGAAGGTAAATGCTAGATAGCGCTCGTGTCTAACGTGCCTCGCTCGCCTTCGCTTCACGGGTCGAGACTCTCTAACGCAGCGCCTCCAGAATAGAGAGTCACTAATTTTCTCGCGCAGGACATCAAATAAACGTTTTTGTTCACTCTCTCCAAACGCAAGAACATCGTCTGTTTCACTGCAAATATCGTCTTTCGACGACATTTGCAGTGAAACTTGCAGACATGGGGCCAATTTTTTTGTTAGGATGTATGTTTCCTTAGTGCTGACGTTCTTTTATTTATCTACGTAAGAGCGTTAAGAATGTTATGCATCATGTTCACAATGGGATCATTGCATGTATTAAGCCATCCTTGTATTTTGTTCTTTTATGTGTACTGCCCCTCCTGCAAGTTGGCCTGCAGTATATTGAAACGAATAAATAAATTAACAATAAATAAGTCAATAAATAAATAAATAAGTAAATAAATGAAAAACCAACTAAATAAATAAATAAATAAATAAATAAATAACGGTCTACTTGAAAAGTAGTTACGAGACCTGGCATGACTTTGTGGTAGAATACTTGGTTACCACGCAGAATGCTAGGGTTTGATTCCTGCTGTGACCTTGACATTTTGTCTTTACAATCGTCGGGTCAACGCAGCCGATACTAGCTTTTTCTTAACGCTCGCGCGTTAAAGTATTCGCGTGTGTCCTCGTCGTTCCTGGTAGGATATCAAATGTCAATCACCTGTGCCACATACCCTCATACCAGTGGCAGATAACCACCCGCGGGTATGTGCCACTGTCTGGCGGAAAGTGTTTGACGACGTACGCGACGAGATTGTGGTACTATTCATTTCACGACCACAAGTCGTATTCGTCAAACCATCTTACTCTCCCATGCTAATCTCGGTTCGCTCCAAGTTAAGAAGCTGATCACGAGAGCACCCCGACGTAAGCGGCTGGATGGATAGAAAGATAGGTACGTAGATAAGACGCCAGAAGTGCTTACAGTACGCAAATGAATATTTCACATTTGATAACTAGAAGAATATGGATGGGGTGGAGCACATTCGGCAGGCATTCTCGAAACATGAATGGTAGTTTACAATTATCCTTCAAGAGGAAGGCATATAACAGCGGTATCTTGCTGGTACATACATATGGAGCAGACACCTATAGGTTTAAAAAGAGGGTTCAGCCTAAATTGAGGTGGTCACAGCGAGCAATAAAAAGAAATATGCCGAATGATTATAGGTGCAACCTTAAGAGACAAGAAGAGAGCACAGTGGGTCAGCCAACCAAGGTATTTAAAGGACATCGTAGAAATTAAGAAGAAATGGACATGGGCAGGGAGGGTATGTAGCTCGTATACACAAGATAACCGCTGGTCATTAAGAGTAACTGACTCTGTCCCAAGAGAAGACTTACGTGTGATGGTATGGGGGAGGGGGCTCAAAGGCAGAAAATTAGGTCGGCAGAAGTGATATAGGAGCTGGCGGATATAACGAGGCAACAGCAAGAACAGTATTGGGCTGATTGCTGGGACATGGGAGAGAGCCTTGCCCTGCAGTGGGCGCACTCATACTGTTGCTGCTGATGATAAAGACGATGACTCAGTGGTGAATTTATTCTTAGCCTTCTTATTCTTGTAGCATCTGAGCCATCTGTATAGCGCGGACGCGTTCGGTTGCCATCAGCTGTGACATGACCAACCAAAAACACAACCCATGGGCCAACCACACTGACAGATGATCATCACTGTATATGCCAACCCTAAGCACGGATGCGAGATCAAAACAATCTTCTCTATAGTTCGACCCCTGAAGCGACTTGTTAACTAATATACTTTTCCGAAGCTCTGTGGGACGCAGGCTTCAAAGCTTATTGTCGCCGACGCTTTGTGAACTTTTGTGCCTTTGCGAACAACGGATGCGTCTGGGACACGAGGAAGAATAGTGGTCTGAATAGTGGGTCGCTGGGTATTGAAAATAAAAGTAAAAAACTAAGAACAAAACAAAACGCTGCTAGATTCATAGCGCCGACAGATAGGCAAAGTCATGAAAGAACAAAGAAGCGACGGGGCGCCAACGGCGACGGAATGGTCCCGACGTCAGGCGCAAACAATGAACAGTTCTTTCTCCTGTTTTCGTTCCTGCCGTGGCCACATGTTTGCAACGCGAGCTGTGCACAGATATTCTGCCATTCGCATGCACTGCATTGCAGCGTCGTAGAATGCGCGCGCGTGTTTATTTTCTCTTTGCTCTTTATTGTTTGGGTGAGCAGAGAAGAGCGGGACGTGCGGCGATTCCACCGGACCAGAGATAACGACCATGTGCAAGCCAGTGCTCTTTTGTGAGATATTGTACACCATGTCATTGTAATAAAACCACATGACTTTAGTTAGTCGCAAAACAGAGAGAAATAGAGAGTGAGATATTAACAGAAGGCGAAGATATTAGGTCGGTGACATGCACTGTTCGTAGCTTCAAATTTAGAGAGAGAGGTAGACTTAATTATTTTCGGCAGATTGCTGGGCTGGGCTTCCACCTAGGAGCTAACGAAAAGACCGTGTCTCCCGGCAGCTTCCTTGGCCTGCTGGATCGCCCAAAGCTAGATTTAGGAATGAAAGCATTTAAAAAGGCCACGGAAAAAAACCATAAACACCGACGAAAATTCTTGGTTGAGATCACGTTTCCGACCAAAGTCGTTCAAGAGACTTTTATTTCTGAGAAAAATTATACATACACAAAAGACATTTATGTGTTCCATTGTTAGTTCTCATGACATGCTAATATATCTTAATATACATTCAAATGCACAACAGGAATTGTTTGTACCTGTAAACAGAAATTCCTTTAAGGGCGAAGCTACTTAACAGAGCGCCCGTTCGTACCTCGTAATAGTGTAAAACATGTCTTACGCATTGCCCTGCAAAGTGGTGTCGGTGGAAGATTCCTCCTGTGCGTTGTTGAACAATAAAAAATTCGCAGCGTGCGCGTTCACTAGAAGCCGAATTCTCCTGTCTCTCATTTCATTTAATTTCATTTCATTTGATTTATTTTCAGTCTTATTGAGCATTTTCTTCCCTGAGTTGCGGAAAGAAAACACAAGGGTAAGAGAAAAAAGCTGCTATGTTAGCAGCTTGACGAGGCTCCTACCCCGTTTCACATGGCATTACAAATCCGCAGAGCACAAACATAAAAAAAAAACAACAATTTGACGTCGATTTTCAAACTTCAAGAAATTAGGAAATAAAAAGAAAAGGGATAAAATTAGATCAGTTTCAGGTTTACATAAAATAAGCCAACCACAAAGAGAGGAAAACAAACAAAACAAGAAAACAGGGTACGGTCAATCATGAAACAATGCACACGTTGCTAAATGGCTAATGAAGTATTACAAAATGATTATAAAACGTTTACAACACTGAGTATGCGAAAAGCACAAGTTTTGATGTACAAGGGAAACAATGACGAGTGAAATGATACTTGTTTTACTCGTAAAAAAAGCAAATAAAAATGGCAAAGAAAGCAAATATCATAGGATGCCATGTTACACACGAGCACTATTATGGGGTGTTTCTTTTACATATATAGTATTTTAGCCGTACAATTAGAAGAAGCTAAGCTACACGCCGCTATTCTGGATGAGAAGCTCCTGAAGTGGTTTTTTATGTATTATAAAGATGGCGATGTTTTTATTTTCAAACATGTTGAAACAAGCAGGAATACAGAGTTCAAGTTTTCTCAAACCATGATTAGTTCGCGAATAAGGAACGAACCAGGAAGGCCTTATCAGAATGTCATAATGAAACTGCGTAGTTTTCCTGAGGTTACACAGTTTAAGAAAAGAAGCGTTGTTTGATAGCAAGCTTTGTATGCATTTCATAATAAGGTTAAAGCTGTGTTTGTGATAGATTTGTAAAATGTTATATTCTCTGAATATACGTACCACACGACGCACTTGTATGTGCGTCGTATGGTACGTTTGAAATATGACGAATTGCTTTTTTCTGCAGTAAAAATGTTTTGTTCTGATTTTCTTTAGATGCATCTACCCACACTAGACTACAATATTTTATGTCAGATGAAAACAATGTATTATAGAGTAAAAGTTTAATGTTTGCTGGAAGCATCTGCCGAGTGTACCACACGTCCTAGCTATATTTCTAGTTACTTTATTAACGTGTTCATTCCAATTAGTATTTTCATTAAATATACTGCTAATGATGAAACTTCTTTGACAACCTCAATTTTTTTGGGCCCTAGGTGTATATCCAAACCACGACAGACAGCCTTCTGAACCGGTGCGAATACCACAGCTTTGGATTTTTTTGTGTTGATCATTAAATAATTTGCAGTGCTCCATATAAAGATGTCGTTAAGAATGTTGTTGGCTGCGTCTGCACGGTTACTCAAATCATTACTATGAAAAAATGTACTAGTGTCATCTGCATAAATTATAAAGTCCACACATTTGCTGACACTTGTTATGTCATTTATATAAATTATAAACAGTAGGGGCCGTAATATGCTGCCCTGAAGTACACCTGACGTTATGGTTAGTAAGGAGGATTGGCGGTCATTTATATATACAGATTGCGTTCTTTGTGATAAATACGGTTTCAGAAAGTGGGGTTACGCGAAAACCACAATGACGCAATTTCGCATAGAGTATTTCGTGGTTGATTCTGTCGAATGCTTTGGAATAGTCAATAAAAACACCCAATGTTAACAGTTCCTTTTCAAATGAGTTAAGTATGAGTTCTTTTTGTGTGAGGAGAGCCAGTTGCGTGGACATGCCCCATCGGAAGCCAAATTGATGCGGTGATAATATAGAGTACTTTTCACAAAAAGACATGACACGTTGGTACATGATTTTCTCTAGCCCTTTAGATATAACAGGAATTATGGAGATCGGACGATAGTTAGAAAAGATATTTCGGTCACCAGATTTGTATAAGACACTAACTCTTGCATGCTTCATTCTTTCTGGGCAAACTCCCGCAGATAAGCAGGTATTAAACAGATGGGTAAAAACAGGTAGCAAAAGATCAAGTGCTGCGTTAATATGCTTAATTTGTAGGTCATCTATGTCCCGAGCAGCAGTATTTTTAGTGACAGAAATACAGACAATACTTCTTCAGGAGTTTTGTTTAAAAAATATGCAGTGCTCATGTTTGGCCCACCTAGAAAGTCCCTGTAATCGCTATTACAGGCACGAGAAGGGTTTGATAAATCGGAGGACACCAGCTATGTTAAGTACACGTTAAATTTTTTAGCAAGTTCTTCAGCATTTACTATTTTGTTATCTATGTTTAACTCAAGTGCGTTGTCTCGACAGCAACGACTATTTAGAAGCTTATTTATTTCTCGCCAAAGCACGTCGCCACGAGTCCTAACCCTCTTGAAGAGAGCTTCATTGTACGCATCCTTACTTTTTCTCAGGTGCTTCGTTACAAAACTTCTGTACCGCTTGAATTCCGAAAGATCGTTATGGTGTCTTGTTTTCACGAATTTCACATACAGTAGATTTTTCTTCTCAATCGTTTCCAGACATTCTCACATCATCCATTGTTTCCGACCTTTCTTGAGGGTTTTGACCGTTTTATATTTAAAGCATTTATGGTAAGTTTTTGTTGACAGGCACATGAATATTTCATACGCCTCATTAGCGTTAACTGGTTTATAGACAGGATTCTAACTAATATGGGTAACTTCACGCCTTAAAGTGTCTAATGTTTTGTTACTAATTTCCTGTATTTTGTATGATTCTGGAGTTGATACTTTCGCATAATTAAGATACTCGTTGCGATTTTGAAACATGTATATAGGGTAGTGATCACTAATATCGGCAATAACAGTTCCAGATACGGTTGAATCCCTTATGTCATTTGTAATAAGAAAGTCCATAAGACTTTCAGTATCTGAAGTGCGTGTAGGTTCAGTAATAATATTAGCACACGCACAAGAATCAAGTAGTAGTTTGAAGTTACCAGATGTTTCAGTTTGCTGTAGAGAGTTGATGTTGCAGTCGCCCCCTATGATTATGTGCAACTTGTTAGAGCACACATACGTAAGCAGATTTTCAAGAAATAAAAAAAAACGCTTTTGTTTTTTCGTGAGGTGGACCATAACCTACCACATATACATACTTGTGACATACTAGCGATTATGCTTCGTAGTCTGGTGTAATCGCTGAAAAGTCTGAGAGAAGGCTGCAAATTAAATGGTCAGCAATTAGTTGCCACACACCTCACCCTCGACGAGAGGGCCTGTTAAGAAAGAACGATTTATACGCTGGCAAGCGTAGTACCTCGTCATTGCACGTGTACCAAGTTTCAGAAATCATGATGATGTCGAATTCAAACGAGAAGTCGTCGAGAAACGTAGTTATATCATCGTGCTTGTTGCGAGCTGATCAAGCATTTAAGTGCACGATACTGCAATATCCACTAGTGTTAGGTATGTATATATCACGTGGTAATATCGCCATCTGCACAAAAGGAAAAAAGGAAGAAGAAAAGAAAGTAAAGTTAAAAAAAGGTCGCGCCGCAAAAACGAAAGCGCTAATCAGATAAGCCTAAGGCATGCTAGATGCCCCGCGGCTGCTTGAAGCGGCCGCGCGCATCTTTGTTTGTTTGTTTGTTTGTATCCTCTAATTCATGGCTCGTACCCTCTCTGGGGGATTGGCCAAGAGAACACATAGTCTCATATGGACGATAACTGCATTATTGCTTACAACGGAAAAAAGAGGAGTTGTATAGTGAAGACAGTATGTTAAAAAAAAGAAAGAAACCAAAGATTTAGATAGTAAAAAAAAGAATCAACAACAAAGTAGAGACTAATAGCTACAACTTGATTTTGGGAGCCGACCAGACAGCTGGTTTTGCCAAACCCGATTAATTTAATATGTCACGGATTTATCCAGAATTGAAAATTACTTTTCGACCCGTTTTTTTTTTTGAGTATCTGTTAAGGTGGGCTTTATGTTGAAAAACGTTTAGAGTCTTGAATAAAATTACACACCGCATCGAATGCATCTCTGTGGCAATTTCCCAAAACAGAGGCACCAAAACTTAGAACATTTTCTGTGGTTAAATTTAAACCTAGCTTCGCAAATGGAATACAGTATCTAAAAGTCGTTTCCTAATTAATGCATAGTTACGACATGAGCCAAAATAATGTTCAATAGTTTCTGATTCTTCGCAGAACGGACAAAGGGGGGAAAGTGTCATACCAGCTCTGTGTAAATAAAAATTTAATGGGGGGACACGGCACCGCAATCTGGAGATTACAATTTCAAGTTTTTTTGACGGTTTCCACTGGGCTTTCCATGGAAATTTGAGGTGCTGATAATCTGTCCATTGTGTGATATTTTCTAAACTATCTGTAAAAATAGCGAATTTCCTATATCTAACCCCTGATAAGTATTCTAACTCGGGAATTACTGAAATTACTGGTCCATCGAGTGATGCTCGTGCCGAAGCATCTGCCAATTCATTTAATTGTAATCCACAGTGACCTAGGACCCTCACTAATTTGAGTAGTTTTAAATGCGGCGGTGCTAATGTGGGGAACGCTGCTAGGGCACGAGATTGTTCAGAGGTTGTCAGAGCTGCACACACCAAAAGTGAGTCTGTTAGAATGATTGCACTGGTCTCGGTCGTAGGAATTTTACGAAGAGCTAAAATAATAGCTACTAGCTCGGCTTCAAATATAGGAGTGAAATCTGGAAGCCTTACTGAAAAAGACCAGCCGAGGAAATCAGACGCAATTCCTACGCCTGCCTTTTCATTGTTGACAGAAGCATCTGTAGCTATTACATTTTTTGTTTCTGCATGTACCAAGTAATCGTTTAATGTAGTGGTCAAAAAATCTAAGAGATTGCAACTTGGCTTGTGGGGGAAAGATTTCATCGTACTCTATTCTAATGTTGATGGTTGAGGAATTAGTTTCAATTACTGTGCTAATGTCTACATTTATGCAAGTCGGCTTCACATATGTGATTTGAACTGCACGAGATGTTTCCGTTTCACGCACAAATATTTTGCCACCACTTGCCCACGCGAAGCGCCAGTTCATTTCCCGTTTCCTAGCAGTCGTCATGCCCAGCAATTTTTTCAGTTGGGGACGAAGGTGCCCATTTACGAAAACAGACTGTTTAGTTGTGAATCCCAGTTCCTCAGCTGTGAATTGAGTTCTCCGTGCTGTCTTAACAATGACATCCCTCTTAGCTCGGCGATTGAAAACAACCACGATGTTTTCGTTCAGGGAGGCGTCACTGCCCGCTCTGCTACCCCGATCGGGAACAGCGCTTACACGAGGGCGTACCTCGTTGTTCTTTGCAACACTTGTGTCTGGTGCCGTGTTACTTTGCGAAGCGGCACTCCTCGCTGGCTAACGGTGGCATATTTCTATGTCCTGTTCACTTATTGGCTCCCCCAAGGCGTCACCAACTTCGGCAAGCAACTGCACAAGGCTTTCATTAGGGACACGAGGGATCCCTTTAATTTATATATTTTTGTTTCGAGAGTATTGATTCTGAGCAGTTAGGCGCGTGGAATTTTCGTGCACCAACTTTCTCAAATGGTCTATCTCACATTGCATTGCCTCTTGGGACGCCCTGAGAGCAGCGTTTTCTTTCCTAATTTCAGCATACTTTTGTTTTATATTTTCGTAGTCTTTGGTTATGTATTCAAGGCTTTTATTTAACTCTCTGATTTCTTTCCGAATGTCGCGTTTGAAGTCCGCGAACTCAGTACCCGTGAATAAAGGCCAGTTTACAGATTCAACAGTGGGCAACAACAGTACGAACTTTGAAAATAGGCAACAGAGACAGCATTAGGATAGCGAATGAACTATACAAAACAGTAGGGCAAATGCCTAACCTGGGAAAACAACAGCAATGAGCGTCCCCGTCGTATGCTGTCCCTGCTGCCAAGTCCGCTGTCCCTGCAGCGCCATTATGTAAGCTGTCCCTGCTGCCCCATTAAGTATGCTGTCCCTGCTGCCCCATTAACAGCCATTGGCATGTACATTGAGCACTATTTGACAAAAAGGGTTGCTACGTTATACTCACTGGGCGTAACCTCCTTGGTCTTAGCCACGTTTAGCGAGCGTTGGGCCGCAGTGCCATGAATAGAGTGAACTAGTAAATACCACGAACTCGAGGTGGTTAAAGGTGGGTAGTAGACACGAAGCGCAAGCCGTAAGAAAGTGTGCGTGTGCCACCTCTCGTTTAGTCCTTGGAAAGTCCGCTGGATGGCGGTGCTTCTATATGGGGAATATATGATGAAAAGATGCGAGATGGTGGTACTTCGAGTGTTGAATAGCAAGACGAACGGACACACAGACAGATGCATAGGTGGACGCATTAACGGACGCAGGGGCGGATGCATGGACGAACGCCGGGATGGACACACGAACAGACGTACGCACGGACGGGCGGATGAACGCACGCATGGTCACACAGACGGACGCATGAACGGACGGAAGCAAGAATGAATGGACGGATGGATGCTTCGTCCCACTCTCTATCATTCACCCCGTGGATATGCTGCCATTTTTTTTATTCTTCCCAATACATGTGGTTTACGCCTGAAACTTTCATTGAAAATTTTTACCAAGGTGCTGTTATGTTTTTTGTTATGCCCTGGCGTGTTCGAATAAATCTATAACAATGGTGAATAGCGTCTGCGTTTCCAGCGCGTGCAATACAATTACTTCGCCGGCGCTCTCTCATCGCCCTGTCCTTTATCTACTGTTATACTGACAGAAAATGTGCACCCGGCGCTCTTTCCCGCGGCGTTGAGTTGTCCAGAGCGGGATGCACTAACTAGGACGAGCGAGAGTAGATAGACGAAGGAATAAAAAATCATTGCATATCCATGCAGTGATCGATGGTGAGTGGGGCGAAGCATCGAAGGGTTTTAACGACAAACCGTGAATCATTCGCTGGCCGCGTCCATTCGTCTGTCCATCCATCCGTCCGTCCATCTGCCTGTCCGTCCGTTCGTTCATCCGTCTCTCTTTCTGCATGTCCGGCGGTCCCTCCGCCTGTCCGTCCGCCCGTCTGCCAGTTGGTTATCTGTTTGTCTGGCTGTCTCTCCGTCCGTCCGTCCACTAGTGACCACTGCAAGTACTGCCATTTCGCATCTTTCCATCATATCTTCATCATATACAAGTACCGCCATCGCCCCGCCACGGTGGTCTAGTGGCTAAGGTACAAGTCTGCTGACCCGCAGGTCGCGGGATCGAATCCCGGCTGCGGCGGCAGCATTTCCGATAGAGGCGGAAATGTTGTAGGCCCGTGTTTTCATATTTGGGTGCACGTTAAAGAACCTCAGGTGGTCAAAGTTTCCGGAGCCCTCCACTACGGCGTCTCTGTTAATGATATGGTGGTTTCGGGACGTTGAACCCCACATATCATCAACAAGTACCGCCATCCAGCAGATATTCCACGGACTAAAACGAGAGGTGACTGCTACATACAGGAGATGAACTACACACGCCTTCAGAAGCTTCGCCTCTTTAAATTGGACGCGTGTCTGCGTACTTGTCTGCAAATTTCATCGAGAGACAATGGTCCTTTTTTACGGAGAGGAGGATTTCCTCTTTTATGGGCTGTTGCAGGAGAGTACAAAAGCCGACGTCACAAACTTGGCAGTACACTGATTCTTAATTTTTTTTTGGGGGGGGGGGGGGGGTGACGTGCTCTAACAACAGCTCAGAGAGGACTATGGCAGCACCCAGGGAGCCGTGATTGAAAGGGTGGATAGCCTGCAGCCGGCTAAGCGGCCATTTATGTTTTGCCTTGTTTCCGGCAGCGCCTCCTCTACGTTGAATCAGTTGCATCTGTATCGCATTGATAAAATGGAGGAGGTGCTGCATGAGATAGGAACGCCACGTGGCAGTGCCATAAGAAAACATGAGCTTGTGCAGAACCCATGGCACCTACCAGGTGGCAGCACCTTCGTCGGCAGAGCCCTTTTTCACGCCAGCGTCGCTTTTTCACCGCAGCGCAAGAAGCACTAGGGCCTTTGAAATTACGTATATATGCATTTTCTAGTAAAGGAACACCACCACCGAAAACTTACGTTTTAATGTTGCGTTTCGGATATGAGTAATATTGGCTTTTTGATCGACAGTGCCCACAAGTATGAATGCAAACACGAGTTCAAGATGACTGGGCGTTCAGCAAGTGCTTAAACTTTGCTGGGTGACAGAATAATGTAACAGAGAGACAGATATATAGCATCACCATGGTGGTCTAGTGGCTAAGGTACACGGCCGTTGGCCCACAGGTCACCGCATTGAATCCCGGCTGCGGTGGCTGCATTTTCCATGGAGGCGAAAATGCTGTAGGCCCATGTGCTCAGATTTGTGGCACGTTAAAGAAACCTAGGTGGTTGGAATTTCCGGAGCCCTCCTCTACGGTTTCTCTCCTAATCATAAGGTGGTTTTAGGACGTTAAACGTCACATACCAATAAATCAATCATACAGACAGACAGACCGATGTTTTTGCATACAAGTATTCCAAGAAAGAGTATCGTCTTTAAAAAAGGAATTGAAAAGTTCCACAGATCCCAGGCCTTCTGGAAATCGCTTTCATTTGAAACAGTGAGCGAGTGGTTCTTTGCTGCACCTTTAAGCTTTGAGCGAAGCGCTACGAGAGTTACGAGGTAGATCGATGTGTTTTGCAAGTGTAGCACTTCTGTACACACCATGAACTTACGAAACACATCGATAACACTGGCGTTCGAAGGTTAGCTTGAGGTCTAACGTGACTTGGCATTTTCTCTTGCGTAATTGCAAGAAAAAAAAAAAAAACGTTGGTGGCGAAGCCACCAAAATGATCGAACACGAAACGCCAAGACGTCATAGGTTTTGATGGCCTACAAGTGCCTATGGTAGGCCCTAATCTGCAACAATGCCGTACGTTGACACCAGAGGGGGCCATAGACATAATGCACCAAGTTTCAGGAAACTTCAGTGAGACGATGTTGCCAAAATACAAGAACACTTTGAAACTTGTGGTGTAACGCGCGGTGAAATGGCATAAAATTTAAATATGGGCATTAATTTTTTCCCTATTTTCATGATAGAGAAATTCACGACTTTTGCGTTTTCAGGGGCTACCTAATTGGTGTAAACAAACTGAGTGTTCCACCTTGGTGCCCCTTTAGCTTTATGATGACTCGTGGGATCGAACACGCGACTTTCTCATTGGCCGCCGTGAACCGTATAACCACCGCGCCACTTGGGTGGACTGTAGGCGGAAAACCTCCAGAGCTTGGTATTTACGTGACCTAGCACGAGAAAAACAAAGTTACGCCATCTCCTACTGAAGGGAACCATGTGTGGATGCGAAGCAGCGGAAAGATGGATAACGGCACCCACAGAAGATCGTCCCCGTGCCTTAAGAAGGTGCACCAACGTGCAGTATACCTCTATCTGACTTACACTTCCGGTGACCATCGCTTGATGTTGGGGACTGCGGTCGTGAGCACTGCCGAATATCATTTATGACTATAGCACTGCTACGCAGTTGCTCCCTTAACGCACACGCCAGACACCGAGCGTAATCACATTCTAACCAAAGCAGACACGCTCTCTCGCACGGAAACGAGGTGAACTGTAAGACCGATGATTAGCGGTGACAAGGTGATCGTGTGAACTGAGGAAGCGTTTTGTTGCCTTCGCCGCCGACTCGGGAGACAGAGGAGAGGAGCGTAAGAGAGTAGAAAGAGAGAAGACGGGAATACGCATGCCCAGTGGGGGAGCTGGCGCGTGAGGCAAGTACGGACCCAGCCCATAGCAAAAGCTGCTTCGAGAGGCTGGCAGGATGATACATACGGAACGTGGCTTATTTTCTTTTGAAACGTGATAGGGCTTTCGTCAACCCGTCCACTGCTATAGACCCATTCTATGTTTGTAAACCCAGTGGGTACCGAGTGGCGTCAAAGTGCGTTGGCTTCGCCCAGTCGTCTCAGCTAAAAGCGCGCCACCAGCCTCTATGATCACGTGATGACAAGCGCAGCAAATACACAAGCTGCCTACGAGAAGAGAGCATCGGGACGCTCGCAGGTTTAAAAGTAGCAGCCGCAACAGAGGAAGTTGCAGTGGCTGTAGAAGGGTCCTGAAATGAACATATAAGCTATGTTGACGTGTAGCTCTAGCTTCGAGAACCTCATCAAAATATGTGAGGTATCTTAATGGCAGAAATGTAGCTCATTTGCAAAATGTCATCGTCATTGCTGCAGCCTACGTCACATGTGCACATTTGAATTCGTTTTAATGCAAGGACAGAACCAGTTCAGCAAGAGGCTCTTGGGTACAAATGCAAATGCGTGGTGTAAAACTACGTAGCCACAAATAATTACGGTGAACCCTCGCATACAACAAATGTACCGGAGAAGTCATTCATGCAAACAATAAGGGCGACCTGGGCGACACTTTCACCCGCAATACGCTCGCGATAATGCTTCCTCAGCATGCTGTAGACAATACGGTTATACGTACGCTCAAGCCAACGCCGCGAAATGCGTACGGACCGTAGACAAACTCGGCAAGTTTCCGTAGTGATGTTTTTGTGTTAATTCAAATCATTTCTGTTAATTTAAATATTTCTAGTTTTGCACACGAGAAAGTCTCGTGGAGCGCACCACAGCCAGAATAGCCCTGCGCAATGCACGTGCGTCAGGTGTGTCATTGCAGCCGCATATAATCAGAAAAAAGCAACTAGTCTGTTAGTCATCTTTTCGTTCGCTACCTTAATGAACCATAACCACGCAGGAAGAAATACATGCTGGATCGTTGGCTCGATGACCGAGTGACACCTTTAGTTTGCGCGAGTATGACGATATCGCTTTGACGTGTCGAAGAGTTTTGCAGTTATATCAACAATGGCAACCGTGAACAATGCTTCGCTGCCCCGCCGTGGTGATATGGTGGCTGAGGTACTCGGCTGCTGACACGCAGGCCACGGGATCGAATCCAGGCGGCGGTGGCTGCGTTTTTGATGGAGGCGACAATGCTGTAGGCCTGTGTACTGAGATTTGGGTTCATGTCAAAGAACCACAGGATGTCGAAATTTTCGGAGTCTTCCACTATGGTGTTTCTCATAATTATATGGTAGTTTTGGGACGTTAAACGCCACATATCAAGAATGCCTCGCATATGGCAATGCTATGCACAACGGTAACGTGCTTTGAGGCAAACGTCCTTGAGGCGCCTCTACGGCTTACTTAAAGAAAAATGCGTAATTCCATGGTTTATTTCAACGCCTGAGAGAGCTAATCGGTTTTTCCTTGTAAGCCGCTCCAAAACATAACCGAGAAGCGGCATCGAAGGCAAGTTCTCGCGTTTCACAGCTGCGGCTGATTTGCGACGGTTTTCGTCACCATAAAACTGAAAAAAAGGCCTGGCCTATCTTTTTTGTGCCTTCCCACGCAAATCAACGTGAAAGCTTGTCGGTACATACACCATTTTTTAGAGGCGAAGCTCCTTAGGGCGTGGGCTGTGCGTCCCCTGTAGCCTGTATGTAGCCACCTCTCGTTTAGTTCTTGCAGTGTCCACTAGATGGCGGTACCGTCTCCTGCATGAACTGCAGAGAAAAGAATCAGGAGATAGTGGATTGCATGAGTGCGGATATTAAGGAATTTGGTAATGGGGCCGAAATCATCCTTCTAGGGGACATGAATGCCCACATACATGACCTTGACGGATATTCAGACACCAATGGGAAGTTATTACTAGATCTTTGCGAGCAACATAGTCTGGAGATAGTTAACACGGGGCCTAAATGTGACGGCCAGATCACATGGGAAGTCGGAAACAAGCAATCAAGTATTGATTATTGCCTCATGACTGAAGGAATTTACCACAAACTGACAGAAATGAGGATAGACGAGGAAGGCATTAACAGCTTGGGTAGTGATCATAAACGAATAACATTACAAATGGGATACGAAACTAAAAATATGAGCATGGAATCAAAGTCTGGCAGCTCGTATTTAAATGACAAACAAATAATAAATATAGCCGCAAGGGTCGAGGAAGAAGTAGGCGAAATACCAGGCAAGGACTGGGAGTATAGGGAGCTGTTACATCTAATGACGAAGGAGATATGGAAAGAGAAGAAAACCGTTTGCTGGAAAGGAAAAAGGAAGCCAAAAAGTTGGTGGAACAAGGAAATCCGGGAGGCGATCGAGAAGCGACGCGAAGCATCACGGGAGCATAGAAAGGCAAAAAAGCAGAAGCGGCCGCAGGACGAAGTAAAAAAAATATGGGAAATATATTTGGAGAAAAAATCCCTTGTACAGAAATTGGTAGAGGCAAAAATTAAAGGTGAAAGTGAACGCTGGATGACAGAGATACACGAAAAAAAGGAGGCCGCGCCTAGGATTTTTTGGAGCCACATAAAGGCGCTGGGTAGGAAGTCTGTCACAACGCAACAGCATATTCTAGATGAAGGAGGAAATCAATTGGAAGGGTACGAAGCGCTAGGTTACATCCAAAAGGTAACAGCCGATTCGTTTCAAAAGAGCGTCCAGGGGATCTCCCCGGTGAGTAAAAGTGTGGCGGAGAAAGCAACAGAGGAAGAGCTAGTACTAGATAATTTCAACTGGAAAAAGGCCGAAGGAAAAATTCCAAAGCGCACTGCCGCGGGTTTAGATGGGATTCCCGTTAGCCTCATTAACGAACTAGGACATAACACTAAAGAAGCATTGTTAAAAGCAGTAGAAAAAAGCTTAAAGGACGGACAAATACCGGACAGTTGGCGACAAAGTAGAATGAACTTAATCTATAAAGGCAAGGGAGAAAAGGACAAGATTCGCTCGTATAGACCACTAATCATTACATCGGTACTATACAGGTTGGCGATGCAAGCAGTAAAAATGAAAATAGAAACATGGGCCGAACATAACGATATTTTGGGAGAACTTCAGAACGGATTTCGAGTCGACAGGCGGTTAGACGATAACCTGTTTGTTCTCACTCAGTGTATAGAAATATCTAAAATAGAGAATAGGCCCTTGTACGTGGCTTTTCTAGACATCACTGGGGCATACGACAACGTTAATCAGGAAATTTTGTGGGATATATTGAAAGGAATGGGCATGGGCGACGACTGTATACAGCTTTTGAGGGAGATATACCGGGAAAATACAGTTTGCATAGAGTGGGAAGGAATGCGTAGCAAAGAGAACGTTGAGGTTAGCAGGGGTCTGAGACAGGGATGTCCTTTGTCCCCACTGTTATTCATGCTGTACATGGTGAGTATGGAAAAAGCGCTAGAAGGTAGCAACATTGGTTTTGATCTGTCACACAAACAGGGCGGCATGATGATTGAGCAGAAGCTTCCAGGTTTATTTTATGCGGACGATATCGTCTTATTTGCGGACAGTCGAGATGATATACAGCAGCTGGCGAATATATGCGGAAGGGAAGGTGAAGCTCTTGGACTAGGATTCAGTGTAACGAAGTGTGGTTTGATGGTATTCAATGATCCCTGTGATCAGACGGTGTCCATACAAGGCCAAGAAATACCGAGGGTAAGTGAATACAAGTACCTTGGAGTATGGGTAAATGAGAATGATAGATACATGGAGGTACAGGAAAAAGCCTCGGCAGCAAAAGGAAAGAGGAGTGCGGCAATAATGAAGCACAGAGCGTTGTGGGGATACAATAGGTATGAGGTGCTTCGAGGTCTGTGGAAGGGTGTAATGGTTCCAGGGCTTACTTTTGGGAACTCAGTGGTGTGCATGAGGGCAGAGGTGCAATCGGGAATGGATGTAAATCAAAGGACTGTGGGACGCCTCGCGTTGGGTGCTCACGGGAAGACGACAAACGAGGCTGTAAAGGGCGATATGGGGTGGGCAGGTTTTGAGGCGAGGGAAGCGCAGAGCAAAATAAGGTTCGAAGAAAGGCTAAGAAATATGAAGGAGAGTAGATGGGCAGAGAAGGTGTTCCGTTATTTGTATAGGAAGAGCGTGGACACACAGTGGAGAAAAAGAACTAGAAGACTCACTAGTAAATATACGGCTGGTATTGTGAGCCATATGTCAACAAAGAGCGTTAAGGGAAAAGTCAGGGAGGCGGAGAGGATTTACTGGATGGCAGCTATAGAGAAAAAACCGGCTTTGAGTAACTACCGAAAGGGCAAAAATGAAATAAGGAGGGAGGCATTTTACGATAATTCAAGGGGAAGCGCTTTACTGTTTGAAGCGAGATCGGGTTGCCTTAGAACGCGTAGTTATAAAGCAAGATTCAGTAAAGAAGAAGAACAATGCACATGCTGCGGGAAAGATAAGGAAACGGCGGAGCATGTTCTGATTGAATGTGGAGATATCCACCCAGGTGTACGTTTGGGCACGAGCCTACAGGAAGCCTTGGGTTTTAGGGACAACAATGGAAAGCTGAACACACCCGCGATTGAAATAAGTAAGAGACGGTTAGAGTATTGGTGGCAGAAAATTAGAGAGAAAGGACAAAAATAAATATTGGAAAAATAAAATATGGACAGTGTGCCGTAAATGGCAGAGACCTTAAGCTGAAAATTTACCTTTTCTCCATTAAGATAGAATTTATCGAAGTAGAGGCATTAGGCCAACATGAAAAAAAAAAAGAAAAAAGTTTTTTTTTTGTCGAGCCTGGTGGCATGCTTGTCACCACCCCGTTATAAAGGGGACGCTCATAGCATCCATCCATCCATGTAGCCAGGATGATGGCGCAGACTTTTTCAAAGCACTGGGATTTAGGGACAGCGAGGGCAAAATAGACTTGAAGCGGGTAGACTTAACTAGAAGTAGGTTATCTGATTGGTGGCTAAAGTCAAGGCACAAGTGAAAATTAAATCCTTCACTGCGAAGTACGAATCCTCAACTTCATTATTTAAAGGAAAAAAAAAGATAAATGTAATGGTTAGTTCACTAAGTATTACGGCTAGGTGGCGTTAGCCGCCGCCCGATCTAAAGGGTACAGCCACATCCATCCATCCATCCATCCATCCATGTAGCCACCTCTCGTTTAGTTCTTTCAGTGCTCACTAGATGGCGGGACTTGTAGCTGATGATGAAAAGATGCAAGATGTTATAAACTAGGCGGCGGTACTTGTAGTTGATGATGAAAGATGCGAGATGTTATAAAATAGGAATGATGTCACATATGGCACGTGTCATTGGTGAAAGGCAATCGTTCGATTTAGTGCGGCGACGTACGCTAGGGGGAGCATTGTAATCAAATCGAGTAGGCAAAATGTACGGAAGATTCATGGTTTACCAGGTTTTCCTCCAGACCTTCGCCCACTCATCATCATTCACTTCGTGGATATGGCGGCACTTTTTTCTTTGCACAGCCACAAACAGCACACGTACCAGCGAAAACAAAGCAGAAACAAATCACACGATTTAGTTTGTGACAGGAATTTGTACATAAAAAGGCAACAGATATTATAAAGTGTCCAAACCAATGCCGAAATCATTAAAAAGCATGAGTGGGTCCAAGGTGCATGTGACGGCGTTTATGTCCTGTATCTTACAGGACGTCCAGTATATTACATATGCATCATCACAGATATTGGAAAGACCCACAGAATGTCAACTTACACAAATTTTCAACAACGGGAAGTACTTTACTACGGCTCGGATCACTTGAACTGCGTACAGCAAATAAAGGCAAGTTTCTAGGGCGACCAATTCGCCCTCAAACGCTTAATTAGAAGTGTTTCATGCGCATAATCTTAGCTGGTGACATGACGAATGATGCTAGTGATAGTCTGCTTATGTCAGTTGAATCACGCCAGCACAGCACTTGGTTTACTTATGTATACTGTTGTATGAATACCCATGAGTACCTGTTTCAAAGATATAGCGAAATATTTGGGTTGACTTGTCGTCAATACGAAACCCGAAGAAAAAAAATAACTTATGAAATAATAATAAGGGGAAGGGTTTCACGTAAGTAACACAAATAAACATATGTAGTGGAGCATACGCACTAACGCGTATGCGCCTTCCAAAAAGAAGAAAAACCCCGTGCTCTGATTGCACGAGAACCTGGGCCGCCTTTGCCAGACTTGTACGGCCATTTTTCGTTGCGACATCATTGCGGCTTCTTTGGTTCAATAAACGTCATAACATTTGGTGGAGGCTGCTGAGATCCCCAAGCAGACCTGGAGCTCCGCTCTCGCAAGTTGCCCGAGAGACCACCGCGAGACATGACGGACGCAGTCGCCAACCAGCCCATCTCAGCCCAGCCAGCACCATCGGCTGTCCCGTCTACCTGCCCCGGTGCTACTCGCCAACGGGACCCACCAATCTTCAGCGGCAGTGGTGAGCAAGACGTCGGAGACTGGCTCTCCTTGTACGAACGCGTAAGCGCCAGCAACAAGTGGGACAACGACTCTAAGCTCGCCTATGTTATCTTTTACTTGGCAGACGTAGCTAAGCTTTGGTTTACCAAGCGCGAAACCGCCATCGCCAACTGGCCCTCCTTTAAGACCCTTGTGACTGAAGCATTCGGCCGACCAGAGATCTGCAAGCTCCGCGCTGACCAGTGGCTGCGCCACCGAGCCCAGCAGCCAGGCGAGACGTTTACTAGTTACATAGAGGACGTGCTCGACCTCTGCAGGCGTGTGAATCCATATATGTCTGAAGAAGAGAAAATTCGGCAGATTCTCAAGGGCACCGAGGATGTCGCATTCCAGATGTTGCTAGCGAAAAGCCCGACCACGGTGGCAATCCTCGTAAGCCTCTGCCAGAGCTTCGATGAATTGCGCCGTCAGCGTTCCATCGCCCGACAGAGTGTCCCACCGCCGGATTCGATCTCCGCCGTCGCACTCGCAAATGCCAACGATTGCAAAGAAGGTCTGTCCAACCAGATCAAAGACTTCATCAGGGAGGAAATCGCCCGACAGCTCTCCCTGCTGCCGCATAGCGACGCGCCCACCGCAAGCCTGCCTTCGACGCTGTAGCAGGCCATACGCACTGAAATTTGCGATGTCCTCCCTACAGTGCAGGCCCCTTACCCATGCACTTCAGTAGCACTAATCTCTCAGCTGTCGGCTACGCACCACCTGCGCCACCTTAACCTCTCAGCTACGCAGCTGTGGTCGGCCGGCCCCCACCGCATTCAGTCGCCTTATCGGCTCCACCTCCTCCGGCCTCGCCTCTAGTTTACAGGCCCCCACCTCGCTTTTTCGGTCGATTTAATGAGTGGCGCACCCAAGACAATCGTCCTATCTGCTTCGCCTGTGGCATCGCTGGCCACATTGCACGCTTCTGCCGCCGTCGCCCCACACCTGCAAACGTATACTTCGGAACTCCTACCTACGCGCCGCATCAGGCCACCACATCTGCATATGAACAGAGGCACGCAGACTCGGATCGCCGCCCATCGACTGCTCGTTTCCCATCCCCTCGTCGCCGATAGCCATCGCCTATGCGTCGTCGACCACCTCCTGAGGAGGGAACCTAATCAGTGCAGTTCCGGAGGCAAGAACTGCAACTTGTGCGCAATTCTCAAGGCCTCCGTTTTCGCCGCAAATTGTTGTTGATGTCGATGTTGAGGGAGTCGCCACATTAGCGTTAATTGATACCGGGGCCACCGTTTCTGTGATGAACGCAAAATTTTGTCGGAAACGGAAGAAAGTGACCACATCTATCTGTGGCATGGTGCTGTCCACGGCTAGCGCGTAACGCATTCATCCCTCGGCTGTGTACAGCGCGCGTCATCATCCAAGATGTTTTGTACGTCGTACAGTGTTTTGTTCTGCCATCTTGCTCTAATGACCTCATCCTCGGTTGGGATTTCTTATCACGTCATGAGGCTATCATCAATTGTTCCCGTGCCGAAGTGTCCCTTGTGCCAACATGTGAATTTCCACCACCCGACCGGTCTCCTAGGCTCGATCTGCAAACTCATCGCTGACGACGACGCCACCTTGCCTCCGGAAGCTTCGGTCCCTATAAGCCTTTCATGTGTGGCGCAACCTGACGCCATGGTGGTGTTTACGCCATCTCCGGTTTTTACTGAACGCAAGGGCATCGTTCTCCCATTTGCCGTTCTTACAATTGCGCCTGGTTTAACCGTAATGCTGGTTACCAACCACTGCAACTACCCAGTTGGCTTACTTCGTGGTGAAACGTTGGGATATGTGCAACCTGTTGACCATATCGATGATATTATTCTTCCCGACGAAACGCCATGTCACATTGCCGCAATCACTCATGCGTCTGAGCCACCAAGTTCGTCAGCCTTCGACAACGCTATTGACGAAGACCTTTCCCTCTCGCATCGCCGCCAACTTGTTGCTCTCCTTGACAAGTTTCGCTCTTTTTTCGACTTTCAAGAACCTGCTTTGGGCCGCACCACGACTATCACTCATACTATCGACACCGGCTCACATTCGCCTCTTCGACAGCGTCTTTACGGCGTTTCCGCCGAAGAGCGCCGCGCCATTACGGAGCAAGTAGATGACGTTCTTAAACGTGGAGTCATACAGCCTTCTCAAAGCGCTTGGTCATCACCCGTGGTTCTGGTAAAGAAAAAAAGATGGCACCGTTCGATTGTGCGTGGACTATCGCCACTTAAAGAAGATTACGAAGAAAGAATACCACGAATAGACGATGCTCTTGACTGTTTACAAGACGCCGAGTACTTTACACCCGCCTTTGCCAGACTTGTCGTACGGCCCTTTTTCGTTGCGGCATCGTTGCGGCTTCTCTGGTTTAATAAACATCATAACACATACTATAAAGAGTGGCCACTCGAGCCTTTTCGTGGCCCAGCAAGATAGGCTCTGACCAACCGCTAGATGGAGCGCCCATGCTCGCTTCTACTCTTCTTCCACAACATATAATAGCCGCCTCAGGAGGTCAATGAAAACATTTGTTTGGGAGATGATTTAGACTCCAACCAAAAATTCTGAAGAAACCCGACATTTCGAAACCGACTTGGTTCCTTCCTCAGGGGTGACTGTGGAGACAACGTAGCAACGGCGTCTTCAAAGCACTCGCGGAGTGGATAATGACTCGCTCTCTCTCTTATTTTGTTGCGGAGCGCAGTGCGTGTGTATACACTGGGGGAAGGTTTCCGAGAGAGCGGTTGATGTTATAGGCCGTCCTCTGTATGTGCCACGACTCGAGTAATAACCTTCTCCTCCAGTTCGACTTGCTCTCAAGGAGGGCCGTCGCTTCGAAATTTATCCGGTGATCCAACGTCTCAGCATGTTCGGCGACTAGACTGCGCTCTTTGTAGAACTCCCGCACATCGTTGGCGTGTTGCTTCAGTTGTTCCGGTAGGTTTTTCGTCTCGCCGATACGAAGAGGGGCACTCGGCACACGAAATTTGGTAAACGACACCGCGGGTTCGGTCTATTGTTGGCCAGTCTTTCGGGTGGGATGGAGGCGACTCAGCGTACACGAAGGCACGTGCGCGATGTGAACCCCTTCCTTCTTGAAGATCCGCGCCAACATCTCGCTGGTTCCCCGAACGTATGGAAATGGTACGCGTTTCGGGGGGCTGCTGATATGCCCGTTGAGGGGTTGTGGCTGCCACCCAGGATCCGACGAAGGACGACTCTTGCGACGCGTCTCACGAACTAGTAGAAGATGCGTTTAGTTTACACATTTGCAAGAGAAGTACATTACAGCAAGAGCGTACTGACGCGCCTTGCCATCACAAGGGCCCAGAGCGCACTCGAGACGAGCGGGCCAGCGAAGTCCAGAGAGGGAGAGCTCAGCGCACTCTCGACACGCTCCTTTTATAGCCGTCCGTGCACGCGCTAGACGCCGACTGCATACAGCAGGCCTGCCGATGCGCGTTCCTCGCAGCGCGCTAAGAGATTTCCCCTAACAGCGTTCCTGTGAACGCTGTCCGCCTTCCACAGGAACGCGGACAGCGTATGGCAGGTACGCCGATGAGCGTCCCTTGCATGCCGGTTGCTTGTATTGCCGGTTATGACAGCTCGTCCGCCGTCCGAAGAGGTCACGTAAGGGTTGCAGTGGCGCTGCTCCCTGAAGTGGCCGTAGTCCGTCTCCGTAGGCGCAACACTGTCCACCGCAACACAGAGACACTCACCACATAGCAGGTCTTACGGTAGGCTCACCTCGACGTCGTGAAGAGGCCCAGCACATCACACGCTTGGTCACAGCATGTGACTGTCCACAACTGCAAAGGCCCCATCCCCGCTGCCTGGTCGTCCACTGGCCGAAGGAAGCAGGAAGCCCTACCGAAGGGCCACAGTCCGCAATAGCTGGTTCGTCGTGTCCACCATGCCATGCTGTTGGACCGGTAGGCATAGCAATCTTCTGCCTGCCTTTAGCGGGGAAGACGCTCTCAAACCGGTCACCCACACTGAGAACACTCAGCTCTCCCGAGAATCACCAGGTGTACCTTGCTGCAAGGCTCGTAATTTATTGCACAACAGAAGACTACACTATGGTGGTCTAGACGTACAAAACTCGAACAAAGAAATAAAAACGCGCGCACACACGCACAAGGCTAAATAGTAGCACTTGCGTCTGACAAAGGACTCAAAAAATTGTACAGTTCCGCGTTTCCTTTAGCTATTCAGCTACGGAAAACCTCGGCTCAGGCCATCGGCGTTACCGTTGTCTCTGCCTTTGCGGTACTTGAGCTCAAAGCTATGCTCCTGCAACGCTAAACTCCAACGCAAAAGCCTTCCATTTTTCGACGACATACTATGCAGCCATGTTAAAGGACAATGATTTGTCTGGACCACGAAATGGGATCCAGCCAGATAGCATCATAGTTTCTGTATTGCCCATACGAGGCACGCACACTCTTTTTCCGATGCACTGTACGCCTGCTCACGAATCGTGAGTTTTCTACTGACAAATACCACGGGGTGTTCGTTCCCTTCAGCGTCGTTTTGACTGAGCACATCTCCCATTCCCCGATCACTGGCATCGGACTGCAGTACAAACGGGTGGTCAAAATCAGGTGCCCTCAACACAGGCCAACTGGACAGAGCAGATTTCAGAGCAGCAAATGAGCGTTCCTTCTCTTCACTCCACTGCACTTTCATAGGTTCGTTCTTTTTCAAGCTATCAGTGAGTGGACTAGCAATCTCTGAAAAGTTGGCAATGTAATGCTGGTAGTACCCAACCAATCCAAGAAAGGATCGAGTGTAAGTTTTACTGGTAGGTCTGGGGTAACCAGCTATTGCTGCGATTTTAACCTCTAGCGGACGCCGGTAACCTTGACCAACCTTGTGGCCGAGGTAGCTGACCTCTCCTCTTCCCAACTGACATTTCTCTGCCTTTACGGTCAGCCCCGAAATCTTCAAGCGCGTTAACAATTGTCGCAGCTGCGAGAGGTGGTCCTCCCAGCTACCAGAAAAAATCGCAATGTCATCCAAGTATGGCAATGCGTATTCCTGCATGTCTTTGAGAACGTGATCTATTAGCCGAGAGAAACGAAATGGTGCATTCTTCAGCCCAAAGCTAAGGACTAAGGGACGGAAAGTTCCTAGAGGAGAAATAAACGCGGCATAGCGGCTTGCCCGTTCAGTTAGCGGAACCTGCCAGTAGCCTCTGGTCAGGTCGAGCGTCGATATATACTTTGCACGGCTTATGATTTCTATTCTCTCCTCTAGGTTAGGGATGGGGTAGGTTTGGTCCCGAGTTACTGCATTTAACTGACGATAATCAATGCATGGTCTAGGCTTTTTGCCTGGAGCTTCTACGAGAAATATAGGTGAGGTATACTCACTATCCACTTCGACAATCAAACCAAGCTCCAACATGCGTTTGATTTCACTTTCGAAGATTTCTTTCTGTCTAGGAGACCAACGATACTGTTTTGACCGAATGTGGTCGTTAGAAATCAGTTCTATGTCGTATTCTATTGGAGTGGTCTTCCCTGGCGTGTCACTAAAGGAATCTTCAAACTCGCGCACTAAATCACTGAGCTCCTGCCTTTCTTGGTTGCTTAGGTGCGCATTCTCCTCAATATCTGCTAAGAGCTTTTCGAACGAATTTTCATGTTTCTGTTCTGGATACTGAAAATTGGTTTCTAACTCCTCAGGTACATTCAGCGCCATTTGAACCACCGCTTCGCGTTCCTTATAAGGCTTCATTAGGTTGGAGTGGTAGATCTTAACCTCTTTACGCCGCTCTGGCATTTTAACGACATAGTTCGTGTCTGATAGCTTTTCTACCACTTCTGCGGGACCTTCCCACTGTACTTGCAATTTATTCTTTCGCGAAGTGTTTAACAATAACACCGTGTCTTTCACAGCGAAAGTTCTCTTGCGGGCGATTTTGTCATAGTACAGTTTGGCCCTAGCTTGGGCGCTTTTCATGTTGGCTTCCACAGACTTCTTACATGACTGAAGACGGTTTAGGAGCTTCAAAACGTAGTAAACTACGGTATGATCTTCTCCGCGGCCTTCCCATGCTTCGCGCAGCATGCGGAGGGGTGACCTTAGAGACCTGCCATGAACTAGTTCTGCAGGACTGAACCCAGTAGACTCATGTGGCACAGATCTCAAGGCGAATAAAGTGGCAGGTAAACAAGCCTCCCAATTTTTCTTCTGTTCGTAACAAATCGTGCGGAGTACTCTTTTTAGCACAGCGTGCCACGCCTCCACACTATTACTCTGCGGGTGCTGCACTGAACTTCGAACAATGCGAATTCTGCACCGCTCCAGAAACGCCGTCGTCAGAGCGCTGGTAAATACGCTATCCTGATCGCTTTGAAGCTCTGCTGGAAAACCTATTCTTGAGAAAATAGATAGTAGCGCATCCACCACTTTTACTGAATTGACTTCACTCAGTGGAATAGCCTCGGAAAACTTTGTGGCTGGACAAATCATGGTTAAAAGGTACTTATAGCCTGATTTGGTCACGGGGAGCGGCCCTACTACATCTACAACAAGGCGCCTGAAAGGCTCTGTGATTAGCGGCACCAACTTCATGGGTGCTTTTCGGATTTCATGTGGTTTTCCTACTCTTTGGCATGCATCGAATGTTTGTACATACTTATCGACATCGTTAAAGCAACGAGGCCAATAGAACTCCCATAACAACCTAGCCTTAGTTTTCTTCACTCCCAAGTGGCAAGCCCATCCCTCGCCATGTGACAGGCGAATAATCTGTTTCCGATACTTCTCAGGGACAACCAGCTGGTCGTAATGGACCCCTTTCTTATCTTTGTATTGACAATACAAAAGACCCGAACGGCGTTGGAAACCTATTCGCCTACGAGATACTCCTTCCTGGACAAAGTTCTTTAAATTTTGCACCAACAGGTCTAGATCTTGTTCGTGCACTAAAGTTTCCGTGTCGACATTGAGGAGGTCAAGTAAACTTTCAGAATGTGGTAGCACAATGTGGGGAAACGCCTGTTCCATTGTGTAGCATGCGGGCACTTGCGTTGATGATTGAATAGCAGCCTCTGTAGCACTGCTATCGTCCACTGTCACAGGTGCTTCAGACATGCTTCCTTCCTCACGCGTACTAGTTGATGCTTGCTCACAGTGATCAGCTGGTACTGGCTGTTCGACTTCATTAGTCCTCACAGCGGCGAGCTCGCGCGCCATGGAACGGGTAATAGCCTGTGCTACGAATTCCCCGAAGCTGAGACCTCTCTGCTTCAAAAGCATATCAGACTTGTTCGAAAAAAGGTACGGGTACTGCTTCGGTAGGTTCGGAGATACTGCTGCCTCAGTCTCCAGTACCCCAAATGGACCCTCAATTGTTACCTTTGCGATAGGCAGGCAAACGCTGTTCTTTTCTACTACCTGCTTTATGCACGCGCACTCACCTGTGAAGTGTTTAGCTTCAACATATTCAGGATGGACAATGTCCATTGTAGCTGCGGAGTCACGAAGGACCTTACATTCTTTTCCGTTTACGACTAAGTCTCGAAGGTATGGTCTCAAAAGCTGCATGTTTTCGTCGCCACTGCCCGTAAAAGAAAACACTACCTTCGGTTTCCGACAGCCAGCCGCTATGTGTCCTGGCTCTTGGCACTGGAAACACAAACGTGGCTTTTTCACCTCAAAACTCTTTTCCTTCCCCGAGTTTTCCTTTGCTTCGGTCTCGGGCGCATTCATTGCAGAGCTGGCGCCTTTACGCACAAAGCAATCTTTGAGCGGCCGTATGCTGAATGGACGAACGCGTGCTTTTTCTGACTGGCGATGGACGGTGTACTCATCAGCTAGCTCAGACGCGCGTTCCATGTTCCTCTCCCCCGGTCTATCTTGAATCCACAGGCGCATTTCCTCATCCAAGCACCCGTAAAATTGCTCAAGGCAGATCAAGTCGACCAGCTTATTCCCATCCTCGTAGACACCTTCTCCCTTCAGCCACTCCACCAAATCGGCCTTCATGTTGAATGCTAACTCCTGAAATGTCTCGCCCGTTTTCTTTTGTGCGTTCCTAAACCGTCGGCGTAACGCTTCTGCTGAAAGCCAGAATTTCTTTAGGAGGGCAGCCTTCACTTTGTTATAGTCATCCGCGTCTGTTGCTGGCGAACGCGCAAGCGTGTCCGCTGCTTCGCAGGGCAATATCATTAGTAGCTTTTGAGACCACGTGGCACGATCAAACCCCATCCTCACACAAGTTCTTTCGAAATTTACAAGGAACAACGCTATGTCCTCGCTCATTTTGTAAGGCTGCAAGAGGTCCCTCATGCTCACTCGTGCGCCTGCCCGGATCTCTGCATTTTCTGTTCCCAGATCACTAGCGCCTTTTGCCTCTGCAATCTTAAGCTGAAGCCGCAAGCGCTCAAGCTCCCTTTCTTGGCTTTCCGCTTCTTCTTTGCGCCTGACGGTTTCTGTTTCAAACATAAGGCGCTCTCGCTCTTCGACTTCTTGTGCCCTTTTCATCCTCTCCTGAATTAGCTCCCAGTACTCGGCGAGCTCCTCCGCATCCGCGCCAGAATCCTTAACTGCCTGTATTAAAGTGGCTTCCTATGTATAGTCGCCACCTCAATCCCCAGCTCCTGGCACAACAGCACTAAATCCGGTTTCCTCAATTTGTTCAAGTCCATGGTCACCCCGTGCAGACTTCCGTTGCTCAAACTGCCGTGAAGGTACCTCTAATAAACGCAATCCTTCACAAAGCAGCAACTAATCTACCCTTTTGGATAAACATCACCATTTATCCAAAACACTTGGCAGAATCTCTTCAGAAAGTGAGAACTCACCAGCATCGGTACCAGGAAAGAACACGAACCGATCTCGCCGCTGCCAACCAGTTGATATGCCCGGGGAGGGGTTGAGGCTGCCACCCAGGATCCGGCAAAGGACGACTCTTGCGACGCGTCTCACGAAAAAGTAGAAGATGCGTTTAATTTACATATATGCAAGAGAAGTACATTGCAGCTGTCAGCGATGTCCGAATGAATGTAGTCAAGGCAAGGTTCAAATTTTAAGAAAAACTGTATTGTGCTAAGTTACAGGTGAATCGACAGAGGCTACACGTATAAGAAATCTGGACTCGGTGCAGAAGCTCGATCGGCTCCGTCCGACCCCACTCGCGTCTCGGCTCGCTCTGCGATGCGTTGCTCTGCGGTCCCGGCTCGAATCTCCGCTCGTTCTCCTCTCTCTGGCGATGCGTTGCTATGCGGTCCCGGCTCGAAGATTCACTTTTGTATTTGAATGTACGTTGAACCAATGGGCAACCACGCCGAGTGGACGTGCTCAGGGCTCGGAGTCCACGTTAACGCAGTGCAGCGTTTCCCGTGCAAGCACGGAGACGCTGCCGGAGAAGGAGACGCTGCCGGAGAAGGAGACGCTGTCGGAGAATAAGACGCTGCCGGAGAATTCAGCTGTGCGAACTCGAGTGCCGCTGACACGGCCCTCCCGAAAATCGCGCCTGTACTCAGGCGTGCGTGTCGTTAGATGGCGATGGTTCCGTAACTTCTAGGAGCGGCTCCTTATATCTACGAAGCTGCTCCACGTTGACGATTTTTTAGTTCATCATGCCCGGTGTGTGGGGTACTCTTTGGATCTCGGCCCTGTTTCCTCCGACGAGGGCCATTATCTCGAACGGACCTTCAGAGCGAGGATATAATGTGCCTCGAGCGCTCAAATCAAGCAGGACGAGGTCCCCCGTTATGAACCTCGAAGTTCGCCGCTTCTTGTCTTATCGGACCGTTGTTTTGCGCTGACTCTGCAGTAGCCTCTCTCTTGTCTCCGCACGTCCCCTTGCCAAGTCGTGCAGTCTATGAGACTCGTCGATGTCTCCCTCGACTGAGGCGAGGTTGAGCTCTCCTGGCAGTTTTGGGTCGTAGCCGTGCATGAGTCGAAATGGGCTGTGGCCACTGTGACGATGCTTCGTGACGTTGATTGCAAGCGTTGCTCGGGGTAGTTCCTTCTGCCATTTGTCCTTGTTGTTTAGCATTTTGCGTAGCACCTGTTTCAATGTTCCTACCATTCGCTCAATCAGTCCGTTTGATTGTGGCCAGTACAGTGGGGAGTTCTGATGAGCAATTCCCAGTCGATGATGGAATTGGTTGGTTTTCTTGCTCACGAATCCCTTGGCTTGGTCCGTAATTATGACGCTGGGAACTCCAAATCGCGGAATCCACCGGTTTGTCATGAAGTCAAGGTAGTGCGTCGACAATGTGCTCGGTACGGTCACGGCGTCTATGTATCTCGTGGCGTGGTCGATACACACGAGGATGTGGTCTCACTTCTCGTTTAGTGGGCCCATGTGATCCAGGGACATCACCGCGTTTGGATCAGTAGGAATATCGCGTAGGATGAGGCAACCTTCATTCCGTGTCGTGCGGGCGTTGATAGTCTGGCACGTGTGGTAGGAGTCAACATACTCGCGGATGTCTTTTTTCATCGATGGCCACCAGTACTTTCACATGATCAGGTCTATTGTCTTCTCGACGCCTAGGTGGCCGTTGTTGTCGTGGAAAACGATCATCACACTGCTTCGGAGGGTAGCGGGATTGATCACCCCCCGACGGATCCGTCCTTCCTCGAGAGATTTCTTCACCAGTATGTCGTTTTCAATCTCGTAGTCTGAAGATTTGTGCTTGGCCTCCTCCCGAAATCTTTTGCAGTCAGTATCCCTCTCCTGAAACTCGCGTAGGCGACTGTGTTTGCCGACCATTACTGCGTAGCAGTGGAGGTCTCGGGTCGAAACGCCCTGGTCAAAAGCCTCTGCAGATTCCGACTGCCTCGAGAGTTCGTCAGCAGCGGAGTTCTGGCGTCCTGGCTTGTGCTTGACGTCGAAGGTGTACTCTGCTAAGTCGAGCGTCCACCTCGCAAATCTGCGGTTGCTGGTTCCCTTCTGGACGAGGTATGACAAGCTGAAGTTGTCCGTGAACACCGTAAAACGAGGGCCTCCTCTCAGGTAGACCGAAAACTTCTCGATGATCGCCCAGTGGAGCGCCATGCACTCGATTAGAGTGTAGACCACGATCGTGCTCGTTTAGTGATCTGCTTGCGTACTCTATGATTCGCTCCTTTCCATCTTGAGTTTGAGAAAGCACCGCGCCCAGCCCGGTTTGCGAAGCGTTGACGTGAACGCTAGTCGGGCAGTCTGGGTGGAAGCTCGTCAAAATCGGCGGGTTCTTCAAGACGTGGTTTATGGCGTTGACGGTTGCTTCATGAGCGTCAGTTCATACGAAAGGAACGTCCTTCGCCAGAAGGTGCCGTATCTTGTGCGTTACCTTTGCAAACTCCGGTATGAACTTTCGGTAGTGGTTAGCGAACTGCAGGAAGGAGTACAGCTTCTTTGCGTTGCGATGCGGCTCGAACTTCTCGACAGCGGCAACTCTGGATTCATCCAGTGTTCGTCCTTCGGCGAAGATCACGTAACCCAAGAAAGATACTTTGACTTGAATCAACTGGCATTTCCGGAGACCCATAGCCAAGCCGTTGATCACGACTCTCCTTAGTGATTCGTTCAGCAAATCCAAAGCCTCCCTCACTGTTGTGGCTCCCTGCCCGACATCGTCCATGTACGTAGCTGTCCTAGGTAAGCCATCGAACGTGCGATGCATGACTCTTTGCATGGTCTGAGGGGCCTTGGAAAACCCAAAGGCCATTCGAAGGTATTCGTACTTTCCGTCTGGAGTGACGAATGCGGTCTTGTGTACGTCGTCTGGCTTCATTCGTATAGTCAGAAATGCCGTCTTCACGTCCAACACAGTGAAGTAAGCCGATCCGTCACGCATGACATCGTCAATAACGTCTTCCATGACAGGCATTGGATAAGAAGGGTTGATGGTTTTCTCGTTGAGTTTGGGATAGTCGTGTACCATTCTTCGTGGAGTCGTCGGGGGGTGCGGTTGGTCGAAGACTATAGTTGGAGCACCGTACTCGCTTTCGCTCGGCCTTATGATGCCCTTGGAGAGGTAGTCATTTACCTGTTCTCGGATGAACTTGCGATCAGCCGGTGAACACCTGTACGGCCTCGATGACACTGGTATATTGTCTCTGAGTTCGATGCTGTGTTCAGTGTGAAGACACAAGCCCAAAGTGTCGCCTTTGGAAGTGAACGCTTGGTGATGCTTTAACAGAATTGCGTGAAGTTGTTCCCTCTCTGCCTCGGTGGCATCCTTCGTTATCTTCCGTGTGGCATCTTCGACTAGACTCGTGAAGTCTTCGTCGGGTGCGGGACATTTCGTGTTGAGGCACACGTACCCTTCGTCTTTGGAAACACTCTCGTCCGATAGCCGGCAGAACGTCGCAAGAAGCGTTTACCCGGTGCGGTTTGGTGTGCCTTGTTTCGGGGGTGGCACTTCGGACGATGAAAATTTTCCGGAGGGTTCGACTGGAACGATAGTCACATCGTTTGACGTGTGAAACGTTACGTCGACGTTCGCGACTCGTCGCCAGTCTGATCCCAGAATCAGGTCGATGCCGCTGGGCAGTTCCGTTACCACGACGTCTTCGCACATTCGTGGTGCCCAGTGTCACATCCAGCGTTGCAGCGAGAGTTGGGCATATGCTGCGGTTTAGAACTTCAATGTTCTCGCGCGATACTCATGCGTGCGTGGGAATGTCGTCCGTCAAGGCATTGGCACTCATGATGGATAAGTTGGCGCCACTGTCAATGCACACGCGGACGGGTCAGTTGTTAGCATTACCGGACACTATTGGTAATGTGCCGCCCGTCGAATGCAAAAAAAATTGCCCGCAGCTTCCCTCGGGGGAACACTGAGGAGGAGGCGGAGCATATAATTGGTTAACGGGGTGTTAAAGTGCGACATACTTGGGTCGATGGCTAAATTGGTTAACGTGGTTGGGAAATGGGGTGTTAAATTGCGACTTACTTGGGTCGATGGCTAAATTGGTTAACGTGGTTGTAGGAGGGGGTGTTAAATGAGTGAACACGTACACACGTATGCGAAAGGGCGGCGCTGGTCGAAGGGACGTCGATCATTATGTTTGTGGATTCGTTGGAATTCATTTCTCCGCGACCTTGGACGTCGACGCGCCGTACAAACCAACCGACGAGCGGCAACTGAGCGAGCGAGCACCGACCTTGAGTATATATACAGCGCGACGGCGCATGCACTGTCAGCTGTCGAATGTTCGAGAAGGGGAAGAAGCGCAACGGCGCATGCGCGCGCGTCAGCTGCCGATGTTCTCGAAGCGTGACGGCGCATGCGCGCTACATTATACAGCTAGCGAATGTTCGTGAAGAGGAGAAGCGCACGCGGTGTGTAGAGGAGGAAGGGTGCACAGATGGTGGAGGAGTGAAGCGCGCGCGGTGTGTAGAGGAGGAAGGGATGCACAGATGGTGGAAGAAGGAGGAGGAAGCTTGCGGACGGCGCCGCACTACAAGCCTCGAGTATTAGAAGCTCCGCATCTAAAAGAGTTCGCTTGCCTAGGTGACGTAGTCCCTGTTTCGTGGCTGCTATTGTCCCTCTTCGCTCGTTTCTCGCCCGCCCTGATCAATGCTGGCGTTTTCGGCTAAACGGTACGGCACCTTGTTCAGAATGGCGTTCTTCGAGTACAGTTACTCGACGATGGTCTCGTGGCTCTGAATGCGTCGCTTCGTCTGCAGTTCGAGGAACTTCTGCATTGTCAGCTTTCGTTTGAATCGGAAAATGAGCGCTTCTTTCCATTGCTCCAAGGTGTCATACTGTGAGCCGTCGGCGCTGTGCCAATCCTTGGCAGATCCCGTCAAGCGGCTTGCTGCTGTCACCAACGTCCGCGATGGCGTCCAGTGGGCGAGCTCTGCGATTCTCTCCACTTGCGTAATCCATTCGTGAGCACTTTGTTGCGGTGTCCCATCGAACAAGGTGATTGAGGATGGCGTGTCGCTTGTGAAATGAATCTGGATCGGGCTCGTCGTCGGTGGACCTCTCGACAGCGTGTTGGCGAGCAGGGCTTGTGTGTTCACGAGCGCGGCGAGGATCTGGGCCATGTAAGGTTCTCCCTGGTGCGTTGAAACGGTTGGCGCGACGGGGCGTTCCGCGTCTTGATTGGTGCCGTCGTTCAGTGATGGTGGCCGCGTCGAACCCGAGGACATTGTATGTCAGCAGGGACGCAATGGTGCAGCCCTAGGGTTGGAGTCGTCACCCGTTCCGTTGGCAGTGAAGCGTTCTGATGGGCTTCGTGCAATGTCTCACGTTCACTCGTGGTCGCACGGTTAAGCTGGGCTCACAGGCTGCTCAGTTCAGCGCAAAGCCTCGCGTTGTCGGCGGACAGTGTCTCCAGGTGCGCCTGCCTGTCGTCGTCGTAGGCAGCCTGGTCCTTCGTTGACGAGTCCGTCGGTTCTAGGGCTTGGCGAGTGATGTCGCGGATGATTCTTGCGATGAGCTCGCCCTTTCGTACGGAGCACCGTAGACATCGTGCTCTCAGCTCGTCGACGAGTTGCTTTTTCGTTGCATTGGCCATCGTGCTGTGGTCGAGGGTTGTGAACGCGCTTTCGACGATGGTCGTTTTGTAGTCCCGAGACGATGTACGGCGTGGCGTCGCTCCTTCTCGTGCCGTCGTTTCCTCCTCCGCATGCAGCTCGGTCGATTCACATCCTGTCGGCTGCGCCATGTCAGTGATGTCCGAATGGATGTAGTCAAGGCAAGGTTCAAATTTTAAGAAAAACTGTGTTGTGCTAAGTTACAGGTGAATCGGCAGAGGTTACATGTATAAGGAAACTGGACTCGGTGCAGAAGCTCGATCGGCTCCGTCTGACGCCACTCGCGTCTCGGCTCGCTCTGCGATGAGTTGCTCTGCGGTCATGGCTTGAATCTCCGCTCGTTCTCCTCTCTCAGACAATGCGTTGCTATGCGGTCCCGGCTCGATGGTTCACTTTTGTTTTTGAATGTTCGTTGAACCAATGGGCAACCGCGCCGAGTGGACGCGCTCAGGAATGAATGAATGAACAACTTTATTTATCCCTTGTTAAAGGGAAGGGGGCAACAGGAAAGGGTGTGGTGGGGATGAACTACTTGAAGTAGTCCTCCTCTACCCTCTCAGCCCACTCCAGGATGGCCTCCTGGATAGCGGGCCTCGAGCTGCGCAAGGCAGCCTCCCACTGCTCCTCACTAGAAATTAGGCGTTTCAGGAATGGGGGAAGAGGGTGCTTAGGGCAGCGCCACATGATGTGGTTCAAGTCTGCTGTGGAGGAGGCACAAAATTTACATGAGGGGGAAGGATAACAGGATGGATGAATGCGGTGTAGGAGGTAAGGCGAAAGAAAGGTGCGAGTCTGCAGCTGTCGCCACAGAATTTCGCACCTGCGTGAAGATTTGCGCGTGAGTGGCGGGAAGGTTAATCGCTCTAAACGGTAGTGTGTGCAAATATCGTGGAATGAAATAAGGCGATCCCGCGCTGTAAATGGCGCCTCATTCGTAGCGAATTGCGACACATCGGATGCGTGTGCCCGGACTGTGAATCCTCGGGCACTGGCATGAGCCGCCTCGTTTCCGGCAAGGCCCGCATGTGCGGGAGTCCAGATTAGTGCTACAAGTCGATCAAGGGGATGATGCAAAAGTAGGGAAAGGGCTGGCTTAGAAACCCTGCCCGCTCCGAAATTATATATAGCTGTTTTGGAGTCACTGATTATAACGGATGAACTAGGTATTGTCAGGGCCAGGGCTATGGCCGCCTCTTCCGCTTCCTCCGAAGAAGAAGCAAGAACGGAGGCGGCCGCAGCGACCTGGCCGTGAGAGTTGATTACCGATATTGCATAATGATGCCTGTTTCCGTAATCGGCGGCGTCAACATAGAGCACATCATTGGAGGAGGAGAATTGTTTTTTGAGGGCCCTCGCGCGCTGCATCCTGCGCTGTTTCTGGTGCTCAGGGTGCATGTTTTTTGGAAGTGGTGGAATGTATAGGTTCTCGTGTATGTGGTGTGGAATGGTGTACTTGACCTTAGTGATGGATGCCGGAGTGACAGAAAGGGTTTGTAGAATGTGTCGGCCTGTCACGGTGTTAGAAAGTCTGTTATACTGAGATGCAATATGGGCTTCTCCTAGTTCAGCAAGGGTGTTGAAGGTGCCAGTACGCATAAGCCTTTCAGTGGAGGTCCGTATAGGCACCCCTAAAGCGAACTTATACGCTTTGCGTAAAAGGATGTCTATCTGGTCGGATTCTGATTTAAGAAAGTGTAGGTAAGGCGTTGTAAAAGTTATTTTACTGATAACGAAGGCTTGGACCAAGCGGAGGAGTTCGGCCTCCTTTAGTTCGGAGTGCATGTTAAAGCAGTGCAGCGTTTCCCGTGCAAGCACGGAGACGCTGCCGGATAATGAGACGCTGCCGGAGAATTCAGCTGTGCGAACTCGAGTGCTGTTGACACAGCGAGAGCGTACTGACGCGCCTTTCCATCACAAGGGCCCAGAGCGCACTCGAGACGAGCGGGCCAGCGAAGTACAGAGAGAGAGAGAGAGCTCAGTGCACTCCCGACACGCTCCTTTTATAGCCGTCCGCGCACGCGCTAGACGCCGACTGCGTACAGCAGGCCTGCTGATGCGCGTTCCTCGCAGCGCGCCAAGAGATTTCCCGCGTTCCTGTGGAACGCGGACAGCGTATGGCAGGTACGCCGATGAGCGTCCCTTGCATGCCGGCTCCTTGTATTGCCGGTTATGACACTGCCAATTGAGGTTGATTGGGGTTTTCGTGTCCTCTGTTGCTCTGCGCGGCAGGTGGTGGCTCGAATAAAGTTTTTTGGGTATCCGTTTTTCCTGAGGTCCGCAATAACACGGGCCTCTTCTTTCTTTCGTTCTGTTTCATTGGAGCATAAGTTCCTAGCTGTCTCTCAAGTAGCGTGGTCACAACCAAGGCATTGTGGCAGGCGGAGTGGGAAGAATCAAATTGAAGGTAGTAGCCAGTGTGCGTTGACTTCCTATGAACGGAGAACTCCCGGCCGTCGCGCTATCTTGCCACCTGGACGTCGAGAAAGAGAAGGCAGTGGTCGCTTTCACACTCGGTCGTGAATTGTATGGCTGGCTGCACGGAATTTGGGTGTTGTGAGAAGCTTTCAACTTCAGACGTTTTAATGACGCAAAAGCAATCGTCCATATAACGCAGAAAAGCCTTGGGTCGCGGCGAGAAGGAGCTGAGTGCTTTCTCTTCTATGTACTCCATGGTCAGGTTTGCCATCGTGACGGAGATGGAAGCTCCCATTGCGGTTCCACGGTTCTGCCTGAAAATAGCTCCTTGGTAGGAGAAGTACGTACTGGACAGGCAGAACTACAGTAGATGGCAGAGCTTGTCAACCGCCAAAGGAGTCTTTTCATTCAGGCTTGCGTCCTCCTCAAGCGCAGAACGGGCAGCGGAGACAGCTAAGGGAACTGGCACGTCGGTGAACAATGAAACGACGTCAAATGAGACCATGCTCTCGCCATCATTCATGCTCACATCTGACGCTAGCTGCACGAAGTGACTGGAGTCACGCACATGAGGTGGTGTCTTCCGGATAAGTGGGGTGAAGATTCGGTGTAGAAAATTTGAAAGGGGTCGCAATGAAGAGGAAGTGAAGTCTACCATCGATCAGAGGGGGACGTCAGGCTTGTGAATTTTCGGTAGTCCATAGAAACTCGGTGCGGATCCATTACGGCAGATTAGTCACAGGTAAAGTGTTTTTTAGATCCGGGTAATGCTTGAAAATTTCCGCGAGTAGCTTGTTTAGCGGTGTCTGGGTTCGCTTCGTTGAGTTCTTTACTAGCTGCGTGTATGCGTCCCTTTCTAAAAGAGCTGAAACCTTCCGATCGTAGTCTCTACTGTCCAACGCCACCGTCGAATTGCCCTTGTCGGCGGGCAAGATGACAATGCTTCGATCCCGTCGGAGTTCCCAAAGTGCTCTGTTCTCCTCTGTGGTCAAGTTCTTTTTCCTTTGTAAAGGTAATTTCTAAACGATCCCAATCGATTTCAGCCCAATTTCTTCTCTGGCGCCCGGCCTCACGCTTTGGATGGCTTCCTCTACAGCCGCGACAAGTTTCGGTAGACGGGGCGTCGTTGCCATGTTATAGCCATGTCCCTTTGCCAGGACAGAAGTTTCCCGATCAGTGAGTGGACGAGATGAAAGATTGGTGACAAGCCTGGAATTTCGGATGCTTTGGGTAAAACTCCGGTCAAACAGGTAGGAGAGTTTCTTATCCAGAGTGGTCCGGTGATTTTTTGCCGTTGATGCCGTAACGGCGTCCGCGAACGCGTCGACCGCAGACATCAACTCCGTGATGCGGTGCTCAAGTTGACGCTTGGCGAAGAACAGTTTCAATTCTTTTTTTCCGCAGAGAGGCGTTATTTCATGAAGTCGGACATTGATCAGTTCTTGTTCGGCTTTCGTGACGACTTCCAAGTCTTCAGGGGTCAAGACAGGTCGTTTTAGGCGCAGGCTTAGACGAACGACTTTCCTTTCTTTGCAGGTGCGGCTGAAGTCGAGATGAGTCGTGAAGACTGAGATGCCTTCCTTGATGCGTATGTAGCACTTGACGAGCTGCATGGTATCGTGTCCGAAGTCATGGCTAATTGACTTGAATGTAAACATTCGAAAGAAGTCTGTCTGGTTGGGTACGAAACTGAGAGATGATTTCGACTGCAACCAAAAGTTTTGAAGAAACCCGACGTTTCGAAACCGACGTGGTTCCTTCCTCAGGGATGACTGCGGCGACTACGTAGCAGCGGCGTCTTCAAAGCACTCGCGGGGTGGATAATGACCCCCCCTCTCTCTCTCATGTTGGTTACTCCAGCCACCTCGTGCAGTTAGCGTAAGATGTGAGCATAGACGATGACGAGAGCATAGTCTCATTTGACGTCGTTTCATTGTTCACCAACGTGCCACTTCCCTTAGCTGTTTCCGCTGCCGTTCAGTGCTTGAGGAGGACGCAAGCCTGAGTGAAATGACTTGTTGGCGGTCGACGAGCTCTGCCGTCTACTGGACTTCTGCCTGTCCAGTAGTACGTACTTCTCCTACAAAGGAACTATTTTCAGGCAGAACAGTGGAACTGCAGTGGGAGCTTCCATCTGCGTCACGATGGCAAAGCTGACCATGGAGTACATAAAAGGGAAAGCACTCAGCTCCTTCTCGCCGCGACACAAGGTTTTTATGCGTTATATGGACGATTGCTTTGGCGTCATTAAAACATCTGAAGTTTAAAGCTTCTTACAACACCTAAATTCCGTGCAGCCAGCCATGCAATTCACGACCGAATGTGAAAGCGACCACTGCCTGCTGTTTCTCGACGTCCAGGTGGCAAGAAAGCGCAACGGCCTGGAGTTCTCCGTTCATAGGAAGTCAACGCACACTGGCTGCTACCTTCAATTTGATTCTTCCCACCCCGCCTTCCATAAGGCCTCGGTTGTGACCACGCTACTCAAGAGAGCTAGGAACTTATGCTCCAATAACGCAGAGCGAAAGAAAAAAGAAGGCCGCGTAATTGCGGACCTCAGAAAAAACGGATACCCAAACAACTTCATTCGAGCCGCCACCCGCCGCGCAGAGCAACAGAGGATGCGAAAAACTCAATCACCCTTAATTGGTATCCCTCCGAAAGGCGTACTGGTTCCATACATTCAGGGTACTAGCGAGATGTTGGCGCTAATCTCCAAGAAGGAAGGGGTTCGCATCGCGCACGTGCGTTCGTGTACGCTGGGCCGCCTCCTCCTCCGGCCGAAAGATGGGCCAACAATGAACCGGACCCCTGGTGTCGTTTACCAAATTCCGTGCACCTAGTTCCCCTCTTCGTATATCGGCGAGATTAAAAACCTACCGGAACGACTGAAGCAAAGTGCCAACGATGACGATGGCAATGACTTTATTTTCGCATCAATACAATGAATGATATGACGGGGCGGGCGGAAAAAGCTGTCGTTTGGACAGCTTGACGAGGCCGCTGGCCCCCTCATTGGCGCTGAACAGCAGTGATGCAACAACAAGAAACCAACATAAATCAGCATTATGTAATACAAGACATATATAGAAAAAAACAATAATGTATAAGTTTACATAATTGCAATTCTTTGCTATATAAAAAAACAATTATGTATAAGTTTACATAATTACAATACTCTGCAGAGACAAAGAAAAAAAAGGCAAAAGAAGAAAGAAAAATACAGCATTACAATAACGTTCTTTTTACAAGACCTTAATTTATTCGTGCGCGCGAGATTTAGAAATGAGAGGCATCAGAAGAATGCCTTTCCAGAATTATTTGTCTTGAGTTGAAAATAAATGTGTATGGCTTTAAGAGACATGTTATCTAATTGAAGCCCTTCGCAAATTAATCTGCTTAATAATCTTGGTAAGTTGTTCCCGAGTGTTTCTTTTCCATATATTGTTCGCACTGTCGGTATTTTCCAGTACTCCCTTTTACGATGTGCGGAAGTTCTACAAAGAGCGCAGCGCAGTCACCGAACAAGCCAAGACGTTGCATCACCGGATGAATTTTGAAGCGATGGCCATCCTTGAAAGCGAGCTGAACTGGAGAAGAAGATTATTACTCGAGTTGAGGCACATGCATACAGAGGACAGCCCATAACATCAACCACTCTCTCGGAACCCTTCCCCCAGTGTAAACACACGGACTGCGCTCCGCGGCAAAACAAGAGAGAGAGAGAGAAAGAGGAAGATATGCAGAGATTGATGGACATCTGTGGTAATGAGGGAGATAGGTTAGATTTCAGATTCAGTATGAAGAAATCAGCAGTCATGATTTTAATGATAATGAAGGTAGTGAGCTTAGAATACAGAAGATCACGCTAGAGATAACAGAAAAATACAAATATTTGGGCGTATGAATAAGCAATGAGGCCGAGTACCTAAGGCAACACGAAAGATACGTGACGACTGAAGGTAACAGAAATGCAGCGGTGATAAAAAACAGGGCACTGTGAAATTACTATAGGTATGATGTTGTGAGAGGAATATGAAAAGGGTCATGGTTTCTGGTCTGACGCTTTTTTATATTCTTTATTTCAAACAACACTATTACACCACATGCCTGACTTCTTTTTATCTTCAGACAGGGGAGAACGACACACATTTTCATCGTTCTTGCGCGAAGTTGTGTCCTCATATCGTTTCTTAAGCGCAAGGTTTTCGATAGATTACCTAACTAATGTGAAAAGAAAGTGCCTTATGAAAGACTTAATACAAAATGTCTTTCCTGTGCCCCTTTACCCTTCAAAGTATGAAAAATAATATGAACATGACGTATTAAAGCAAGTGAAAAACATGTGTACACCACCCAAAGTTAAAACCTTCTTTTTTAAACTTCATACGGGAACCTTGCCAGTAAAAACGTGCCTTGAAAAGAGAGGGATGTATGGACCATGGGGAAGCAGCTGTCTCCTGTGTAACAAACCTGAGACCATTGAACACATGTTTGTTGATTGTAAGAATGCTATTTTCTTTTGAGAAATTTTACAGAGAACTTTGAACAAAAGATTTATCTCTTACTTCATATGGAATTCGTTTTTTGCCTTGCGATAGTTCTGTGCAAAATTTGGATGTTATATTTTTACTTGGTCTTCATTCGGTTTGGCGTAATATGCTATCGTACAGACACTGTGATGTAAGAGTTCTATTCGTTAATGAGTGTTTCGTGGAAGCTGTTATAATATAAAAGTGCGAGACTACCAACTGTGTTGAAGATGTAATATCTTTGTTTGATGCGTTATCCCACATGAAACACGTGTGATGGTTTTGTCACATGAGCTTGACCTGTAGTCAAGAAGGCAATAAAGAGAAAAAAAAGGGTGTGTGGCCTAGTGGTAAAGACACTCGCTTTCGGAGAATGAGGGTACGGGTTCAAATCCCAGCGTCGAAAAGAAAAAAAATTGATATTTTATTTATTGAAGAAACCATCGGGTCTGACCAACCTCTCGTGGCGCCTAAAGCAGCGCAGTAGTGAAGTCACTGAAAAAAAAAAAAAACTGACAATGTGCAGGCTCTTCTCCCCTCGCGTGCGTAGCAGGTAGTAAATGACGCTAGTTCAGGGGCTGTATTATGTAGTAAAGAAAAATATAGCAGAGGCCATGACGTCATATTCGTGAAGCCAGCGCATCGCAAACACCCGCATAAACACATCGCGATTTCCGGCGACCAGCTGCCGCAGCCACCTTGGAAGTGGTGTTCTCTGCCGGCAGCGAGTCAATCCACGAGTGCTGCTTCTTTTGCGTGTTTATGTTAAGAAAAGCTGTGCGATGCCCAGCTGTAGTGTATACTCGGTGCGAATCGCGTGCACCGCCGGATGTGCCTGGCGGCACTTTTCACGTATGTTTGCTTCACTGTTGATGGAATTTGCACGCGGAGCTCTCAGCTGTACGCTCCGTCGGTTCTTATTCATTGTGTCAACTGTGAACACACGCGAACTTTCGTTTTGTGATGTAAGCATCGTGTCGCGTTATTAGAAGTTGTGTCGTTCATGCGGAAGGACAATAATCTTTTCTTGTTACCGGACTGAGTGTATATGCATTGTACGGTGTGCGCTCACTGCGTGTTAGATGTGTGCGCACTGAAATACACAATTTACGTGCACGATCTCGTATACAATACAGCTGTGCCTTCATACCGACGTGAAGTACGTCAAGTACTAGGCCGGCGTTGCATAGAATAGCTACGAAGCAAGCTCTCAAAATGGTGCATTGCCACACTGACACTATTTATACATACGAACAAAGAACTGTTACTCGGCCCGTAGATTAGAACATGTGGCTAAGAGAGAAAGACAGAAAAAAAAGGCCTTGCGGCGAGCAGAACGCGCAAGCCACTGCCGGGCGAGTTCAAATACGATGATGCAGGGGCTGAATGATTTTCATTGATACACGTAAAGTTGTTTTCAGAGCCGTTGCACAGAAAGCACCGGTACGTGTCGGTGCGCCTGGCATGGCAACGCCGGCGTGACGCGACGAAATGAACGCCGGTGAGCAGGCACACCACGTCACGTCGAAATGTATTGGCGTCATCACTATGACATGTGGTCATGTTCTCACATGACGCGCATCTCATGATTATAATGTTTTCACCAGTCACACACCTTCGTCATCTATTGGCGTCACGTAATACCGAGTTTGGTACATGTGAAGTTAGCGAAACGACCGCCAGCGCATCATGAGCGTAGCATGCAGTCAAGTTATTACATGACACGCATCTCATGGTTATCATGTTTGCACCAGTCACATACCTTCGTCATTCATTAACGTACCGTAATACCAAATTTCGTATATGTGACGCTAGTGAACTGCCGCGACTTCATCATGAGCGTGGCATGTTGTCATGCTGTTACATGACACGCATCTCATGATTATCATGTTTGCATCAGTCGCATACCTTCGTCATCAGTTCACTTTCTGTGATACGAAATTTGGTATATGTGACGCTACCGAAACGGCCGCGAGCGCATCATGAGCATGGAACGTAGTCATGTGGTTACATGCCACGCATGTCATGATTTTCATGTTAGGGTCAGTCGCTTGTGTTCGCCATGCAATCATGTCATACCATACCAGTTTTGCAACATGCCATGTGAACGAAACCACCGCAATAGCTGAAGGACCATGAAATGTGAATCATAAAATTTATGACATAGATATCGTGATTTTAATGTTATGACTAGTCAGATACATTCTTCATACAGTAAGGTTTTGCCATATCAATTTCGGTATCAATATTATTATTGGAGCGGCCAGGAGAGCTAAAAGTCGTAGGCGGCTAGATAGATAGATAGATAGATAGATAGATAGATAGATAGATAGATAGATAGATAGATAGATAGATAGATAGATAGATACGGTAATATTCACCGAAGTTCGCTAAGTAATGCTTCGCATTTAATAATGTTCGTACTGCAGATGCCTGCGAAACAACAAAAGATTACTACATATCCTCGGAGTCAACGATGATGAGTGGGGCGAAGCGTCTGTCTGTCTGTCTGTCTGTCTGTCTGTCTGTCTGTCTGTCTGTCTGTCTGTCTGTCTGTCTGTCTGTCTGTCTGTCTGTCTGTGAGTCCTTCGTGCATCCGGCCACTCGTCCGTCCGTGCTTTTGTTCGTGCTTCCGTGCGTCCGCCTCTCCGTCTGTCCATCTGTCTGACTGTGTATCTGTCTGTATGTCTGTTTGTCTGATACTGCCGGTTACGCCTGGCGGTGTACAAGGTTAGAGCTTCGTCCCTAAAATTTTTCGCCTGATCTGCCACTTGCACGCACGAACTGCGGTGCTCATAATGCACCACAGTGACGATGGTGATCGGTGCGTGACGACTAATCTGCCTCTCAAGGTCGCACAGGAGATAACCGCTTCGTCTGCGTATAGGCCGTTTCACATGACACAAGAGTAGCGATTTTCAGTGCGCGAATTCGCTTGCAGCAAAAAAAAAAAAAGCCAGTTCGCTCACGCCGCAGCGGTGTGCGGCGAGCTTCCAATATGTGGAAAATTTTCGCTCTGGTCGCAACGGCGGGAGCGATTTTCGGTCGGGAATTGTGAAAAAGGGCCAGGCCGGCTAAGCCGTCGTAATAGCGTTGACGTGTTTATTTTAGTAATGGCCGATGTTGTGCATTTTAAAATTAGTTTAGATTAAGAAGTGTTCTTAAACGTTGAAACACGCGGACCCTTCGTTACCGTTTATAGAAACTTAATGATATAATAATGCACAAATCATTACATTACGTTCGAAAAATTCTGCGGTGTCTGTCAAAAAGAAGGGTGGCAAGAACTCGACGCTCCAGTCGCAGAGCGAAAATCAAGGACCATGTGAAATGAAACCACCATTAGCAGCGGTTGCGAACAGAGCGAATGGAGCGAACGCAACGATTTTTTTCGCTGCAATCGCGGCATGTGAAACAGCCTTATTGTTGTCAGGAACCACAGCGAAAGAAGCGCTTCGTTTCTATGCGTAACGTTTGGGAGTGCTGCAGTGACCGCCGCAAAACACAGACAGTTAAATTGACGCACTTTTTTCACTTTCCTTTTCCTTCAAATCTACTTCGAGCACTGCAATGCGTTGAGCAACGTGAGCAAAAGAATTGCTGTAAATGTTTCCCCTGGAGAACACAGTATCCGCGTTGGATATGACTCGCCGCTAGCACCTCTGTTGCTTTAATCACGTGATTTCGTGGGCGCAAAAAGCAATCTTTTGAGGGAAGACCAACTCTCTGGTGGCGTGGGTGCCAGCATCCACCGTTCCATGGCCACCACCGCTATTCTGCCGCTGAGCAGTTCGGTGTGAGCAGCGTTGATGGCATGGTCCGGTAGGGCCGAATATTTCGTGAGCGCGATCTTGTGGTGGTGTGTTTTTTTTGTTCGACGCGAAATACTTCAAGTATGTTGTGGAGACGACAGACACAAACGTTGCTTTCATGGCGTCGCATCGCAGCTGGATGCGGTAAAATTTGTTCTCTGCGAAATGTGTGACTTGGTAATCATAATAACCAGCAGTGTTGTTATTGGTAAACTTTTCACTTACCCGCAGTTGTGCCAAAAAGTCCGAAATAAATCCTGTCTTTTCAAAAAGTTTGCAAAATCGGCGCCACTCTCAGAGAAATTTTTTAAACTGATTCTGCGTAATCTACGTGTGCATATTTTATACATGTTGGTGATGTATTTTATACATCAGCACTCCAGGTTGAAGTTGTCGGAAGCTCACTCTCAACTATGATTTACGTGGACAGTGAAAAAAAAACACAATATAACATCCATATAAAAACAAGGCATTTCGGCTTCAGCAAGGGAGCCCTGCGAACAATGCAGTTGACAAAACACTTTTTTTTTCGTTTATGCTTCTTTAATCCCCAGCGTTTACCTTGATTGCGATAATGTTCCTTTGCAACAAGATTGGTTTCCGTCAAACTCTCGGTTGACTCATCATTGCTTTAAAGTTAGTTAATCAATCTCTGCCAATTAATTATTTATTATAAAATGATTGGTTTAGCAGTAGTCAACAACGCTGATTTGTTATAGAGGGCGTCAGCGTATCTTAAAATTCTACCCCGATTAAGCTGGAGCACCATGTTTTGAAACTTCGTGAATCACAGCACTGTCGACACCAGCAATACAGGGGGCGGCGTAAATAAATTTCTCTAGGAGTAAACAAGAAATCGCCTGCTCAGACAAGAGGCGGGTATATAAGATTGCGTTCAAAAGGCACCGACAGTCCACCCCGTTGGTAAAGCCGGTCATGGCAATCGCGGAAAAAAGCGCCACCATGGCGTCCGTCGGGTGTGAGGTCCAGCAACGAAAGTTCACTCGATTTGTAACCCCAGCGGCTATTTGAAGTCAACACACAAAAGCATTGAAGTCTTACTTTTGATTTTTAAAGTAGGCCTCACCCAAACGGGCAAGGCCTCCCAAAAATTGGCCTATTGGCTCATTAGAGTGTCCTACCCCACGGCAATCTTTAGTAAAAGGCGAAAGATTGATGCGACCAGCTGAGCAAGGACCTGAGCGATGAATGACGCACGGCCCACATTCCGGGGTGCTGAAAAATAGGCAGAAAAATTGGCCAAGTTGATGCTGAAGTTTATTGTACGTTTCAGCCTTTAATCTTAAACTATGTGTTGTCGTAAAAACTTTTCTGCACCACTCACCGTCATAACGTATACCTTTTAATTAACATAAGTCAAATATAGGCACGTTCCCTTCAGTTTAGGCTTCTATGCTGGTGATAAATGTATGCAGCTGTGTACCCTTCCATCAAGGTTTGTAAGTGCCGGAGTAGTGGCACGTGAGCACGCGTCTATATCATACTTGGAGCGTTTCGTATTTCGTTTTTTTTTAAATTATTTGGGAAAGTGCACTGCTAGGAATTCAACCAACGATAAAATGTGCGCAAATCATAAACCAATCAAATAATTAACTACTCATTACAAAGTGATACGTAATACTGTGTGTGCGTGTACAGTGCACCTATCGTTATCATGCCGTCGGTGCTATTTTACTTGTACTGTATCTAGGCCAAAGGTAGCTGAAACAGTGTGCGTCCAAAGTGACGCGACAAAATCTGGACGAGCTTTACAAAAAACTTGGCTCATTTCTCTTTCTAGGAATCGTTATAACACGTAAGTGAAATGCGTTATCACATAGGTAGTTTCACGTTATTTGGGCACAGTTTCGCCACAAGGATCTGCGAATGATTGCTACGGCAAGAAAGTGCGAAGTCACGCGGAGGATAACAAGTGGCTCGATACTTGGAGCAGGCAACTGTAGCTACAGTGTGTAGAAATATACTGCCTAGTGTGCTGAGCGCCCGCATTCCGTACGAGAGAGGTTGGCCCCGCATGTGATCAATGCACTCAGATGCCACAAGCGGCGCTGCGTGTCGAGAGGGTGCACGAACTCGCGAAATTCCTGTCGTCCTGTTGCTGCCGGAGCCTCGCCACGTTTAAAATTAGTGTGTTACAGCATCTGATTTACTGTGAAGTTCGATGGCGTCATATGTACACTGCAACACCCTGAGATGTTAAAAGCTAAGCGGCAACGCAAAGAAAGGACGTGTATTGTGCCGCTGTGTCCAAGAAGTTATCGGTCGAACAAGGAAAATGTATCTTGTTCCCCGCTCCAACGGAGCCAGCACGGTGTCCAGAATGAAAAAGTAGGATCAAGAGGGCAGACAGAAGGCTCAATCCGAAGGCTGTCGTGTGAGAAAAGCATTCTGAGAACGAATCCACCAAACTATCTTTTCGGATTAGGGTGAACGGTGTCGGGAATAAAATCGCCGTTCAGTCAAAATTTCAAATAATAATATTTATCTAAAAAATTGAAAATATGCTTTCGATTTCCATTGACACAGTTTTCCTCCCATGTCAACGTCGGACTCCCTTTCCAACACCGTTTTGAGTATCATATGCGGCGAGTGTCAGATAATTCATTGGAATGTTATCATTCTTTGTTTTGACTCGAATCCTAATGGAATGCAGGCCAGGAGGCAAAGGTTTTAGGGTCTTTTGTGATAATTCTTGCCCTCAAGAACAAAGCACATTAAAAAAATATAACTCTAGTGGTTATACTGTCAATGGCTTTTAAAATGAATTTCTTTACGTACTGCAACCACTTTGAGCATCTATCTATCTATCTATCTATCTATCTATCTATCTATCTATCTATCTATCTATCTATCTATCTATCTATCTATCTATCTATCTATCTATCTATCTATCTATCTATCTATCTATCTATCTATCTATCTATCTATCTATCTATCTATCTATCTATCTATCTATCTATCTATCTATCTATCTATCTATCTATCTATCTATCTATCTATCTATCTATCTATCTATCTATCTATCTATCTATCTATCTATCTATCTATCTATCTATCTATCTATCTATCTATCTATCTATCTATCTATCTATCTATCTATTTATCTATCTATCTATCTATCTATCTATCTATCTATCTATCTATCTATCTATCTATCTATCTATCTATCTATCTATCTATCTATCTATCTATCTATCTATCTATCTATCTATCTATCTATCTGTCTGTCTGTCTGTCTGTCTGTCTGTCTATCTATCTATCTATCTATCTATCTATCTATCTTTCTATCTATCTATCTATCTATCTATCTATCTATCTATCTATCTATCTATCTATCTATCTATCTATCTATCTATCTATCTATCTATCTATCTATCTGTCCATCCGTCTGTCTGTCCGTCCATCAGTCTGTCCATTGCTATTGCAAACCAGCGTGATGTCAGTACGTTTTTTGGCACTGATACACGCTGGAGGCACTTTGCACGCTTGTAATCACGGGCACTTCGCTGGGTGCATTGGAAAAAAGCTACGTCGCACTGGTAGGGGCGCTGGCTTAACCGCTGTGATGATGGTGTGCCCTGCAAAGTTCTTGAAGCGCTAGAATTTTTACTGGCACTGGTGAATACTGGAGCACGCACTGTTTCTACCAGCGTAGCTGCAGCGTGCATGTTATTGTAGCGTGTGCCGTGGTTTGTTTCGGTGTCCTTGAATATAAAACACTTGATTCGACGGCAGGGAGAGATCCTACGCTAACACATACCGAGCATACGTAATTTTTGCGGCGCACGTACGTATCGCATTAACCATAATGCACCTTTTTTCACATATGCCCCCGCGTAAACCAGCCATATTCGCGTCATCCGTGTATTGCTGTAACAATTACAAGTTCCACTGGTTGTAAGCTTGGAGCTGCACGCCACTCCTAACAGAAACGGGAAATTTTTTTACCGTAATGTTGAGGAAACCTAAATGAGCTGATTGCGTCACAAAGTTTCCCAGCGAAAGCGAGAAAAAAAAGCTGTCGTTCGTTTCCGCCACACTGCATAAATGTACGTCTCGTCATGCTTATCCTTCTACTCACTTCAGGCAAGAGTAAGAAATGTTGCGATGCTCAAATTCAGAATCTTCAACCATACCAACTCAACGCATCAAGAGCGGCCTTACTTAGTGCCCGGCCCAGCGAGCATTAAAGCTGTCGTGCCAGCCGCGTTGATATATGTGTTACTGGCGCTTCTGCCTTCGTGCACACACAACTTTAAAGTGTGAGAATAACAGTAAAGTATAGTTTAGACATCCATGAACGTAAACCAACTATTTCGTCTTGTGTCGATGTTCGCACAAAGAGCGCTGACGATCGAACGTCGCGCTTTCAGCTACGCAGGCTGTCACCGAAAGCTGCCGGCCTCATTTGCCGGTACTTCGCCGACTGATATGTCACAACACGCAATTTTCAGTTGGTAATTTGGTACGCCCTGGCATACGTTTTCAGCGGATTGCATTGTTATTTCTATGGTTGTTTTTTTGTTGGTAATGATATATCTACATATATCCGTACACTGGCACGCCCACTGTATACTGCCAGTGGAGGCCAGCAAAACTGCTGTAGCTCGCCATCTCCACTCCGTAAATGTATTTCTGGCATTGATTGACCTTATTGCTGTATTGGGGCTGGCTGGTCCCGACGAAGCAGAAGAAGAAGAAGACGGCCGACGGAGACGTACGCGGCCGGCGGGGACACTGACCAGCCGGAACACATGGGTTGGCGCGAAGCGCCGAAAGAAAGCACAACAACCACACTCCACGGTAACCCAACACACACTCTTTATTCGCCTTGAAATTCCTCCTATTCGCCTTGAAATTAGTCGCCTTGAAGTCCTAGATGCCAGAGCGGCGCCCCCTGGCATCCTCACATGTCAATCCGAAACTGAAACCCAGACCACAACAACCATTCCCTCCTAGAAAAAAGTTCACCTATACACTATTTATATTTATACATGATCGATAAAAAAGTATATACAAGGTATGTACGTTAGAACACATGAAAATTCGGAGCACGGCACTCCGAACTCACACACTACGAGTCCTGAAAATGCACTGGCAAACAAAAAAAAAATGTACACAACTGTTCGGAACAAGAGTTCTACATCACATAGTTTTCGAACCGACGAGGCTTCTGCCGCTTCCGCTTAGGGCGGGCCCTTTTGGGTGTAGAATCAGGTGTCTCTGCACCTTGGTCACTTCTGCTCTGATGTGACACATCAAGATCAGTGGAAGATTGTGAAGGCTCTGAACGAGCGTTAAAATTTGCGGTCTCATCAAAGCTCGCAGCATGAGCTTCGGAAGAATTTTGCGGACCGAAGTCCGGTTCAACGGTCTCAGCCGTATTTAAAGGTTCGAAGTGAACCGTATGACTTGGTGTACTTGAACCAGCGACACCGACTGGTAACTACTCAACCCTCCAAGAAATACCTGTGCATGGAGGCCACATTTAATAATCTGATGGATAGTTGAAAGGCACGGACGGAACGTGATGGGGAAGATTTTTAGGTGTTGAAGGCGAATCTGTATAAAAAATAACAAGGCGCGCAGCATTCTAGATGTTACCATCACTTAAGCGAAACGAAGTGGAGCTAACCTGGCCCAAGACTTTGTAAGGACCCCGATACTTGGGGCGCTTGCCTGGCACACGAACCTTGACTAGATCGCCAGTGCGAACTTTGGACTGCTTTGCACCTCGACGGGTGTCGACATACTTTTTCATTGCTTGTTGACGAGGAAAAACCCTGGTACGAATTTGATCAGGAGAAGACACTGCTATGTTACGAGGCAAAGAGACTATGTCGAGAGCAACTCGCGGTTGCCTACCGTGGAGAAGTTGAGCAGGCGACACTCCAGTGGTGCCATGTGGTGTGAACCTGTACGAAGCTAAACATTCAGTCAAGACTTGCTTGAGGGGACGGTGCTCTAATTGGGTGATTTGGATATGTTCCTTCAGAACGCGATTAAAGCGCTCGATTTGCCCATTCGATTGGGGATAGAAAACTGATGTCCTCAAGTGCTGAATTCCTCGTTGTGAAAAAAAAAGCCTCGAAATGTTGGGATTGAAACTGTGGACCATTGTCCGTAACTATGGCATCAGGAAACCCTTCCCGGCTGGAGATTGAAGACAGAAATTCAATGATGACCTCAGAAGTAACCGTATGCGTGAAACAAATTTCTGGCCATTTGGAATGGTAGTCGATGAGGGAAACAATGAACCTGGCATTTTGCGGAACATTATGCAAAGGACTGATGATGTCCATGCCGAGTTTCTGCCAAGGCCGATCAGGCCACTGGACTAGGTGTAACGGAGAAAATGCTGGTTTGGCAGACTTATCAGCTGCCTGACATATATGGCAGTTGTAAACTGCATGCTCGACCTGCTTGTCTAAGGCTGGCCACCAGTACCTGTCTCGGAGATTCTGTTTGGTGCGGACAATGCCTGGATGGGTCTCATGGGCAAGCTGTATTAGCTTGTTACGGAAAGAAGCAGGGGGAATCACGCGTTCATCGCGGAAAAGCAAGTCCTCGACACAAGACAGTTGCTGTCGGACTGCGAAGTAAGGCGAGAATTCAGAAGCAAGAGCACCTTTGGAAGGCCATCCTTCACGTAAATATTTGAGAACTTGAGACAAAGTTAAATCTGCAGCTGTAGCTGCCTGAAGCTCAGCTTTAGTAATGCAAAAAGTAACTAATGAAACAACTTCCTCATCCCGCTCTTCAGTAACCGGTATCTGAAGACGAAGGCGCGACAGTGCATCAGCAACCACGTTATTAGAACCCTTACAATATTGAACACTGAAATTATAATACATGAGTTTGGCACACCAATGAGAAATGCGAATGGGGCGGCGGCTTTCGGATCCTGCAGAAAGAAGAGCAACTAGAGCTTGGTGATCTGTACATAATGTGAAGTGCCGGCCCCACAAGTAAACATGCCATTTCTCACAGGCAAAAAGACAAGCGAGAGCTTAACGCTCTCCTACTGAATATCTGCGTTCAGCAGGGGTCAATATACGAGATGCAAAAGCAATAGAGATCAGCTGATCATCTCTGAGTTGTTGAAACACTGCTCCCAGTCCAACATCGGACGCATCCGTCGTGATGACGATGGGAAGCTTCTAATTGAAAATACTAACAGCTGGCTTTGAGGCCAGTACTGACTTAACTTGAATGAAGCTCTCCTCAGCTTCAGTTGACCAGTTAAAAGGCTGTGCTTGACGAAGTAGAGTACGCAGTGGTTCAACAACATCAGCATAGTGAGGAACTAACTTGGCATAATAACCAACAAGACCTAAAAAAGATTGCAAGGATTTAACATCAGTAGGCCGTGGGGCCTAAACTTTAGATTCAACAGGTGTCAAGCCGCGGGAACTGACATTATGCCCTAGAAATTGTAACTCATTCACAGAAAAAATGCACTTGTTATTAAGTTTCATACCACAATCACTGATGCGGTTGAGAACAGTATGCAAGTTAGCATCGTGCTCTTCGCGAGTACGTCCCACACCAAAATATCATCCAAGTAACAAAGGGCGCCATTACAACCCTTAAGAATAATTGACATCATTTTCTGAAACACTGCAGGGGCAGATGCAAGCCCGAAACACACGCGGCGAAACCGAAACAAGCCTTCGTGCGATACAAATGTGGTCAAGTCTCTACTGCACTCAGAAAGTTCAACTTGGTGATAAGCGGACGCGAGGTCCAGCTTGGAGAAACATACCGCTCCGGAGAGCTGATGAAGCAGTTCTTCAATGTGAGGAAGTGGAAAACCGTCTACGACGATTGTCTTGTTCGGTTCTCGTAAGTCGACACATAGTCGAAGGAATCCATCTTTTTTCTTGATGACGACCAGTGGAGAAACCCAGTCGGAAGCAGAGACAGGCTCGATGATTCCGCTGGCTTGAAGGCGAGACAGTTCCGCAGAGACTTGCTCACGGAGAAGAAGAGGAATGCGGCGCAGCTTGGCACGCACAGGGCACACACCTGGTCGACGCATCACTTTATGCACAAAACCGCACACACAACCCAGTTCACGGGTGAACAGGTGGTGGAAGTCAGAAGGCGCGTTGGCTGGAAGATCATCTTGGACGTCGACTTGAGCACACGTCATAGACGCATCGTCGATGTTGATGGACAAAGCCCTGATGGCATCACGTCCCAAAAGCGAGCTGCCATTGGCAGTTACATAAAAAGTAATGGAAGCAGTGCGACTGCGATAGGATAACTGAGCTGTAAAATGACCTAAATTATCAATCGTTTCCTTGGAATATGTTTGTAGAACGACGTGTGAAGGCGAAAAGCCGAATGTTGGAAAAATGACTATGAAAATCAGCGGCACTGATTAAAGAGACTGAGGCACCAGTGTCCACGAGAAATGACAAGGGCACATGGCCCACTGAAGCTACGATGCTGGGCTCGGGCGTAGTGTGGAGGCCATCCACATTTAAAACAGTGACCGTATTGGTTTGTGCAGTGCTCGAAGGAGCGGACGAAGAAACTGGTTCCGGAAGATTTGCTGGACGGGAATTGCATACGGACTGAAAAAGTCCGATTTTTCCGCACGCAAGACATGCCCAGCGCCAGCCACTGACGAAGCGCTCCCGACGAAGCAGAAGAAGAAGAAGAAGACGGCCGACGGAGACGTACGCGGCCGGCGGGGACACCGACCAGCCCGAACACACGGGTTGGCGCGAAGCGCCGAAAGAAAGCACAACAACCGCACTCCACGGTTACACAACACACACTCTTTATTTTACAGTCGCTTCGAAATCCTAGATGTCAGAGCGGCGCCCCCTGGCATCCTCACATGTCAATCCGAAACCGAAACCCAGAACACAACACTTATACTTACTTCAGGTGCAGTTTAGGTAACAGTTAGAAATATTGCGAAGCTCAAACGCCGAAACTTAGAGCATCGTAACTCAGCTGCTTCGAAAGCAGCCTTACCCAGTGCGCCGTCCCAGCGAGGCCTATCATGCCGCCCGCGTCGGTGTACCTGCTGCCGGCGTTTTTTACTTTAAGTAGGCACAATTCTAAAGTGCAATAATGACTGTAAAGTACAGTTTTTACATCCCTGAGCCTAAATCAACCATTTATTTGCGTGTGCAATGCCCGCACAAGAAGCGGCGACGATTGATGTGTCGTGCTTTCAACAACGTAGGCTGTCACCGAAATCTTCCTTCTGAGCACAGGAGCCGGTACTTCTCTGACTCGTACGTAAGAACACACAATTTTGAGTTGGTAATTTGGTACGCGTTAGTGAACTAACATGCTGGCATACTTTTTCCGTGGATTGCATTAGTCATTTCTTCGGCGGTGTTCTAGTTGCAGGATATAACTGCAAATATGTAATCTGGCACCCCGGATGTGTACTGCTACATCGTCGCTTGCGCGAAAAAAAACTCAATATTCACTCGTGTGCGTGGATATCTACCAAACAATAATTGTAAATCATTTGTACTTGTGGAGCAGTAGCAAGTGGTAGAACCGACAATGAAAGAAAGAAAAACTATTGGCATCAACAGCTGACAATCTGTGGCTGCTCCTCCAGTCAATTTGAGATTTTTCAGAGTCAAGATGTAGATGCTTGAAAAAAAAATGGCAGCATATCCACGGAGTGAATGATGGAGAGTGGGGCGAAGAATTCGTCCGTCCATTTGTTCTTGCTTCCGTCCGTCCATGTGTCCGTCAGTGTGACCGTCCATGCGTCCATCAGCCCGTCCGTGCGTGCGTCTGTTCGTCCGTCCGTCCCTGCGTTCGTCCATGCATCCGCCCCTGCGTCCGTTCATGCGTCCATCCATGCATCTGTCTATGTGTCCGTTCGTCCATCTATTCAACACTCCAATTACCACCATCTCGCATCTTTTCATCATATATTCCCCATATAGGAGCGCCGCCATCCAGCGTACATTCCATGGACTAAACGAGAGGTGGCACACGCACACTTTCTTACGGCTTGCGCTTCGGGTCCACTTCCCACCTTTAAACACCTCGAGTTCATGGTATATACTAGTTCACTGTATTCATGGCACTGCGGCCCAACGCTCGCTAAACATTTTTAAAAACAAGGAGGTTACGCCCAGCGAGTATAACGTAGCAACCTTTTCCTGTCAGATATTGCTCAATGCACATTCCATGGGCTGCTAATGGGGAATGGGAGAGAGGAGAATTCGGCTTTCAGTTAACGCGCACGCTGCGAACTTTTTATTGTTCAAGACAGCACAGAGGAAATCTCCCCTGCACCACCTTGCAGGTCAAAATGTAAGAGTGGTTACACACTACGACTACGAGAGACGAACGGGTGCCGCTTTAAGGAGCTTCGCCCCTAAAACGCACGAAACGAACGCACAGTTATACACAAGATAAGTGCGAAAGTTGTCACAATTTTCGTAGGAAAGCGGCGCGCGCCTTTAGCGAACGCGACTGCGGCATCAGGCGAAGTGGCCTTCGTGCTCTCCGAATCACGGGTTTGATAAGCGCGCGCGCAGGAGAGGCCCCGGCCGCTCCGTAGGGGCGACGCTCATCAAAACGAGCATGTCGCACCATGTCGCGTCGGATCCCGAAAAAAAGTGGGTGTTTGAACGTCCCCAGTCACCCCCTTCTGGCTACGCTCTTGACCTACCGGTAAATTGTTTTTCAGTTAGGATTTATCCGATTAACTGCAATTTTGAAAAGGCAATATCAACGTTTAAAGGGCATTTTGAAGGATTAGAATCATCAGTCGAATGAGCGCACCCCAGTGGTAGCAATCGTAAAGTACGCTTACGTATAGTACAACAAGCATTGAGGTTGTAATACAAAGGAAAATAGGTGTTTAGTTTTGAAGCGTTTGCACTTGCGTGCATACTTCTGTGTGGTTGAACATTTGATGATTGATTGATATGTGGCGTTTAACGTTTCGAGAAGAAGAAGTATGTTTATTTACAGAAAGGCAGAGAGGTCGGCCTGAGCGATAGCTTGCTCTAGCCTGCTACTCTACACTGGGGGAAGGGAAAGGGAAAAAGAAAGAATAATGGATGACGATGGTGAGATAGAGAGGTGAGTATGTAGTGTTCTTTCTAGCTGAGAAACATTTTATAGCCGCGCACATAGTCCAGTTGTTTCTAAAAAGGTAATAACTGCTCTTGTGACCGCAGTTGCACTGTTGGTGTCTGGCCAAGGGCCCAACATGGTCTCATCAGTTAATGACCTAGTGCAATATTGTTCAGTAGAAGAAATCAGTGTTTCTCGTTCACGTGCGTATGCTGGACAGACACAAAATATGTGCTCAAGTGTTTCTGGCACATCACAGTGTTCACAATTAGGACCGGTGTCACTGCGACCGATGATATGTGCGTATCGTCTGGTGTACGCTATACCAAGACGAATGCGGTGGATCATACTTGTGAGTTGCCGTTTAAATTTAGGGGGCATGCGGAACCTCATTTCCGGGTCCCATTTGTGAAGTTGCTGGTGTCGCCGTTCCGGTTTGGTCCAGTGCTGAAGTGTGTAGCTGCGCATCACGCAGCGAAGCAGGGTGTTCGTGTCAGCTCGTGAAAACGCAATGCGTACTTCAGGGGCACTGCTTAAGGCATTTTTAGCTTGAGCGTCTGCCTCTTCGGGGGGCGCTGCGAGCGCTCGATGGTGACGGACGCACTCCACATCGCCTGCGTAGATTTTCTGCTATTTCTGCAGACATCCACCTTCGTAACCCTGAAACTTGGATTTATCGTCACCGCCAAGTTCTCCGCTTCGCCTAGACAACACCTTCGTCCAGGTAGGTCCAGTTTTGACAACTTGAGGGACGTCCTTCATTCCCGGCTACAACGCCGCCTCGCTAAGGGCTCTCAGCCCGGCGATGGCGGCCGCTAAAGTGGTTACGGGCTATGATCCTACCTCAAGCCAAATGCTGTCCATGGAGATTTCATCCTCCGAAAACACTATGCCATCAGAAGATGAATACCTCGACGACATGGTGAGACTGTGGCAACGCAAGCAAGCGAAATCGAAGTCTGCCTCTACACAACAGCGAGACGCCACAGCGGGCCACCATTCCCCAGCCTTGCAAGGAACGCCAGCGCGCCATCCCTCCGGTGGTGTGCCTACCTCTGCCCCGTCCTCGCAGCCAGCGAAGCAACGCAAGTGGCGTCCGCGTCAAACTCCTCGCCTCTCTCGTGACGACTACATCGTAGTAGTGAAACCTCGCGTTCCCTGCGAGCTACGCACATTTGTCCCGGCCAATCGCGCGGGCGACGCCATCCGCAGCTACCTCGGCGACCGGACTACCACGCAAATTAAAGTGTGGCCAATCTGGGAACAGAACATCTTGGTCTGTAGCACCACCATTTTGCCTATGGCACAGCGACTCCTCGGGGACTTCCAGCTGCAAGTGGGGGATCAGCAGCTGCCCGTTCGAGGCCACGCCAAGGCACCAGGGGATACATGCAAGGGCGTCATCAACGTAAACCCTGCTGAAAGCCCGGAGAAGATAAAGTCAGAACTCCATTGGCCTCGAGGTACTATCCTCGCGGTCCGCAAACTCGGAGATTCCGCGGCGACGGTGGTGACTTTCGAGGGCACGAAGTTACCCCGCTTCCTCTTCTACCACTGCGTGGCGACGTATACACGCGCCTACAAGAAAACGGTCCCTGTTTGCACCAAGTGCGGTACCATCGGTCATCGACCACCTCAGTGTCCTCACCCCGCTCCAACCCAGTGTGCCAAATGTGGAACCCCCGCACCTGCACGTCTCAATGCCCACGACTGTTACCCCAAGTGCCTCCTCTGCCACGGCGCCCATGAGACTGGGACCAGTGGCTGCGCGGCAAAATATCGAAAATATCGGAAACGCAAGCAGCCCTCAACATCTCCTCGAGGGACCACCTCATGTTCGTCACAGCCAGACAGCAGCACCAACCTGCATCATTCGGCTCCACCACTCCACTCCGACACTCAAGCATTTCCACCGCTCGAAGCACCAGCGGCGGTACCTCAGGTGAGCAGTTGGGCAGGGAAAGCTGCTTCTAAGCTTCTCTCTCCCCCTTTTGTCGATCCTCCTTCTCCCGAACTTGCGGCCCTTCACCAGAAAGTTGCGGCACTTCAAAAGCAAAATTCTCTTTTAACTAAACAACTCCAACTCTTAAATAAGCGACTTCAACCCCAACAACAGTGTACTGCAAGGCCATCCGGTATTGCCTCCTCTGTCCAGGCGGCTACACCAGCTACGTCCAAGCTTAGTCCTCGCGCTAAGTCCACTCCCATTAAACTGCCGGTTCAAGCAGCCATGTGTACTCCAGCACTCGGAACCGGTGCCACATCTACTCCAGAAGCTCTGGAGGCTCCTGGGGCACCTCAGGTTCTCTTGCCCGCTAACCAAACTCTCCCTAGCGAAGAGCGCACCCCGCGCGTAGACGAACGCCTCACGCGCGTCGAAGCTTCGATCAATCACCTCCTCACCAGCTTTTCGGTCCAACGCATAGCAGTAGAGGTTACCCAGGCTATTCAAGCCTGGTCAATCACCCAGTTTCAACCCAAGGCATCGCGTTCCCACTCCTGCTCGGTGAGCAGTGAGGGTACAGCTCCACGGCGTCGTCGTAAGGTGGCTACCACCACCCCGCCGTCAGACAAACCGGCCTCCGTGCCCCTCCCTGCCTCTGAGGATTCCAAGCGGGACATGGAGGACCATATTTAAAACCTAAGACAGTCACGATGGCTACCAATCGTACATCCCGTTCAAGCATTGCGTCTAAATTCGAGATCATACAGTGGAACCCTGGAGGCTTCGGGAACAGGCGAAAGCGTTCACATCTTTTCCTTTTCTTCAGCTCACTTGGCTCTCAGCCGGCCGTCTTGGCGCTCCAAGAATCTGGCCCTGCTCCATCCCTTTCTGGATACTGCTCCTATGTAGGCGGCACCACCACATGCCTCTTCGTGCATAAAGCTTACACGGCGATACAGATTGACCTCGATCTGGATCTTCTTTACGACTACTGCATGATATCAGTGCTGTCTCACCGGAGGGGCCAATAATCAATACATATCTTAAACGTGTACTGTCCCCCTCGCCTTGCGAGGGCTTCGTTTGTGCGTCTCTTCCATCGGGCGCTGCGTATAGCGGCCCGACAACCACTGGTGATTGTCGGGGACTTTAATGCCCCCAGCCCTCTCTGGGGTTACCACTACGAGAAGGCCCGGGGCAGAGAGCTCAAGGAGCTCATTTCCTCGTTGAGCCTGACGCTTCTTACCGATCCGGCACAACCCACACGTTCCGGCAACTCGGTCACGCGAGACACATGCCCCGACCTCTCCCTCACCCGTCACATCCGCAATGCTACATGGGAAAATTTAAGCGAAACCCTAGGCAGCGATCACTTTTTACTCCACATTTCATTCACAACGCGGCAGAAAATGCACCAACACTGGGGCCAAGCCCGTCTCACCGATTGGGCACACTTCAGAATGCAACCATTCCCCGCCGGCCTCTCCTCGACCGAATATGCAGCGTGGGCATCATACGCTCTTCATATGAAACAAGCGAACACTCGCACCCTTGCAACCTCTAATTTGACTCCTGCAATCGATCCACACCTCCTACATCTTTGGCACGCTCGCCGCGGGCTCATAAGGTGCTGGAAACGCAACAAACTTAATCAGAAACTTCGCGCTCGCATTGAGGTGCTCACTGCAGAGGCGGCCGCATACTCCGCACAACTTTCTGATGCTAACTGGGCAGACACCTGTTCGAAGGCTGCAAAGCAGATGAGCTCTAAGAGTGCGTGGCGACTCTTTAGAAGCCTTCTCGATCCCTCCACCACCAGGGGAGACACGCGACGCCAGCTCCACCGTGTTCTGCATGCCTTTCAGGGCACTACGGATGAACTCGCGCGAGAACTTTGTGACCGCTACATCTGCCGCACAATTGATCCCGCAGGCCCAGCATATACGTATTCCGGCGCCCCTAACACCGACCTCGACGCCCCATACACGCTTTCTGATTTACGATTTGCACTCACGAAAATGCCCCTGGACGCGACGGAATCACAGTATCGCTCCTGGCAAATCTTCCCGACCAAGCACACCTCTCGCTACTCCACCTTATAAATTCGATATGGGACGGTTCTCCGCTTCCAACGGAATAGACCACATCGGTCGTGACATTCATTCCCAAATCGGCAAAGTCCGTTAGTATTGAGGCACTGAGACACATCTCACTTACGTCTTGCGCATGCAAACTCATGGAAACCATGGTTCGTGAACGCCTTTCCGCCTACTTGGAGGCCAGGAGGACCTTTGCCGACACGATGTTTGGCTTTCGTCCGCATCTGTCGGCGCAGGACGTCCTGCTCCAGCTTCAACACGATATTATAGAGCCGTCTACAACGCGCCATAACGATAAAGCCGTGCTCGCTCTCGATCTCCGCGGGGCGTTCGACAACGTCAAACACAGCACTATACTCACTAACCTGTCTACCACAAACTGCGGGCAGAAGACTTTCAACTACATTCGCGCCTTTCTATCATATCGCACCGCCTTCATTCGCCTTAATTCTACCGAACACGGCCCGTACTTATTAGGCACGCGGGGTACACCCCAAGGGGCAGTCCTGTCTCCTCTGCTTTTTAACCTGGCGATGATGAACCTCCCCTCTCTTCTAAGCGAGGTCGAGGGAATACAACATGCACTATATGCGGACGATATCACAATCTGGACCAACACAGGCTCCTTAGTGCAAATCGAAGAACGCCTGCAAAAGGCTGCCCTTCTGGTGGACACCTACGCAGGTTCATGCGGCCTGGAGTGCTTTCCAGCTAAATCGGCTCTTCTTTCAGTCTCTCCGCTACCGCCGCCTTAAATTTTTCTTCCGTCCGGGCCCGTCCCGTCAGTGCAAAATATTTGGGTTCTTAGCCTTCACCTCACATCGTCCTTGGATCCAAAAAGCACAATAGCAGGCCTCAGACGCACCAGCGAACAGGTGAGCCGCATGATAAGGCGAGTTTCTACCAAGCGCAGCGGCCTCCGCGGGTCTCAGTCCCTCCGATTGGCCCACGCGTTTGTGACCAGTCGCGTCCTCTACGCCTTGCCTTATCTTCGCTTGCGTCGTCGACAGGAGCACCAGCTGGACGTCCTTCTTCGTTCAGTATGCAAACGCGCTCTGGACCTACCTATTGCAACTTCCAACAGCCGATTCACGGCTCTGGGGGTACACAACACCTTTGCAGAGATGCGCGAAGCTCATCGCGTTAACCAAATCAATCGACTGTCGCAGACGCCTTCAGGGCGCCGTCTTCTACACAGACTTGGCCTTAACCCGATATCTGACCAAGACCCTCTGCAGCCGGTACCAGAGCTCTGGCGTCAAAAGCTATGGGTGGAACCTCTACCCCGTATAATGAACCCCGACCTCCATCCTGGTCGTAGACTAGCACGCGCTGCGGCCCTTCATACGCGACACTCCGATCGTCCTGGTGTTTTCTACGTGGACGTCTCGGGTCCCTCCCCCTCGGGTCACTTCACGGCTGCCGTGATTACAGAGGGCAAACACGTAGATGGCCTCTCCTTTCGAGCAGACACAGTAACGCACGCTGAAGAGGTTGCCATAGCTTTGGCCGCCTCTCACCCTGCCTCACGCACCATCCTGACGGACTCACGCTCGGCCTGTTCTCAGTACTTTCAGGGTTCCATTGCCCCGCTGGCGGCTAGCCTACTACAGGCAGCCTCTTGGCGCTTCAACCGTCATCCCATTCGTATAGTCTGGACCCCAGGCCACTCGGGCCTGTCCGGCAACGAGGCGGCAAATGCCGCTGCCTGCGCTTCTCCTGTCCGGGCCGTTGCCCCTCCATGTCCCGAGACGGAATCTGGCAATACCAACCTGATGCGCTTTCGCGAAATTTTGGCTTATTACCGGGCTTCGCGCCACCTCTACCCGGACCCCGCACGGGGTTTGGAGAAAGCGGACGAACGACTGCTACGCCGCCTGCAGACGAACACCTTTATCAGTCCGGCGGTAGCCAGGCCGCCGGAAATCAATGGAAATCTTGCCGGAAATCAATGGCACCTGCTCGACCTGTCATGTCCTCGCCGACACATATCACGTCGTAGCATCGTGCCCAGTTAATCCCGTCCCTTTCTCGTCCCCTTTTCCTATCCCGACTAGAGAGGCTTGGGAGGAGCACCTGCTCGGCTGCTCTACCTTGGCTGCACAACGCTCCTTGGTGGAGCGCGCACGGGCAGCTTCCAGCTCCACTGACGTCCCGGAATAGGGTCTTGCCACTCTAGCACGCCGATGGGCCACGTCGGCACTCTCTAGTAGACTTTTTCTGAAATAAATGTTTTTTACCACCACCATCTGCCTCTTCGTTTCCCATCACGCCACAATGAGCGGGAATCCACTGGAAAGTTATAAGATGGCCATTTGTTAAAGCAACCTGAATAAGTTTTGTGATTTCTATTGCCAAGCTGTAATATGGACCTTGCTTTATGAGGCAATTAATGGTTTGCAAAGCGGGTTTGTCATCACAGAAAATCGTCCAGGCTCGAGGTCGCTCTCCGGAAATAAACCTTATTGCCTCTCGGATAGCGACAAGCTCTGCGGCCGTTGATGTGGTTTTATGGTCCACTTTGAATCGTCGAGCGATAGCCATGTCTGGGATGACAAAGGCTGCGGCGGAGGTGTTTAGCGTGGTGGATCCGTCGGTGTACACGTGCAGAGAATCACTGTACGTTGTATAAATGTGATATACGGTCAGTTGTCTGAGGCCAACAGAAGAAATGAGCGACTTCTTCGTAATTACAGGTATCGTAAAAGAGATAGATGATTTAGGCAGAACCCATGGTGGCACTGCAGGGGCATTTGGCGGAGAAAACCTTGATGGTATAATATTTTCATGACGCAATATTACTTTTGAGAAACTGCAATTCGGGTGAGTGGCGGGTAGTACTGACAGTGGGTGCTGTCTGTATCTGCTCAGTAATCGTAGGTGAACTCTAAGTGGCTCGCAGAGCATGTATACACTGATGGGACAAGCCCGAGCCTCTGCGATTGTCCCATTTGTTGAAGTGCAGCATGGTAGACCCAAGCATCTTCGTACGAATTGAGCTTGAACACTCTCGAGTGTCTTCACACAACTAGGTCTCATATTGGAAAGCACCGGCATGCTGTATCGAATGTATCCCACAAATAGAGCATTGTATAATTCAAGTAGCGATGATTCTCATGGGCCCCATCTTGCTCCTGCTACGTGGCGAAGAATGAGAGCAAAGCTCTTCAATTTAGATTTAAGTACGGCGACATGCCTCGTCCACGATAGATCTCTGTGTACGAGAACCCCAAGGAACTTGTGGTGCGTTACAGCAGGTATCGCTGTCCCATTAATGAATATCGGGTATTGCGACATATGCTTGCGCGTGAACGCAAGCACTGCGCATCTGTCGATTGAAAGAGTGAGCCCCTGACGTCGTAGATATTGGTATGTGATCGTCACTGCACGCTGTAGTCGAGCTCGCAATTGCGGACGAGTAGTTCCGGATGGCCATATGCATATGTCATCAGCGTATGCAGTGATCTTCACCGTGCTGGGAAGTTCTGCTGCTAGGCTGATCATTGTCACATTGAATAGGATCGGGCTGAGAACTCCTCCTTGGGGAACACCACGATGAACCTTATATCGATCGGTGTTTCCGTTACTTGTCGTCATGTAAATGGTACGGTCCCTAAGGTAGCTAAAAATCCAAGCGTACAGTCGTCCACCGATGTCGAAATCTTCCAGTGCGTCAAGGATTGCATAATGCAGCACATTATCATAGGCACCCTTAATGTCTAATAAGACCGCCGCCACTAGTCTGCGTCGGCTTCTTTCCTCTTCAACGCTGGTGATCAAGTCCACCACACCATCAATGGCAGATCGGCCTCTTCTGAAGCCGTTCATAAATGCAGGAAAGGAGTTGTTGCTCTCTAAAAGCCACTATAATCGTGCCAGTACCATTCTTTCCATCACTTTTCCGACGCAGCTGGCTAACGCGATTGGTCTGTAGGAGGAAAGTGCATAAGGACACTTCCCCGGCTGGAGCAATGCAATAATGCGACTGCATTTCCAGTTAGCTGGGACTTCTCCTGACTCCCATGAGGTGTTATAAGGAGATAACAGGATACGTCGTGCTTCTGTATCAAGATGGTTGAGTGCAGCATACGTGATTCCGTCAGGTCCTGGCGCCGATGATCGGCGGGAGGCAGATATCGCAGCGTTAAGCTCATGTATTGTAAAACGTACATCAAGGCCCTCGTCAGACGATGGAGGCGCAATAGTAGTAAGAAGCTCATTAGTGGCAAGATCACCAGTGGTGTCCACGATGAGGCTGCAGTAGTCACTGGCTATCTCAACTTCTGTCCATCCCTGATGTAGAGCAACAGCTTGAAATGGTTGATGTTGTTGGGGAGTTGTCTGCAAACTTCGTACCACCCGCCAGATCTTAGATAGAGGTTGCCTGGGGTCCAGAGATCCACAGAAATTTCTCCAACGTTGCCTGTCAATCTTGTCAAGATGCCGAAGAACATGTCGTTGAGCTCGACGACAGGCGGAAAGGTCTGAAGGTGACTTCGTCCGTCTGTATCGACGTTCGGCACGGCGACGGATTGCACGAAGGGCCTCGTATTGGGAGCCAACTGCTGATCTCTGCATCGGTATGTTAACCCTTTGGTTGTGTCACGCAGTGAAGAAGCAATGATGTTTTCTACCTTGGATGGATCAGTCGTGTGCTCACAGCCAGACTTGACAGATGCCTTGAACAGTGTCCAGCCGGTTTGACGGATGTAGCGTGTGTGCATGCGGCGAAACCACCTGAACTGAACATAGGTTGGAAGGTGGTCACTGCCACGAGTGTCCAAATCTGTGCACCAACATGCGGAAGACAGAAGGTTTCTGGAAACGAAACAGAGGTCGAGGCAGCTACTGTAGGACGTGCCACGAACAAAGGTAGGTGATCCGTCGTTGAGTACGCTTAGTCCGTAGTTGTATATAAAATTGGCTAAATCCTTTCCGCGATAATTCGTTGTAGTGCTACCCCAGAGAGGATGATGTGCATTAAAATCGCCGATCACAATGTGTGGCCTTTGTGCTGCTTGAAGAATGGTCCTTAGGTGGAAGCAGTCCATCTGTGCGCTTGGGTGTATGTATCCTCCTATTAAGGAGTATGTTCGCTGTTTATGTGTTATAATCAGGCTCACGTAATCATTGCTGGTATGCGACTCGACTTCATGTCTCAAGAATGTCAAATCACGGCGTATACAAACGAGAACTTTGCTCGTACGTTGATCACTGCGGGACCAAATCTGGATATATCCAGATATACGAAAAGGTGAAACCATATTCGGTTCACATATAACGATAACAGGAAATTGATATTTAAAAACCCATTGTCTGAAGTCTGACAGACGGCCACGTAGGCCACGAGCATTCCATTGCATAACAAGCGACTGGCGCATGCGTTCTTCGAACATCAGTGCCATGTTCACTTACTGAAGAACCAGTAGAAGAGGCTCCAAAACCTCAAGTAGCTGCACAGCCGCCTTAGCAGCGGGAGTGTTTAGGCTGCTGAGAATTTTACGCATCGAACCCATCAAATTTTCAAGCATAGCCTTGACATCTGTGTTGCCCATCTTCTTGTTTTCTTCATTGGAGGTAGGGGCACTATGTGATGATGGTGCTACCGTAGCTCTTGATGGTAGTGAAGGCCCCTGAGTCTCCGACGTGGGGAGAGCCAATGACTGGTTACATTGTACTTGCGTGGACTGTATTGGCATTTGAGCATCTGTATCCTCCTTTCTGGCCGACAAAAGTAGGCTAGGAGGTGGTGAGGGCACGGTTTTGTGTTTTGAATTCGATAAGCTATGAGCACTGCTGCTTCGTTTGCGTCGATGTCGCGAACGATGTTTACGGCGCCGTACAGCCCTTGCAGCTTCTCTGTGAGTGGAGTGGTCTCGAACCATTTTCTTCAGGATACTGATTTCATTCCTCATTTTGGGACATTCATTTGATGTTGCGTCGTGGGCGCCTGAGCAGTTTGGGCATTTGGCCATAGCATTGCAGTTATCACCATCATGAGGGCCACCGCAATGCTTGCAGGTTACTGCACCCTTGCAAACTGCACTAACGTGCCCAAATTTCATGCATTTATGACATTGCAGAGGTTTTGGTACGTAAGGACGTACCGAGTGCCTCACGTACACAACTTTTACATGTGTGGGTAACGTCTTCGACTGAAACACTACTTTAACACATCGCGTGCGTCCAAAGTGGTGGAAGCTAAGCACGGGAGCCGACGATGACAGCAGTTTCATGAGACTCGAGTCTGTTATCTCCTCATCCACATCGTATATAACTCCTGTTGTCGTTTCTTCGTCGTACGCGGAGAATGCGCGAACCGGAATATTTCCTAATCGAACAATCGCTTTCAGCGTGTCCATTAAGGCCTTCGTAGTGACCTCCACGGACAGTATGCTCTTTCGGGTCATCATCATCATCATCATCATCATCAGCCTGACTACGTCCACTGCAGGACAAAGGCCTCTCCCATGTTCCGCCAGTTAACCCGGTCCTGTGCTTGCTGCTGCCAATTTATACCCGCAAACTTCTTAATCTCATCTGCCCACCTAACCTTCTGTCTCCCCCTAACCCGCTTCCCTTCTCTGGGAATCCAGTCAGTTACCCTTAATGACCAGCGGTTATCCTGTCTACGCGCTACATGCCCGGCCCATGTCCATTTCTTCTTCTTGATTTCAGCTATGATATCCTTAACCCCCGTTTGTTCCCTAATCCACTCTGCTCTCTTCTTGTCTCTTAAGGTTACACCTACCATTTTTCTTTCCATTGCTCGCTGCGTCGTCCTCAATTTAAGCTGAACCCTCTTTGTAAGCCTCCAGGTTTCTGCTCCGTAGCTAAGTACCGGCAAGATACAGCTGTTATATACCTTCCTCTTGAGGGATAGTGGCAATCTACCTGTCATAATTTGAGAGTGCTTGCCGAATGTGCTCCACCCCATTCTTATTCTTCTAGTTACTTCACTCTCGTGGTTCGGCTCTGCAGTTATTACCTGCCCTAAGTAGACATAGTCTTTTACAACTTCAAGTGCACTATTACCTATCTCGAAGCGCTGCTCCTTTCCGAGGTTGTTGTACATTACTTTCGTTTTCTGAAGATTAATTTTAAGACCCACCTTTCTGCTCTCCTTGTCTAACTCCTTAATCATGAGTTGCAATTCGTCCCCTGAGTTACTCAGCAATGCAATGTCATCGGCGAAGCGCAGGATACTAAGGTATTCTCCATTGACTCTTATCCCTAACTGTTCCCATTCTAGGCTTCTGAAAACCTCCTGTAAGCACGCGGTAAATAGCATTGGGGAGATTGTGTCCCCCTGCCTTACACCCTTCTTGATTGGTATTCTGTTGCTTTCTTTATGAAGCACTATGGTAGCAGTTGATCCCCTGTAGATTTCTTCCAGAATGTTTATATATACTTCATCTACGCCCCGATTCCGCAGTGTTTGCATGACGGCTGATATTTCTACTGAATCAAACGCCTTCTCGTAATCTATGAAGGCTATGTATAGTGGCTGGTTATACTCTGAGCACTTCTCTATTACCTGATTGATAGTATGAATGTGGTCAATTGTTGAATAGCCTGTTCGAAATCCTGCTTGTTCCTTTGGTTGATTGAACTCTAATGTTTTCTTTACTCTGTTAGCAATTACATTTGTAAATAGCTTGTATACTACAGAGAGCAAGCTGATCGGCCTGTAATTCTTCAAGTCCTTGTCATCTCCTTTCTTATGTATTAGGATGATGTTAGCGTTCTTCCAAGACTCTGGTACTCTTCCCGTCAGGAGACACATCGTAAACAGGGTGGCTAGTTTTTCTAACACAATCTGTCCTCCAACTTTCAGCGGATCTGATGTTACCTGATCCTCACCAGCAGCTTTGCCCCTTTGCATGCTCTCCAAAGCTTTTCTGACTTCTTCTATTATTACTGGTGGGGTGTAATCTGGGTTACTGCTAGTTCTTATAGTATTGAGGTCGTGGTTGTCTCGGCTACTGTACAGATCTCTGTAAAACTCCTCCGCTATTTTAACTATCCTATCCATATTGGTAGTTATTTTGCCTTCTTTGTCCCTTAGTGCATACATCCGACTTTTGCCTATCCCAAGTTTCCTCTTCAATGCTTTGACACTTCCTCCGTTTTTCAGAGCGTGTTCAATTCTCTCCATGTTATACCTTCTTACATCGCATACCTTACGTCTATTAATCAACTTTGAAAGCTCTGCCAGTTCTATTTTGTCTGTTGTACTTGACACTTTCATGATTTGACGCTTCTTAATTAGGTTCTTCGTTTCCTGGGAAAGCTTGCCAGTGTCCTGTCTAACTACCCTGCCTCCAACTTCCACTGCACACTCCATAATGATACTCGTCAGATTATCATTCATTGTATCTACGCTAAGGTTGGTTTCCTCACTAAGAGCCGAGTACCTGTTCTGCAGCGACACTCTGAATTCCTGTACTTTCCCTCTCAGTGCAAGCTGATTGATTGGCTTCTTGCGTATCAGTTTCTGTCGTTCCTTCTTCAAGTCTAGGCGAATTCGAGACCGTACCATTCTATGGTCACTGCATCGTACCTTGCCAATCACTTCCACATCCTGCACGATTCCAGGGTGTGCACTCATTATAAAGTCTATTTCGTTCTTATTTTCGCCATTAGGGCTCCTCCATGTCCACTTGCGGTTTTCTCGTTTTCGGTAGAAGGTATTCAAAATCCGTAAATTATTGCGTTCTGCGAATTCTACTAGTAGCTCTCCTCTGGCGTTTCTAGTACCGATGCCATAATCTCCTACTGCCTGGTCTCCAGCCTGCTTCTTCCCTACCTTTGCATTAAAGTCGCCCATCACTATAGTATACTGTGTTTTTACCTTACTCATTGCCGATTCCACGTCTTCATAGAAGCTTTCAACTGAAGCGTCATCATGGCTGGATGTGGGCGCGTAAGCCTGTACTACCTTCATCTTGTATCTTTTATTCAGTTTAATTACAATACCTACCACCCTTTCATTAATGCTATAGTATTCCTCTATGTTGCCAGCTATGTTTATGTGAATTAGGAACCCCACTCCCAGTTCTCTTCTGTCTGCCAAGCCCCTGTAGCAAAGGACGTGCCCATTCTGTAGCACCGTATAGGCCTCATCTGTCCTCCTAACCTCACTGAGCCCTATTATATCCCATTTAACACCCTCTAGCTCCTCGAATAGTACAGCTAGACTTCCCTCACTAGATAAGGTTCTAGCGTTAAACGTTGCCAAGTTCAGGTTCCAATGGCGGCCTGTCCGGATCCAGAGATTCTTAGCACCCTCTGCTGCGTTGCAGATCTGACCGCCGCCGTGGTCAGTTGCTTCGCAGCTGCTGGGGACTGAGGGCCATGAGTTATTTGACGTAAGCATGTGGGAGGTAGTGGCCAGATACTGCACCAGGGTGGCCAATCCTTCTCTGGTGAGGGAGTGCGTTCTCGGCGGTGTTTGCCGGTGAGGCCGCACCTCAGGCCTCTTAATGCAGTTCCATCAACACGCGGATTTTTTTTTAATCCGGTTGGGAACTGCGCGGTACCGGGATTTGAACCACGGACCTCTTGTATGCGAGGCGGATGCTCTAACCACTACGCCATCGCCGCTCGGGTATTTATGCGTATTTCTACGACTTTCCCTGGAGCGATGAGCTCAAAGTACTCTGTCAGGCTCTGCCTATTTAGAGAGTTCAAGATCTCTGTCTTCGATGTCGGCACATACGAAATGGTGTACGACCGCATGCTACTCGCCTTTGTCTGTGCTTGTTGGCTAGTGGGCGATGTCCGGCTGATTTTCCTCTTCAGGCGTCGGCTTGGTACGACCACGTAGTCGCTGTCCGAAGCCATATCTTCAACGGAGGAGTCATCAGAATGGTCATCGTGGGCCCAACTTGGGCCGGGGTGTGATGTGGACGCACTATGATGTGGTCGGCCTGGTCTCGGTTGCTGGATGGGGTTTTGATCCCCCATTCTAAGGGGGAACGCCCCTTCGAGGTGTGTCGATTATTGAAAAATCTTGGCAAAAGAATTAGGAAACTCACAGAGCTCGAAGCAGAGGCTGTTTTCTGTGACAACTTCTTCTTCCTTTTTTTAACGTTTCAAAACCAACATATGATTATAAGATACGCCATAGCGAAATGCTCCGGAAATTTTGACCACTTTTTGTTTTTTAACGTGCACCCAAATTTGAGCACTCAGGCTTACAGCAATCCGCCTCCATCGGAAATGCAGCCGCCGCAGCCGGGATACGATCCCCACCCCTGCGGGTCAGCAGCCGAGTACTTTAGCCACTAGACCACCGCGGCGGGGCCGGATGAACATTAGATGCATCTAAACCACACTTACTCTGTTCGCATGATATTCTGGTGAGATATTTCATTTAAGATATCGGAGTATAAAAAATAATAACAAGGGGAACTTGCTTTTTCACCAGAACTAATAGGGAGACTGGGAGAAAGAGCACAGAAGTTTCTTGACGAGCTCCGAATTCCCAAAAGTAGAGTTGGACGATTTTACAGCGGTGCACATGTACAACCTTTTTAACAAAGCAAGTGAGAAAAAAGTAAAAGAATTGCGATGCAGGATTTTTACCACCAATGCAAAAGGATTGTACTTGAAATAATTATTATTATTAGGACCACACTTCAAGAACTCATTATGCCTAGTAAGCACCAAATTTCGAAAACATGGGGAATTCCGTACTTCAAGACACAGTAACTCCAAAAAGACACAGACCTTCTTATTCTTTGCCTATGGCTCCAATCATGCCTACTGTAAACCTTTTTTTAAAGACGATAGTCTTTCTTGGGGACCTTCGACAGAAAAATTTTTGTCTGTCTGTCTGTCAGTACATTTGTCTGCTTGTGCGCCCTAACAATACCTCAAACGTTACGGAACGGCCAACCCCATCCGCAGCGCACACCAATATTTCTCAAGGTTTAGCGTTCATAGTGTTGCGATTGTCAATTAAAAAGCAATTATTGTGCATAACTGAGGCGCCACAACAACGCTTCGATGTTTTCTATGTCTGCATTTATACCAGAAGAGGCACACACAAGTAAGTCTAAGGAGCGTTGCGTTTATACGCGCTGCATTGACAGTGCAACGCGATGCTCAAAAAGGTGTTTCCAACGCTTTGCTACGTCGTCACGAGGGTGGCACCTACCCATCGCTTTGCGTTCCACACCTTATCACCTCTGAGACTGGTGCGCATCTTTCTCCGCGGGCTGCTCGCCTTAGTTTTCGAAGATAACTGCCAGATGGCACTTGTGTCTAACGTGCCTTAAGGTCCCTGTATTTTTCAAAGGTAGCGCAAAGGTAGCGCAAAGGTAGCGCTTTCAAAGGTAGCGCAAAGCATTGTACAAAAAGTGGAGGAGAATTAATTTCCTCCCCGCCCTCTACGTCTCTCCTCACTCCGGCGCGCGTTTCTGCTACCCTATTGGACCAGGCGCGACACGTGACCAATGAACCTTGATGACCCCTCGGCTCCGCCGGGCAGCGACGCCATGAGTGAGCGCACTGCATCTCGCTCCCACGTGTGTTGCCTTTAGCAAGGCGGCCTCGGATGCAGCGCAATGCCGACCTGATGTGCCGTTGGCTGCTCCAGCAGCATTGCAAAAGGCGACAAGCTTTTTGTGGTTCCACGAGGGAAAAATAATGAGGAGCGGAGAGCGGTACGGCTGCATCGCATCGGCAGGAAAAACTTCGGTTATCACCGAGGGAGGCTTTGCGAGGTAAGCACTCACTGCAGAACTTCTCCGCGTAGACATGCCTCCGGAAGGCTTTCAGATAAAGCTCATCCTTGGTTCAGGTTCATGTTAAACAAAATCAACTTGAAATTTCCGTCGACGCCTTCTCGCACGATTTCAACCACGATGACAGCTCGATCGTTTTTAGCTTGCTCGAATATTCGAATACGGCCACAACATAACTACTGTTGAATGTTTGGCGTTCGCGATTTGCTTTTTAAATGGAACCATTTGCAGCGGAAGCAATTATGATTCTCCAGAGATCAACCACGTCTTTGATCGTTTTTCCTTTTTTTCGCTCGAACTTTGATTACCTGTAGGCAAAATTTCGGCGTTTATTGTTTTATTGTGGTTTATTGTGTTCTCAGTTTGTATTATTTCATATTTATCTCACTTTTGCGCACTTCCATGACCGAATTTCGTGCATGCGTGTACAGCTAATATAAAAGAGTGTATGGTAAATATAACGTTGTATAGTTGTTTATTTGTGAAATGCATAGATACTTTCGTTCAAATTTCGAACATACTTGCGAAGTTGTACACTTTCGATTAACAAAGAGAAAGGCACCTACTAAATGCAAGAAAATCATCTAGCTTTTGTGGCTGTTTGCATTTTTACCGTAAGAAGCAAAATATTTTGCATCGGCAATATCACATCAGCCAAACCGCAAAAATGCGATAGAGGATGTCGGTATTTTTCAGAAACACTTCACGATGGATCAGTATGAGCCAGCAATTCTGGCACAAACTGGGATCAAGAAACTCAAGCCAAATGCGGTTCCTTCTATATTTGCGCATCGGCCTCTTCCGAAAGAGCGCAAGCCACCCCGCAAAAGGGGGAATGAAACGGTTCCTGGTGAGGCCCCTTTGTAGTTTCTATTCCTCTCTTGTGTTGCGAATGCGATTATGTTTTGGGGTTTATATGACAATACAGTGTGTTTAGATCACTGGCAGATAGCGTAGTTACTGCATTTATCTTTATGACCTGTGAACCTGATTAATTCGGCATCCAATTCTGTCTTACTGTGGCAGCAAACATCCCCACCCCTACACTGTACTTGCTCAACTCTTGCTTACAGCTGTATCCTTGGATGAGCCAGAAACGTCAGTGGCGAAGTCCCCGGACGCTGAAGCAGTGGGCAGTTTATTTTGTGAGTTGACTGCGCTGTGATGACAAATGTTCGCGCCTTTAGACTGTGTACTTACGCAATTCATGCTTACAGCTGCCTCCTTGGACAACACAGCAACCTGAATATACCGCGACCCTGAACCAGTGGGCAGCTCATTTGGTGAGTTAATTGCACTGTGATGGCAAATGCTCACGCCTCTAGCCTCTGTATTTACAATTCATGCTTACAGCTGCCTCCTGGCAGCTGTAAGCATGAATTGCATCATGCATCAAATCAGAGGCTACCTCTGATCAGAAGCATCAAATCAGAGGCTATCTGATTTGATAGCGAAATTGTTTCGCCCTGTCGTCGCTCTACTGGAATATTTTGCAGCGTTCGTGATAATTCGATGCTTCCCGCATTTTATTTGCGCACTCAATAAAATCTACCTTCATCCCACTAAACGTTTGTGGTATTTTGTGGATGAATTGCTTACACACGTCCCATTATGGAAGCAGGCATGCATGTCCCAAATTTCAGTAGGGCTCTATTGTTCCTGTACAAACTCGAGCTCTAAAAGCACTCATATTAACTTTTCAACATAAGGCCCCTAGGGGCCTTACTTCAACGCGCCGCGCGACAAAACGAAACCGTCCGGTGGCGCGCTCCGCGTGAGTCGCTCCTTCATGGCGACTGAGAGTGGCGGGCGAGGAGGAAATGGCGCGGGGAAGGGAGTTTGCGCTACCTTTGAAAAATACAGGGGCCTTAACGTGCCTACATGTGCTCGTTCACCTCCAGCGCACGCTCGAGGCACTCTAACGCAGCGCCTGCTGAATACCATTCAGCAAATTTCTTGCGCAGAACATCAAATGAAGGTTTTGTTAACTCTCTCCAAACGCAAGACTATCGTCTTTCGACGACATATAAAGTGTAATATCTACAATCAGGCCAATTTTTTGTGTGAACGTGTGTCTCACATATGTTATATACCGTGGCCGCAACGGAAGACAAAGCTTGCAAAAGAGATTCAGCCCTATATTATGTGGATTCAGTTTATGACGCCACTACCGAGCACCTGTTGTCGAATATTATATGCAGCATGACACGTAATCTTTTGTGTACTGCTAAATTGCCTCACTTCGTAAGAGTGACTATATGATCTTACAAAACAAGAAAGCTGGGGAAATATTCGAACTACACAGTTGTATACTGGTTTGCAAAACTTTTGATAAGCCAGTATTTAAATTACCAACAAATAAAATAATTGGCAGATCCCACGTACAATGAGAATCGATGATATGCTAAGCACCAATGAGGAATGTTGATATGTCACTTTAAAATCAGTAAGAGGTTACGAGGTGGAGATAAATAATGCCATACATGACTTCCGTGTCGTGATTATCATGTTTGAATGTGTCGTTCACCTTCCTCATCTATTCACCTCACGTGATACCCAATTTATTATATGTAGAGCTAGCAGAACGGCCACGAGCATGCTATGAGCGTGGTATGTTGTCACGTTCCTACATACTACGCGTGTAAGGACTGTCATGTTTGCACCAGTCATATATTTCGTCATACATTGCGTTACGAAACACCAACTTTGGTATATGAGGCGCGCTAGCGAAGCGACCGCGAGCGCATCATGAGCATGGGACGTAGTGATGTGGTTACATGGTACGCATGTCTTGATTTTCATGTTAGGGTCAGTCGCTTGTGTTCGCCATGCAATCATGTCATACCATAGAAGTTTTGAAAAATCCCATGTGAACGAAACCACTGCAAGAGCTGAAGGACCACAAAATTTAAATCATCGAATTTGTGACATAGATATTGTGATTTTATTATGACTAGCCAAATATGTTCGTTACACAGTCAAGTTTTGCCAAACCAAGTTTGGTATCAATACTATTACAAAAGCGGCCGGAAGAGCTAAAAGTCGTAGGCGGCTAGAGAGATTGATAGATAGATAAATAGATAGATAAATAGATAGATAGATAGATAGATAGATAGATAGATAGATCGACGCGCTCAAAGTCGCGGAAGTTCACTAAATAATGCTTTGCATTTAATGATGTTCGTACCACAAAGGCCTGCGAAACAACAAAATATCACTGCATATCCACGGAGTCAACGACGATGAGTGGGGTGAAGCCTCTGTCTGTCTGTCTGTCTGTCTGTCTGTCTGTCTGTCTGTCTGTCTGTCTGTCTGTCTGTCTGTCTGTCTGTCTGTCTGTCTGTCTGTCTGTCTGTCTGTCTGTCTGTCCGTGAGTCCTTCGTGCATCCGGCCACTCGTCCGACCGTGCTTTCGTTCGTGCTTCCGTGCGTCCGCCTCTCCGTCTGTCCATCTGTCTGTCTGTGTATGTTTGTCTGTATGTCTGTTTGTGTGATACTGCCGGTTACGCCTGATGGAGGACAAGGTTAGAGCTTCGTCCCTAAAATTTTTCGCCTGATCTGCCGCTTGCACGCACGAACTGCGGTGCTCATAATGCACCACAGTGACGATGGTAATCGGTGCGTGACGACTAATCTGCCTCTCAAGGTCGCACAGGAGATAACTGCTGCGTGTGCGTATCGCTGGCAGGAAGCGCCGTGAAAGAAGCGCATCGTTTCTATGCGTAATGTTTGGGAGTGCTGCAGTGACCGCCGGAAAAGCCAAACAATTGAAATGACGCAGTTTTCTTTCCCTTTCCCTTTACTTCAAATCCAATTGGAGCACTGCAATGCGTTGAGGAACGTGAGCAAAAGGATTGCTGTAAATGTTCCCCCTATGTAACAGAGTAGCGTGTTGTATAGAACTCGCTGGTAGGGCTTCTGTGGGTGTAATCACTTTCGTGTGCGCAAAAAGCAATCTTTTGAGGGAAGACCAACTCTCTGGTGGCGTGGGTGCCAGCATCCACCGTTCCATGGCCACCACCGCTATTCTGCCGCTGAGCAGTCCGGTGTGAGCAGCGTTGATGGCATGGTCCGGTAGGGCTGAATATTTCGTGAGCGCGATGTTGCGGTGCTGTGTGTTTTAAAGACGGTAGTCTTTCTTGGAGACCTTCGGCATAAAAAAAATTTGGTCTGTCTGTCTGTCTGTCTGTCTGTCTGTCTGTCTGTCTGTCTGTCTGTACGTTTGTCTGTCTGTCCACTCTTAACGTCACAATGTACATGAAACGGCCGACCCCATCCGCAGCGACCACCAATGTTGCTCAAGGTTAGCGTTCATGCTTGTGCAATTGTCAATCAAAAATGAATAATTGCGCATGTCTGGAGCACCACAACAACACGCATACATTAAGCATGTGCATCTCTTACTTGAAAAGGCATAGATAAGTAATTTTCAGGGAAGTACCGCTTATCACGTTGCGCGTACCATGCAACGCTTGCTCGGAACAACGAGTGTTTCCAACGCTTTACAAAGGCAAGATGGTGCTGGCACCTACACGTCGCCTCGTGTTCTGCTCGTTATCACTTCTGACATGGGCGCACACACCGCTCTCAGAGGCACGCGCTTTGTTTGCTAAGAAAACTGCCAGATGGCGCTGATGTCTCACGTGTGACGTGACTTGATGCGCTTGTTCGCCTCCGCTGCACGATCAGGGCACTCTAACACAGCGCCTCCAGTTTACCACTTACCAATTTTCTTGCGTAGAATATCAAATAAATGCGTTGTTCACTCTCTCTACACGCAAGACTATCGTATTTCGATGAATTTGCAGAAACATGCAGATACGTGGCCACTTTCTTTTTGTTCGACGCGAAATACTTCAGGTATGTTGTGGAGATGACAGACACAAACGTTACGTTCCGCCGCGGTGGTCTAGTGGCTAAGGTACTCGGCTGCTGACCCGCAGGGCGCGGCTTCGAATCCCGGCTGCGGCGGCTGCATTTCCGATGGAGGCGGAAATGTTGTAGGCCCGTGTGCTCAGATTTGGGTGCACGTTAAAGAACCCCAGGTGGTCTAAATTTCCGGAGCCCTCCACTACGGCGTCTCTCATAATCATATAGTGGTTTTGGGACGTTAAACCCCACATATCAATCAATCAATCAAACGTTACGTTCATGACGTCACATCGTGGCTGGAAGCAGTAAGATTTGTTCTCTGCGAAATGTGTGACCTGGTAATCATAATAACCAGCAGTGTTGTCATTGACAATCTTTTCACTTACCCGCAGTTGTGCAAAAAGTCCGAAATAAATCCTGTCTTTTCAAAAAATTTGCAAAATGGGTGCGACTCTCAGAGAAATTTTTTAAACTGATTCTGCGTAATCTACGTGTGCATATTTTATACACATTGGCCATAGACATCAGCACTCCAGGTTGAAGTAGTCGAAAGCTCACTCTCAACTATGATTCATTAAGACAGTGAAAAAGAAAGACAAGATAACATCCTTATAATACTAATTAACAAGGCATTTCGGCTTCAGCAAGGGAGCCCTGTGAACAATGCAGTCGACAAAACATTATTTTTCGTTTATGCTTCTTTAATCGCCGGCGTTTACCTTGATTGCGATAATGTTTCTTTGCAACAAGAATGGTTTGCGTCAAAATCTCGGTTGACTCATCATTGCTTTACGTTAGTTAATCAATCTCTGCCAATTAATTATTTATCATAAAATGATTGGCTTAGCTGTAGTTAACATTCATTTGTTATAGAGGGCGTCAGCGTATTTTAAAATTCTGGCCCGATTTAGCTGGGGCACCATGTTTTGAACTTCGTGAATCATAGCACTGTCGGCACCAGCAATACAGGGCCCGGCGTAAATAAATTTCTGTAGGAGTAAACAAGAAATAGCCTGCTCAAGCAAGAGGCCGGTATATAGGGTTGCGTTCAAAAGGCACTGACAGCCCACCCCGTTGGTAGAGCTGGTCATGAATATCGCGGGAAAAACGTGCCACCATAGTATCCTTCGGGTGTGCAGTCAAGCAACGAAAATTGACTAGATTTGTAACCACAGCGGTGAGTGTAAGTCAACAGACAAAAGCATTGAAGTCTTACTTTTGATTTTTAAAGTAGGCCTCACCCAAACGGGCAAGGCCTCCCAAAAATTGGCCTATTGGCTCATTAGAGTGTCCTCCCCCACGGCAATCTTTAGTAAAAGGCGAAAGATTGATGCGACCAGCTGAGGAAGGACATGAGCGTTGAATAATGCACGGGCCACACTCCGGGGGTGCTGAAAAAAAGCCAGAAAACTTGGCCAAGTTTATGTAGAAGTTATTTGCACATTTCCGCCTTTCAATTAAAAAGTATTTATTGTCGTAAAAACTTCTCTGCATCACTCACCATAATAACGTAGACCTTTTAAGTAACTGAAGTCAAATATAGCCACGTTCTTTTCAGTTTAGGCTTCTATGCTGGTGATAAATGTATGCAGCCGTGTAAGCTTCCATCGAAGTTTGTAACTGCCGGAGTAGCGGCACGTGAGCACGCGTCTTTATCATACTTGGCGTGCTACGTATTTCGTTTTTTTAGATAATTTCAGAAAGCGCACTGCTAGGAATTCAATACGATAGAATGCGTGCGAGTCATAAAAATTCAAAAAGTTAACTACTCATTATTTAGTGATACGTGATACTGTGTGCCCTCGTACAGTGCGCTCATCGTTATCCTACCGTCGGTGCCATTGCACTTGTATTGTATCTAGGACAAAGGTAGCTGGGACAGTCTGCGACCAAAAATGAGGAAGACGAAGTGTCTCTCTAACAGAACGATTAGTCCCTCAGTTTTTCTATCTTTTGTGGATAACATTGTGTTCACCAGCCAAGTGCGGGTTTCTGCCGGCGGGCGGTGGAGATGGAGTCGCACACGGGTCCGCCAGACCCCACGAGTCCCGTGGAAGCCGCCTCTTGCAAGCGCAGCGGTGCCGATAGCGACACTGACAGTGACCATGCCGTGAACTATTATGGAAGCAGTGAAGAGTCCAGTGACGACACCTTCGAGCTGGTGTGGAGGCGCAAGGCGAATAGACGGTTTCTGAGCACGCCATCCGATTCGAGTGCGTGCACCATAAGATCTTCGCGTAGTATCGAGGTATTCACCATCCTGTTCAAGCCAGTTCTCACCACGGACAACATAAGGCGCCTCAGCAAGCAAGCCGTGTCTGCACAACTTTAGGCACTGGCGCAAAACGAAATTAAAGACGTCATAGTGAACACATGCAAGAATGTTCTAGCCAATGACGTTAACCACGCGGCTACGCTGGGCATTTTGCGCAAAGTCACAGAGCTCAATAGCATGGCAGTCCGCTTTCACATACCGCTCGAAAAAGAAGTCATCGCTGGAGTAATTTATGATGTTGACGAGACCATTGTCAACACAGACATGCCAATACTGATCAAGCCCGCTACAGAAGGGCCAATCATAACAAGTATTTTCGTCTCGGCACGCCACGTTGCGTGAAGATCATATTCAGCGGTGAAACCCTCCCGTCACACCTGAAGGTGGGACACTTTCGACACACTGTTCGTTCCTTCGTAGCGAGGCCAATTCAATGCAGAAAATATACGAAGAGGGGTCACGTGAGCAGCGTGTGCAAGAACACCACCGTTTGTGCCCGATGCGCTGAACCTCACGCCACTAGCACATGTCAATCCAATACTCGGAAGTGTTCGAATTGTGACGACCCTCACGATGCATCTTCGAAGGACTGTCCGATTATTCGAAGGGAAATGGCAGTGCTGAAGAAAATAGTTCGGGATAACTCGTTTCAACGGGAAGCAGCCGCGTCTGTTAGACGACGACAATCGCGTCATCGACGGCACTCCAAGATATCCAAGATTCCGTTGTCTCGTGAACCGCGCTCAAAGTCGCCTTCACTTCTGTCTCCCAGAACAAGCGAAGTCGCGTCGAAGGATAACGAAGGCGCCAACTGCCACACAGTGGGCGCCTGGCTGGAAGTCTCTCAACTACACGACACTAGAGAGTGGCATCAGACTTCAGCAGTGAAGCACTCCTCGTCCTAATTCTCTAAACCAACAGAGGAAGACAATCAAATAGTCGCCAAGGTAAGTTCCCTCGTGAGTACCATTCGTGTGTTTGTGAAGAAGGTGCAAACACCAATAGCACGAAGCGCATTGCAGCTGCTGTATACCATCAGCCCGGTTCTAGCAAGCCTTCTTAAGTCGATTGCTTAAGAAGATTAACAGCACAACCATGGGTTATCAACAGTAACAGTTAACGTTTGCAGATTATATTCGAAATGCCTTCATATTTCAATGGAATGTGAGAGACCTGAAGTCGAGGATAGAGAATTTCCGGCAGTTCGTTTTTAAAAACCACTTCCCGATATTGGTAATCTGTGAGCTGAACCATCCGACTATAAGAATATCAGGATACGAGTCTTCCGTTTCAATCACGAATGGAAGTAGCAGCAAAGATATTGTTTACATTCGCAAGGACTTTACTTATTTCGCCCATGCTATACTGCCAGATGATGAGAACCAGTACGTGTGCACTACTCTGAAGAGAAGCGGTTGTCTTTTACTCTTATTGGCGTATATATATCCCCCACAAGTCCATTTGATTGTAAGAGACTAATATACATTATGGAAGCTATTCGATGCTCTTGCATTATAACTGGTGATTTTAATGCACATCATCGGATATGAGGAAACTTGACGAAAAACGCGAAAGGGCGCTCACTGATATTGGTTGTGTCAGACCACAACCTGCGCATTCTGAGTGATGGTAGCCCGACATACCTGCGAGGAACGACGTACAGCAGCTTCCTCGACATGACACTGGTGTCGTGTTGCTTAAGTTCAAAAGCGTGGTGGTTTTCAGGTATCGAAACCCTTGGTAGCGACCACATTCCGACTTATGTCAGTATTGATGGTCAAGTGACTTCGTCCTCGCCGGTCAACCGGTATATAGACTGGACACTTTATGAAGGACAAGTGGAAGACACGTGCAGAAATGATTCCTTGTGTGGGTTAAAACAAGTAATTGCAGATGCAATGAAAAATTGTACGTGCCACTTCACGCGCTCAACACACGGAGCTTGACATCGAAATAGAAAGGCTTCCGGCGTGACGTAGACGTGCTTAGAGAAGATAAAGGCGTGCGAAGTCGATTCTTGATCTCAGAGTAGCAAGGCACATGCAGAAAAAAATACAACGCCGAATAGACAAACTGCAGGATTAAAGATGGAAAAGCTTTTGTGAGTAATTAGACCCACGCAAGCCGTTGTATCATGTATGGAGAACTCTACAAGGTCTTAGCTCAGGCACCATGCAACGTCATTCTTCAAGGCCGTCGCACTTCGTCTCAACTGCCATGATATTGACGTTGCAGAGGATTTTTGCGCGAACCTCCCCGGCGGTCCAGTCCTACTCTCCAATGTGCTTTTATTTGATATTCCCGGACCACGAGATATAAGCATGGATGCTCCATTTTCTCTGGAAGAGCTACAAGCTGCACTGACACTGTGTAGGTGTTCGTCTTCGCGAGGGCCCGATTCGATAACGTATACGGCTCTGCGTCACTTGGGCCGAGCACCTAGACGACAACTGCTAAATTTTTTTAATTGGCCATGGGAAGATGGCATCGTACCTCAAGAACAGAAACGGAGCCGTCTTGTGCCACCTCTAAAAGCAGGGAAATCTCCTCTGTTGCTGACATCATACCAGCCTGTAGCTCTCGCCAGCTGCGTGGGGAAACTCATGGAGTCATGATTCTCACGCACTTGGAATGGTTCCTTGAACGGCATTACCTTTAAACCAACTACATGGCGAGATTTCTACGAGGCCGTTCATTGATTGACAACGCCATTGATTTGGTGTCATCAGTAGAACAGCAGAAATATAGGAAACGACTAGCACTTGCGCTCTTTATTGATGTTAAAGGTGCACATGACAACGTTTCCCATCAAGCTATACTAGACACCCTGCTGTTAATTGAACAGGGAGGGCGAATGCTTCGATGTATGCGAAGCTACCGGACACGAAGATCCTTTTTTGTATATACTGAAGATGGCCCGACCTCAGACCACTACACGTGCCATGACGTCCCGCAAGGAGGCGTTTTAAGTACAGTTCTTTTCAATGTTGCCTTGCTTGGCCTGGTGAAAGCTCTCCCGGAAAGAGTCTGTGTTTAAATATACGCAGATGATATCTGTGTTTGGGCATCTGCATTGACACGCCTACAAGTTCGAGCAATTATACAGAGGGCACCGTCGCAAGCATCTGACTATCTTCGCATGCAAGGCCTAACAATCTCATCAGAAAAAATGTGCACTGGTGTCCTTCACGCACAAGGCGATGACAAGTTACCCGATAAGCATTAATGGCCAGCCCATCGCTTACAAGCGCAGCCATCGTTTTCTAGGTGTCATTGTCGACCGCGACCTCTCCTGGAGCCCTCACGTGACAAGTTTGAAAGCGATACTGGTATCTATGGCCCACGTCCTGAAAGTAATCGCTGGAAAAAGATAGGGTCCGTCATTCAGTTTCATGCTGCAGCTTTAACAATACTTTTTGTTGGTGTACTGCACTACAGTTCTCTTCTGCTTACTAAAACATGCAAGACAAGCATTTGAGCCCTTCAGGCGTGCAAGCACAGGCACTACGTGTTTGTTTCGGCCTGCCACGAACTACCTCAACCGCTGGAACAGTTATATTGGCTCCGGATCATCCGTTTACGACTTACGTCACAACCGACGCGCCGAGAGCACATATTCGGCAAATTTCACAGATGGCATCAAACCATTTGACATTCCCGCCTGAAGAACGGCCGCAGGCGTCCTTCTCTAAGCTCGTAAGCTCCCTCCGCGTTTTGCTAACATCCGGTTTTATAGCCTTGGCGCGCTAATCGTCCACGTTGTGGAGCCTACGACAACCCGACGTGCGCCTTTCCGTCCCAGGAACAAGAAATCGAAAAGTCATTTCTGGCTTGGCCTTTAAGCAAGCGACTCTAGACTGTTTATACACTTTCCACGCTGACAGAATCCACGTGTACACAAATGGATCTACAACCCAGACTTGCTCCACCGGCGCCACCGTCATTCCATCGCGACACATCAACATCACTTACAAACTTTGTCACGTGAGCACATCGACTGGATCGGAAATCGTTGCCCTGAGAGGTGCCATGGAATATATTAAGCAAACCGGCTAATCGATGGGCAGTATTCTGTGACTCCAAGGGGGCTCTACAATTTGTTTCGTAGGCAATTCGTCGCGGGTCGTACGAACAACTGGCATGGGAAATCAGAGAAATGCCGCACTATGCGACTGAAAAAGGACACAATGTTGTGTTCTAGTGGACACCAAGTTATTGCGGTATCTCCGGCAATGACCTCGCCAATGAAGCAGCCAGAAATGCACACGTACAAGCAAACCCTGTGTCCGTACGTTTATCTAGGATTGACTCGTCTAGATAACTAAGTAAGCTGGCGCAGGATATGACACTTCAGAAGTGGCAGTCATCACAATGCGCACATAATCGACTATATTCTCTCAATCCAACTTTACGACGGCGGCTACCCTCTGACCTTTCTAGGAAGGAAGGTACAGTGTTGTGCCGTCTGCGTCTGGGCGTAGCCTTCACCAAGGCCTATTCATTCAAGATAGGGACGGCCGACAGCGCAGAGTACAACGACTGCGCCGATGATGAGACTATTGATCACATATCATGTTACTGGCCGGCACACGCAAACGAGAGGCTTCCTCTGCGCCGTGTTTTAAATAAATAGGACAGAAGTGATTCAACTGTCGAGAAAGTATTGGGACCATGGCACTGCCCATCCAATTTCCGAAAGGCAACGAAAGCACTGTTGCATTTTCTCAAAGACGCCGGCCTGTTTGATCGTTTGTGCTGGTGAAACTGTTACGCGCCGGCCCAGTTAGTTACGTTTGTTCACATACTCTATAAATTTCCTTCCCCTCTCCCCTTCCCCAGTGTAGGGTAGCCTACCGGGGCAAAGCCCTGGTTAACCTCCATTCCTTTCTCCTTGTGTTCTCACTCTTTCTGTCGAAAATGACGCCACAAAATCTGGACGAGCTTTACAAAAATACGTGGCTGATTTCTCTTTCTAGGAATTGTTATAACACGTAAGTGAAATACGTTATCACATAGGTAGTTTTGCGCTCATTGTGCACTGTTTCGACACAAGGCCCTGCGAATGAATGCTACGGCAAGAAAGTGCGAAGTCACGCGGAGGATAGCAAGTGGCTCGATACTTGGAGCAGGCAACTGTAGCACAAAGCCTGAGTGAAATGAGCATACACAGGACGAGCGCGAAGTTACAACTGTCCCGGCTCGAATATTGAAGCGCGCTGTTCAAACAACAACAACAAAAAAAAAAAAACGCACGAAACAAACGCACAGTTATAGACAAGTGCGAACAGCTGTCACAATCTGCGATTTGGAATGGCGCGCGACTTTAGTGAATGCGGCAGCAGGCGAAGTGGCCTTCGTGCTCGCCGAATCACGGGTCTGATAAGCGCGCGTGCAAAAGAAGCCCCGGCCGCTCCGCGTGGGCGACGCTCATCGAAACGAGCCCGTCGCCCCATGTTGCGACTGATCGCGAAAAAATTGGGTGATTCAACGTCCCTGGACGCCCCCATCTGGCTATGCTGTTTACCTACAGGTACAATTCCTTTGAGGCGAAGCTCCGTATAACGGCACCCGTTCGTCTCTAGTAGCCGTTGTAGTATGTAACGAGTATAACATTTTGACCTCCAAGGTGGCGCTGGTGAGAGATTCCTTCAGAGCGTTGTTGAGCAATAAAAAATAGCGTTCAATGTACATGCCAGTGGCTGGTAATGGGGAATAAATCACAGGAGCATTTGGCTTTTAGTTAACGCGCACGCTGCTATCCCCATTAGCAGCCATAGGCATGTACATTGAAAAACATCTGACAAGAAAGGGTTGCTACGTCATACTCGCTGGGTGTAGCCTCCTTAATTTTAGAAAGGTTTAGCGAGCGTTGAGCCGCAGTGCCATGAATACATTGAACTAGTATATACCATGAAATCGAGGTGGTTAAAGGTGGGAAATGGACCCCGAGCGCAAGCCGTAAGAAAGTGAGCGTGTGCCACTTCTCGTTTAGACCTTGGAATTTCCGCTGGATGGTGGTGCTTCTATACGGGGAGCCTTCATGTGCGCGCGTCTCCGTGTTTTATAGGGTGGGGACAACTCCGATCATGTTGCTTACAACTGGCTAAAACGGCCCCCATACTTTACGGGCCGCCATGTTGGTTCTGAGTGGTCGCTCATTTACATTGACGGCAGCATGGGTTTCAACGAGAAGTGTTTTTTTTTTTGTATAGCATGTGCTGACGGCTGAAGGGTTGTTTTCTGAAGTTAGCCATGGTTTGGTAGAACAGAAAAGACAAGTTCGTGACTCGAATTCGTATAAAATACTGTTAAAACAGTCCGTTTCTCCCACTTGAGAGACCCACCACATTGGCGGAGTGAAGTTATTTAGGGAGCCTATATAGGCGAGGGGGAGAACGTCGATGTCACTATGAATGAACTTCAATGTCTGCTGCCATTCATGAAGCATATTCACCTTAGATTGCAAATAACTCAAAGGCTTCTTAGTGCAAGGCTCGAAACCATGCTGTTCATATTTATTTATTTATTTATTTATTTTTTTATTTAAAAATTTCTTAGAGGCCCTTTACAGGGCATTGAGTAAGGGGGGTAATCGGTGAAGTTTTACAGATCACACAAAATTAATTCACGCGTTACAAAGCGTAACAGCACAATGAAAATATGACGCGGTTTGCAATATAAGTTGAAGTTAACAGGTGATAACAAGAAAAAAGAAAAGGTGATTTCATAGTGCACACACGACAGTGGGAACCGAATACAGTCATTGTAGCATATGAAGGCGACATCAACCAAAGAATAGCCAGCTGGCTTTACCTCAACGACGTGCCGTAATTTGTTTATAAGTTGCAGAACATACAATAGAAAGAGCACCAAAAAGCGCAGAACCTATGCCCATATACAGAAAACATTTCCAGTGTGCAACAAACATAATCGGGATCAAAATCCGACACTAAAAAAAAGAAAAAAATGTGCAGAACAGTGGCAAGTCTATTGTGAGAAGAGAGTAAGCAGCAACTGACGGAAAGAAATATTGTCTGATACAGATGCGATGTTATCTGGAAGACCATTCCACAAGCGTATGGCGCGAGGAAGAGCAGATGAGTTGAATGAATCAGTTGCCCCGTATAATCGCTTGAAACTGAAATGATTATGCAACCTACGTGAAGTAATGGAAGGAACATCGAGGTGGAGTGGGAGGGGTCTGTTGGTGTACTCGTATTTTTGAAAGAGGCAAAGAAGGGAAATGTCGCGACGAGTGCTCAGGGGTTGAAGAGAAAGATTGTTTTTAATTTTCGTTATGCTGCTGTGATAGTCATGATTGCGTGAAATGAAACGGGCCGCCCTATTCTGAATAGCTTCAAGCATGTTAATTAAGTAGTTGTGATAAGGGGACCAGATAAGAGCGGCAAATTCAAGCTGGGGACGGACAAAGGTTTGATAGGCTAGTTGACGGACGTGAGCGGGACAGCTATATAAATTACGGCGTAGATATCCTAAGGACTTGGAGGCTTTCGCGCTAATGGTGGTGATGTGGTGAGACCAGGAGAGATTGGGTGTGAAATGGACACCAAGATATTTATAAGATGATGCCTGTGATAGTGCAGAATTATTGATAGTGTAGTGGAAAGTGCAAACGTTTTGTTTGCGCGTAAAGGAGATTATTTTACATTTTTTCGTGTTCAGGGACATTCACCATTTGTTACACCAGTCATTAATGCGGTGAAGGTCGCTTTGTAGAGTTAAGTGGTCGTCGGGGGATGATATAGTACGGTAAATTATGCAATCATCTGCGAAAATACGCATGCAGGAAGATATGTTATTTGGCAGATCATTTAAATAGATTAAAAACAGTAGGCGGCCGAGGACGCACCCTTGTGGAACGCCAGAAGTTACGGGGGAAAGAGGGGAAGGGGGATTGTTAATTATAGTAAACTGCTGACGAAGTGAAAGAAAGTTGCGAAGCCAAGATAGGGTAAGAGAGTCTAATCAGAGGGCAGATAATTTAGAAATCAGACCACAATGGGCTACGCGATCGAAGGCTTTAGAAAAATCGAGGAAGATACAATCAGTCTGAAGGTTACTGTTCATATAGGAATGCAGCTCGGTTGTTAGTTCTAGCAGCTGTGTTTCGCAAGAAAAACCCTTTCTGAATCCGTATTGGTTCAGAAAGAAGAAATTATTCGATTCTAAGTGTCGGAAAACATAGGAAGCGATTATGTGTTCAAGAAGTTTGCAGCATGTACATGTAAGAGAAATTGGACGGTAACTTTCGGGTAAATGCTTATTACCGGTTTTAAACACAGGCACTATTTTACCAATTTTCCAGTCAGAAGGGAGTTGACCTGTCGCTAAGGATTGCCTGAAAAGGTGATATAAAATGTTAACAGAAACGGAGGCGGTGTTTTTGAGAATTTTAGAATTAATGTCGTCGATGCCGGCTGAAGTGGAAAGCTTGAGGATATTAACTAGAAGAGCAATACCCTCGGCAGTTATTTCTATAGGTTCCATGTATGCAATGTCAAGTTCGGGAACGTATGGTACGTCGGAATGGTCTTCCAGGGTGAAAACCGATGAAAAAAATGCGTTAAATGCTGATGTGCAATGACTATCTGAAAGAAGGACATGGTCGTCATCTAGCAAAGATATTTGTTGGCCATGTTGTTGAGGAGAAACAAGGGACCAGAACTTCTTGAAATTTGATTTCGAAAGGGAAGGTAGATCGACAGAATAATATTTAAGTTTAGCAGATTGTACTGCCGCGCAGTAGCTTTTCATAAAATTCTTGTATGTCTGCCACGCGGAGGGCGTGTCATGGCGTTTAGCTGTGCGGTATAAACGTTTCTTTTTATTTCTGAGTTGCCTGAGAAATTTCGTAAACCCTGGGTTTGTTTTATCGTTTTTCACTTTTACGAGGGGGACATACTGATTAGTTAGTGTACATAGTTTATCTCGGTACAGCACCCAGTTATCATTTACTGAACGACGGTCGAAAAGGGGTAGGAATGTGTCGTTGTAAAAAATTTCGAGTTCGGCGTTAAATTGGCTGTAGTTGGCCTTACTATAGTCGCGAATATTTTTGTGGTCGGTGCCGGAGAAAGGTAGTGGAATGTTAATTGGATGATGGAACTTGTAACGACAGGGAAGGCAGAACAAACAACCGGGTAGCTCGTGATGTTCTCTGTAAACCGAATAGCTCAGCTAGCCTGTTTCTTATACCGTAAACATTGCGTTTCTCTGTAATAAAATTTCCTACAGCAAGTTCAGTTCCTGCGAACGAATCTGTACAATAACTGCTTAAAAATATTTCAAGCTGTAAGCATTGCCTGAAAAAGTAGGGCATTCAATCACATTATACCGCCCTCCCCATATGCCCACAATCCTGTATATTAGGCTAGAAGAAAAGCAAAGGGGAGCAACAAGAGACAAATCAAGTTTTTCTAGGTCAGATTTTTTCGCAAACATCAACCAAACAGCATCTGGCCTTGTGTCTTCAAACCATCTTGCGTCCTTTGCTGCAAGCTTGTGCCCTCGCAGTGGGCCTAGAGTAATGCCATAAGACAAAAAAATCATACATGGCTCCGACCACATATACGGAGTCCATACACATTTTCTCTACAAGCACTAAATAAAAGCGGAGTTTACGATATCAAATCATCTGTATGTTTGGTTATGAAACAAAAGGACGACACAAATAACGATGCACCACATAGGTCATATTTGAGTTATGGGATAACAACCGACTTGCTTAGTGCACAATTACTGCTCCGTTCAGGACCGACAGATAGACAGAAGAATTTATGGGCACGAACAGTAAATCTGTCGCATTCTATGTTAAAGAGAAGTCCTGTTTGCAATTATTAAGCGAGTTTCGGTGTGGTTGAGCATGTCATTGAAGCGAAGAACGAATGCCCCATGGCAAGCCACACAAAAAGTCAGTTGCGTTGCAACTGTGCAAGACAAGTGCCTACAGGGAACGCGTTCATTGGCTCGTCTGTCTACCTCTCCAAATGCCCTTCCTCAGCAACCGAGGTAAAATTGCAGGAATGCGAACATCTGCAAGAAAAGGAAGAAGTGAACGGGAGTGTCTGTAGGTGGTTTACGGGCCTGGCATTTTCCGCGACGAATGCAGTGACGGCTTCGGAAACCGACAAAGTGCAGATACTGAATGCATGCAGGACCACACATTCGTCTAGTCATATAATTCGATTGAGGAACTGCGCTTCAAATACAAGGATAAACAAGCATACTCAACCATCTTCCGTTCGCACAGCGTAGCCAAACGAAGACTAATTCATTATTATACTGTGCACGTGGTCGTGCTTACTTTGCTCAAACCGCTTTTCGTTGCATGGGTAAGTCAGCCATTTCACAAAATGTGCGGTGATATACTCAACCCACTCGCAATACGACGGGTACTCACCTCACAAACACGGCGAGAAGTAGTCGCCTCCAAGCAGTCTCACTTCACTTGTGTAGCCCAGAGTTTCCATTGGCTAGAGCAAGTCGGGAAGTGGGAAGTTCTCCAGATGGTTTTGCATTGTGGCACCCAGCAGCCTGGCACGCAGCACCCTGGCAAGTTTTTTTATATGTGGTTAGCACGAGGATGGTGTCGTAGCGGAAGCTACATCTATGGGGTAATCAAACGTAGCTTATACCGCAGCTTGTACACCCGCGCCAACATGCAGCTGGTGCAGTGCGACGGAGCAGGTACGCCTAGCCACAAGAACCAACATGGCGCCTGTTGCCATGGAAACCGGGAGTGGCAAAAATGTGTTTTAGCGGGCGGCGGCAAGTGGGGGGTCAAAGGCTGACCCCACCGTAAAACACGGAGATGCGTGCACATGAAGGCTCCCTAATGGGAAATATATGATGAAAAGATACGATATGGAGGTACTTGGAGTGTCGAATAGATGGACAAACGGACACACAGACAGATGCATGTATGGACGCATGAACGGACGCAGGGGGGGATGCATGAATGAACGCAGGGACGGACTGACGAACGGGCGCACGCACGAACGGGAGGATGGACGCATGGACGGTCACACAGACGCATGCATGGATGGACGGAAGCAAGAACGAATGGACAGACGAATGCTTCGTCCCACTCTCCATCATTCACTCCGTGGATATGCTGCCAATTTTTTTTCTTCAAATCCACTTCGAGCACTGCAATGAGCTGAGCAACGTGAGCAAAAGAATATCTGTAAATGTTCCCCCTGGGGAACAGAGTAGCACGTTTGATAGAACTCGCCGCTAGCACCTCTGTTGGTTTAATCACTTTCGTGCGCGCAAAAAGCAATTTTTGGAGGATAGACCAACTCTCTGGTGGCGTGGCCGCTAGCACCCGCTGCACCATAACCACCACCGCTATTCTGCCGCTGAGGAGTTCGGTGTGAGCGGCGTTGATAGCATGGTCTGGTAGGGCTGAATATTTTGTGAGCGCGATGTTGCGGTGCTGTTTGTTTTAAACAAGATAGCCTTTCTCGGGGACCTTCGACGCAAAAAAATTTTGGTCTAACTGTCTGTCTGTCTGTCTGTCTGTCTGTCTGTCTGTCTGTCTGTCTGTCTGTCTGTCTGTCTGTCTGTCTGTCTGTCTGTCTGTCTGTCTGTCTGTCTGTCTGTCTGTCTGTCCACTCTTAACGGCATCATGCACTTGAAACGGCCGACCCAATCTACAGCGACCACCTATGTTGCTCAAGGTTAGTGTTCATGTTTGTGCAATCGTCAAATAAAAATCAATTGTTGCGTATGTCTGGCGCACCACAACACGCATAAATTCTGCATTTGCATCTCTTACTAGAAAAAGCATACACAAGTAATTTTAAGGATCGTAGCGCTTATCACGCTGCGCGTACCATGCAACCCTTGCTCGGAACAACGAGTGTTTCCAACGCTTTACTAAGACGAGATGGTGGTGTCACCTACCCGTCTCCTCGCGTTCTATACGTTATCATCTCTCAGATGTGCGCACACACCCCTCTCAGAGCCACGCGCTTTGTTTTCTAAGAAAACTGCCAGATGGCGCTCATGTCTCACGTGTGACGCGACTTGATGCGCTCGTTCGCCCCCGCTTCACGCTCGACGCACTCTAACGCTGCGCCTACAGATTACCTCTCACAAATTTTTTGCGCAGAACATCAGATAAATGTGTTGTTCACTCTCTCCACACGCAAGATTATCGTATTTCAACGACATTTGCAGAAACATTCAGATACGTGGCCAATTTTTTTTTGTTCGACGCGAAATACTTCAAGTATGTTGCTGAGGCGAGAGACATAAACGTTACGTTCATGACGTCACATCGTCGCTGGAAGCTCTAAAATTTGTTCTCTGTGAAATGTGTGACTTGGTAATCATAATAACCAGCAGTGTTGTCATTGGCAATCTTTTCACTTACCCGCAGATGTGCGAAAAGTCCGAAACAATTTCTGTCTTTTCAAAAAAATTTGCAAAATAGGTGCGACACTCAGAAAAAAAATTTTAAAATGTTTCTGAGGAGTCTAAGTGGGCATAATTTATATGTGTTGGCCATCGACATCAACATTCCAGATTGAAGGTGTCGGAAGCTCACTCTCATTTAAGCTTTATGAAGAATGCGGAAAAGAAACACAAGATAACATCCTTATAATACTAATTAACAAGGCATTTCGGCTTCAGAACACGAGCCCTGTGAACAATGCAGTTCACGAAACATTTTTTTGTTTATGATTTTTTCATCGCCAGCTTTTAGCTTGATTACATTCATGGTCCTTCGCAACAAGATTGGTTCCGTCGAGCTCTCGTTTGACTCATCATTGCTTTAGAGTTAGTTAATCAATCTCTGCCAATTATTATTTATCATAAAATGATTGCCTTGGTCAACAACATTCATTTGTAATAGAGGGCGTGAGCGTATCTTAAAATTATAGCCCGATTGAGCTGGAGGACCATGTTTTTAAACTTCGTTAATCACAGCACTGTCGATACCAGCAATACAGGGCCCAGCGTAAATAAATTTCTGTAGTAGTAAACAAGAAATGGCCTGCCCAGGCAAGAGGCCGGTATATAGGGTTGCGGTCAAAAGGCACTGACAGTCCACCCCGTTGGTAGAGCTGGTCATGAATATCGCGGGAAAAAAGTGCCACCGTAGTATCCTTCGGGTGTGCAGTCAAGCAACGAAAATTGACTAGATTTGAAACCACAGCGGTGAGTGTAAGTCAACAGACAAATGCATTGAAGTCTTACTTTTGATTTTTAAAGTATGCCTCACCCAAACGGGCAAGGCCTCCCAAAAATTGGCCTATAGGCTCATTAGAGTGTCCTCCCCCACGGCAATCTTTAGTAAAAGGCGAAAGATTGATTGAGAAAAGTTTTATTTACTTCAAACACGAGACAATTACAGCACTACTGGTCAATATCATTGCACATACAAAAGTGGATCTAATTACAATTCAACACATACTACGTGACGGAACATGCTTATTTCCTATAACACTCAAGCTTGTACAACCGACACGTTTTCCATGCAACTTAACAATGTTAGCTTGTGCCAAAGATAAAAAAAGAAAATGGAAGAAAAAACACACAGCAAAGGAAAATGAACCCACAAACAACACCGACATGGTAATCTCTTAAACTATTTGACAGTCGGGGAATCTAACAGAGAGCTTGATCTTATCTCCTGTCACTCCCAAAAAAGGGCAAGACCAATGTCTCAAGAATTCTATTTCCCTGTGAGCTGCTAGTTGCGCCTCAAGGAAGCACACAAGTGTCTCTCGAAACTGAGATAACAGCGGCCACTGTAGCCGCAGGCGTTGCCGTCGGACAGCCGCCCTGCAGCGATTACGCCAGAGCACAAACTCGCCAGCGGCGATCACTAATCGGCCAAACCTACCCAGGGGGCAACGGTCTCTTGTGCAATAGTGAGTGACACGCAGGCTGGGCATGGTTCTGTGAATTAGCTGCCAAAATGTTCTTGCCACCACGCAGGCTGAGACCGCGTGCGTCGCGGTCTCCGTGTTTCCGCAGTTGGGGCACCTGGCGGACTGCACCACCCCCCAACGCTGTAATCGTTCCAGCGTGGGCGAAATTCGCCAGCCCCTTTGCCATTGCAGGTCAGCTACCTCTTTTGGTAGCTTACCCGTCGTTAACTCGGGCCATGGGAACGTGGGTGGCGGGCTTCGTAACGTGCCCCTGGTAGAAACCAGCTGTTCACATAGCCGCACAGGGGCAATTTCTCGCGGATCAAGATCCGGGTCCATGGCCGTGAGCTCCCGCGAGAGCGCCACAAGTGCCTTATAATAGGGCGGTGTATGCTCCGCGCTCGGACACGAATTTCCCAGTGCTCGGGGGACCAGCACTCTGCGCTGCGGGCCTAGAAAAAACATGACGAGTGGTCTTAAGGGTGCCCCTACATCATCTAAAATTCCCAGCACTGTTTTAAGTGCGAGCAGCTGCGCCGTCGTACCAATACACGGGAGACCAAAGCCCCCAAGATTCCGAGGAAGCCTGAGTGCATCTCGCTGCAGGCGCTCTGTCTTCCCGTCCCAAAAGAAAGAAAATACGGCTCGGTCGAGGGCCTTCAACACTGCTTCCGGGAAAAATTCTATTCTCGAGACATAAAAGACCCACGCCAAAAAAATACACTTGATCAAATATGCCTTCTCGGCAAAGGAAAACTTAAAGCTCGTAGCTCTCTGTGTCGAGTCAGTCACTTCCCGGCTCAGCTCCTCCCACACATCGGGTGCAACTCCTGTTTTCTCAAAAGTGATACCGAGAATCCGTAGCCTCGTAGCTATTTGGAGGTCGTGTGGTAGACTCGATTGGAGCGAGTTGCCGAGCACCATGGCACTAATTTTATTCATATTTAGCTTCGCGCCTGAGAGCCTAGCATATTCCCCGAAACGCGTGAGTACCTGAGAGATGCTATCTTCGTCTCGAGCAAACACAGTGACGTCATCGGCGTACGCAGATACTGTCACTGTGGCCGTGCCCGGGAGGGGAAGGCCGCGTATTCGAGTGTCAGCCAAGACCGCACGAAGGAAGGGGTCGATACACAGTACGAATACCATGGGGCTCAGAGAGCACCCCTGCCGAACGCCTCTAGTTAGGTGTATCGTCCCCTTCGCTACGCCGTTAAGCACCAAGACACTTCTCATGTTCGCGTAGATGTTACGGAACAAAGCAACAGCTTTGGCTGAAGCCCATACTTGCTTAATACACCGAAAAGGTATTCGTGCCTGACGCGGTCGAAAGCGTGTTCCTGATCTAAGGAAATGCAAAACCCTCGCGTCTTGGTGTGGGCCATGTACGCCAAGAGGTCTCGAGTGAGCGTGAGGGCGTTAAAAATGTTTCTGCCCATCACCGAGCCCGTTTGTTGATTACAAATCACTTCGGGCCATCACTGCTTCAGTCTACTCACTAGGACGGCCGCGAAAATCTTATAATCCGCGTTTAACACGGTTATTGGTCGCCATGATCCCGGTTGCCTACGATCTTTCCCTTCCTTCGGTAGTAAAATTAGTTTACCCTCCCCTAATGAGTCTGGGAGCATCCCATCTTTTAAAATTCTATTGATCATGGCTACCAAGCCAGCACCAATTTCCGGCCAAAGCTCTTTATAAAATTCGGTCGGCAGACCTTCCGGGCCCGGGGCTGAACCTACCTTCAAAGATCGCAAAATGGGGTAAACTTCCGCGGCAGACGCTTTTTTCATTAGGTTTGCGCTTGCTTCCTCCGGTAATTTAGGCAATTCGGCGCATAGGGTTTCAAGTTCGCTGACTACCATGCTCGCATCTATTTGTGAGTAGCCTTCAGCAAACAAGTTAGAAAAGTACTCCAAAAAGCGCGTGTCTATATCTATGCTTTCTTCCGAAACCGACCCGTCCGGCATACACACTGCCATCGCGTACTCAGGGCCGTTCGGCGAGCGCCGTGAAGTCAAGAAACGGCTGAGGTCAGGCGTGTCTCGAAAAATTGAGTCTGGTGGGTGTATGTGTACCTTTTGGGTCGTTTGCAGGAAGATGCGGTCGTATCGGGCTCTCAAAATTCCCAAGTACTCTCTCGTGGTTAGAGTCAAGGGGGCGCCTGCTTTCAGTATTCTTATCTTCCGCAGGGTTTCATTAAGCTCGTACGTGAGTCTCAGTCTCGCGTTCCTACCACATTCCCTAGCCCAACGCTGCCACTGTGCTTTTAAACTATCCCACTCCGGAGAGGGGTCTCTCGCGCCCGAAAGTGTTTCCTTAACCCCCGCCCTTAGAGTCTCCTTCACCGCGTTATCTGCGAGCACCGCTAGATCGAGGCGCCATATGCGCACCCCGTCCAACCGATGATCCGGCAAGGCCATAGACAGAACCACAGGAAAGTGGTCGGAAATTCGACCCGCCTCTATCGGAAAGGCGCGCACCGCCACGTCGGCCACCACAGGACTCAAGGCCTCACAGACATAAAATCTATCTAGCCTTGTCTCCAATGAACCCCTTTTCCAGGTCGGGACAAACGTGTTCTCTTTCTTAAGAATCCATGCGTCTTGGAGCCCGAAGTCCTGTGTTAAACCGACGAGCTCGCGAGCGTTGTTAACATTTCTGCCTTGGCCCGGGCCCCGTACATCTCGCATGCTATCAGTGACACAGTTGAAATCCCCACATAGCACTGTCGCGCACTCGTACATGAAGTAGGGCGATAACGATCGAAAAAAAGCGTTCGTGTCTCTCCTTCGCGTTGGCGCGTACACACATACAAAGCGCATGGGCAGGCTGCCTATCTTACATTTCAACTGCAACACTCGACCGTCGCTATCAACAGTGCAAAAGAGCGTGGAAAAAAGGGCGGCGTTCATTATCACCGCGCCGACACCGCAACTACGCGTGGACGCTAGCGAAAAATAGCACGGATAATTGAACCGATTACGAAACGCTGTTACATCTGCCGGCGACACAAAATTTACTTCTTGAAGAAACAAAAGGTCAATAAAATTCTCTCTAGCAAAATGGATAACCTCTGTCTGTTTATCGGGTTTAGAAAACCCCTGTACATTTAGGGTAATTATGTTAACCATGTTGCTAGAGAAATGATTACTAAAGGTAGGAATACCTTCCCGCCGGTGAACGACGGGTCAGTCGACGCCCTTTACGCGTCCGGAGGCTTGGACCCGGAGGGGCCCTGGGTATGCGGCGTTTCCGTCGCCGCCTGCTTGCGGGGGTTTCCCACTTCCTCGGAGCTTGACTCCGACGATTGGTATGGCCGTTTCAAATCCGGTTTGTCCAGCTGGTTTCCGTAGTCCTCGCCCAAAGGTCCAAAAATGTCGTTCAGAGGGTTCCGAAGGTTGGGGTCTCGGCTCTGCTTCAGCACTCGGGACACCGGGCTCAGCGGTTGTTGGTCCTGCGGCGTGCTCGGAGGGTCGCCCGATGGTTTCCGATGCTGAGGTTCACTCGCGGGCGTGCGGTGTCCTCGCCCGACGGCCACCTGCCCGCTGGGGTGCTTGACGCCCACAGACTTGCCCTGCGAGGGTTCGGTGTTTGGGGGTGCGTCCTCAATGGAGCTTGACGACTGCCTTGTGTCGTCCGATTTCCTTGAGGTGAGCTGACTTGCTCCCGACAGTGACTCCGTCTCCGACACGGATGCGGAGTCGTTTGTCACCTGCGGGCTTGGGGACGAGTCTTCAACCACTGCACTCCAGTCTTTAATGGGCTCTTCCTCCTGAGGGTTGTGCGCCCTCCCACCTTGCACCTCTTCGCTATTGCCCCGGGGGGCAGTGACTTCCGCACGAGGTTCGTGTTCTGGTTCGGGGGCTCTCGGACTTGGGGGAGGTTTCTCCCCCGCGGCCGCCGCATACGACCTTGGCTGAAGGCAGTCTGCGGTCGCGTGTTCCCCGCCGCACCGGCGGCATGAGGCGGAACATCCTGTCGTGTCCTGGCCGAATGCTTCGCACCTCGCGCATCTCGGAGTGTGGCAGTCCTTCCCCACGTGGCCTTCTTGGGAGCATCGGGAGCAGACTTTCGTCACGCCCCGATAGTCGCACATTACCCGGTGCCCTTGCACGGTCAGAAAATTCGGCACTGGTTTGATCATCTCCAGCCGTACAACTCGGAGACTGTTGCCCACGTGCTGGCGCCCTTTGAACGTTTGTTCATGGATGTCGATTACTTTGCCGTACTGGGTGAATACTGCAGCCAAAGAGGCATCCCCAAGAAAGAGGGGGCACCTGAAGACTGTTACTGCGACTACTTGAGGCCAGACTTGGGCGACTGGTACTGAGACTCCGTTGAGGACGAAACTTCCTTGCGACGACAGCTTCGCTGCGGCCGTCGCAGTGGCTACTGCAATGCAGAACTTCGTTCCGCCTTGGTGCTGAAGGAACTTGAGACCTATTGGCCCGATTACTTCTTCAATAGCGTCGATGATTTCATCTGCGGTAGAATCCGTCGAAGCGTTGAAGCAAAAGCAGTGCGCTTTAGGAGTGTAAGTCAACAGACAAATGCATTCAAGTCTTACTTTTGATTGTTAAAGTAGGCCTCACCCAAACGGGCAAGGCCTCCCAAAAATTGACCAATTGGCTCATTAGAGTGTCCTCCCCCTCGGCAATCTTTAGTAAAAGGCGAAAGATTGATGCGACCAGCTGAGGAAGGACCTGAGCGATGAATAATGTACGGGCCACACTCCAGGGGTGCTGAAAAAAAGCCAGAAAACTTGGCCAAGTTTATGTAGAAGTTATTTGCACATTTCCGCCTTTTAATTAAAAAGTATTTATTGTCGTAAAAACTTCACTGCATCACTTACCATAATAACGTATACCTTTTAAGTAACTGAAGTCAAATATAGCAACGTTCCTTTCAGTTTAGGCTTCTATGCTGGTGATAAATGTATGCAGCCGTGTACACTTCCATCGAAGTTTGTAAGTGCCGGAGATGCGGCACGTGACCACGCGTCTTTATCATACTTGGCGTGCTACGTATTTCGTTTTTTTCTGAGATAATTTGAGAAAGCGCACTGCTAGGAATTCAATACGATAGAATGCGTGCGAGTCATAAAAAAATCAAACGATTAACTACTCATTATTTAGTGATACGTGATACTGTGTGTCCTTGTACAGTGCGCCCATCGTTATCCTACCGTCGGTGCCATTGCACTTGTATTGTATCTAGGACAAAGGTAGCTGGGACAGTCTGCGACCAAAAATGAGGAAGACGAAGTGTCTCTCTAACAGAACGATTAGTCCCTCAGTTTTTCTATCTTTTGTGGATAACATTGTGTTCACCAGCCAAGTACGGGTTTCTGCCGGCGGGTGGTGGAGATGGAGTCGCACACGGGTCCGCCAGACCCCACGAGTCCCGTGGAAGCCGCCTCTTGCAAGCGCAACGGTGCCGATAGCGACACTGACAGTGACCATGTCATGAACTATTATGAAAGCAGTGAAGAGTCCATTGACGACACCTTCGAGCTGGTGAAGAGGCGCAAGGCGAATAGACGGTTTCTGAGTACGCCATCCGATTCGAGTGCGTCCACCATAAGATCTTCGCGTAGTATCGAGGCGTTCACCGTCCTGTTCAAGCCAGTTCTCACCACGGACAACATAAGGCGCCTCAGCAGACAAGCCGTGCCTGCACAACTTTAGGCACTGGCGCAAAACGAAATTAAAGACGTCAGAATGATCACGCGCAAGAATGTTCTAGCCAATGACGTTAACCGCGCGGCTGTGCTGGGCATTTTGCGCAATGTCACAGAACTCAATAGCATGGCAGTCCACTTTCACATACCGCTCGGCAAAGAAGTCACCGTTGTAGGAATTTATGATGTTGACGAGACCATTGTCAACACAGACTTGCCAATCTTGATCAAGCCCGCTGCAGAAGGCACCATCATAAGAACTGTTTTTCGTCTCGGCACGTCACGTTGCGCGAAGATCATATTCAGGGGTGAAACCCTCCCGTCACACGTGAAGGTGGGCCACTTTCGGCACGCTGTTCGTCCCTTCGTAGCGAGGCCAATTCAATGCGAGAAATGTTCATAGTTGGGTCACGTGAGCAACGTAGCAAGAACACCACCGTTTGTGCCCGATGCGCTGAGCCTCGCGCCACTAGCACACGACAATCCAATACTCGGAAGTGTTCGAATTGTGACGACCCTCACGATGCACCTTCAAAGGACTGTCCGATTATTCAAAGGGAATGGCAATGCTGAAGAAAATTGTTCGGGATAACTCGTTTCACCGGGAAGCAGCCGCATCTGTTAGACGACGACGATCGCGTCATCGACGGCACTCCAAGACATCCAAGACTCCATTGTCTCGTGAACCGCGCTCAAAGTCGCTTCCACTTCTGTCCCCCAGAACAAGCGAAGTCAGGTCGAAGGATAACGAAGCCGTCAACAGCGACACAGCGGACGCCTGGCCGGAACTCCCTTGACTACACGACACTAGAAAGCGGAATCAGACTTCAACAGTGAAGCTTTCCTCGTGCTAATTCTCTAAACCAACAGAGGAAGACAAACAATTAGTCGCCATGGTAAGTTCCCTCGTGAGTACCGTTCGTGTGTTCGTGGAGAGGGTGCAAACACCAATAGCACGAAGTGCATTGCAGCTGCTGTATACCATCAGCCCGGTTCTAGCAAGCCTTCAGAAGTCGATTGCTTAAGAAGGTTAACAGCAGAACCATGGCTTATCAACGGAAACAGTTATCGTTTGCAGATGATATGCGAAACGCCTTCATATTTCAATGAAATGTGAGAGGCCTGAAGTCCCGGATACAGGATTTATAGAAGGCCATGTTAAAAAACCACTTCCCGATATTGGTAATCTGTGAGCCGAACTCATCGACAATAAGAATATCAGGATACGAGTCTTTCGCCTCAACCACGAATGGAAGTAGCAGCAAAGATATTGTTTACATTCGAAAGGACCTTACTTATTTCGCCCATGCTATACCGCCAGATGATGAGCACCAGTACTTTTACTCTTATTGGCGTGTATACATCCCCCACAAGTCCATTTGATTGTAACAGAATAATATACATTATGGCAGCTATTCGAGGCTCTTGCATTATAACTGGTGATTTTAATGCACATCATCGGATATGAGGAAACTTGACGAAAAACGCGAAAGGGCGCTCACTGATATTGGTTGTGTCAGACCACAACCTGCGCATTCTGAGTGATGGTAGCCCGACATACCTGCGAGGAACGACGTACAGCAGCTTCCTCGACATGACACTGGTGTCGTGTTGCTTAAGTTCAAAAGTGTGGTGGTTTTCAGATATCGAAACCCATGGTAGCGACCACATTCCGACTTATGTCAGTATTGATGGTCAAGAGACTTCGCCCTCGCCGGTCAATCGGTATGTAGAATGGACACTTTATGAAGGTCAAGTGGAAGACACGTGCAGAAATGATTCCTTGTGTGGGTTAGAACAAGTGATTGCAGATGCAATGAAAAATTGTACGCGCCACTTCACGCACTCAACACACGGAGCTTGAAATCGAATTAGAAAGGCTTCCGGCGTGACGTAGACGTGCTTAGAGAAGATAAAGGCGTGCCAAGTTGATTCTTGATCTCAGAGTAGCAAGGCACATGCAGAAAAAAATACAACGCCGAATAGACAAACTGCAAGATCAAAGATGGAAAAGTTTTGTGAGTAATTAGGCCCACGCAAGCCGTTGTCTCATGTATGGAGAACTCTACAGGGTCTTAGCTCAGGCTCCATGCAACGTCATCCCTTCAAGGCCGTCGCACTTCGTCTCAATTGCCATGATATTGACGTCGCAGAGGATTTTTGCACGAACCTCACCGGTGGTCCAGTCCTACTCTCCAATGTGCTTTTATTTGATATTCCCGGACCACGAGATATAAGTATGGCTGCTCCATTTTCTCTGAAAGAGCTACAAGCTGCACTGACACTGTGTAGGTGTTCGTCTTCGCGAGGACCCGATGGGATAACGTATACGGCTCTGCGTCACTTAGGCCGAGCACCTAGACGACAACTGCTAAATTTTTTAATTGGCCATGGGAAGATGGCATCGTACCTCAAGAACAGAAACGAAGCCGTCTTGTGCCACCTCTAAAAGCAGGGAAATCTCCTCTGTTGCTGACATTATAGCGGCCTGTAGCTCTCGCCAGCTACGTGGGGAAGCTCATTGAGTCATGATTCTCACGCACTTGGATTGGTTCCTTGAACGGCATTACATTTATGCCAACTACATGGCGAGATTTCGACGAGGCCGTTCATTGATTGACAACGCCATTGATTTGGTGTCATCAGTAGAACAGCAGAAATCTAGGAAACGACTAGCACTTGTGTTCTTTCTTGATGTGAACGGTGCACATGACAACGTTTCCCATCAAGCTATACTTGACAACCTGCTGTTAATTGAACAGGGAGGGCGAATGCTTCGATGTATGCGAAGCTACCGGACACGAAGATCCTTTTTTGTATATACTGAAGATGGCCCGACCTCAGACCACTACACGTGCCGTGACGTCTCGCAAGGAGGCGCTCTAAGTACAGTTCTTTTCAATGTTGCCTTGCTTGGCCTGGCGAAAGCTCTCCCGGAAAGAGTCTGTGTTTCAATATACGCTGATGATATCTGTGTTTGGGTATCTGCACTGACACGCCTACAATTTCGAGCAAGGATACAGAGGGCACCGTCGGAAGCATCTGACTATCTTCGCCTGCAAGGCCTAACAATCTCAACAGAAAAAAATGTGCACTGGTGTCCTTCGCGCGAAAGGCGATGACAAGTTACCCCATAAGCATTAATGGCCAGCCCATCGCTTACAAGCGCAGCCATCGTTTTCTAGGTGTCATTGTTGACCGCGACCTCTCCTGGAGCCCTCACGTGACAAGTTTGAATGCGAAACTGGTATCTATGGCCCACGTCCCGAAAGTCATCGCTGGAAAAAGATGGGGTCCGTCATTCAGTTCCATGCTGCAGCTTTGACAAGTACTTTTTATTGGTGTACTGCACTACAGTTCTCTTCTGCTTACTAAAACTTGCAAGACAAGCATTCGAGCCCTTCAGGCATGCAAGCACAGGCACTACGTGTTTGTTTCGGCCTGCCACGAACTACCTCAACCGCTGGAACAGTTATATTGGCTCCGGATCATCCGCTTGCGACTTTCGTCACAACCGACGTGCGGAGAGCACATATTCGGCAAATTTCACGGATGGCATCAAACCATTTGACATTTCTGCCTGAAGAACGGCCGCAGGCGTCTTTCTCTAAGCTCGTCAGCTTCCTCCGCGTTTTGCTAACATCCGGTTTTATAGCCTTGGCGGGTTCATCGTCCACCTTGTGGAGCCTACGACAGCCCGACGTGCGCCTTTCCGTACCAGGAACAAGAAATCGAAAAGTCATTTCTGGCTTGGCCTTGAAGCAAGCGACTCTGGACTGTTTACACACTTTCCACGCTGACAGAATCCACGTATACACAGATGGATCTACAACCCAGACTTGCTCCACTGGCGCCATCGTCATTCCATCGCGACACATCAACATCACTTACAAACTTTTTCATGTGAACGCATCGACTGCATCGGAAATTGTTGCCCTGAGAGGTGCCATGAAATATATTAAGCAAAGCGGCGTAATCGATGGGCAGTATTCTGTGACTCCATTGGGTCTTCACAATTTGTTTCGTCGGCAATTCGTCGCGGGTCGTACGACCAACTGGCGTGGGAGATCAGAGAAATTCCGCACTATGCGACCGAAAAAGGATACAACGTTGTCTTCCAGTGGACACCAAGTTATTGCGGTAACTCCGGCAATGACCTCGCCGATGAATGCACACGTACAAGCAAACTCTGTGTCCGTACATTTATCTAGGATATACTCGGCTAGATAACTAAGTAAGCTGGCTCAGGACATGACACTTCAGAAGTGGCAGTCATCACAATGCGCACATAATCGACTATATTCTCTCAATCAATCTTTACGACGGCGGGTACCCTCTGGTATTTCTAGGGAGGAAGGTACAGTGTTGTGCCGTCTGCGTCTGGGCGTAGCCTTCACCAAGGCCTATTCATTCAAGATAGGGACGGCCGACAGCGCAGAGTACAACGACTGCGCCGTTGATGAGACTATTGATCACATCTCATGTTACTGGCCGGCACACGCAAACGAGAGGTTTCTTCTGCACAGTGTTTTAAATAAATAGGACAGAAGTGATTTAACTGTCGAGAAAGTATTGCGACCATGGCACTGCCCATCCAATTTCCGAAAGGCAACGAAAGCACTGTTGCATTTTCTCAAAGACGCCGGCCTGTTTCATCGTTTGTGCTGGTGAAACTGTTACGCGCCGGCCCAGTTAGGTACCTTTTTTCACATACTCTATAACTTTCCTTCCCCTCTCCCTTTCCCCAGTGTAAGGTAGCCTACCGGGGCAAAGCCCTGGTTAACCTCCATTCCTTTCTCCTTGTGTTCTCACTCTTTCTGTCGAAAATGACGCCACAAAATCTGGACGAGCTTTACAAAAATACGTGTCTGATTTCTCTTTCTAGGAATTGTTATAACACGTAAGTGAAATGCGTTATCACATAGGTAGTTTTGCACTCATTGTGCACTGTTTCGCCACAAGGCCCTGCGAATGAATGCTACGGCGACAAAGTGCGAAGTCGCGCGGAGTATAGCAAGTGGCTCGATACTTGGAGCAGGCAACTGTAGCACAAAGCCTGAGTGAAATGACATTACACAGGACGAGCGCGAATTTACAACTGTCCCGGCTCGAATCTTGAAGCGCGCTGTTTAAACAACAACAAAAAAAAAACGCACGAAACAAACGCACAGTTATAGACAAGTGCGAACAGCTGTCACAATCTGCGATTTGGAATGGAGCGCGACTTTAGTGAATGCGGCAGCAGGCGAAGTGGCCTTCGTTCTCTCCGAATCACGGGTCTGATAAGCGCGCGTACAAAAGAAGCCCCGGCCGATGCGTGTGGGCGACGCTCATCGAAACGAGCCCGTTTCACCATGTCGCGACTGATCACGAAAAAATTGGGTGATTCAACGTCCCCGGACGCCCCCTTCTGGCTACGCTGTTTACCTACAGGTACAATTCCTTTGAGGCGAAGCTCCGTATAACGGCACCCGTTCGCCTCTAGTAGCCGTTGTAGTATGTAACAAGTATAACATTTTGACCTCCAAGGTGACGCTGGTGAGAGATTTCTTCAGAGCGTTGTTGAGAAATCAAAAATAGTGTTCAAGTACATGCCAATAGATGCTAATGGGGAATCAATCACAGGAGCATTTGGCTTTTAGTTAACGCGCACGCTGCGATCCCCATTAGCAGCCATAGGCAAGTACATTGAACAATATCTGACAAGAAAGGGTTGCTACGTCATACTCGCTCGGTGTAACCTCCTTAATTTTAAAAAGGTTTAGCGAGCGTTGAGCCGCAGTGCCATGAATAAAATGAACTAGTATATACCACGAAATCGAGGTGGTTAAAGGTGGGAAATAGACCCCAAGCGCAAGCCGTAAGAAAGTGAGCGTGTGCCACTTCTCCTATAGACCTTGGAATTTCCGCTGGATGGTGGTGCTTCTATATGTGGAATAGGAAGCCTTCATGTGCGCGCGTCTCCGTGTGCGCGTCTCCGTGTTTGAGGGTGGTGACAACTCCGATCATGTTGCTTACAACTGGCTAAAACGGCCCCCATATTTGACGGGCCGCCATGTTGGTTCTGAGTGGTCGCTCATTTACATTGACGGCAGCGTGCGTTTAAACGAGAAGAGGTTTTTTATGTATAGCAAGTGCTGAAGGCTGAAAAGGTTGTTTTCTGAAGTTAGCCATGGTTTGGTAGAACAGAAAAGACAAGTTCGCGACTCGAGTTTGTATAAAATACTGTTAAAACAGTTCGTTTCTCCCACTTGGTAGACCCACCGCATTGCCGGAGTGAGGTTATTTAGGGAGCTTATTTTTGCGAGGGGGAGAACATCGATGTCACTATGAATGGACTTTAATGTCTGCGTGCCATTCATGAAGCATATTCACCTTAGCACTGCACATAACTCGAAGTCTTCTTAGTGCAAGACTTGAAACCGTGCTGTTTATATGACGGAACTAAGTACGACTTGAAAGGCAGAACAAACAACCGGGTCGCTCGCGATGTTGTCTGTAAACCGAATAGCTCAGCTAGCGTGTTTATAATACCCTAAACATTGCGTTTATCCGTAATATAATTTCCTACAGCAAGTTTAGTTCCTGCGAACGAATCTGTACCATTACTGCTTAAAAATCTTACAAGCTGTAAGCATTACCCGAAAAAGTAGGGCATTCAATCACATTACACCGCCCTCCCCCTATGCCCACAAGACTGTATATTAGGCTAGAAGAAAAGCAAAGGGAGCAACAAGGGACAAATTAAGTTTTTCCAGGTCAGATTTTTTTGCAAACATCAACCAAACGGCATCTGGCCTTGTGTCATCAAGCCATCCTGCCTCCTTTGCTGAAAGCTTGTGTCCTCGCAGGGGGCCCAGAATAAAGCAATAACACAAAAAAGCATACACGGCTCCAACCGCATATACGGTGTCTATACACATTTTCTCTATAAGCACTAAATGAAAGCGGAGTTTCCGATATCCAATAATCTGTGTGTTTGGCTTTGAAAAAAAAGACGACACAAATAACGATGCACCACATAGATCATATTTGAGTTATGGGATGACAACCGACTTGCTTAGTGCACAAATACTGCTCTGTTCAGGACCGACAGATAAACAGAAGGATGGATGGGCACGAACAGTAAATCTGTCGATTCTATGTTAAAGAGAAGTCCTGTTTGCAATTATTAAGTGAGTTTCGGTGTGGTTGAGCATGTCATTGCAGTGAAGAACGAATACCCCATGGCAAGCCGCACAAAAAGTTAGTTGCGTTGCAACTGTGCAAGACAAGCGTCTACAGGGAACGCGTTCATCGGCTCGTCTGTCTACCTCTCCAAATGCCCTTCCTCAGCAACCGAGGTAAAATTGCAGGATTGCGAACATCTGCCAGAAAAGGAAGAAGCGAACGGGAGTGTCTCTAGGTGGTTTACGGGCCTGGCATTTTCCGCGATGAATGCAGTGACGGCTTCGGAAACCGACAAAGTGCAGATAGTGAATGCATGCAGGACCACACATGTCTAGACATATAATTCGATTGAGGAACTGCGCTTCGACTACAAGGATAAACAAGCATACTCAACCATCTTCCGCTCGCACAGCGTAGCCAAACGAAGCCTAATTCATTTTTATACTGTGCACGTTGTCGTGCTTACTTTGCTCAAACTACTTTTCGTTGCATGGGTAAGTCAGCCATTTCACAAAATGTGCGGTAATATACTCAACCCACTCGCAATACAACGGGTACTCACCTCACAAACACGGCGAGAAGTAGTCGCCTCCAAGCAGTCTCACTTCACTTGTGTAGCCCAGAGTTTCCGTAGACTAGAGCAATTCGGGAAGTGGGAAGTTCTCCAGATGGTTTTGCATTGTGGCACCCAGCAGCGTGGCACGCAGCATCCTGGCAAGTTTTTTTATATGTGGTTAGCACGAGGATGGTGTCGTAGCGGAAGCTACGTCTATGGGGTAATCAAACGCAGCTTATACCGCAGCTTGTACACCCGCGCCAACATGCAGCTGGTGCAGTGCGACGGAGCAGGTACGCCTAGCCACAAGAACCAACATGGCGCCTGTTGCCATGGAAACCGGGAGTGGCAAAAATGTGTTTTAGCGGGCGGCGGCAAGTGGGGGGTCAAAGGCTGACACCACCGTAAAACACGGAGACGCGCACACATGAAGGCTCCATAAGGGGGAATATATGATGAAAAGATACGATATAGAGGTACTTGGAGTGTTGAATAGATGGACGAATGGACACACCGACAGATGCATGTATGGACGCATGAATGGACGCAGGGGGGGATGCATGGATGAACGCAGGGACGGACTCACGAACGGACGCACGCACGAATGGGAGGTTAGCCGCTCGGACGGTCACACAGACGGATGCATGGACGGACGGAAGCAAGAACGAATGGATGGACGAATGCTTCGTCCCACTCTCCATCATTCACTCCGTGGAGATGCTGCCAATTTTTAGATGCGGAGCATCTAATACTCGAGGCTTGTAGTGCGGCGCCATCCGCAAGCTTCCTCCTCCTCCTTCCGCCATCTGTGCATCCCTTCCTCCTCTACACACCGCGCGCGCTTCACTCCTCCACCATCTGTGCACCCTTCCTCCTCTACACACCGCGTGCACTTCTCCTCTTCACGAACATTCGCTAGCTGTATAATGTAGCGCGCATGCGCCGTCACGCTTCGAGAACATTGGCAGCTGACGCGCGCGCATGCGCCATCGCGCTTCGAGAACATCGGCAGCTGACGCGCGCGCATGCGCCGTTGCGCTTCTCCCCCTTCTCGAACATTGGACAGCTGACGCGCGCATGCACCGTCACCCACCATCTGTGCCGCGTGTGCTTCTCCCCTTCGAGAACATTCTACAATTCTCCTGATTCTCCAGTGGACGCGCATGCGCCGTCGCGCTTCGAGAACATTCAACAGCTGACAGTGCATGCGCCGTCACGCTGTATATATACTCAAGGTCGGCGCTCGCTCGCTCAGTTGCCGCTCGTCGGTTGGTTTGTACGGCGCGTCGACGTCCAAGATTGCGGTGAAATGAATGCCAACGAATCCACAAACACAATGATCGACGTCCCTTCGACCAGCGCCGCCCTTTCGCATACGTGTGTACGTGTTCACTCATTTAACACCCCCTCCTACAACCACGTTAACCAATTTAGCCATCGACCCAAGTAAGTCGCAATTTAACACCCCATTTCACAACCACGTTAACCAATTTAGCCATCGACCCAAGTAAGTCGCACTTTAACACCCCGTTAACCAATTATATGCTCCGCATCCTCCTCAGTGTTCCCCCGAGGGAAGCTGCGGGCAATCTTTTTTTTCTTCAAATCCACTTCGAGCACTGCAATGCGCTGGGCAACGTGAGCAAAATAATATCTGTAAATGTTCCCCCTGGGGAACAGAGTAGCGCGTTTGATAGAACTCGCCGCTAGCACCTCTGTTGGTTTAATCACTTTCGTGCGCGCAAAAAGCAATTTTTGTAGGGAAGACTAACTCTCTGGTGGCGCGGCCGCTAGCACCCGCCGCACCATAACCACCACCGCTATTCTGCCGCTGAGGAGTCCGGTGTGAGCAGCGTTGATGGCATGGTCCGGTAGGGCTGAATATTTTGTGAGCGCGATGTTGCGGTGCTGTGTGTTTTAAACACGATAGCCTTTCTCGGGGACCTTCGACGCAAAAAAAATTGGTCTAACTGTCTGTCTGTCTGTCTGTCTGTCTGTCTGTCTGTCTGTCTGTCTGTCTGTCTGTCTGTCCACTCTTAACGGCATCATGCACTTGAAACGGCCGACACCATCCACAGCGACCACCAATGTTGCTCAAGGTTAGTGTTCATGCTTGTGCAATCGTCAAATAAAAAGCAATTGTTGCGCATGCCTGGCGCACCACAACACGCATACATTCTGCATTTGCATCTCTTACTATAAAAAAAAGGCATACATAAGTAATTTAAGGACCGTAGCGCTTATCACGCTGTGCTTACCATCCAACGCTTGCTCGGAACAACGAGTGTTTGCAACGCTTTACTAAGATGAGATGGTGGTGGCACCTAGCCGTCGCCTCGCGTTCTACACGTTATCACCTCTGAGATGTGCGCGCACACCCCTCTCAGAGCCACGCGCTTTGTTTTCTGATAAAACTGCCAGATATCGCTCATGTCTCACGCGTGACGTGACTTGGTGCGCTCGTTCGCCTCCGCTGCATGCTCGAGGCCTTCTAACGCAGCGCCTCCAGATTACTACTCACCAATTTTCTTACGCAGAACATCAAATAAGTGTGTTGTTAACTCTCTCCACACGCAAGACACATATTTTGACGACATTTGCAGAAACATTGAGATACGTGGCCACTTTTTTTTTCTTCGACGCGAAATACTTTAAGTATGTTGTGGAGACGACAGACACAAACGTTACGTTCATGACGTCACATCGTGGCTGGAAGCAGTAAGATTTGTTCTCTGCGAAATGTGTGACTTGGTAAACATAACAACCAGCAGTGTTGTCATGGGCAATCTTTTCACATAACTGCAGATGTGCGAAAACTCTGAAATGAATTCTGTCTATTAAAAAAAATTGCAAAATAGGTGCGACACTTAGAGAAAAATTTTAAAATGTTTCTGAGGAGTCTTCATGGGCATAGTTTATATATGTTGGCCATCGACATCACTGCTCCGGATTGAAAATGTCGGGAGCTTACTGTAAGTTATGATTTATGGAGACAGTTGAAAAGAAACACAACATAACACACATATAAAAAAGCCTTTTTGGCTTCACCACGGAAGCCCTGCGAACAATGCAGTTGACAAAGCTTTTTTTTTCGTTTATGCTTTTTTCATCGCCGGCTTTTACCTTGATGGCATTCATGTTCCTTCGCAGCAAGACTGGTTTCCGTTGAACTCTCGGTTAGCTCATCATTGCTATGTCCCAAATAATTATTCATCATAACACGATTGGCCTACGCAGTAGTCAGAAACATTCAATTGTTCTTGTCGTTATAGAGGGCATCGGCGTATTTTAAAGTTCTAGCCCAATTAAGCTGCGGCAGTAGGTTTTGAAACTTCGTGAATTATAGCACTGTAGGCACCAGCAATACAGGGCACAGCGTAAATAAATTTCTGTAGGAGTAAACAAGAAATAGCCTGCTCAGGCAAGAGGTCGGTATATAGGGTTGCGTTCAAAAGGCACTGACAGCCCACCCCGTTGGTAGAGCTGGTCATGAATATCGCGGGAGAAAAGTGCCACCGTAGTATCCTTCGGGTGTGCAGTCAAGCAACGAAAATTGACTAGATTTGTAACCACAGCGGTGAGTGTAAGTCAACAGACAAAAGCATTGAAGTCTTACTTTTGATTTTTGAAGTAGGCCTCACCCAAACGGGCAAGGCCTTCCAAAAATTGGCCTATAGGCTCATTAGAATGTCCTCCCCCACGGCAATCTTTAGTAAAAGGCGAAAGATTGATGCGACCAGCTGAGGAAGGACCTGAGCGACGAATAATGCACGGGCCACACTCCGGGGGTGCTGAAAAAAAGCCAGAAAACTTGGCCAGGTTTATGTAGAATTTATGTGTACGATTCAGCCTTTTAATTAGAAAATATGTGTTGTCGTGAAAACTTCTCTTTATCACTCACCACAATAACGCCTACCTTTTAATTAACTGAAGCCAAATATAGCCACGTTCTCTTCAGTTTAGGCTTCTATGCTGGTGATAAATGTATGCAGCCGTGTACCCTTCCATCAAGGTTTGTAAGTGCCGGAGTAGCGGCAAGTGAGCACGCGTCTTTATCATACTTGGCGCGCTTCGTATTTCGTTTTTTTTTTCAGAGATAATTTGAGAAAGCCCACTGCTAGGAATTCGATCAACGATAGAATGCGCGCAAATCATAAACAAATCAAATAATTAACTACTCATTATTTAGTGACACGTGATACTGTGTGTCCTCGTACAGTGTGCCCATCGTTATCCTACCGTCGGTGCCATTGCACTTGTATTGTATCTAGGACAAAGGTAGCTGGGACAGTCTGCGTCCAAAAATGAGGAAGACGAAGTGTCTCTCTAACAGAACGATTAGTCCGTCAGTTTTTCTATCTTTTGTGGATAAGATTGTGTTCACCAGCCAAGCAGAGAGCACATATTCAGCAAATTTCACGAATGGCATCAAACCATTTGACATTTCTGCCTGAAGAACTGCCGCAGGCGTCCTTCTCTAAGCTCGTAAGCTCCCTCCGCGTTTTGCTAACATCCGATTTTGTAGCCTTGGCCCGTTCACCGTCCACCTTGTGGAGCCTACGACAACCCGGCGTGCGCCTTTCCATCCCAGGATTAAGAAATTGAAAAATCATTTCTGCCTTGGCCTTTAAGCAAGCGACTCAGGACTGTTTACACACTTTATACGCTTACAGAATTCATGTACACACAGATGGATCTACCACCCAGACTTGCTCCACCGGCGCCACAGTCATTTCATCGCGACACATCAACATCACTTAGAAACTTTGTCACGTGAGCACATCGACTGGATCGGAAATTCTTGCCCTGAGAGGTGCCATGGAATATATTATGCAAACCGGCTAATCGATGGGCAGTATTCTGTGACTCCAAGGGGGCTCTACAATTTGTTTTGTAGGCAATTCGTCGCGGGTCGTACGAACAACTGGCATGGGAGATCAGAGAAATTCCGCACTACGCGACCGAAAAAGGACACAACGTTTTGTTCCAGTGGACACCAAGTTATTGCGGTATCTCCGGCAATGACCTCGCCAATGAAGCAGCCAGAAATGCACAAGTACAAGCAAACCCTGTGTCCGTACGTTTTTTTAGGATTGACTCGGCTAGATAACTAAGTAAGCTGGCGCAGGATGTGACACTTCGGAAGTGGCAGTCATCACAATGCGCACATAATCGACTATATTCTCTCAATCCAACTTTACGACGGCGGCTACCCTCTGGCCTTTCTAGGAAGGAAGGTACATTGTTGTGCCGTTTGCGTCTGGGCGTAGCCTTCACCAAGGCCTATTCAATCAAGATAGGGACGGCCGACAGCGCAGAGTACAACGACTGCGCCGTCGATGAGACGATTGATCACATCTCATGTTACTGGCCGGCACACGTAAACGAGAGGCTTCCCCTGCGCAGTGTTTTAAATCAATAGGACTGAAGTGATTTAACTGTCGAGAAAGTATTGGGACCATGGCACTGCCCATCCAATTTCCGAAAGGCAACGAAAGCGCTGTTGCATTTTCTCAAAGACGCCGGCCTGTTTGATCGTTTGTGCTGGTGAAACTGTTACGCGCCGGCCCAGTTAGTTACCTTTTCTCACATACTCTATAACTTTCGTTTCCCTCTCCCCTTCCCCAGTGTAAGGTAGCCTACCGGGGCAAAGCCCTGGTTAACCTCCATGTCTTTCTCCTTGTGTTGTCACTCTTTCTGTCGAAAATGACGCCACAAAATCTGGACGAGCTTTACAAAAAAAAAAACGTGGCTGATTTCTCTTTCTATGAATTGTTATAAGACGTAAGTGAAATACGTTATCACATAGGTAGTTTTGCGCCCATTGTGCACTGTTTCGACACAAGGCCCTGCGAATGAATGCTACGGCAAGAGAGTGCGAAGTCACGCGGAGGATAGCAAGTGGCTCGATACTGGGAGCAGGCAACTGTAGCAAGAAGCCTGAGTGAAATGAGCATACACAGGACGAGCGCGAATTTACTACTGTCTCGGCTCGACACTTAAAGCACGCAGTTCAAACAAAGAAAAACACGCACGAAACGAACGCACAAGATAAGTGTGAACAGCTGTCTTGATCTTCGTGTGGGAGTGGCGCGCGCCTTTAGCGAACGCGACCGCGGCTGCAGGCTAATGGACCTTCGTGCTCTCCGAATCATGGTCTGATAAGCGCGCGTGCAAAAGAAGCCCCGGCCGCTCCGTGTGGGCGACGCTCATCGAAACGAGCCCGTCGCACCAAGTCGCGACTGATCACGAAAAAATTGGGTGATTGAACGTCCCCGGACGCCCCCTTCTGGCTACGCTCTTTCCCTACCGGTACAAGTTCTTGTTTAGAAAAAATTTATTTACAGCATGTACAGAACACAAAGGCTTCATACCATTCCAGTAACAGGGCATATACACCTCGGCACATCTATATTTCACGACTAACATCACTACGTTACAGTGAAGACATTTGCTCTAATATACATGACAATGTTGGCATATATGTACACAAGAACACAATGCGATATCATGATACACTGGTATAACGATACAATAGATGCAATGAAACACGATATGTAACAAATGAAATCATATGAAACAACTCAACGAACGCTGCTCAGCACAATTTCTTAGAGGCGAAGCTCCTTATAACGGCACTTGTTCGTCCCTCGTAGCTGTTGTAGTATGTAACAAGAATAACATTTTGACCTACAAGGTGGCGCTGGTGAGTCATTTCTTCAAAGCGTTGTTGAAGAATAAAAAAATAGTGTTCAACTTACATGCCAATGGCTGCTAATGGGGAATTAATCGGAGGAGCATTCGGCATTTAGTTAACGCGCACGCTGTGATCCCCAATAGCAGCCATTGGCATGTACATTGAACAATATCTGACAAGAAAGGGTTGCTACGTCATAATCGTTAGGTGTAACCTCCTTAACTTTAGAAATGTTTAGCGAGCGTTGAGCCGCAGTGCCATCAATACAATGAACTAGTATATACCATGAAATCAAGGTGGTTAAATGTGGGAAATAGACCCCAAGCGCAAGCCGTAAGAAAGTGAGCGTGTGCCGCTTTTTGTTTAGTCCTTGGAATTTCCGCTGGATGGTGGTGCTTCTATATGGGGAATAGGGAGCCTTCATGTGCGCGTCTCCGTGTGCGCGTCTCCGTGTTTGAGGGTTGTGACAACTCCGATCATGTTTCTTACAACTGGCTAAAATGGCCCCCATACTTGACGGGCCACCATGTTGGTTCTGAGTGGTCGCTCATTTACATTGACGGCAGCGTGGCTTTCAACAAAAAGACGTTTTTTTTTGTATAGCAAGTGCTGAAGGCTGAAGGGTTGTTTTGTGAAGTTAGCCATGGTTTGGTAGAACAGAAAAGACAAGTTCGTGACTCGAGTTTGTGTAAAATACTGTTAAAACAGTTCGTTTCTCCCACTTGGTAGACCCACCACATTGGCGGAGTGAGGTTTTTTAGGGAGCCTATTTTTGCGAGGGGGAGAACATCGATGTCACTATGAATGGACTTCAATGTCTGCGTGCCATTCATGAAGCATATTCACCTTAGCACTGCAAACAACTCAAAGGCCTCTTCGTGCAAGGCTTGAAACCGTGCTGTTTATATGATGGAACTCAGTACCACTTGAAAGGCAGAACAAACAACCGGGTAGCTCGTGATGTTCTCTGTAAACCGAATAGCTCAGCTAGCCTGTTTCTAATACCCTAAACATTACGTTTCTCCGTAATATAATTTCCTACAGCAAGTTTAGTTCCTGCGAACGAATCTGTACAATGACTGCTTAAAAATCTTACAAGCTGTAAGCATTACCCCAAAAAGTAGGGCATTCAATCACCTTACACCGCCCTCCCCATATGCCCACAAGCCTGTATATTAGGCTAGAAGAAAAGCAAAGGGGAGCAACAAGGGACAAATCAAGTTTTTCCAGGTCAGATGTTTTTGCAAACATCATCCAAACGGCATCTGGCCTTGTGTCTTCAAACCATCCTGCCTCCTTTGCTGGAAGCTTGTGTCCTCGCAGTGGGCCTAGAGTAAAGCAATAAGACAAAAAATCTTACACGGCTCCGACCACATATACGGAGACCATACGCATTTTCTCTACAAGCATTAAATAAAAGCGGAGTTTTCGATATCAAATCATCTGTGTGTTTGGTTTCGAAACAAAAAAAACGACACAAATAACGATGCACCACATAGGACATATTTGAGTTATGGGATGACAACCGACTTGCTTAGTGCACAAATACTGCTCCGTTTAGGACCGACAGATAGACACAAGGATGGATGGGCCCGAACAGTTTATCTGTCGCATTCTATGTTAAAGAGAAGTCCTGTTAGCAATTAGTAAGCACGTTTCGGCGTGGTTGCGCATTTCATTGAAGCGAAGAACGAATACCCCATGGCAAGCCACACAAAAAGTCAGTTGCGTTGCAACTGTGCAAGACAAGTGCCTACAGGGAACGCGTTCATTGGCTCGTCTGTCTACCTCTCCAAATGCCCTTCCTCAGCAACCGAGGTAAAATTGCAGGAATGCGAACATCTGCAAGAAAAGGAAGAAGTGAACGGGAGCGTTTGTAGGTGGTTTACGGGCCTAGCGTTTTCCGCGATGAATGCAGTGACGGCTTCGGAAACCGACAAAGTGCAGATTGTGAATGCATGCAGGACCACACATGTCTAGTCATATAATTTAATTGAGGAACCGCGCTTCGTCTACAAGGATAAACAAGCATACTCAACCATCTTCCGTTCGTACAGCGTAGCCAAACGAAGCCTAATTCATTATTATACTGTGCACGTTTTCGTGCTTACTTTGCTCAAACTGCTTTTCGTTGCATGGGTAAGTCAGCCATTTCACGAAATGTGCGGTGATATACTCAACCCACTCGCAATGCAATGGGTACTCACTTCACAAATTCGGCGAGAAGTAGTCGCCTCGAAGCAGTCTCACTTCACTTGTGTAGCCCAGCGTTTCCATTGGCTAGAGCAAGTCGGGAAGTGGGAAGTTCTCCAGATGGTTTTGCATTGTGGCACCCAGCAGCATGACACGCAGCGCCCTGGCAAGTTTTTTTATATGTGGTTAGCACGAGGATGGTGTCGTAGCGGAAGCTACGTCTATGGGGTAATCAAACGCAACTCATACCGTAGCTTGCACACCCGCACCAACATTCAGCTGGTGCAGTGCGACGGAGCAGGAACGCCTGGCCGCAAGAACAAACAGGGTGCCTGTTGCCACGGAAGCCGGGACTGGCAAAAAATGTGTTTTAGCGGGCGGCGGCAAGTGGTGGGTAAGGCTGACACCACCGTAAAACATGGAGACGCGCGCACATGAAGGCTCCCTAATGGGGAATATATGATGAAAAGATACGATATGGGGGTACTTGGAGTGTTGAATAGATTGACGAACGGACATACAGACAGATGCATGTTTGGACGCATGAACGGACGCAGGGAAGGATGCATGGATGAACGCAGAGACGGAAGCACGAACAGACGCACGCACGAACGGGCGGATGGACGCATGGATGGTCACACAGACGAATGCATGGACGGACGGAAGCAAGAACTAATGGACGGACGAATGCTTCGCCCAACTCTCCATCATTCACTCCGTGGATATGCTGCCAATATTTTCTTCAAATCCACTTCGAGCACTGCAATGCGCTGAGCAACGTGAGCAAAAGAATATCTGTAAATGTTCCCCCTGGGGAACAAAGTAGCGCGTTAGATAGACCTCGCCGCTAGCACCTCTGTTGGTTTAATCACTTTCATGCGCTCAAAAAGCAATTTTTAGAGAGAAGACCAACTCTCTGGTGGCGTGGCCGCTAGCACCCGCCGCACCATAACCACCACCGCTATTCTGCCGCAGAGGAGTTCGGTGTGAGGGGCGTTGATGGCATGGTCCGGTAGGGCTGAATATTTTGTGAGCGCGATGTAGCGGTGCTGTGTGTTTTAAAGACGATAGTCTTTCTCGGGGACCTTCGACGCAAAAAAAATTTGGTCTAACTGTCTGTCTGTCTGTCTGTCTGTCTGTCTGTCTATCTGTCTGTCTGTCTGTCTGTCTGTCTGTCTGTCTGTCTGTCTGTCTGTCTGTCTGTCCACTCTTCACTTGAAACGACCGACCTCATCATGCACTTCAAACGACCGACCTCATCCGCAGCGACCACCTATGTTGCTCAAGGTTAGTGTTCATGCTTGTGCAATCGTCAAATAAAAAGCAATTGTTGCGTATGTCTGGCGCACCACAACACGCATAAATTCTGCATTTGCATCTCTTACTTGAAAAAGCATGCACAAGAAATTTTAAGGACCGTAGCGCTTATCACGCTGCGCGTACCATGCAACCCTTGCTCGGAACGAGTGTTTCCAACGCTTTACTAAGAAGAGATGGTGGTGGCACCTACCCGTCGCCTCGCGTTCTATACGTTATCATTTCTGAGATGTGCGCACACACTCCTCTCAGAGCCACGCGCTTTGTTTTCTAAGAAAACTGCCAGATGGCGCTCATGTCTCACGTGTGACGCGACTTGATGCGCTCGTTCGCCTCCGCTTCACGCTCGACGCACTCTAACGCTGCGCCTACAGATTACCACTCCCAAATGTTTTGCGCAGAACATCAAAGAAATGTGTTGTTCACTCTCTCCACACGCAAGACTATCGTATTTCGACGACATTTGCAGAAACATGCAGATACGTGGCCAATTTTGTTTTTGTTCAACGCGAAATACTTCAAGTATTTTGTGGAGGTGAGAGACATGAACGTTACGTTCATGACTTCACATCGTTGATAGAAGCTCTAAAATTTGTTCTTTGCGAAATGTGTAACTTGGTAATCATAATAACCAGCAGTGTTGTCATTGGCAATCTTTTCACTTACCCGCAGGTGTGCGAAAAGTCCGAAATAATGTCTGTCTTTTCAAAAAAATTTGCAAAATAGGTGCGACACTCAGAAAAAAAAGTTTAAAATGTTTCTGAGGAGTCTACGTGGGCATAATTCATACGTGTTGGCCATCAACATCAGCACTCCAGATTGAAGGTGTCGGAAGCTCACTCTCAATTACGATTTATGAAGACAGTGGAAAAGAAACACAAGATAACATCCTTATAATACTAAATAACAAGGCATTTCGGCTTCAGAACACGAGCTCTGTGAACAATGCAGTTCACGAAACATTTTTTTTGTTTCTGATTTTTTCATCGCCAGCTTTTACCTTGATTACATTCATGGTCCTTCGCAACAAGATTGGTTTCCGTCGAACTCTCGGTTGACTCATCATTGCTTTGAAGTTAGTTAATCAATCTCTGCCAATTATTATTTATCATAAAATGATTGCCTTGGTCAACAACATTCATTTGTAATAGAGGGCGTGAGCGTATCTTAAAATTATAGCCCGATTGAGCTGGAGGACCATGTTTTTAAACTTCGTTAATCACAGCACTGTCGATACCAGCAATACAGGGCCCAGCGTAAATAAATTTCTGCAGGAGTAAACAAGAAATGGCCTGCTCAGGCAAGAGGCCGGTATATAGGGTTGCGTTCAAAAGGCACTGACAGTCCACCCCGTTGGAAGAGCTGGTCATGAATATCGCGGGAAAAAAGTGCCACCGTAGTATCCTTCGGGTGTGCAGTCAAGCAACGAAAATAGACTAGAATTGTAACCCCAGCGGTGAGTGTAAGTCAACAGACAAAAGCATTGAAGTCTTACTTTTGATTTTTAAAATAGGCCTCACCCAAACGGGCAAGGCCTCCCAAAAATTGGCCTATAGGCTCATTAGAGTGTCCTCCCCCACGGCAATCTTTAGTAAAAGGCGAAAGATTGATGCGACGAGCTGAGGAAGGGCCTTAGCGATGAATAATGCACGGGCCACACTCCGGGGGTGCTGAAAAAAGCCAGAAAACTTGGCCAAGTTTATGTAGAAGTTATTTGCACATTTCCGCCTTTTAATTAAAAAGTATTTATTGTCGTAAAAACTTCTCTGCATCACTTACTATAATAACGTATGCCTTTTAAGTAACTGAAGTCAAATATAGCCACGTTCCTTTCAGTTTAGGCTTCTATGCTGGCGATAAATGTATGCAGCCGTGTACGCTTCCATCGAAGTTTGTAACTGCCGGAGTAGCGGCACGTGAGCACGCGTCTTTATCATACTTGGCGCGCTACGTATTTCGTTTTTTTTCTGAGATAATTTGAGAAAGCGCACTGCTAGGAGTTCAATACGCTAGAAGGCGTGCGAGTCATAAAAATTCAAAAAATTAACTACTCATTATTTAGTGGTACGTGATACTGTGTGCCCTCGTACAGTGCGCTCATCGTTATCCTACCGTCGGTGCCATTGCACTTGTATTGTATCTAGGACAAAGGTAGCTGGGACAGTCTGCGACCAAAAATGAGGAAGACGAAGTGTCTCTCTAACAGAACGATTAGTCCCTCAGTTTTTCTATCTTTTGTGGATAACATTGTGTTCACCAGCCAAGTACGGGTTCCTGCCGGCGGGCGGTGGAGATGGAGTCGCACACGGGTCCGCCAGACCCCACGAATCCCGTGGAAGCCGCCTCCAGGAAGCGCAACGGTGCCGATAGCGACACTGACAGTGACCATGCCATGAACTATTATGAAAGCAGTGAAGAGTCCGGTGACGACACCTTCGAGCTGGTGAGGAGGCGCAAGGCGAATAGACGGTTTCTGAGCACGCCATTCGATTCGGGTGCGTCCACCATAAGATCTTCGCGTAGTATCGAGGTATTCACCATCCTGTTCAAGCCAGTTCTCGCCACGGACAACATGAGGCGCCTCAGCAGGCAGGCCTTGTCTGCACAACTGGAGGCACTGGTGCCAAACGAAATTAAGGACGTCAGAGTGAACACGTGCAAGAATGTTCTAGCCAATGACATTAACCACGCGGCTAGGCTGGGCATTTTGCGCAATGTCACAGAGCTCAATGGCATCGCAGTCTGCTCTCACATAACGCTCGCAAAAGAAGTCATCGCTGGAGTAATTTATGATGTTGACGAGACCATTGTAAACACAGACATGCCAATACTGATCAAGCCCGCTACAGAAGGCACCATCATAACAGGTGTTTTCGTCTCGGCACGCCACGTTGCGTGAAGTTCATATTCAGGGGTTAAACCCTCCCGTCACAGGTGAAGGTGGGCAACTTTCGGCACGCTGTTCGTCCCTTCGTAGCGAGGCCAATTCAATGCGAGAATTGTACATAGTTGGGTCACGTGAGCAGCGTGTGCAAGAACACCACCGTTTGTGCCCGATGCGCTGAACCTCACGCCACTCGCACATGTCAATCCAATACACGGAAGTGTTGGAATTGTGACGACCCTCACGATGCATCTTCGAAGGACTGTCCGATTATTCGAAGGGAAATGGCAGTGCTGAAGAAAATAGTTCGGGATAACTCGTCTCACCGGGAAGCAGCCGCATCTGTTAGACGACGACGATTGCGTCATCGACGGCTCTCCAAGACATCCATGACTCCGTTGTCTCGTGAACCGCGCTTAAAGTCGCCTCCACTTCTGTCTCCGAGAACAAGCGAAGTCAGGTCGAAGGATAACGAAGCCGTCAACAGTGACACAGCGGACGCCTGGCCGGAACTCCTTTGACTACACGACACTAGAATGCGGAATCAGACTTCAGCAGTGAAGCTTTCCTCGTGCTAATTCTCTAAACCAACAGAGGAAGACAACCGAATAGTCGCCATGGTAAGTTCCCTCGTGAGCACTATTCGTGTGTTCGTGGAGAGGGTGCAAACACCAATAGCACGAAGTGCATTGCAGCTGCTGTATACCATCAGCCCGGTTCTAGCAAGCCTTCAGAAGTCGATTGCTTAAGAAGGTTAACAGCAGAACCATGGCTTATCAACGGAAACAGTTATCGTTTGCAGATGATATTCGAAACGCCTTCATATTTCAATAGAATGTGAGAGGCCTGAAGTCCCGGATACAGGATTCATGGAAAGTCGTGTCAAAAAACCACTTCCCGATATTGGTAATCTGTGAGCTGAACCTATCGACTATAAGAATATCAGGATACGAGTCTTTCGTCTCAATCACGCATGGAAGTAGCAGCAAAGATATTGTTTAAATTCTCAAGGACCTTACTTATTTCGCCCATGCTATACCACCAGATGATGAGAACCAGTACGTGTGCATTACTCTTGAAGAAGAAGCGGTTGTCTTTTACACTTATTGGCGTATATATATCCCCCACAAGTCAATTTGATTGTAAGAGATTAATATACATTGTGGCACCTATTCCAGGCCCTTGCATTATGACTGGTGATTTCAATGCACATCATCCGATATGGGGAAGCTTGAATAAAAACGCGAAGGGGCGCTCACTGATATAGTTTGTGTAAGGCCACAACCTGCGCCTTCTGAGAGATGGTATCCTGACATACCTGCCAGGAACGACGTACAGCAGCTGCCTCGACCTGAAACTGGTGTCGTGGTCCGAAGTTCAAAAGTGTGGTGATTTTCAGATATCAAAACCCATGGTAGCGACCACATTGGTCATGGGAAGATGGCATCGCACCTCAAGAACAGAAACGGAGCCGTCTTGTGCCACTTCTAAAAGCAGGAAAATCTCCTCTATTGCTGACATCATACCGGCCTAAAGCTCTCGCCAGCTGCGTGGGGAAACTCATGGAGTCATGATTCTCACGCACTTGGAATGGTTCCTTGAACGGCATTGCATTTAAGCCGACTACATGGCGAGATTTCGACGAGGCCGTTCATTGATTGACAACGCCATCGATTTGGTGTCATCAGTAGAACAGCAGAAATCTAGGAAACGACTAGCACTTGCGCTCTTTCTTGATGTAAAAGGTGCACATGACAACGTTTTTCATCAAGCTATACTAGACACCCTGCAGTTAATTGAACAGGGAGGGCGAATGCTTCCATGTATGCGAAGCTAACGGACACGAAGGCCCTTTTTTGTACATACTGAAGATGGCCCGACCTCAGACCACTACACGTGCGATGACGTCCCGCAAGGAGGCGTTTTAAGTACAGTTCTTTTCAATGTTGCCTTGCTTGGCCTGGTGAAAGCTCTCCCGAAAAGAGTTTGTGTTTCAATATACGGTGATGATATCTGTGTTTGGGCATCTGCATTGAGACGCCTACAAGTTCAAGCAAGGATACAGAGGGCACCGTCGCAAGCATCTGACTATCTTCGCACGCAAGGCCTAACAATCTCAACAGAAAAATGTGCACTGGTGTCCTTCACGCGCAATTAGATGACAAGTTACCCGATAAGCATTAATGGCCAGCCATCACTTTCCCGGTGTTATGGTTGACCGCGACCTCTCCTGGAGCCCTCATGTGACAAGCTTGAAAGCGAAACTGGTATCTATTGCCCACGTCCTGAAAGTCATCGCTGGAAAAAGTTGGGGTCCGTCATTTAGTTCCATGCTGCAGCTTTACCAAGTACTTTTTATTGGTGTACTGCGCTACAGTTCTCTTCTGCTTACTAAAACTTGCAAGACAAGCATTCGAGCCCTTCAGGCATGCAAGCACCGGTACTAAGTGTTTGTTTTGGCCTGCCATGAACTACCTCAACCGCTGGAACAGTTATATTGGCTCGGGATCATCCGGTTACGACTTACGTCACAACCGACGTGCGGAGAGCACATATTCAGCAAATTTCACGAATGGCATCAAACCCTTTGACATTTCTGCCTGAAGAACGGGTACAGGCGTCGTTCCGTAAGGTCGTCAGCTCCCTCCGCGTTTTGCTAACATCCGGTTTTATAGCCTTGGCCCGTTCACCGTCCACCTTGTGGAGCCTACGACAACCCGACGTGCGCCTTTCCATCCCAGGATTCAGAAATGGAAAAATCCTTTCTTCCTTGGCCTTTAAGCAAGCGACTCAGGACTGTTTACACACTTTATACGCTTACAGAATTCATGTACACACAGATGGAACTACCACCCAGACTTGCTCCACCGGCGCCACAGTCATTTCATCACGACACATCAACGTCACTTACAAACTTTGTCACGTGAGCACATCGACTGGTTCGGAAATTGTTGCCCTGATAGGTGCTTTGGAATATATTAGGCAAACCGGCTAATCGATGGGCAGTATTCTGTGAGACCAAGGGGGCTCTACAATATGTTTCGTAGGCAATTCGTCACGGGTCGTACGAACAACCGCCATGGGAGATCAGAGAAATTCCGCACTACGCGACCGAAAAAGGACACAACGTTTTGTTTCAGTGGACACCAAGTTATTGCGGTATCTCCGGCAATGACCTCACCAATAAAGCAGCCAGAAATGCACACTTACAAGCAAACCCTGTGTCCGTACGTTTATCTAGGATTGACTCGGCTAGATAACTAAGTAAGCTGGCGCAGGATGTGACACTTCAGAAGTGGCAGTCATCACAATGCGCACATAATCGACTGTATTCTCTCAATCCAACTTTACGACGGCGGCCACCCTCTGGCCTTTCTAGGAAGGAAGGTACAGTGTTGTGCCGTCTGCGTCTGGGCGTAGCCTTCACCAAGGCCTATTCATTCAAGATAGGGACGGCCGACAGCGCAGAGTACAACGACTGCGCCGTCGATGAGACGATTGATCACATCTCATGTTACTGGCCGGCACACGAAAACGAGAGGCTTCCCCTGCGCAGTGTTTTAAATCAATAGGACTGAAGTGGTTTCACTGTCGAGAAAGTATTGGGACCATGGCACTGCCCATCCTATTTCTGAAAGGCAACGAAAGCACTGCTGCATTTTGTCAAAGACACCGGCCTGTTTCATCGTTTGTGCTGGTGAAAGTGTTACTCGTCGGCCCAGTCAGTTACCTTTTCTCACATACTCTATAACTTTCCTTCCCCTCTCTCCTTCCCCAGTGTAGGGTAGTCTACCGGGGCAAAGCCCTGGTTAACCTCCATGCCTTTCTCCTTGTGTTCTCACTCTTTCTGTCGAAAATGACGCCACAAAATCTGGACGAGCTTTACAAAAAAAAAAAAAACGTGGCTGATTTCTCTTTCTATGAATTGTTATAACACGTAAGTGAAATGCGTTTTCACATAGGTAGTTTTGCGCCCATTGTGCACTGTTTCGTCACAAGGCCCTGCGAATGAATGCTACGGCAAGAGAGTGCGAAGTCACGCGGAGGATAGCAAGTGGCTCGATACTGGGAGCAGGCAACTGTAGCAAGAAGCCTGAGTGAAATGAGCATACACAGGACGAGCGCCAATTTACTACTGTCTCGGCTCGACACTTAAAGCACGCAGTTCAAACAAAGAAAAACACGCACGAAACGAACGCACAAGATAAGTGTGAACAGCTGTCTTCATCATCGTGTGGGAGTGGCGCGCGCCTTTAGCGAACGCGACCGCGGCTGCAGGCTAATGGACCTTCGTGCTCTCCGAATCATGGTCTGATAAGCGCGCGTGGAAAAGAAGCCCCGGCCGCTCCGTGTGGGCGACGCTCATCGAAACGAGCCCGTCGCACCAAGTCGCGACTGATCACGAAAAAATTGGGTGATTGAACGTCCCCGGACGCCCCCTTCTGGCTACGCTCTTTCCCTACCGGTACAAGTTCTTGTTTAGAAAAAATTTATTTACAGCATGTACAGAACACAAAGGCTTCATACCATTCCAGTAACAGGGCATATACACCTCGGCACATCTATATTTCACGACTAACATCACTACGTTACAGTGAAGACATTTGCTCTAATATACATGACAATGTTGGCATATATGTACACAAGAACTCAATGCGATATCATGATACACTGGTATAACGATACAATAGATGCAACGAAACACGATATGTAACAAATGAAATCATATGAAACAACTCAACGAACGCTGCTCAGCACAATTTCTTAGAGGCGAAGCTCCTTATAACGGCACTCGTTCGTCCCTCGTAGCCGTTGTAGTATGTAACAAGAATAACATTTTGACCTACAAGGTGGCGCTGGTGAGTCATTTCTTCAAAGCGTTGTTGAAGAATAAAAAAATAGTGTTCAACTTACATGCCAATGGCTGCTAATGGGGAATTAATCGGAGGAGTATTCGGCTTTTAGTTAACGCGCACGCTGTGATCCCCATTAGCAGCCATTGGCATGTACATTGAACAATATCTGACAAGAAAGGGTGGCTACGTCATACTCGTTAGGTGTAACCTCCTTAACTTTAGAAATGTTTAGCGAGCGTTGAGCCGCAGTGCCATCAATACAATGAACTAGTATATACCATGAAATCAAGGTGGTTAAATGTGGGAAATAGACCCCAAGCGCAAGCCGTAAGAAAGTGAGCGTGTGCCACTTTTTGTTTAGTCCTTGGAATTTCCGCTGGATGGTGGTGCTTCTATATGGGGAATAGGGAGCCTTCATGTGCGCGTCTCCGTGTGCGCGTCTCCGTGTTTGAGGGTTGTGACAACTCCGATCATGTTTCTTACAACTGGCTAAAATGGCCCCCATACTTGACGGGCCACCATGTTGGTTCTGAGTGGTCGCTCATTTACATTGACGGCAGCGTGGCTTTCAACGAGAAGACGTTTTTTTTTGTATAGCAAGTGCTGAAGGCTGAAGGGTTGTTTTCTGAAGTTAGACATGGTTTGGTAGAACAGAAAAGACAAGTTCGTGACTCGAGTTTGTGTAAAATACTGTTAAAACAGTTCGTTTCTCCCACTTGGTAGACCCACCACATTGGCGGAGTGAGGTTTTTTAGGGAGCCTATTTTTGCGAGGGGGAGAACATCGATGTCACTATGAATGGACTTCAATGTCTGCGTGCCATTCATGAAGCATATTCACCTTAGCACTGAAAACAACTCAAAGGCCTCTTCGTGCAAGGCTTGAAACCGTGCTGTTTATATGATGGAACTCAGTACCACTTGAAAGGCAGAACAAACAACCGGGTAGCTCGTGATGTTCTCTGTAAACCGAATAGCTCAGCTAGCCTGTTTCTAATACCCTAAACATTACGTTTCTCCGTAATATAATTTCCTACAGCAAGTTTAGTTCCTGCGAACGAATCTGTACAATAACTGCTTAAACATTTTACAAGCTGTAAGCATTACCCAAAAAAGTAGGGCATTCAATCACCTTACACCGCCCTCCCCATATGCCCACAAGCCTGTATATTAGGCTAGAAGAAAAGCAAAGGGGAGCAACAAGGGACAAATCAAGTTTTTCCAGGTCAGATGTTTTTGCAAACATCATCCAAACGGCATCTGGCCTTGTGTCTTCAAACCATCCTGCCTCCTTTGCTGGAAGCTTGTGTCCTCACAGTGGGCCTAGAGTAAAGCAATAAGACAAAAAATCTTACACGGCTCCGACCACATATACGGAGACCATACGCATTTTCTCTACAAGCATTAAATAAAAGCGGAGTTTTCGATATCAAATCATCTGTGTGTTTGGTTTCGAAACAAAAGGACGACACAAATAACGATGCACCACATAGGACATATTTGAGTTATGGGATGACAACCGACTTGCTTAGTGCACAAATACAGCTCCGTTTAGGACCGACAGATAGACACAAGGATGGATGGGCACGAACAGTATATCTGTCGCATTCTATGTTAAAGAGAAGTCCTGTTAGTAATTAGTAAGCACGTTTCGGCGTGGTTGCGCATTTCATTGAAGCGAAGAACGAATACCCCAAGGCAAGCCACACAAAAAGTCAGTTGCGTTGCAACTGTGCAAGACAAGTGCCTACAGGGAACGCGTTCATTGGCTCGTCCGTCTACCTCTCCAAATGCCCTTCCTCAGCAACCGAGGTAAAATTGCAGGAATGCGAACATCTGCAAGAAAAGGAAGAAGTGAACGGGAGCGTTTGTAGGTGGTTTACGGGCCTAGCGTTTTCCGCGATGAATGCAGTGACGGCTTCGGAAACCGATAAAGTGCAGATTGTGAATGCATGCAGGACCACACATGTCTAGTCATATAATTTAATTGAGGAACTGCGCTTCGTCTACAAGGATAAACAAGCATACTCAACCATCTTCCGTTCGTACAGCGTAGCCAAACGAAGCCTAATTCATTATTATACTGTGCACGTTTTCGTGCTTACTTTGCTCAAACTGCTTTTCGTTGCATGGGTAAGTCAGCCATTTCACGAAATGTGCGGTGTTATACTCAACCCACTCGCAATGCAATGGGTACTCACCTCACAAATTCGGCGAGAAGTAGTCGCCTCGATGCAGTCTCACTTCACTTGTGTAGCCCAGCGTTTCCATTGGCTAGAGCAAGTCGGGAAGTGGGAAGTTCTCCAGATGGTTTTGCATTGTGGCACCCAGCAGCATGGCACGCAGCGCCCTGGCAAGTTTTTTTATATGTGGTTAGCACGAGGATGGTGTCGTAGCGGAAGCTACGTCTATGGGGTAATCAAACGCAACTCATACCGTAGCTTGCACACCCGCACCAACATTCAGCTGGTGCAGTGCGACGGAGCAGGAACGCCTGGCCGCAAGAACCAACAGGGCGCCTGTTGCCACGGAAACCGGGACTGGCAAAAAATGTGTTTTAGCGGGCGGCGGCAAGTGGTGGGTAAGGCTGACACCACCGTAAAACATGGAGACGCGCGCACATGAAGGCTCCCTAATGGGGAATATATGATGAAAAGATACGATATGGGGGTACTTGGAGTGTTGAATAGATTGACGAACGGACATACAGACAGATGCATGTTTGGACGCATGAACGGACGCAGGGAAGGATGCATGGATGAACGCAGAGACGGACGCAAGAAAAGACGCACGCACGAACGGGCGGATGGACGCATGGATGGTCACACAGACGAATGCATGGACGGACGGAAGCAAGAACTAATGGACGGACGAATGCTTCGCCCAACTCTCCATCATTCACTCCGTGGATATGCTGCCAATATTTTCTTCAAATCCACTTCGAGCACTTTAATGCGCTGAGCAACGTGAGCAAAAGAATATCTGTAAATGTTCCCCCTGGGAAACAGAGTAGCGCGTTAGATAGACCTCGCCGCTAGCACCTCTGTTGGTTTATACACTTTCGTGCGCTCAAAAAGCAATTTTTAGAGAGAAGACCAACTCTCTGGTGGCGTGGCCGCTAGCACCCGCCGCACCATAACCACCACCGCTATTCTGCCGCAGAGGAGTTCGGTGTGAGGGGCGTTGATGGCATGGTCCGGTAGGGCTGAATATTTTGTGAGCGCGATGTAGCGGTGCTGTGTGTTTTAAAGACGATAGTCTTTCTCGGGGACCTTCGACGCAAAAAAAAATTTGGTCTAACTGTCTGTCTGTCTGTCTGTCTGTCTGTCTGTCTGTCTGTCTGTCTGTCTGTCCACTCTTAACGGCATCATGCACTTCAAACGACCGACCTCATCCGCAGCGACCACCTATGTTGCTCAAGGTTAGTGTTCATGCTTGTGCAATCGTCAAATAAAAAGCAATTGTTGCGTATGTCTGGCGCACCACAACACGCATAAATTCTGCATTTGCATCTCTTACTAGAAAAAGCATGCAGAAGAAATTTTAAGGACCGTAGCGCTTATCACGCTGCGCGTACCATGCAACCCTTGCTCGGAACAACGAGTGTTTCCAACGCTTTACTAAGAAGAGATGGTGGTGGCACCTACCCGTCGCCTCACGTTCTATACGTTATCATTTCTGAGATGTGCGCACACACCCCTCTCAGAGCCACGCGCTTTGTTTTCTATGAAAACTGCCAGATGGCGCTCATGTCTTACGTGTGACGCGACTTGATGCGCTCGTTCGCCTCCGCTTCACGCTCGACGCACTCTAACGCTGCGCCTACAGATTACCTCTCATAAATTTTTTGCGCAGAACATCAGATAAATGTGTTGTTCACTCTCTCCACACGCAAGATTATCGTATTTCAACGACATTTGCAGAAACATTCAGATACGTGGCCAATTTTTTTTTGTTCGACGCGAAATACTTCAAGTATGTTGCTGAGGCGAGAGACATAAACGTTACGTTCATGACGTCACATCGTCGCTGGAAGCTCTAAAATTTGTTCTCTGTGAAATGTGTGACTTGGTAATCATAATAACCAGCAGTGTTGTCATTGGCAATCTTTTCACTTACCCGCAGATGTGCGAAAAGTCCGAAACAATTTCTGTCTTTTCAAAAAAATTTGCAAAATAGGTGCGACACTCAGAAAAAAAATTTTAAAATGTTTCTGAGGAGTCTAAGTGGGCATAATTTATATGTGTTGGCCATCGACATCAACATTCCAGATTGAAGGTGTCGGAAGCTCACTCTCATTTAAGCTTTATGAAGAATGCGGAAAAGAAACACAAGATAACATCCTTATAATACTAATTAACAAGGCATTTCGGCTTCAGAACACGAGCCCTGTGAACAATGCAGTTCACGAAACATTTTTTTGTTTAAGATTTTTTCATCGCCAGCTTTTAGCTTGATTACATTCATGGTCCTTCGCAACAAGATTGGTTCCGTCGAGCTCTCGTTTGACTCATCATTGCTTTAGAGTTAGTTAATCAATCTCTGCCAATTATTATTTATCATAAAATGATTGCCTTGATCAACAACATTCATTTGTTATAGAGGGTGTTAGCGTATATTAAAATTCTAGCCCGATTGAGCTGGAGGACCATGTTTTTAAACTTCGTTAATCACAGCACTGTCGATACCAGCAATACAGGGCCCAGCGTAAATAAATTTCTGCAGGAGTAAACAAGAAATGGCCTGCTCAGGCAAGAGGCCGGTATATAGGGTTGCGTTCAAAAGGCACTGACAGTCCACCCCGTTGGAAGAGCTGGTCATGAATATCGCGGGAAAAAAGTGCCACCGTAGTATCCTTCGGGTGTGCAGTCAAGCAACGAAAATTGACTAGAATTGTAACCCCAGCGGTTAGTGTAAGTCAACAGACAAAAGCATTGAAGTCTTACTTTTGATTTTTAAAGTAGGCCTCATCCAAACGGGCAAGGCCTCCCAAAAATTGGCCTATAGGCTCATTAGAGTGTCCTCCCCCACGGCAATCTTTAGTAAAAGGCGAAAGATTGATGCGACGAGCTGAGGAAGGGCCTGAGCGATGAGTAATGCACGGACCACACTCCGGGGGTGCTGAAATAAAGCCAGAAAACTTGGCCAAGTTTATGTAGAAGTTATTTGCACATTTACGCCTTTAAAATAAAAAGTATTTATTGTCGTAAAAACTTCTCTGCATCACTTACTATAATAACGTATGCCTTTTAAGTAACTGAAGTCAAATATAGCCACGTTCCTTTCAGTTTAGGCTTCTATGCTGGTGATAAATGTATGCAGCCGTGTACGCTTCCATCGAAGTTTGTAACTGCCGGAGTAGCGGCACGTGAGCACGCGTCTTTATCATACTTGGCGCGCTACGTATTTCGTTTTTTTTCTGAGATAATTTGAGAAAGCGCACTGCTAGGAGTTCAATACGATAGAATGCGTGCGAGTCATAAAAATTCAAAAAATTAACTACTAATTATTTAGTGGTACGTGATACTGTGTGCCCTCGTACAGTGCGCTCATCGTTATCCTAACGTCGGTGCCATTGCACTTGTATTGTATCCATGACAAAGGTAGCTGGGACAGTCTGCGACCAAAAATGAGGAAGACGAAGTGTCTCTCTAACAGAACGATTAGTCCCTCAGTTTTTCTATCTTTTGTGGATAACATTGTGTTCACCAGCCAAGTACGGGTTCCTGCCGGTGGGCGGGGGAGATGGAGTCGCACGCGGGTCCGCCAGACCCCACGAATCCCGTGGAAGCCGCCTCTAGGAAGCGCAACGGTGCCGATAGCGACACTGACAGTGACCATGCCATGAACTATTATGGAAGCAGTGAAGAGTCCGGTGACGACACCTTCGAGCTGGTGAGGAGGCGCAAGGCGAATAGACGGTTTCTGAGCACGCCATCCGATTCGAGTGCGTCCACCATAAGATCTTCGCGTAGTATCGATGTATTCACCATCCTGTTCAAGCCAGTTCTCGCCACGGCCAACATGAGGCGTGCAGCAGGCAGGCCTTGTCTGCACAAATGGAGGCACTGGTGCCAAACGAAATTAAAGACGTCAGAGTGAACACGTGCAAGAATGTTCTAGCCAATGACGTTAACCACGCGGCTACGCTGGGCTTTTTGCGCAAAGTCACAGAGCTCAATGGCATCGCACTCTGCTCTCACATACCGCTCGAAAAAGAAGTCAACGCTGGAGTAATTTATGATGTTGACGAGACAATTGTCAACACAAACATGCCAATACTGATCAAGCCCGCTACAGAAGGCACCATCATAACAAGTGTTTTTCGTCTCAGCACGCCACGTTGCGTGAAGATCATATTCAGGGGTGAAACCCTCCCGTCACATGTGAAGGTGGGACACTTTCGGCACGCTGTTCGTTCCTTCGTAGCGAGGCCAATTCAATGCAGAAAATATACGAAGAGGGGTCATGTGAGCAGCGTGTGCAAGAACACCACCGTTTGTGCCCGATTCGCTGAACCTCACGCCACTAGCACATGTCAATCCAATACACCGAAGTGTATGAATTGTGACGACCCTCACGATGCATCTTCGAAGGACTGTCCGATTATTCGAAGAGAAATGACAGTGCTGAAGAAAATAGTTCAGGATAACTCTTCTCACCGGGAAGTAGCCGCATCTGTTAGACGACGACAATCGCGTCATCGACGGCGCTCCAAGACATCCAAGACTCCGTTGTCTCGTGAACCGCGCCCAAAGTCGCCTCCACTTCTGTCTCCGAGAACAAGCGAAGTCAGGTCGAAGGATAACGAAGCCGCCAACAGCCACACAGTGGGCGCCTGGCTGGAAGTCCCTCGACTACACGACACTAGAGAGTGGCATCAGACTTCAGCAGTGAAGCACTCCTCGTCCTAATTCTCTAAACCAACAGAGGAAGACAACCAAATAGTCGCCAAGGTAAGTTTCCTCGTGAGTACCATTCCTGTGTTCGTGAAGAAGGTGCAAACACCAATAGCACGAAGCGCATTGCAGCTGCTGTATACCATCAGCCCGGTTCTAGCAAGCCTTCTTAAGTCGATTGCTTAAGAAGATTAACAGCACAACCATGGCTTATCAACAGCAACAGTTAACGTTTGCAGATAATATTCGAAACGCCTTCATATTTCAATGGAATGTGAGAGACCTGAAGTCCCGGATACAGGATTTCCGGCAGTTCGTTTTTAAAAACCACTTCCCGATAATGGTAATCTGTGAGCCGAACTCATCGACTATAATAATATCAGGATACGAGTCTTTCGCCTCAATCACGAATGTAAGTAGCAGCAAAGATATTGTTTACATTTGCAAGGACCTTACTTATTTCGCCCATGCTATACCGCCAGATGACGAGAACCAGTACGTGTGCACTACTCTGAAGAGAAGGGGTTGTCTTTTACTCTTATTGGCGTATATACATCCCCCACAAGTCCATTTGATTGTAAGAGAATAATTTACATTAGGGCAGCTATTCGAGGCTCTTGCATTATAACTGGTGATTTTAATGCACATCATCCGATATGGGGAAGCTTGAGGACAAACGCGAAAGGGCGCTCACTGATATTGGTTGTGTCAGACCAGAACCTGCGCCTTCTGAGTGATGGTAGCCCGACATACCTGCGAGGAACTACGTACAGCAGCTGCCTCGACATGACACTGGTGTTGTGTTGCCTAAGTTCAAAAGTGTGGCGGTTTTCAGATATCGAAACCCATGGTAGCGACGACATTCCTACTTATGTCAGCATTGGTGGTCAAGAGACTTCGTCCTCGCCGGTGAATCGGTATATAGACTGGACACTTTATGAAGATCAAGTGAAGGACACGTGCAGAAATGATTGCTTGTGTGGGTCAGAAGAAGTAATTGCAGATGCAATGAAAAATTGCACGCGCCACTTCACATGCTCACAGAAGCGCACGGAGCTTGACATCGAATTAGAAAGGCTTTGGGCGGACGGACGAAAAAAATTATTTAATTACAAAGGAGACCCTGCATGGTTACCGGTCTTGGCTCAGGCCACCCCGACATTTTGTGCGGTGAGGCGTAGCCTTTCCACCGCTGTTCGGGCCCGCCTGATTGCCTACAGTTGGTCGTGCAGATCTGAGCTAGTCAGCGCACTTACCCAACGCTCCTCGAAAATGTCCGGTTTTATAATGTCCTCTCAGCATTTACCGTGACCTGTGTGCATTGCTATAGATTATGTACCATATCTGCGTGTTCGTGCTTACAGAAGGTACAGCTTGCTTCTGGGTATTTTTCACTGCAATTTATTCTGTTCAGGTGTACTGGAGTTGAAAAGCTTCTGGTTTGCAATGTTAGCCAATCTGTTTCTTGAGATATGTGTAGCTGTTTGTGTGGTGGCGGATATTCATCTAGTTGTCGCCTATAATGTGCTAATATGTCGTGATACGTGACCAGTCTGTCTCTGGCGTCTTGTATCGCATATTAATCACTGTCATCGCCTCCATCATCCCTACCGCCTCTTCCGGAGTTGTCCCCCTTCTGTGGTCGGTGCGGGGGGCCGGGCCGTCGCTGTCCGAGCCGTGGTGTGTTAGTTCTCGCACGGTTGTCTGGGCTTTCTCGTTGAGGTTTTGAGGGATGGTCGTGTTTTCGATCTTTAATTCCCCCATGTGCGCCGGGATCCACTTGAAGTATTTGGGTACACTTTTGCCGTTCCGGAATTCTTCTGCTCCGCAGATCAGGATTTTGGCTGCTTCGGTGGAGACCCATCCCTTTGTGAAATTCCTAATGGCCATCTTGGAGTGACTGATTATTAATCTGTCGTGTTTTTGGCCATTGACTGAGGCCAGTGCTATGGCGATTTCTTCCGCTGCCTCCGACGATCTGTTCCTTACGGAGGCCGCGGTGAAGGTCTTCCCTTTTGTGCCTATGACCACCATTGCAAAGGAAGAGCCATGCACAACCCTATTATGGATATCATTCCTTTTGGGATACCGGGCGGTGTCTACAAAAAGCACATCCTCCCGCGTGCCGTGGGTTTTAAGGATCATTTTCGTGCGGAATTTTCGTCTCTCAAAGTTGTGTGCAGGGTGCATATATTATGGGATGTTTTCCGCCATTAGCACGGACCAGACGTCCAGGTGAATCTGCGCCTTGGGACCTTTCATTCCGTGGTAATTAATGGAGAAGTTTTCCATAATTTCTCTACCCGCCATGGTTCCAGACAATCATTCGCGTTGCGCCATCCTTTATGCTTCAGCGAACTCCTGCAGCGTGTTATGTACTCCCAGTTGAAGCAGCCTTTCGTTCTTTGTGTAATGCGGTAGATACAGCGCAGCCCTGTGCGCTTTTCTAATCAGCGCGTCGACTTTGTCTTTGTCGGCTTTGTTCCAGTGGACGAACGCCGCTACGTACGTGACATGGCTGATCGCGAAGGCCTGGACGAGTCGTACAACGTTTCTTTTTTTAATGTCCCTTCGTTTATTAGGTACTCTTTGTATTAGCCTAACGGCCGCCAGGACTTTCTTTTCCAGGCGCGTAATAGTTTCCCCATTGGTTCCCCTGGCTTCGATCCAGAGACCCAGGACTCTGATCTTCTGAACCAAGGGTATCGACGTGCCATTTCTAGTGGTTATCCGGAATGTTTTGTATATTCTGCTACGTTTCTGCAATGCATGCCTAGTCTTTTGGGGTGGTATATTAGCAGTTCTGATTTGCCCGGTGAGCATTCCAATCTGGTACCATCCAGATCACCCTCGACTGCACCCACCGCCTCTTGAAGTCTATTCTCCATCTCGCCTTCACTGGTGTCTTGCGTGGTCCAAATCCTAATGTCTTCTGCATAAATATTGTGATTGGTGCCTTCGATTCGCTCTATTTTTTCTGATAATCCAATCATGACGAGGTTACACACATCGGTGCCACGGCGGACCCTTGCTGTGTACCAGCGCTGCCCATGTCCACTTGCATGCTCTCCTCCTCGTCCAGTCTAACCATGGCAATTCTTCTTGTAAGAAAATTTCTGATGTACTTGTACGTGCACTCGACTAGGCCGAGTAGCACCATTCGTTTTAGAATGGCTGCGTGCTCGACCATGTCGAAGGCCTTCTTTACATCTAGCCCGATTACTGCACTAATGCCTCGTTTAATGGGGTCTATGACTTGCTCCTTTAGTTGTAATATGGCATCTCGTGTGGAGAGCCCTCTTCTGAAGCCGATAATGTTGCTGCGGTATACGGTGTTAGACTCAAGGTAGCCGTTAACCCTGTTCAGGCACGCAAGCTCCACTACTCTACCGACGCAAGAAGTCAGGGAGATGAGCCGCATGTTCTGGATTTCTAGGTGTTTACCCGGCTTAGGAATGAAGATCACGTCGAATTTCCTCCATTCGTCGGGTATCTCCCCGTTTCTCCAGCACTCGTTGATGAAGTCTGTCAAATGACTCGTTCCCTGGTCGTCCTGGTTCCGGAGCATCTTGTTGCACGCTTTGTTGGGACCTGGAGCTAACTAGGTCTTGATAGTCTGCAGGACTGCCCTTATTTCTTGCTGTGAAAAGTCTCTGTCAAAATCTTCCTTTGGAGAGCCCGAGTATTCCTGGTGTTCGACTGCCGGAGGTTCCAAGGAAGAGCTTGACAATTTCATCACCCATCTGATGTATGTTCCCTTTATACACGTGTCTTATCTTGCTCATTTCCGCTTTCCCCGCCGTTTTGGATGACCGACGGGTCCAGCAGGTGCTTGAGGATTTTTCATGTCTTGCCTGTGTTTATGTTGCCGTCCATGGCGTCGCACACTTCATCCAATTCCTCATTGCATAGCTGGGTACAGTGTGTTTCGATGTGCTTGTTTAGTTCAGCGAGTTTTCTCTTTAGATTTCGATTGTGTTTTTGCCTATGCAGCCGTTCAGGTATAGATTTTTTTGGCTTCTGTTAGGTGTGCGAGCCTGCTGTCCATCCAGATTGAGAGAGTTCCGCCACACTCATCTTCCTCTTCCCGTCGAGCCAACCATTCATCGCAGTTCATTTAGGTTGTGGCCTTTTCTACGTCTCGTAGAAGTTGCCTGCTCCATTCTTTAATGTTTTCGATGGGTCCCTGTTCCTTCTCCTTTCTGCTTTTGCGGAATTTGTCCAAATCTACGTGCCTGATTCTCCGTTAGCAATTCCTGGTAGGAGAATTTTCTGGGGCGATGCTGAGGATCCTGAGATCACTTCCCAGGTCTTCAAAGGTGTTTTTCCACGTGATTCGCCCGGCGTTCTTGCAGAGGGTCAAGTCCGGCGTGGTGTCCTTGTGAGGACATGCACCGATTCTGGTGTGGGAGGCTGGCTCATTCAGAATGAATAGTCTGGCACTTTCGATGAGGTCGGCAAGGTTTTTTCCTTTCTTCGACGAGTGTCTATATCCCCACTACGTGTGTGGAGCGTTAAAATTTGCTCCGATAACATGTTGGTTGTCGCCTGCGATGTTCATCGCTTCGTTAATTAGTTCTTCGAAATTTCTTTAGGCTCTTTTTAGACGGGCTGCTGTATAAGTTTAGAACAAATGTGCCGCTCTCCTTTTTGCTGCGTGGCTCGGTTTCTGCAAGATTGTGGTTGATATCCGTGATTTGTTTCGTAATTTGGGAGATAGCAACTAGCCCCTTCTTCACTAATGTGGTCACAACTATGTCTCTCCCCTTTCCTTGTGTGCGTTGTTTGTGGGTGGCATACCCGGCAAATTTGACGTGCTCGAATGTCTCCTGCAAAATGATCACGCCAGGTTTTTTTGCGGTGATTTTGATTAGTTGCGCCATCGATACTTTTTATTAGAGAAGCCGCGGCAGATCCACTGCTAGATGACGAGTTTTCTTATTTTGGTGCCCGCCATGTCTAAGAAATTTTCTTCTTCAGCTCTTCGAGCCACTTGTCGTGCTCTAGTGCCAGCGCCTTACTCTCCGCCTCACTGTGGCTAAGTCGCACGGCCAGCATCTCGAACGTTTTCTTCATTTCGTGCGACAGTTTTTTTATCGTGTCCTCGAGGACGTCTATTTTTTTTTCGTGATAGGACGGGGCCTCATGACCCATTTTTGTGAGTCATTTTGCTCTTTGGTCTCCATCAGCCGGATTTTTTGCTTGGCGCCAGGTTGCTGTGTTTCCACTGCTACCAGTTCCACCTCCTCATTCTCTCCCTCCCCTGTGGTATTGGTCGTTGGCGTGTAGACTGCCGCAATGGCAGTCGACAGAGGCGACGTCTGTATCTGTATTTTCATGAGTATTTCATTAGATGTAGGCTGTAGTTCATACATTTTTTAAGCTGATTCACTGTTTTGCTTTTTTGCTTTTTCCAACTCCTGTCTGAGTAGTTTGTTTTCCGTTCTGTATTGATCTACGCGTTTCTCTATGTCTTTGAAATTATCCCTAGCGTTACTATTATTGCCGGACCTTGCCGAATCACTATTGGCCACTACGTCTGACCAGCCCACCTCATCTGGCGTCTTCTGTTTTTCTTGCTGCTTCGTTGTAACTTCGGGCGTCCTTCCCTACGAGGTGGATCTCGGCCTGCTTTTGGTCATGGGTCTGCTTCTGGACCTTGACTCCAAGCTACGCAGTCCCCAGGCTCCCTGCCTGGACTTGGATATGAATCTGGACATTGATGTGGCTTCTCGAGCTGGTTGTGTGTTGCTGCTTCCCCAGATATCCTGGTCTGGTGAGTCGGCTTCCCGCCTGAGTTCTTCCTTGTTTCTCCTCGCAGCCCAGCTTCGTTGCTTTACGAAGTATGGCGTCTTAAATTTAGCCCTGCAAGTCCGGTCTGCCGTGGGGTGTGCGTCTCTGCAGAGCTTGCATTTGGGTGGGCATTCATGGTCTCTGGTAGGCTTTTTGGCACGACACAGCGGGCACAACTTCTCTGTCGGTCTTGGGCGCTCATCGGGCCAGGGCCTGAGCCTCCCACACTCTTTACAAAAGTCTATTTGCTTCCGGTAGAGGGAAACTTTCAACATGATGCTGTTGAAGTAAGCCCACATGGGGACCCTGATGCCTTGGTATCATGGTGGTCGTGCTCCCCAGTCTCTTGGCGTACGCCAATGAAGGGTTCCTCGCGTTCACCAGTGCATGCATGAGCTTATCATGTGTGTACTTCAGGGGAATGTTGCGGATTATCCCCTTGACCACGTATTCCGGTGCCAACACGTACGCGTTGGTCTCGTACTTCTTCCTGTTGATTTTTAAATCATTGAGTTTGACGAAACGAGAGGTGTGCCACCTCTCGTTTAGTCCCTGGAATGTCCGCTGGATGGCGGTGCTTCTATATGGGGAATATATGATGAAAAGATGCGAGATGGTGGTACTTGGAGTGTTGAACAGATGGACGAACGGACCCACAGAGAGATGCATGGATGGACGCATGAACGGACACAGGGGCGGACGCATGAACGAACGCAGGGACGGACGGGCGGATGGACGCATGGACGGTCACACAGATGGACGCATGGACGGACGGAAGCAAGAACGAATGGACGGACGAATGCTTCACCCCACTCTCCATCATTAACTCCGTGGATATGCTGCCAATTTTTTTCATCGGATCCACTTCGAGCACTGCAATGCGCTGAGCAACGTGAGCAAAAGAATATCTGTAAATGTTTCCCATGGGGATTAGAGTAGCACGTTGGATAGAACTCGCCGATAGCATCTCTGTTGGTTTAAAAACTTTCGTGTGCGCAAAAAGCTATCTTTTGAGGGAAGACAACTCTCTGGCGGCGTGGCAGCTAGCACCCTCCGCACCATGGCCACCACCGCTATTCTGCCGCTGAGTAGTCCGATGTGAGCAGCGTTGATGCCATGGTCCGGTAGGGCTGAATATTTTGTGAGCGCGATGTTGCGGTGCAGTGTGTTTTAAAGACGATAGTCTTTTTTGGGGACCTTCAACACAAAAAATTTGGTCTGTCTGTCTGTCTGTCTGTCTGTCTGTACATTTGTTTCTTTGTCAACTCTTAACGGCATCATGTACTTGAAACGACCGACGCCATCCGCAGCGACCACCAATGTTGCTCAAGGTTAATGTTCATGCTTGTGCAATGGTCAATTAAAAAGCAACTATTGCGCATGTCTGGCGCACCACAACAACACGCATACATTTTGCATGTGCATCTCTCACTAGAAAAGGCATACATAGGTACTTTTAAGGACCGCAGTGCTTATAACGCTGCGCGTACCATGCAACGCTTGCACGGAGCGACGAGTGTTTCCAACGCTTTGATAAGACGAGATGGTGGTGGCACCTACCCGTCGCCTCGCGTTCTAAACGTTATCACCTCTTAGATGGGCGCGCACACCCCTCTCAGAGCCACGCGCTTTGTTTTCGGATAAAACTGCCAGATAACACTCATGTCTCACGTGTGACGCGACTTGGTGCACTCGTTCGCCTCTGCTGCATGCTCGAGGTTCTCTAACGCGGCGCCTACAGATCACCACTCACCGATTTCTTGCACAGAACATCAAATAAATGTGTTGTTCACTCTCTCCACACGCAAAACTGTCGTACTTCGACATTTTCAGAAACATGCAGATACGTGGCCATTTTTTTTTGTTCGACGCGGAATGCTTCAAGTATGTTGTGGAGACGACAGACACAAACGTTACGTTCATGACGTCACATCGAGGCTCGCAGCAGTAAACTTTGTTCTCTGCGAAATGTCTGACTTGGTAATCACAATAACGAGCAGTGTTGTCATTGGTAATCTTTTCACTTGCCCGCAGTTGTGTGAAAAGTCCGAAATAAATTCTATCTTTTCAAAAAATTGCAAAATAGGTGCGACTCTCAGAGAAAATTTTTTAATTGATTCTGAGGAGTCTACGTGTGCATAATATATATATGTTGGCCATCGAGCACAGCACTTCAGATTGAAGGTGTCGGAAGCTCACTCTCTTTTATGATTTATGAGGACAGTGGAAACAAATACAAGATAACATACATATAAAAACAAGGCATTTGGACTTCAGCACAGGAGCCCTGCGAACAATGCAGTTGACAAAACATTTTTTTTTCGTTTATGCTCCTTTCCTCGCCGGCTTTTACCTTGATTGCGTTCATGTTCTTTCGCAACAAGATTGGTTTCCGTCGAACTCTCGGTCGACTCATCATTGCTTTAAAGTTATTTATTATTCTGCCCCAATTAATTATTTATCTTATAACGATTGGCCTACGCAGTTGTCAGCAACATTCATTTGTTCTTGTCGTTATAGAGGGCATCGGCGTATTTTAAAATTCGAGACCGATTTAGCTGGGGCACCATGTTTTGAAACTTCGGGAATCATAGCGCTTTCGACACCAGCAATACAGGGCCCGGCGTAAATAAATTTCTGTAGGAGTAAACAAAAAACAGCCTGCTCAGGCAAGAGGCGGGTATATAGGGTTGTGTTCTAAAGGCACTGACAGTCTACCTCGTTGGTAAAGCTGGCCTTGAAAATCGCGTCCTTCAGGTGCACAGTGAAGCAACGAAAGTTGACTAGATTTGTTACCCCAGCGGCTAGTTGAAGTCAACAGATGAAAGTATTGAAGTCTTACTTTTGATTTTTATAGTAGGCCTCACCCAAACGGGCGAGGCCTCCCAAAGGGTGGCCTATAGGCTCATTAGAGTGTCCTCCCCCACGGCAATCTTTAGTAAAAGGCGAAAGATTGATGCGACCAGCTGTGGAAGGACCTGGGCGATGAATAAAGCATGGCCCACACTCCGAAGTGCTGAAAAATAGCCAGAAAATGTGGCCAAGTTTATGTAGAAGTTATTTGTACCATTCAGCCTTTTAATTATAAAATACGTGTTGTCGTGAAAACTTCTCTCCATCACTCACCACAATAACGCACACCTTTTAATTAGCATCAGCCATATTTAGGAACGTTCCTCTCAGTTTAGGCTTCTATGCTGGTGATAAATGCATGCAGCCGTGTACCCTTCCATCAAAGTTAGTAAGTGCCGGAGTAGCGGCGCGTGAGCACGCGTCTTTTTCATACTTGGCGCGCTTCGTATTTCGTTTGTTTTTCTAAGGTAATTTGAGAAAGGACAGTGCTAGGAATTCAATCAACGCAAGAATGCGCGCAAATCATACACAAATCAAATAATTAACTACTCATTACTTAGTGATACGTAATACTGTGTGTGCCTGTACAGTGCACACATCGTTATCCTACCGTCGGGGCCATTGCACTTGTATTGTATCTAGGCCAAAGGTAGCTGGGACAGTCTGCGTCCGAAAATGAGGAAGACGAAGTGTCTCTCTAAAGAACGATTAGTCCCTCAGTTTTTCAATCTTTGGGGATAACATTGTGTTCACCAGCCAAGCACGGGTTCCTGCCGGCGGGCGGTTGAGATGGAGTCACACACGGGTCCGCCAGACCCCACGATTCCTGTGGAAGCCGCCTCTAGGAAGCGCAACGGTGCCGATAGCAACACTGACAGTGACCACGCCATGAACTATTATGGAAGCAGTGAAGAGTCCAGTGACGACACCTTCGAGCTGGTGAGCAGGCGCAAGGCGAATAGACGGTTTCTGAGCACGCCATTTGATTCGGGTGCGTCCACCATAAGATCTTCGCGTAGTATCGAGGTATTCCCCATCCTGTTCAAGCCAGTTCTCGCCACGGACAACATGAGGTGCCTCAGCAGGCAGGCCTTGTCTGCACAACTGGAGGCACTGGTGCCAAACGAAATTAAGTACGTCAGAGTGAACACGTGCAAGAATGTTTTAGCCAATGACGTTAACCACGCGGCTAGGCTGGGCATTGTGCGCAATTTCACAGAGCTCAATGGCATCGCAGTCTGCTCTCACATAACGCTCGCAAAAGAAGTCATCGCTGGAGTAATTTATGATGTTGACGAGACCATTGTCAACACAGACATGCCAATACTGATCAAGCCCGCTACGGAAGGCACCATCATAACAGGTGTTTTTCGTCTCGGCACGCCACGTTGCGTGAAGATCATATTCAGGGGTGAAACCCTCCCGTCACAGGTGAAGGTGGGCCACTTTTGGCACGCTGTTCGTCCCTTCGTAGCGAGGCCAATTCAATGCGAGAATTGTACATAGTTGGGTCACGTGAGCAGCGTGTGCAAGAACACCACCGTTTGTGCCCGATGCGCTGAACCTCTCGCCACTAGCACATGTCAATCCAATACACGGAAGTGTTGGAATTGTGACGACCCTCACGATGCATCTTCGAAGGACTGTCCGATTATTCGAAGGGAAATGGCAGTGCTGAAGAAAATAGTTCGGGATAACTCGTCTCACCGGGAAGCAGCCGCATCTGTTAGACGACGACGATCGCGTCATCGACGGCTCTCCAAGACATCCAAGACTCCGTTGTCTCGTGAACCGCGCTCAAAGTCGCCTCCACTTCTGTCTCCGAGAACAAGCGAAGTCAGGTCGAAGGATAACGAAGCCGTCAACAGTGACACAGCGGACGCCTGGCCGGAACTCCTTTGACTACACGACACTAGAATGCGGAATCAGACTTCAGCAGTGAAGCTTTCCTCGTGCTAATTCTCTAAACCAACAGAGAAAGACAACCGAATAGTCGCCATGGTAAGTTCCCTCGTGAGCACCATTCGTGTGTTCGTGGAGAGGGTGCAAACACCAATAGCACGAAGTGCATTGCAGCTGCTGTATACCATCAGCCCGGTTCTAGCAAGCCTTCAGAAGTCGATTGCTTAAGAAGGTTAACAGCAGAACCATGGCTTATCAACGGAAACAGTTATCGTTTGCAGATGATATTCGAAACGCCTTCATATTTCAATAGAATGTGAGAGGCCTGAAGTCCCGGATACAGGATTCATGGAAAGTCGTGTCAAAAAACCACTTCCCGATATTGGTAATCTGTGAGCTGAACCTATCGACTATAAGAATATCAGGATACGAGTCTTTCGTCTCAATCACGAATGGAAGAAGCAGCAAAGATATTGTTTACATTCTCAAGGACCTTACTTATTTCGCCCATGCTATACCACCAGATGATGAGAACCAGTACGTGTGCATTACTCTTGAAGAAGAAGCGGTTGTCTTTTACACTTATTGGCGTATATATATCCCCCACAAGTCAATTTGATTGTAAGAGATTAATATACATTGTGGCACCTATTCCAGGCCCTTGCATTATATCTGGTGATTTCAATGCACATCATCCGATATGGGGAAGCTTGAGTAAAAACGCGAAGGGGCGCTCACTGATATAGTTTGTGTAAGGCCACAACCTGCGCCTTCTGAGAGATGGTATCCTGACATACCTGCCAGGAACGACGTACAGCAGCTGCCTCGACCTGAAACTGGTGTCGTGGTCCGAAGTTCAAAAGTGTGGTGATTTTCAGATATCAAAACCCATGGTAGCGACCACATTCCGACTTATGTCAGTATTGATGGTCAAGAAACGTCGTCCTCGCCAGTCAATCGGTATTTAGACTTGACACTTTATGAAGGTCAAGTGGAAGACACGTGCACAAATGATTCCTTGTGTGGGTTAGAACAAGTAATTGCAGATGCAATGAAAAATTGTACACGCCACTTCACGCGCTCACAGAAACACACGGAGCTTGACATCGAAATAGAAAGGCTTCCGGCGTGACGTAGACATGCTGAGAGAAGATAAAGGCGTGCAAAGTCGATTATTGATCTCAGAGTAGCAAGGCGCATGCAGAAAAAAATACAACGCCGAAAAGATAAGCTGCAGGATCAAAGATAGAAAAGCTTTTGTGAGTAATTAGACCCACGCAAGCCGTTGTGTCATCTATAGAGGAATCTACAGGGTCTTAGCTCAGGCACCATGCAACGTCATCTCTTCAAGGCCGTCGCACTTTGTCTCAACTGCCATGATATTGAAGTTGCAGAGGATTTTTGCGCGAACCTCACCGGCGGTCCAGTCCTACTCTCCAATGTCCTTTTATTCGATATTCCCGGTCGACGAGATATAAGTATGGATGCTCCATTTTCTCTGGAAGAGCTATAAGCTGCACTGACACTGTGTAGGTGTTCTTCTTCGCGAGGGCCCGTTGAGATAAAGTATACGGCTCTGCATCACTTAGGCCAAGTACCTAGATGGCAACTGCTAAATTTCTTTAATTGGTCATGGGAAGATGGCATCGCACCTCAAGAACAGAAACGGAGCCGTCTTGTGCCACTTCTAAAAGCAGGAAAATCTCCTCTATTGCTGACATCATACCGGCCTAAAGCTCTCGCCAGCTGCGTGGGGAAACTCATGGAGTCATGATTCTCACGCACTTGGAATGGTTCCTTGAACGGCATTGCATTTAAGCCGACTACATGGCGAGATTTCGACGAGGCCGTTCATTGATTGACAACGCCATCGATTTGGTGTCATCAGTAGAACAGCAGAAATCTAGGAAACGACTAGCACTTGCGCTCTTTCTTGATGTAAAAGGTGCACACGACAACGTTTCTCATCAAGCTATACTAGACACCCTGCAGTTAATTGAACAGGGAGGGCGAATGCTTCCATGTATGCGAAGCTAACGGACACGAAGGCCCTTTTTTGTACATACTGAAGATGGCCCGACCTCAGACCACTACACGTGCCATGACGTCCCGCAAGGAGGCGTTTTAAGTACAGTTCTTTTCAATGTTGCCTTGCTTGGCCTGGTGAAAGCTCTCCCGAAAAGAGTTTGTGTTTCAATATACGGGGATGATATCTGTGTTTGGGCATCTGCATTGACACGCCTACAAGTTCAAGCAAGGATACAGAGGGCACCGTCGCAAGCATCTGACTATCTTCGCACGCAAGGCCTAACAATCTCAACAGAAAAATGTGCTCTGGTGTCCTTCACGCGCAATTAGATGACAAGTTACCCGATAAGCATTAATGGCCAGCCATCACTTTCCCGGTGTCATGGTTGACCGCGACCTCTCCTGGAGCCCTCACGTGACAAGCTTGAAAGCGAAACTGGTATCTATTGCCCACGTCCTGAAAGTCATCGCTGGAAAAAGTTGGGGTCCGTCATTTAGTTCCATGCTGCAGCTTTACCAAGTACTTTTTATTGGTGTACTGCGCTACAGTTCTCTTCTGCTTACTAAAACTTGCAACACAAGCATTCGAGCCCTTCAGGCATGCAAGCACAGGTACTAAGTGTTTGTTTTGGCCTGCCATGAACTACCTCAACCGCTGGAACAGTTATATTGGCTCGGGATCATCCGGTTACGACTTACGTCACAACCGACGTGCGGAGAGCACATATTCAGCAAATTTCACGAATGGCATCAAACCCTTTGACATTTCTGCCTGAAGAACGGCCACAGGCGTCGTTCCGTAAGGTCGTCAGCTCCCTCCGCGTTTTGCTAACATCCGGTTTTATAGCCTTGGCCCGTTCACCGTCCACCTTGTGGAGCCTACGACAACCCGACGTGCGCCTTTCCATCCCAGGATTAAGAAATGGAAAAATCCTTTCTTCCTTGGCCTTTAAGCAAGCGACTCAGGACTGTTTACACACTTTATACGCTTACAGAATTCATGTACACACAGATGGATCTACCACCCAGACTTGCTCCACCGGCGCCACAGTCATTTCATCACGACACATCAACGTCACTTACAAACTTTGTCACGTGAGCACATCGACTGGTTCGGAAATTGTTGCCCTGAGAGGTGCTATGGAATATATTAGGCAAACCGGCTAATCGATGGGCAGTATTCTGTGAGACCAAGGGGGCTCTACAATATGTTTCGTAGGCAATTCGTCACGGGTCGTACGAACAACCACCATGGGAGATCAGAGAAATTCCGCACTACGCGACCGAAAAAGGACACAACGTTTTGTTTCAGTGGACACCAAGTTATTGCGGTATCTCCGGCAATGACCTCGCCAATGAAGCAGCCAGAAATGCACACTTACAAGCAAACCCTGTGTCCGTACGTTTATCTAGGATTGACTCAGCTAGATAACTAAGTAAGCTGGCGCAGGATGTGACACTTCAGAAGTGGCAGTCATCACAATGCGCACATAATCGACTATATTCTCTCAATCCAACATTACGACGGCGGCTACCCTCTGGCCTTTCTAGGAAGGAAGGTACAGTGTTGTGCCGTCTGCGTCTGGGCGTAGCCTTCACCATGGCCTATTCATTCAAGATAGGGACGGCCGACAGCGCAGAGTACAACGACTGCGCCGTCGATGAGACGATTGATCACATCTCATGTTACTGGCCGGCACACGAAAACGAGAGGCTTCCCCTGCGCAGTGTTTTAAATCAATAGGACTGAAGTGGTTTCACTGTCGAGAAAGTATTGGGACCATGGCACTGCCCATCCTATTTCTGAAAGGCAACGAAAGCACTGCTGCATTTTCCCAAAGACACCGGCCTGTTTCATCGTTTGTGCTGGTGAAAGTGTTACGCGTCGGCCCAGTCAGTTACCTTTTCTCACATACTCTATAACTTTCCTTCCCCTCTCCCCTTCCCCAGTGTAGGGTAGTCTACCGGGGCAAAGCCCTGGTTAACCTCCATGCCTTTCTCCTTGTGTTCTCACTCTTTCTGTCGAAAATGACGCCACAAAATCTGGACGAGCTTTACAAAAAAAAAAACGTGGCTGATTTCTCTTTCTAGGAATTGTTATAACACGTAAGTGAAATGCGTTTTCACATAGGTAGTTTTGCGCCCAATGTGCACTGTTAAGTCACGCGGAGGATAGCAAGTGGCTCGATACTCGGAGCAGGCAACTGTAGCAAGAAGCCTGAGTGAAATGAGCATACACAGGACGAGCGCGAATTTACTACTGTCTCGGCTCGACACTTAAAGCACGCAGTTCAAACAAAGAAAAACACGCACGAAACGAACGCACAAGATAAGTGTGGACAGCTGTCTCGATCTTCGTGTGGGAGTGGCGCGCGCCTTTAGCGAACGCGACCGCGGCTGCAGGCTAATGGACCTTCGTGCTCTCCGAATCATGGTCTGATAAGCGCGCGTGCAAAAGAAGCCCCGGCCGCTCCGTGTGGGCGACGCTCATCGAAACGAGCCCGTCGCACCAAGTCGCGACTGATCACGAAAAAATTGGGTGATTGAACGTCCCCGGACGCCCCCTTCTGGCTACGCTCTTTCCCTACCGGTACAAGTTCTTGTTTAGAAAAAAATTTTTTACAGCATGTACAGAACACAAAGGCTTCATACCATTCCAGTAACAGGGCATATACACCTCGGCACATCTATATTTCACGACTAACATCACTACGTTACAGTGAAGACATTTGCTCTAATATACATGACAATGTTGGCATATATGTACACAAGAACTCAATGCGATATCATGATACACTGGTATAACGATACAATAGATGCAATGAAACACGATATGTAACAAATGAAATCATATGAAACAACTCAACGAACGCTGCTCAGCACAATTTCTTAGAGGCGAAGCTCCTTATAACGGCACTCGTTCGTCCCTCGTAGCCGTTGTAGTATGTAACAAGTATAACATTTTGACCTACAAGGTGGCGCTGGTGAGAGATTTCTTCAAAGCGTTGTTGAAGAATAAAAAATAGTGTTCAACTTACATGCCAATGGCTGCTAATGGGGAATTAATCGGAGGAGCATTCGGCTTTTAGTTAACGCGTACGCTGTGATCCCCATTAGCAGCCATTGGCATGTACATTGAACAATATCTGACAAGAAAGGGTTGCTACGTCATACTCGTTAGGTGTAACCTCCTTAACTTTAGAAATGTTTAGCGAGCGTTGAGCCGCAGTGCCATCAATACAATGAACTAGTATATACCATGAAATCAAGGTGGTTAAATGTGGGAAATAGACCCCAAGCGCAAGCCGTAAGAAAGTGAGCGTGTGCCACTTTTTGTTTAGTCCTTGGAATTTCCGCTGGATGGTGGTGCTTCTATATGGGGAATAGGGAGCCTTCATGTGCGCGTCTCCGTGTGCGCGTCTCCGTGTTTGGGGGTTGTGACAACTCCGAACATGTTTCTTACAACTGGCTTTAATGGCCCCCATACTTGACGGGCCACCATGTTGGTTCTGAGTGGTCGCTCATTTACATTGACGGCAGCGTGGCTTTCAACGAGAAGACGTTTTTTTTTGTATAGCAAGTGCTGAAGGCTGAAGGGTTGTTTTCTGAAGTTAGCCATGGTTTGGTAGAACAGAAAAGACAAGTTCGTGACTCGAGTTTGTGTAAAATACTGTTAAAACAGTTCGTTTCTCCCACTTGGTAGAGCCACCACATTGGCGGAGTGAGGTTTTTTAGGGAGCCTATTTTTGCGAGGGGGAGAACATCGATGTCACTATGAATGGACTTTAATGTCTGCGTGCCATTCATGAAGCATATTCACCTTAGCACTGCAAACAACTCAAAGGCCTCTTCGTGCAAGGCTTGAAACCGTGCTGTTTATATGATGGAACTCAGTACGACTTGAAAGGCAGAACAAACAACCGGGTAGCTCGTGATGTTCTCTGTAAACCGAATAGCTCAGCTAGCTTGTTTCTAATACCCTAAACATTGCGTTTCTCCGTAATATAATTTCCTACAGCAAGTTTAGTTCCTGCGAACGAATCTGTACAATGACTGCTTAAAAATCTTACAAGCTGTAAGCATTACCCAAAAAAGTAGGGCATTCAATCACCTTACACCGCCCTCCCCATATGCCCACAAGCCTGTATATTAGGATAGAAGAAAAGCAAAGGGGAGCAACAAGGGACAAATCAAGTTTTTCCAGGTCAGATGTTTTTGCAAACATCATCCAAACGGCATCTGGCTTTGTGTCTTCAAACCATCCTGCCTCCTTTGCTGGAAGCTTGTGTCCTCGCAGTGGGCCTAGAGTAAAGCAATAAGACAAAAAATCTTACACGGCTCCGACGACATATACGGAGACCATACGCATTTTCTCTACAAGCATTAAATAAAAGCGGAGTTTTCGATATCAAATCATCTGTGTGTTTGGTTTCGAAACAAAAGGACGACACAAATAACGATGCACCACATAAGACATATTTGAGTTATGGGATGACAACCGACTTGCTTAGTGCACAAATACTGCTCCGTTTAGGACCGACAGATAGACACAAGGATGGATGGGCACGACCAGTATATCTGTCGCATTCTATGTTAAAGAGAAGTCCTGTTAGCAATTAGTAAGCACGTTTCGGCGTGGTTGCGCATGTCATTGAAGCGAAGAACGAATACCCCATGGCAAGCCACACAAAAAGTCAGTTGCGTTGCAACTGTGCAAGACAAGTGCCTACAGGGAACGCGTTCATTGGCTCGTCTGTCTACCTCTCCAAATGCCCTTCCTCAGCAACCGAGGTAAAATTGCAGGAATGCGAACATCTGCAAGAAAAGGAAGAAGTCAACGGGAGCGTTTGTAGGTGGTTTACGGGCCTAGCGTTTTCCGCGATGAATGCAGTGACGGCTTCGGAAACCGACAAAGTGCAGATTGTGAATGCATGCAGGACCACACATGTCTAGTCATATAATTTAATTGAGGAACTGCGCTTCGTCTACAAGGATAAACAAGCATACTCAACCATCTTCCGTTCGTACAGCGTAGCCAAACGAAGCCTAATTCATTATTATACTGTGCACGTTTTCGTGCTTACTTTGCTCAAACTGCTTTTCGTTGCATGGGTAAGTCAGCCATTTCACGAAATGTGCGGTGATATACTCAACCCACTCGCAATGCAATGGGTACTCACCTCACAAATTCGGCGAGAAGTAGTCGCCTCGAAGCAGTCTCACTTCACTTGTGTAGCCCAGCGTTTCCATTGGCTAGAGCAAGTCGGGAAGTGGGAAGTTCTCCAGATGGTTTTGCATTGTGGCACCCAGCAGCATGGCACGCAGCGCCCTGGCAAGTTTTTTTATATGTGGTTAGCACGAGGATGGTGTCGTAGCGGAAGCTACGTCTATGGGGTAATCAAACGCAACTCATACCGTAGCTTGCACACCCGCACCAACATTCAGCTGGTGCAGTGCGACGGAGCAGGAACGCCTGGCCGCAAGAACCAACAGGGCGCCTGTTGCCACGGAAACCGGGACTGGCAAAAAATGTGTTTTAGCGGGCGGCGGCAAGTGGTGGGTAAGGCTGACACCACCGTAAAACATGGAGACGCGCGCACATGAAGGCTCCCTAATGGCGAATATATGATGAAAAGATACGATATGGGGGTACTTGGAGTGTTGAATAGATTGACGAACGGACATACAGACAGATGCATGTTTGGACGCATGAACGGACGCAGGGAAGGATGCATGGATGAACGCAGAGACGGACGCACGAAAAGACGCACGCACGAACGGGCGGATGGACGCATGGATGGTCACACAGACGAATGCATGGACGGACGGAAGCAAGAACTAATGGACGGACGAATGCTTCGCCCAACTCTCCATCATTCACTCCGTGGATATGCTGCCAATATTTTCTTCAAATCCACTTCGAGCACTGCAATGCGCTGAGCAACGTGAGCAAAAGAATATCTGTAAATGTTCCCCCTGGGAAACAGAGTAGCGCGTTAGATAGACCTCGCCGCTAGCACCTCTGTTGGTTTAATCACTTTCGTGTGCTCAAAAAGCAATTTTTAGAGAGAAGACCAACTCTCTGGTGGCGTGGCCGCTAGCACCCGCCGCACCATAACCACCACCGCTATTCTGCCGCAGAGGAGTTCGGTGTGAGGGGCGTTGATGGCATGGTCCGGTAGAGCTGAATATTTTGTGAGCGCGATGTAGCGGTGCTGTGTGTTTTAAAGACGATAGTCTTTCTCGGGGACCTTCGACGCAAAAAAAAATTTGGTCTAACTTTCTGTCTGTCTGTCTGTCTGTCTTTCTGTCTGTCTGTCCACTCTTAACGGCATCATGCACTTGAAACGACCGACCTCATCCGCAGCGACCACCTATGTTGCTCAAGGTTAGTGTTCATGCTTGTGCAATCGTCAAATAAAAAGCAATTGTTGCGTATGTCTGGCGCACCACAACACGCATAAATTCTGCATTTGCGTCTCTTACTAGAAAAAGCATGCACAAGAAATTTTAAGGACCGTAGCGCTTATCACGCTGCGCGTACCATGCAACCCTTGCTCGGAACAACGAGTGTTTCCAACGCTTTACTAAGAAGAGATGGTGGTGGCACCTACCCGTCGCCTCGCGTTCTATACGTTATCATTTCTGAGATGTGCGCACACACCCCTCTCAGAGCCACGAGCTTTGTTTTCTAAGAAAACTGCCAGATGGCGCTCATGTCTCACGTGTGACGCGACTTGATGCGCTCGTTCGCCTCCACTTCACGCTCGACGCACTCTAACGCTGCGCCTACAGATTACCACTCCCAAATGTTTTGCGCAGAACATCAAAGAAATGTGTTGTTCACTCTCTCCACACGCAAGACTACCGTATTTCGACGACATTTGCAGAAACATGCAGATACGTGGCCAATTTTGTTTTTGTTCGACGCGAAATACTTCAAGTATTTTGTGGAGGTGAGAGACATGAACGTTACGTTCATGACTTCACATCGTTGATAGAAGCTCTAAAATTTGTTCTGTGCGAAATGTGTGACTTGGTAATCATAATAACCAGCAGTGTTGTCATTGGCAATCTTTTCACTTACCCGCAGATGTGCGAAAAGTCCGAAATAATTTCTGTCTTTTCAAAAAAATTTGCAAAATAGGTGCGACACTCAGAAAAAAAGTTTAAAATGTTTCTGAGGAGTCTACGTGGGCATAATTTATATGTGTTGGCCATCAACATCAGCACTCCAGATTGAAGGTGTCGGAAGCTCAGTCTCTATTACGATTTATGAAGACAGCGGAAAAGAAACACAAGATAACATCCTTATAATACTAAATAACAAGGCATTTCGGCTTCAGAACACGAGCCCTGTGAACAATGCAGTTCACGAAACATTTTTTTTGTTTCTGATTTTTTCATCGCCAGCTTTTACCTTGATTACATTCATGGTCCTTCGCAACAAGATTGGTTTCTGTCGAACTCTCGGTTGACTCATCATTGCTTTGAAGTTAGTTAATCAATCTCTGCCAATTATTATTTATCATAAAATGATTGCCTTGATCAACAACATTCATTCGTTATAGAGGGGTGTTAGCGTATATTAAAATTCTAGCCCGATTGAGCTGGAGGACCATGTTTTTAAACTTCGTTAATCACAGCACTGTCGATACCAGCAATACAGGGCCCAGCGTAAATAAATTTCTGCAGGAGTAAACAAGAAATGGCCTGCTCAGGCAAGAGGCCGGTATATAGGGTTGCGTTCAAAAGGCACTGACAGTTCACCCCGTTGGTAGAGCTGGTCATGAATATCGCGGAAAAAAAGTGCCACCGTAGTATCCTTCAGGTGTGCAGTCAAGCAACGAAAATTGACTAGAATTGTAACCCCAGCGGTGAGTGTAAGTCAACAGACAAAAGCATTGAAGTCTTACTTTTGATTTTTAAAGTAGGCCTCACCCAAACGGGCAAGGCCTCCCAAAAATTGGCCTATAGGCTCATTAGAGTGTCCTCCCCCACGGCAATCTTTAGTAAAAGGCGAAAGATTGATGCGACGAGCTGAGGAAGGGCCTGAGCGATGAATAATGCACGGGCCACACTCCGGGGGTGCTGAAAAAAAGCCAGAAAACTTGGCCAAGTTTATGTAGAAGTTATTTGCACATTTCCGCCTTTTAATTAAAAAGTATTTATTGTCGTAAAAACTTCTCTGCATCACTTACTATAATAACGTATGCCTTTTAAGTAACTGAAGTCAAATATAGCCACGTTCCTTTCAGTTTAGGCTTCTATGCTGGTGATAAATGTATGCAGCCGTGTACGCTTCCATCGAAGTTTGTAACTGCCGGAGTAGCGGCACGTGAGCACGCGTCTTTATCATACTTGGCGCGCTACGTATTTCGTTTTTTTTCTGAGATAATTTGAGAAAGCGCACTGCTAGGAGTTCAATACGATAGAATGCGTGCGAGTCATAAAAATTCAAAAAATTAACTACTCATTATTTAGTGGTACGTGATACTGTGTGCCCTCGTACAGTGCGCTCATCGTTATTCTACCGTCGGTGCCATTGCACTTGTATTGTATCTAGGACAAAGGTAGCTGGGACAGTCTGCGACCGAAAATGAGGAAGACGAAGTGTCTCTCTAACAGAACGATTAGTCCCTCAGTTTTTCTATCTTTTGTGGATAACATTGTGTTCACCAGCCAAGTACGGGTTCCTGCCGGCGGGCGGTGGAGATGGAGTCGCACACGGGTCCGCCAGACCCCACGAATCCCGTGGAAGCCGCCTCTAGGAAGCGCAACGGTGCCGATAGCGACACTGACAGTGACCATGCGATGAACTATTATGGAAGCAGTGAAGAGTCCGGTGACGACACCTTCGAGCTGGTGAGGAGGCGCAAGGCGAATAGACGGTTTCTGAGCACGCCATCCGATTCGAGTGCGTCCACCATAAGATCTTCGCGTAGTATCGAGGTATTCACCATCCTGTTCAAGCCAGTTCTCGCCACGGACAACATGAGGCGCCTCAGCAGGCAGGCCTTGTCTGCACAACTGGAGGCACTGGTGCCAAACGAAATTAAGGACGTCAGAGTGAACACGTGCAAGAATGTTCTAGCCAATGACGTTAACCACGCGGCTAGGCTGGGCATTTTGCGCAATGTCACAGAGCTCAATGGCATCGTAGTCTGCTCTCACATAACGCTCGCAAAAGAAGTCATCGCTGGAGTAATTTATGATGTTGACGAGACCATTGTAAACACAGACATGCCAATACTGATCAAGCCCGCTACAGAAGGCACCATCATAACAAGTGTTTTTCGTCTCAGCACGCCACGTTGCGTGAAGATCATATTCAGGGGTGAAACCCTCCCGTCACACGTGAAGGTGGGACACTTTCGGCACGCTGTTCGTTCCTTCGTAGCGAGGCCAATTCAATGCAGAAAATATACGAAGAGGGGTCATGTGAGCAGCGTGTGCAAGAACACCACCGTTTGTGCCCGATTCGCTGAACCTCACGCCACTAGCACATGTCAATCCAATACACCGAAGTGTTGGAATTGTGACGACCCTCACGATGCATCTTCGAAGGACTGTCCGATTATTCGAAGGGAAATGACAGTGCTGAAGAAAATAGTTCAGGATAACTCTTCTCACCGGGAAGCAGCCGCATCTGTTAGACGACGACGATCGCGTCATCGACGGCGCTCCAAGACATCCAAGACTCCGTTGTCTCGTGAACCGCGCCCAAAGTCGCCTCCACTTCTGTCTCCCAGAACAAGCGAAGTCGGGTCGAAGGATAACGAAGCCGCCAACAGCCACACATTGGGCGCCTGGCTGGAAGTCCCTCGACTACACGACACTAGAGAGTGGCATCAGACTTCAGCAGTGAAGCACTCCTCGTCCTAATTCTCTAAACCAACAGAGGAAGACAACCAAATAGTCGCCAAGGTAAGTTCCCTCGTGAGTACCATTCCTGTGTTCGTGAAGAAGGTGCAAACACCAATAGCACGAAGCGCATTGCAGCTGCTGTATACCATCAGCCCGGTTCTAGCAAGCCTTCTTAAGTCGATTGCTTAAGAAGATTAACAGCACAACCATGGCTTATCAACAGCAACAGTTAACGTTTGCAGATAATATTCGAAACGCCTTCATATTTCAATGGAATGTGAGAGACCTGAAGTCCCGGATACAGGATTTCCGGCAGTTCGTTTTTAAAAACCACTTCCCGATAATGGTAATCTGTGAGCCGAACTCATCGACTATAATAATATCAGGATACGAGTCTTTCGCCTCAATCACGAATGTAAGTAGCAGCAAAGATATTGTTTACATTTGCAAGGACCTTACTTATTTCGCCCATGCTATACCGCCAGATGACGAGAACCAGTACGTGTGCACTACTCTGAAGAGAAGGGGTTGTCTTTTACTCTTATTGGCGTATATACATCCCCCACAAGTCCATTTGATTGTAAGAGAATAATTTACATTAGGGCAGCTATTCGAGGCTCTTGCATTATAACTGGTGATTTTAATGCACATCATCCGATATGGGGAAGCTTGAGGACAAACGCGAAAGGGCGCTCACTGATATTGGTTGTGTCAGACCAGAACCTGCGCCTTCTGAGTGATGGTAGCCCGACATACCTGCGAGGAACGACGTACAGCAGCTGCCTCGACATGACACTCGTGTCGTGTTGCCTAAGTTGAAAAGTGTGGTGGTTTTCAGATATCGAAACCCATGGTAGCTACGACATTCCTACTTATGTCAGCATTGATGGTCAGGAGACTTCGTCCTCGCCGGTGAATCGGTATATAGACTGGACACTTTATGAAGATCAAGTGGAGGACACGTGCAGAAATGATTGCTTGTGTGGGTCAGAAGAAGTAATTGCAGATGCAATGAAAAATTGCACGCGCCGCTTCACATGCTCACAGAAGCGCACGGAGCTTGACATCGAATTAGAAAGGCTTTGGGCGGACGGACGAAAAAAATTATTTAATAACAAAGGAGACCCTGCATGGTTACCGGTCTTGGCTCAGGCCACCCCGACATTTTGTGCGGTGAGGCGTAGTCTTTCCACCGCTGTTCGGGCCCGCCTGATTGCCTACAGTTGGTCGTGCAGATCTGAGCTAGTCAGCGCACTTACCCAACGCTCCTCGAAAATGTCCGGTTTTATAATGTCCTCTCGGCATATTACCGTGACCTGTGTGCATTGCTATAGATTATGTACCATATCTGCGTGTTCGTGCTTACAGAAGGTACAGCTTGTTTCTGGGTATTGTCTGGAATTTATTCTGTTCAGGTGTACTGGAGTTGAAAAGCTTCTGGTTTGCAATGCTAGCCAATCTGTTTCTTGAGATATGTGTAGCTGTTTGTGTGGTGGCGGATATTCATCTAGTTGTCGCCTATAATGTGCTAATATGTCTTGATACGTGACCAGTCTGTCTCTGGCGTCTTGTATCGCATATTAATCACTGTCATCGCCTCCATCATCCCTACCGCCTCTTCCGGAGTTGTCCCCCTTCTGTGGTCGGTGCGGGGGGCCGGGCCGTCGCTGTCCGAGCCGTGGTGTGTTAGTTCTCGCACGGTTGTCTGGGCTTTCTCGTTGAGGTTTTGAGGGATGGTCGTGACTTCGATCTTTAATTCCCCCATGTGCGCCGGGATCCACTTGAAGTATTTGGGTACACTTTTGCCGTTCCGGAATTCTTCTGCTCCGCAGATCAGGATTTTGGCTGCTTCGGTGGAGACCCATCCCTTTGTGAAATTCCTAATGGCCATCTTGGAGTGACTGATTATTAATCTGTCGTGTTTTTGGCCATTGACTGAGGCCAGTGCTATGGCCATTTCTTCCGCTGCCTCCGACGATCTGTTCCTTACGGAGGCCGCGGTGAAGGTCTTCCCTTTTGTGCCTATGACCGCCATTGCAAAGGAAGAGCCATGCACAACCCTATTATGGATATCATTCCTTTTGGGATACCGGGCGGTGTCTACAAAAAGCACATCCTCCCGCGTGCCGTGGGTTTTAAGGATCATTTTCGTGTGGAATTTTCGTCTCTAAAAGTTGTGTGCAGGGTGCATATATTATGGGATGTTTTCCGCCATTAGCACGGACCAGACGTCCAGATGAATCTGCGCCTTGGGACCTTTCATTCCGTGGTAATTAATGGAGAAGTTTTCCATAATTTCTCTACCCGCCATGGTTCCAGACAATCATTCGCGTTGCGCCATCCTTTGTGCTTCAGCGATCTCCTCCAGCGTGTTATGTACTCCGAGTTGTAGCAGCCTTTCGTTCTTTGTGTATTGCGGTAGATCCAGCGCAGCCCTGTGCGCTTTTCTAATCAGCGCGTCGACTTTGTCTTTGTCGGCTTTGTTCCAGTGGACGAACGCCGCTACGTACGTGACATGGCTGATCGCGAAGGCCTGGACGAGTCGTACAACGTTTCTTTTTTTAATGTCCCTTCGTTTATTAGGTACTCTTTGTATTAGCCTAACGGCCACCAGGACTTTCTTTTCCAGGCGCGTAATAGTTTCCCCATTGGTTCCCCTGGCTTCGATCCAGAGACCCAGGACTCTGATCTTCTGTACCAAGGGTATCGACGTGCCATTTCTAGTGCTTATCCGGAATCTTTTGTATATTCTGCTACGTTTCTGCAATGCATGCCTAGTCTTTTGGGGTGGTATAGTAGCAGTTCTGATTTGCCCGGTGAGCATTCCAATCTGGTACCATCCAGATCACCCTCGACTGCACCCACCGCCTCTTGAAGTCTATTCTCCATCTCGCCTTCACTGGTGTCTTGCGTGGTCCAAATCGTAATGTCTTCTGCATAAATTGTGTGATTGGTGCCTTCGATTCGCTCTATTTTTTCTGATAATCCAATCATGACGAGGTTACACACATCGGTGCCACGGCGGACCCTTGCTGTGTACCAGCGCTGCCCATGTCCACTTGCATGCTCTCCTCCTCGTCCAGTCTAACCATGGCAATTCTTCTCGTAAGAAAATTTCTGATGTACTTGTACGTGCACTCGACTAGGCCGAGTTGCACCATTCGTTTTAGAATGGCTGCGTGCTCGACCATGTCGAAGGCCTTCTTTACATCTAGCCCGATTACTGCACTAATGCCTCGTTTAATGGGGTCTATGACTTGCTCCTTTAGTTGTAATATGGCATCTCGTGTGGAGAGCCCTCTTCTGAAGCCGATAATGTTGCTGCGGTATACGGTGTTAGACTCAAGGTAGCCGTTAACCCTGTTCAGGCACGCAAGCTCCACTACTCTACCGACGCAAGAAGTCAGGGAGATGAGCCGCATGTTCTGGATTTCTAGGTGTTTACCCGGCTTAGGAATGAAGATCACGTCGAATTTCCTCCATTCGTCGGGTATCTCCCCGTTTCTCCAGCACTCGTTGATGAAGTCTTTCAAATGACTCGTTCCCTGGTCGTCCTGGTTCCGGAGCATCTTGTTGCACGCTTTGTTGGGACCTGGAGCTAACTAGGTCTTGATAGTCTGCAGGACTGCCCTTATTTCTTGCTCTGAAAAGTCTCTGTCAAAATCTTCCTTTGGAGAGCCCGAGTATTCCTGGTGTTCGACTGCCGGAGGTTCCAAGGAAGAGCTTGACGATTTCATCACCCATCTGATGTATGTTCCCTTTATACACGTGTCTTATCTTGGTCATTTCCGCTTTCCCCGCCGTTTTGGGTGACCGACGGGTCCAGCAGGTGCTTGAGGATTTTTCATGTCTTGCCTGTGTTTATGTTGCCGTCCATGGCGTCGCACACTTCATCCAACTCCTCATTGCATAGCTGGGTACAGTGTGTTTCGATGTGCTTGTTTAGTTAAGCGAGTTTTCTCCTTAGATTTCGATTGTGTTTTTGCCTATGCAGCCGTTCCGGTATAGATTTTTTGGCTTCTGTTAGGTGTGCGAGCCTTCTGTCCATCCAGATTGAGAGAGTTCCGCCACACTCATCTTCCTCTTCTCGTCGAGCCAACCAGTCATCGCAGTTCATTTAGGTTGTGGCCTTTTCTACGTCTCGTAGAAGTTGTCTGCTCCATTCTTCTATGTTTTCTATGGGTCCCTGTTCCTGCTCCTTTCTGCTTTTGCGGAATTTGTCCAAATCTACGTGCCTGATTCTTCGTTAGCAATTCCTGGTAGGAGAATTTTCTGGGGCGATGCTGAGGATCCAGTGATCACTTCCCAGGTCTTCAAAGGTGTTTTTCCACGTGATTCGCCCGGCGTTCTTGCAGAGGGTCAAGTCCGGCGTGGTGTCCTTGTGAGGACATGCACCGATTCTGGTGTGGGAGGCTGGCTCATTCAGAATGAATAGTCTGGCACTTTCGATGAGGTCGGCAAGGTTTTTTCCTTTCTTCGACGAGTGTCTATATCCCCACTACGTGTGTGGAGCGTTAAAATTTGCTCCGATAACAAGTTGGTTGTCGCCTGCGATGTTCATCGCTTCGTTACTTAGTTCTTCGAAATTTCTTTAGGCTCTTTTTAGACGGGCTGCTGTATAAGTTTAGAACAAATGTGCCGCTCTCCTTTTTGCTGCGTGGCTCGGTTTCTGCAAGATTGTGGTTGATATCCGTGATTTGTTTCGTAATGTGGGAGATAGCAACTAGCCCCTTCTTCACTAATGTGGTCACAACTATGTCTCTCCCATTTCCTTGTGTGCGTTGTTTGTGGGTGGCATACCCGGCAAATTTGACGTGCTCGAATGTCTCCTGCAAAATGATCACGCCAGGTTTTTTTTGCGGTGATTTTGATTAGTTGCGCCGTCGATACTTTTTATTAGAGAAGCCGCGGCAGATCCACTGCTAGATGACGAGTTTTCCCATTTTGGTGCCCGCCATGTCTAAGAAATTTTCTTCTTCAGCTCTTCGAGCCACTTGTCGTGCTCTAGTGCCAGCGCCTTACTCTCCGCCTCACTGTGGCTAAGTCGCACGGCCAGCATCTCGAACGTTTTCTTCATTTCGTGCGACAGTTTTTTTATCGTGTCCTCGAGGACGTCTATTTTTTTTCGTGATAGGACGGGGCCTCATGACCCATTCTTGTGAGTCATTTTGCTCTTTGGTCTCCATCAGCCGGATTTTTCGCTTGGCGCCTGGTTGCTGTGTTTCCACTGCTACCAATTCTACCTCTTCATTCTCTCCCTCCCCTGTGGTATTGGTCCTTGGCGTGTAGACTGCCGCAATGGCAGTCGACAGAGGCGACGTCTGTATCTGTATTTTCATGAGTATTTCATTAGATGTATGCTGTAGTTCATACATTTTTTAAGCTGATTCACTGTTTTGCTTTTTTGCTTTTTCCAACTCCTGTCTGAGTAGTGTGTTTTCCGTTCTGTATTGATCTACGCGTTTCTCTATGTCTTTGAAATTATCCCTAGCGTTACTATTATTGCCGGACCTTGCCAAATCACTATTGGCCACTACGTCTGACCAGCCCACCTCATCTGGCGTCTTCTGTTTTCCTTGCTGCTTCGTTGTAACTTCGGGCGTCCTTCCCTACGAGGTGGATCTCGGCCTGATTTTGGTCATGGGTCTGCTTCTGAACCTTGACTCCAAGCTACGTAGTCCCCAGGCTCCCTGCCTGGACTTGGATATGAATCTGGACCTTGATGTGGCTTCTCGAGCTGGTTGTGTGTTGCTGCTTCCCCAGATATCCTGGTCTGGTGAGTCGGCTTCCCGCCTGAGTTCTTCCTCGTTTCTCCTCGCAGCCCAGCTTCGTTGCTTTACGAAGTATGGCGTCTTAAATTTAGCCCTGCAAGTCCGGTCTGCCGTGGGGTGTGCGTCTCTGCAGAGCTTGCATTTGGGTGGGCATTCATGGTCTCTGGTAGGCTTTTTGGCATGACACAGCGGGCACAACTTCTCTGTCGGTCTTGGGCGCTCATCGGGCCAGGGCCTGAGCCTCCCACACTCTTTACAAAAGTCTATTTGCTTCCGGTAGAGGGAAACTTTCAACATGATGCTGTTGAAGTAAGCCCACATGGGGACCCTGATGCCTTGGTATCATGGTGGTCGTGCTCCCCAGTCTCTTGGCGTACGCCAATGAAGGGTTCCTCGCGTTCACCAGTGCATGCATGAGCTTATCATGTGTGTACTTCAGGGAAATGTTGCAGATTATCCCCTTGACCACGTGTTCCGGTGCCAACACGTACGCGTTGGTCTCGTACTTCTTCCCGTTGATTTTTAAATCATTGAGTTTGACGAAGCGAGAGGTGTGCCACCTCTCGTTTTGTCCCTGGAATGTCCGCTGGATGGCGGTGCTTCTATATGGGGAATATATGATGAAAAGATGCGAGATGGTGGTACTTGGAGTATTGAATAGATGGACGAACGGACCCACAGAGAGATGCATGGATGGACGCATGAACGGACGCAGGGGTGGACGCATGAACGAACGCAGGGACGGACGGGCGGATGGACGCATGGACGGACGGAAGCAAGAACGAATGGACAGACGAATGCTTCACCCCACTCTCCATCATTCACTCCGTGGATATGCTGCCAATTTTTTTCATCGGATCCACTTCGAGCACTGCAATGCGCTGAGCAACGTGAGCAAAAGAATATCTGTAAATGTTTCCCATGGGGATTAGAGTAGCACGTTGGATAGAACTCGCCGCCAGCATCTCTGTTGGTTTAAAAACTTTCGTGTGCGCAAAAAGCTATCTTTTGAGGGAAGACAACTCTGTGGCGGCGTGGCAGCTAGCACCCTCCGCACCATGGCCACCACCGCTATTCTGCCGCTGAGTAGTCCGATGTGAGCAGCGTTGATGCCATGGTCCGGTAGGGCTGAATATTTTGTGAGCGCGATGTTGCGGTGCAGTGTGTTTTGAAGACGATAGTCTTTTTTGGGGACCTTCGACACAAAAAATTTGGTCTGTCTGTCTGTCTGTCTGTCTGTCTGTCTGTACATTTGTTTCTTTGTCAACTCTTAACGGCATCATGTACTTGAAACGACCGACGCCATCCGCAGCGACCACCAATGTTGCTCAAGGTTAATGTTCATGCTTGTGCAATGGTCAATTAAAAAGCAACTATTGCGCATGTCTGGCGCACCACAACAACACGCATACATTTTGCATGTGCATCTCTCACTAGAAAAGGCATACATAGGTACTTTTAAGGACTGCAGTGCTTATAACGCTGCGCGTACCATGCAACGCTTGCACGGAGCGACGAGTGTTTCCAACGCTTTGATAAGACGAGATTGTGGTGGCACCTACCCGTCGCCTCGCGTTCTAAACGTTATCACCTCTTAGATGGGCGCGCACACCCCTCTCAGAGCCACGCGCTTTGTTTTCGGATAAAACTGCCAGATAACACTCATGTCTCACGTGTGACGCGACTTGGTGCACTCGTTCGCCTCTGCTGCATGCTCGAGGTTCTCTAACGCGGCGCCTACAGATCACCACTCACCGATTTCTTGCACAGAACATCAAATAAATGTGTTGTTCACTCTCTCCACACGCAAAACTGTCGTACTTCGACATTTTCAGAAACATGCAGATACGTGGCCATTTTTTTTTTGTTCGACGCGGAATACTTCAAGTATGTTGTGGAGACGACAGACACAAACGTTACGTTCATGACGTCACATCGAGGCTCGCAGCAGTAAACTTTGTTCTCTGCGAAATGTCTGACTTGGTAATCACAATAACGAGCAGTGTTGTCATTGGTAATCTTTTCACTTGCCCGCAGTTGTGTGAAAAGTCCGAAATAAATTCTGTGTTTTCAAAAAATTGCAAAATAGGTGCGACTCTCAGAGAAAATTTTTTAATTGATTCTGAGGAGTCTACGTGTGCATAATATATATATGTTAGCCATCGAGCACAGCACTTCAGATTGAAGGTGTCGGAAGCTCACTCTCATTTATGATTTATGAGGACAGTGGAAACAAATACAAGATAACATACATATAAAAACAAGGTATTTGGGCTTCAGCACAGGAGCCCTGCGAACAATGCAGTTGACAAAACATTTTTTTTTCGTTTATGCTCCTTTCCTCGCCGGCTTTTACCTTGATTGCGTTCATGTTCTTTCGCAACAAGATTGGTTTCCGTCGAACTCTCGGTCGACTCTTCATTGCTTTAAAGTTATTTAATTATTCTGCCCCAAATAATTATTTATCATAAAACGATTGGCCTACGCAGTTGTCAGCATTATTCATTTATTCTTGTCGTTATAGAGGGCATCGGCGTATTTTAAAATTTGAGACCGATTTAGCTGGGGCACCATGTTTTGAAACTTCGGGAATCATAGCGCTTTCGACACCAGCAATACAGGGCCCAGCGTAAATAAATTTCTGTAGGAGTAAACAAAAAACAGCCTGCTCAGGCAAGAGGCGGGTATATAGGGTTGCGTTCTAAAGGCACTGACAGTCTACCTCGTTGGTAAAGCTGGTCTTGAAAATCGCGTCCTTCAGGTGCACAGTGAAGCAACGAAAGTTGACTAGATTTGTTACCCCAGCGTCTAGTTGAAGTCAACAGATGAAAGTATTGAAGTCTTACTTTTGATTTTTATAGTAGGCCTCACCCAAACGGGCGAGGCCTCCCAAAAATTGGCCTATAGGCTCATTAGAGTGTCCTCCCCCACGGCAATCTTTAGTAAAAGGCGAAAGATTGATGCGACCAGCTGAGGAAGGACCTGAGCGATTAATAAAGCATGGCCCACACTCCGAAGTGCTGAAAAATAGCCAGAAAATGTGGCCAAGTTTATGTAGAAGTTATTTGTACCATTCAGCCTTTTAATTATAAAATATGTGTTGTCGTGAAAACTTCTCTCCATCACTCACCACAATAACGCACACCTTTTAATTAGCATCAGCCATATTTAGGCACGTTCCTCTCAGTTTCGGCTTCTATGCTGGTGATAAATGCATGCAGCCGTGTACCCTTCCATCAAAGTTAGTAAGTGCCGGAGTAGCGGCGCGTGAGCACGCGTCTTTTTCATACTTGGCGCGCTTCGTATTTCGTTTGTTTTTCTAAGGTAATTTGAGAAAGGACAGTGCTAGGAATTCAATCAACGCAAGAATGCGCGCAAATCATACACAAATCAAATAATTAACTACTCATTACTTAGTGATACGTAATACTGTGTGTGCCTGTACAGTGCACACATTGTTATCCTACCGTCGGGGCCATTGCACTTGTATTGTATCTAGGCCAAAGGTAGCTGGGACAGTGTTTGTCCAAGTTGACGCCACAAAATCTGGACGAGCTTTACAAAAAAAACGTGGCTGATTTTTCTTTTTAGGAGAAGTGGTTATAAGAGGCAAATGAAGAGGAAAGTGAGCCCCGTAACTGTCTGCGTAATGGTGCGACATCTCAACAGTAGCTCACAGGGGATGGGGGTGAGGAGAGAATAAAAAAATAGAATTAAAGGTGTAGAGTTTGAGAAAGATAAATGCACTAAGCCAGCGAGCGAGGAGTTATCGAGGGGATAGGAGAGATAGAAAAGATGGAAACACAGTCACAGGAGTCTGAGGACGGGGCATCACTTGTGAGAGCTCTCTTCGGCGTCAGGAGACGGTGTATAGGGCAAGTACAGTAGGTCAGAGCTACGCTGTCGTCGGAGATCGGCGTCAGGAGATGACGTAGGGTCATCCCAGTCGGCCAGAGATACGCTGACGTGTGATATCGCGAGGGCACAACCTGTCGGCACGGAATCCAGTGAGGGAGTCCAATGTTTCAACTGTTTGGAGATCGGCCATTTAAAGGGTGTTAGCAGGAGCTCCGCAGCGTGCCCCCGGTGCGCCGAACCACACGCGGAAAAAGACTGTAGCGCTACCACACTGAAGTGTCCTTACTGTAAGGTTGCTCACAAGGCTTATTTCAAGTGCTTTCCGCACATAAAGAAATAAATTTCTATTCTGAAGCTAATGGTACGAGAGAGCTCAACCCACAAAAAAGCTGCTGAGAAAATCCGGCGAAGACGACGTCGCTGTCGAAGGTCTTCACGTCGGACAGCGCCAACTTCAGGCAGTAAGTCGACGCATCAAGAAAGATCGCCAGCTGCAGTTTCCGGCACGGCAAACACAGACGTTGGAAAAGAGCAAAGGGGCCGATCAGTCTCTTCAGAAGGGTGGCTGCCACTTACGTGTACACAACGCGCAGAAGAGCTGCAGCAGAAGCAATCTTCTCCAGAGCAAGCTGCTGCAATGGAGTACTTGCGGAATACAGATCAACAAGTGATAGCTCTTCCGCGACCCTTTATTAACGACTATCGCTTTGTGTTAAGCAACATGCACACAAAGTCAGCAAGAAGTGCATTGTAAATACTAGACGCTTTGAGTCCAGTACTCGCAGCACTTGAGTAAATAATGGCTCACCAGCCACTGTCTTTCAGAGAAGAGGTCCGAAAGGCAGTGGAATGCTTCAATGGAATGCTCGGGGACTGAGATCACGCTTTGTCGATTTCCGTCGGTTCGTGTACATCAACAAGTTCCCCATCATTGTCATCTGCGAGCCAAATTTGCTAAACGAAGTAAAGCTTTCTGGTTATGAGTTATTCATGTCATCTACAACTCCGGACAATAGCAAAGTTCTGATATTTATTCGCTGCGACCTCACCTACATTCATCATCAGGTGTCCACCCACAACGACAATCATTATATAAGTATAACAGGGAAGAACAGACTTACCGTCACAGTTGTGGGTGCCTACCTCTCCGTGAAGCCGTTTCGACCATACAAGACTACAACGTATCCTGTCATCAACTCCTTACCCATGCATTATATATGATCGGCGACTTCAACGCTCATCATACGATCTGGGGAAGTTAGATGACCATTGTTAAATGGGGAAAGTTGGTGTCTTTCTCCTCCAACAATGAACTTTTCTTCACGGTAGTCCAACGTTCCTGCGTGGTTCAAAGTATAGCAGCTGCCTTGACCTGGTCTTTGTCTCACGAGGCCTCGTCAGGCATGCTGAGTGGTTTCCAGAGATAGAAACGCATAGAAGTGACCACATTCCCACTTACGTCAAAATTGAAGGATTGTCCCATGCTAAGATACGCGTTCCGAGAGTGGACTGGTTGAAATTTCAGTCTCGCATGGAAAAACAATGTGAAGCAAACAGATCCTTTGAAATATGGAAGATAATTGAAAGAATAACACACGACACTACCTGTACCCTCACATGATCTCCTAAAGTAATGGAATTTCACATCGTGTTAGAAAGACTTCGAGCAATCTGACGGCATGCTGAACGAGGATACCGACGCATGGAGGCAATGGAAGACGTATGAATCGCTCGACGTATACAAAAGAAGATTCAGCGCTGGTAAATAAACTCGTGTCACAATGTTGGACTGTCTTTTGTTAGTTGCTTGACCCACGAAAACTTTTATCCCAGTTTACTTTATTTATTTATTTATATATTTATTTATTAATTTATTGTACCCTCGAGGCCCGAGGGCATTACACAGGAGAGTGGTGAACGGAAAATTCTACAAACTTGGGTAGTAAATAACAGAACAAGAACGTAATACAAGAGTGCAGTAAAACAAACGACTAGAAATAGCAGTACATACAATGTAGCAAGGAAATGCTTTACAATAATTATAAAAGCAAAAAAAAGTAACTTGACATAAGTTCTTGTTTATACAACTTACAACAATAATAAGGTGCCATGAATTTCAAGTTAAACAATGTTAGCTATAGCCTTTCAAAAAAGTTGATTATCAATGATGGTGGCTATGTCATTGGGAAGGTGGTTCCATTGTCGAGATGTTCTCGGGAAAAATGAACGACTAAAAGTGTTGGTGTTTCCTGCTTGAATTCCGTTTTTGAAGCGTAGGTCTGCATGGTGTGATAAGTAATGTGGCTGTGAAATGAAGTTATTATGAAGAAATGGGGAATGGTGTATCTTATCAAACAGAGTTAAGCGAGCAATTTTTCTCCGTGATGCTAGTGATGGAAAACATAGGCTAGCTTTTATTGAAGATATGCTGGAAGTGCGGTTATAATTGAAATAAATGAAACGAACAGAATTGTTTTCAAGGAGTTCTAGAGAGAAGATGAGGTTTTCGTTGTGTGGGTTCCACACTGCTGTAGCATATTCTAGTTTCGGGCGCAATAATGACTGATAAAGTAGTAATTTCAAAGATGACGAGGCGTTAGAAAATTTGTGACGTAAGTAGCCAAGCGTGCTGTTAGCTCTACTGGTTATGTATTCAATATGAAGAGACCAGGTTAGGTTTGAAGTTATATGAACGCCTAAGTATTTATATCAATTCACTGGATCTAAGGAAATATTATTCATATGGTAGAATAAAAGGGTGGTAGAACTTCAATGTACACGTAAAATTTTACATTTCTTAATATCTAGTTGCATTCGCCAGGTATTACACCAATCACTTATAATATTTAGATCTGATTGAAGAACATTACAATCGTCAGTACTGATTATTTCACGGTAAATAACGCAATCGTCAGCAAATTAGTGAACATGAGATGTCAATGTAGATGGCAAGTAGTTATTATAGATTAGAAAAAGAAGTGGTCCTAGTACTGATCCTTGAGGCACGCCGGAACGAACTTTAGTTACAGGTGAGTCATGATTATTAGTAGTAACAAACTGATGGCGGTTACAAAGAAAATATTCAATCCATTTCAGTATGTTATTATCAAGGTTCTAAAGACTTAGTTTGAAAAGAAGGTGTTGATGTGGAACTTTGTCAAATGCTTTACTAAAATCCAAAAACACACAGTCAGCAGATGAGGCGCGATCTAGAATACAGTTTAGTCCATGAGTAAATGATATTACTTGCGTTTCGCATGAGTACGTTTTACGGAAACCGTGTTGAGCTGTGGTGAAAAATGACTTGGAGTTGAGGAAGTTAACCAGGTTGGTGTAAATTACGTGTTCAAGAAGTTTGCAACAGGTGTTGGTCAGTGAGATTGGACGGTAATTCAAGGGTGAGTTTTTGCTGCCAAACTTGTGCAGAGGAACCACCTTCCCTATTTTCCATTGCGAAGGAAGAGTAGATGAGTCTATAGATTTTTGAAAGATTTTGGTCAATATGATGGATTTGAAGACGCTAGTGCTTTTTTAAAATTTGCTTTTGATGCCGCCAAAGCCTGGAGCTGAGTTAAAGGGTAATTTATCAATAAGTTTAGCAATGCCAGATGAATGTACTGTTACAGGATTCATCATAAGATACTTGCATGCGCTGGTGTCCAGTAGGTGAATGTTGCTTGAAACCGAGAAGTTATTGCAAAATGCTTTATTAAGAGTGATCGCCCAAGCGTTACTTGGAATTATGATGCTTTCTGTGTCTTTTAGAATGATAGTGTTGTCGCAAGGGGGGTTGATGACGCACCAGAACTTGCGAATGTCTGTTTTGATCATGAGTGGTAGTGTGTGGGTTAGGTAATTATTTTTAGCTTCCTTTAGGGCAGATATATACGCACAATTAGCAGTTTCATAATATTCCCAATGTGCTTGGTTAGAAGAAGATTTAGCTGAACGATAGAGCCGTTTCTTTTTGTTAAATTGGCGCTTGATGTATGAGTTATACCAAGAGGCATGTGTGTTGGAAGTGATGGTACAATTAGGAATGTATTTTTCTGTCAACAGACGTACCTGATCTGCGAAAATACTCCAGTTAATCTCCACAGAACACGTATCAAAGTTAATCAAATAACTGTCGAGAAATTAGCCCAATGCATTGTTAATTGCCTCTGTATTAGCTTTCTTATAATCACGAATAATTTTGTTAACCTTATTTCTTTTAGAAGCGCTACCGTTAATAGCAAAAATTATTAAAAAATGATCGCTAATACTAGGCAGGAAAGTTATAGGGGAAGCTAGATCTGGACGATTAGATAAGACTAAGTCAAGCGTGCTCGCAGTGGTGGAACTGATTCTGGTCGGCTGGGTAACGTGTTGGGACAGAGAAAACACAGAACAAAGTTCGCAAAAGTTTTCCGCCTGAGTTGAAAAAAGTGTTATACCAGGTGGCTGTGTGTTCCATAACAGATTGGGAAAATTAAAGTCACCAAGTAAAAACAAGGGTGATGAGAAAAACCGAGAAGAAACAAGGTTAATAGCATCATGTAAATTGTGGGTGAAGGTGGCAGATGATGAAGGCGAGCGATAGCATACACCAATGATTATCTTCGCATGACTGAGTGTTAGGCAAGCCCATGTGCATTCAAGCTCGGTTTTAATGTCTATATAAAACGACGGAACATCTTTAGAAAGGGCAAGAACAACATGCCCTCTTTGGCGCTCAGTGCGATCACACTGGTAGACAGTGAAATTAAAAGCGCCATGAAATATATCACAATGGAACAATCAGTTGTGGAAGATGACACGAGGTCTCACACTTTCTGAACAGAGACGCGGCACTGACGTGGCAGAAGACTTCTCCTCAAGAGTATCTGGGCCACTCGCAGTGCCTAATAGACTATTGCCCTCTACCAACTGTCCACAAACACGGGATTCCCACGTGGATGTCCCTTTTTTCTATCGTTGAACTAACAGCAACACTAGCTTTGTGTGGACGCACGTCAGCACCAGGGCCCGATAGAATTCCTTATAGGGCCCTCTGTCATCTGGGTGAACGCGCGAGAATCCTGCTCCTGGAGTTGTACGTCAAATCCTGGCAAGATAGAACGCTCCCAACAAGCTGGAAAACAAGTCGCCTAGTTCCACTTCTGAAGCCAGGCGTTGAGCTCTCAACTTATTGCCCGATCGCATTGGCTAGTTGTGTAGGTAAAGTTATGGAGAGGATGATCTTGGGACGCCTGAAGTGGTACTTGGAGTGCAACAACATCTATCCAGATGCCCTGGCAGGATTTTGGTGTGATCGATCGTCGGTCGACAACGTAGTTGACCTGGTCACTTAAGTCCAACACGAGAAAGGCCATGTGCGTTTCTGCGCATCTTTGTTCCTAGACGTCAAAGGGGCGTATGACAACGTTACGAATGAAGTTGTTGTCACCACTTTCGAAGATGTAGGAGTATGTGGTTGGATGTATCGCTGGATACGAAGTCATTTGACAATACGATCCTTTTTTGCAAGCAATGAAGACGGTCAAACCTCTCCACATTACAGCAACCATGGCGTCCCCCAGGGTGGCGTACTCAGCCCTGTACTGTTCAGTCTTACGCTAATTGCTCTCACTGAGCATCTGGCAAGCACACTCAGGCTATAAACGTACGCAGATGATATCTGCGCTTGGGCATCGTCTGTAACACGTCTGCAGTTGCGAGGGAGAATTCAAAAAGCTGCCACTGAAACATTACGTTACCTCCGAAATCGAGGCTTGGAAATTTCTTCCGAGAAATGTGCTCGTAGCTTTTACATAAAAGCCTATGGATAAGTGCACCAAAAACATCAATGGTCAAACTGTACTATACGTTAGACCGCACAAGTTTTTCGGCGTCATAATTGACAGGAATCTATCATGGGGCAATCACGGTTCGTACATGAAGAAACGGTAAATAGACTTCTGTAATATACTGAAGTTATTTGCAGGGAAGACTTGGGGAATGTCTTCCAGTGCGATGCTGCAACTGTACAGAGTACTTTTTCTCGGCTTCTTGTGGTACAGCTTACTGGCATTGACCAATGCGAGCAAAACAAGCCTACAAACACTACAGATTGTTTAATACCAGGCACTCCGGATTTGCATCGGCTTGCCTCGTCTTGCCTCGTAGTGCATCGACAATGGCTACTATAGCAATCGCTGGTGACCACCTGATCACGACACATATCGACGTTGAGAAACTCAGGACACATATAAGGCATATTGCTCGGACACCCTGCCACCTCCTATAGCCTTTTTACCTGCATAGACCACGTTCATCATTTTGCCAAACGATAACCACATATCGCGATTCTTTGCCAAATTGCTTCACAACCGCCGCCAGGCCTCCGACTCCTCCTTGGTGCAGACTCAGACTAATATGAGACTATCTATACCTGGCATCCAGAAAAAAGCAGATATGTCGTCACCTGCTCTTAGAAAGCTTGCTCTGCTCTTGTTATACGAGACGTATCAAGGCTGTATCCACGTATACACCGACGGCTCTGTTTTACAGAAGAGTTCCACGGAATCGATCGTTATATCAATAAAAGACACGACAAGAAAATTTAGGACATCCCACCTCACGACATCAATGGGAGCAGAGCTCACGGCTCTTCATGCCGCATCGCAATTCATCAGCTATCAACAGCCACAAAAATGGACAATTTTCAGTGAGTCAAAGGCGGCCCTGCAATCCCTTCTATCACCTTTACGCCACGGCCCATACGAAAAGCTGGTATTCGAGATTGCAGAAAAAACTCAACAATTTATTAAGAAAGGGCATTAAATAGCCTTTCAATGGCTTTCAAGTCATTTTGGAATAATTGGCAATTAATGGGCCGATCAAGCTGCCCGTTCTGCCAATACTGAAAGCGATCAAATATAAGTTCCACTCTCCAGAACTGACGCTGCACGGAAACTCCGCAAGCTTGTCGCAAGCGCACCACGTCACAATGGAACGAGTCACATTTCTACCATACACGGTTATGTACCTTAGACCCAACTCTCAGTCTTCGAATTCCTCTGGAATCACGCCGACGAGACGCTACTATGCTGTGCAGATTATGGTTGGGCGTCGCACTTACCAACGCGTACGCGTTCCACATAGGAATGGCTGGCACTGCTCCTAGCGACCATTGCGGCAATGACGAAACAACTTGGCACATTCTTTGTAAATGGCCACAATACTGCTCGCAGCGACCGTCCCTCTGCAATACGCTACATGAACTGGACAACCAGAATGTTTCGAAAGAAAGAATCCTGCGCTTCCGACAGGACTTTATGTCGCCGAAGAAGGCTGTGAAGGCGCTCCTGTGCTTCTTGCGTTCAACCGGCCTGTCCAGACGACTGTGATTGGAACTCCGTGAATGTGTGTGCATGGGATTTTTCGCTAATTTATTTTATATCTCTCTATCTCAACATCTTTTCGACCCTTTTCTCAACCCCTGTACAGGGTAGCAAACCAGTTCTTCTAGGTTAACTACCCCATCTGTTCTTTTTATTTATTTCTCTCTTCCGTGTGCGCAAAAAGCAATCTTTTGAGGAAACACCTACTCTTTGGCGGCGTGGGCGCTGGCACCCGCCACACCATGGCCGCCACCTCTATTCTTCCGCTGAGCATGCCGGTGTGAACAGCGTTGATGGCATGGTCCGGTAGGGCTGAATATTTCCTGAGCGCGATGTTGCGGTGCTGTGTGTTTTAAAGACGATAGTCTTTCTCGGGGACCTTCGACGCAAAAAAATTTTGGTCTAACTGTCTGTGTTTCTGTCTGTCTGTCTATCTGTGTGTCTGTCTGTCTGTCTGTCTGTCTGTCTGTCTGTACCTTTGTATGTTTGCCCACTTTAGCGGCATCAGGTACTTGAAACGGCCGACAACATCCGCAGTGCCACCAATGTTGCTTAAGGTTAGCGTTCATGCTTGTGGAATTGTCAAATAGAAAGCAATTATTGCGCATTTCTGGCGCACCACAACAACACGCGAACGTTCTGCATGTGCATCTCTTACTAGAAAAGGCATACACAGATAATTTTAAAGACCGCAGCGCTTATCATGCTGCGCTTACCATCCAATGCTTGGACGGAACGAGTGTTTCCAACGCTTTGCTAAGACGAGATGGTGGTGGCACCTACCCGTCGCCTTGAGTTCTACACGTTATCACCTCTGAGATGGGCACGCACACTCGTCTCAGAGCCACGTGCTTTGTTTTCTAAGAAAACTGCCAGATGGCGCTCATGTCTCACGTGTGACGTGACTTGATGCGCTCGTTCGCCTCCGCTGCACGCTCGAGGCACTCTAACGCAGCGCCTCCAGTTTACCACTTACCAATTTTTTTTGCGCAGAACATCAAATAAATGTGTTGTTCTCTCTCTCCACACGCAATACTATCGTATTTCGACGACATTTGCAGAAACATGCAGATACGTGGCTGTTTTTTCATTTAATTTGACGCGAAATACTTCAAGTATGTTGTGGAGACGACACACACAAACGTTACATTCATGACGTCACATCGTAGGTGGAAGCAGTAAAATTTGTTCTCTGCGAAATGTGTGAATTTGTAATCATAATAACCAGCAACGTTGTCACTGGCAATCTTTTCATTTACCCGCAGTTGTGCGAAAAGTCCGAAATAAATTCTGTCTTTTCAAAAAAATTTGCAAAATAGGTGCGACTCTATTTTGCAACGTAGGTGCGAATTTTTTTCAATTGATTCTGAGAAGTCTACGTGTGCATAATATAGATATGTTGGCCATCGACATCAGCACTCCAGACTGAGGATGTCGGAAACTCATTCACAATTATGATTGATGAGGACACTGGAGAAAAATTACGAGATAGCATCCATATAAAAACAAGGCATTTCGGCTCAGCACGGGAGCCCGGCGAACAATGCAGTTGACAAAAACATTTTTTTTTCGTTTATGCTTCTTTCATCGCCGGCTTTTACCTTGATTGCATTCATGCTCTTCCGCAACAAGATTGGTTTCCGTCGAACTCTCGGTTGACTGATCATTGCTTTGAAGTTAGTTAATCAATCTCTCTTAATTATTTGTTTATCATAAAACGATTGGCTTACGCAGTAGTCAGCAACATTCATTTGTTCTGGTTATTATAGAGGGCATCGGCGTATTTTAAAATTTTAGACCGATTTAGCTGGGGCACCATGTTTTGAAACTTCGGGAATAATAGCGCTGTCGACACCAGCAATACAGTGCCCGGCGTAAATAAATTTCTGTAGGAATAAACAAGAAATCGTCTAATAGCCTGCTCAGGCATGAGGCGAGTATATAGGCTTGCCTTCGAAAGGCAGTGACAGTCCACCCCGTTCGTAAAGCGATAGCGGTCATGAAAATAGCGGGGACTAAGTGCCACCATGGCGTCCATCGGGTGTGCAGTCAAGCAACGAAAGTTGTCTCGATTTGTAACCCCAGGGCACGGTGTAAGAAGTAGCTTAGGTGAGCGAGCGCGCTCGCTGGGCGCGCCGCGGTAAGGTTCTGCTTCCAGATAGCGCCAACAGATGGCGCGCGAAACTAATGCCCTTTAGGGTGCCTTGATGCCCGCGCGCTCGCGCGCATCGAGGCACTCTAATGCCCTTTGGCTCTGCCTCCCGCATGCCGTGCGCTTGCGTCCCGTTCGCGGTGTAGAACCGCTCTGCCGAGGGCAACCGAAGCGCTGTCAAGGACCTACGAGCGGTTTTTACGTATTATGAGGCCTAGTCGTTGACTTATTGTTCACAATGGGTTGCCCAGGAACGATTGGCGATGTGCGGTTCACTTTGGCTGGAGACTGCATATAACTGATTAATTTTTCTTAATAACGTAAACCGAGGCCTGAGCAGTACGTTGGAATCGACATTAAGCTATGGCATCATGGAACAGGTTCTGGTGCGACCACGCTTTGTCGCAATCGCATGATTACACAACTTAACGTTTTTTTTTTGTTTTTTTTTAGTGACGTATGTGCTGTTTTTTCATCAGCTGTACCTGGCGCCACTGGTTCAAAAGCCAGGGGCATCTCTCCTTGCTATTCCGCTTATATTGCCGCGAAAGCTTTGTACTGTTTGTTTTGTACGTGTTCCTCTGACCTATGGTGCAACGCACCTCGGGGGATAGGCCATGGATCGTTCGCGTTGAAAGTTACCGCCACAAGACTTTATCACTTTTGTGCGCGATACGAGATGTCCTAAAAGTAACTACAAGAAACTGGAACAGTGTCTTCGACATTGTTCCACATTCTTGTCGTTACTTGCGGGCGCTTATCTCGAAAGTTTTTTACGGCTTTTAAATTGAGCACGGCCTAAAGCACCAAGCACTCTGTTCTTCGACGACCGCCGTGCACGTTTGTTGCTGTCGCCGGCCCCGAGTTGTACGGTTCTTAGTTGGCGCTAGTCCGCCTAATGAACACTTTCTTTTAGAAGCGTTTTGGTTCTCTTCCTGACCGTCGGACTGCCGTCATCACTACGTGACAATACGTAGCATAACTTCACATCAGGACACATATACCATTTATTTACTGACTTTTAGAATTTTCAGACATGAAATCGATCACACAAGAGGACACACAATATGTCCGATAAAAGAAGTTCATGAAACGCATATAAGCAAAGAAAGTCGCATTGAGTCCGTGTAGCGGTCGTGCTCACACAAGCTTTGCCATTTTTCGCAAGTCGTGGCTCTTTTTTTCATGTCTATTCTTCAATTGCCTACAGTACTGACGCATACGTAGGCAGATATAGTAGTGTAGCAACTTCGCAAGCATTTCTTCTTTGTGCGTACCGCAAGGAAATGTGAAGTGGAAATTCTCCAACACGGCATCAGTAGTTTTGTCGTATGCATCCCTGTCCCCTGCATACTTGGCAAACTGTTCCTCGGTGTACTTGAAAAAGTCAAAGAGGTGCATATTTGGATGCGTGAGCCAGCCCCGGGTTTTACAGTTCACGAGATCAGCTTCGGGCACGCTTGCGAGACCTTGTTTTCCTTGAAGAGCGTTCTTGCAAATGGAACAGGTTGTTCCATTGCGAAGTTTTCTGGACACAAAACCTGTAACGTAGTAGACAATGCAGTCAACTACTGTTGCGTCTGTGTCAGGGTCGTCGAAATCGAAGACATCATCGCACTCCCAGCTTCCTTCGTCGATGAGCCCGTCAAGCTTTCGCTTTAGTTCATCCAACTTTCCTGTGCGTTGCGCGGCAGAACCTTTATATATTTCCCTGATATCAGACAAAGTCACAACGGCTGCTTGTCTTTTATCAGGCAGCGTGCAATTCCCAAACTTTGGTGGTTTTACCAAAGAATATAAGCTGAGCATACGGTACAGCTGTAGGAACGTGGGAAACGTCGGGTGCTCATTTTGCCCACCAGCTTGCCTGATTATTCCAAAGAAGCGCTCCAGCGGGTCTTGGTTCATCTTCGCCGTCAATACATACTTGAAGTCACAGTCCTTCAGCAGGTAAATTGACAGCTCCCGCACTGATTTCAGGGTTACGCGTAGGCCTTCTGCAGTCGACTGCGTCAGAAAAAGGTCCTTATGAATTTCCCCGCTCACGACCTGTTGCTCCCATGAGTCCAGCCACGCGGATGCAGATTCTAAAACACAAAAATCTCTGCCTTCTAGTTTTAAGCCTTCTGCTGGAAAACGTCGGTTTAAAGCGTCAAACAGGTCATTTAAAAAAAGTGTGAACTCGACCGTCGGCTCAACATTGGTCAGACGAGACGCGCCTCTCTTTGCATAGAAAAGAATACCTTTGGCTACGGAGTTGCTAAATATCTGCGTGGCAAGCTTCACCCTCATCCTCAGCATTTTGGAAGGGTTGATGTGGTTGAATGTTATTTTAGGGCACACCTTTAGCTCTGCTTTGTTCTCGTTGTCTGCAACGTACAGGGCATCGTAGCACGACCATTTTATCAGTTTGCCGTCTTTTTTAAGAACCTTCTTGTCCAGTAGCCTGTTTCTGATGCACTTGAAAATGTGAGGCGTATCAGACAGCACATAAACATTTCTAGAGCTGTCCATTGGGTGCTCAAAGGAATTACGGACGTGGCCAAGTGCACCAGTAATGCCGAGCTGCTTCCACATTGCGCGATTGGTGGATGCACCATCACACACTACTCCGTCTACGAACAAGCCGGCTTTTTCTAGGTGCACGATGCACTGGATCAGGAGTTGCGAAAGCAGCGTCCCCTTAGTTGGTCCTTTTGACGCAAACACGGCTACTGGCTGTAGGTAGGTTTCACCAAACGGAGCAAATGCAAAGACGAGGCCATGATCTGCGAGTTCCTTGCTCTGATTATTTTTCTCTCCTTGATCAACAAGGCCAGTGTACGTCATTGTCTGCGAGTTGACAGCCATTTCCTTTCTTACTTGAATTTCGTCCAAGATCAGGATTCCCCGCCGCTGGAATGCGGTCTTTCCGGCAACTTTTATCTTGAGGGCTTTGAAGAAGTTGTCGTCGAAACCGCACTTCGGACCAACCATGCTTATGTACTTTCGCACTGTGGTAACGCACGGCAAAGGCAGTATATCGTTGTTTCTCAAGAAAGAGTAGGTGGCCGGGCTCCGTATGTGCAGCAAGAGGCACAACAAGATCCAATCGTCTGTGTATCGCCTGCTTGTTTTTGATGCGCACCTTGCGACTGATACACATTCTTCTATCAAAAGAAGCTGTGCTGGCGGTATATCAAATCCCTTTAGCTTCTCCTTGATATCTTGCTCCTGCAAATCTGTTAGCTCTTTCATCGCTGCTTGCAACTGCTCCAATAACAGCTTGTTGCGCTTGGCCAGTCGTGCTCGTGACCGCTGAACAGCTGATCGTGCATGCCGCAAAGCAGAAAGCTTCTGTTGTTGGGTGGGCACCACCGATAACCTGAAACGCTTGAGAGGTATTCCCTGCTTGGCTCGCGCAGCTCGGCGATCAGCATGTATTCTAAGGGTGTCAACGAGGCCCGAACACAGGCGACAGATAGCACCTCCAGGTGTCACCAAGAGACATTTGTTGTGTCTCCAGCTTTTTTGACAGTCCACAAAGGCACATTCAGGGGACACATCAGGGAAGTCCTTTAAACTAGGCCCTCCCCTACACACATCTATGCCGTCAACAACTTTGAGCATGGATTCAACTTCAAGGGCAGATGTGGCGAAGGGACTTACCCCTATTGCAGCAGAGTCGATCAACTTGTCTAAGATGTAGACTTGGACTTCCATGTTGCTTTTGACATGCAGAGCCTTCCTGTTAAACAGCACCGACGATCCGTCGCTTGTCCTATGCGCAACCGCAGCGTCAATAAACACGACGTCCCTCACTCCAGCTAAGTTGATGAGATGCGCCGCCCATGATGGCTGTGGCAGGCTAACGCAAGATACTGCACTGAAAAGCCGTTCGAACACTGAGTCACATGAGTTACTCTCACCAGTCTTAGTCACACAACAGCTGTCGTCAGACGACGTTTCCATATTGTCCGCTGGGGAGACTTCTATGTGGCTAGCTGTCGTTGGCAAGTTGCTGCTATTGTTGTTACAGCTACTCACCGAAGCAGCCACAGGAAGCGCTAGCCGTTTCACTTGCTTTCGAGGGCTTTTAATCTTTCTGGACAGGTAGCTTGGCGCCCCTTCGAAAATTGACGGCACAGCGTCTTTTGAAAGGCCCGCTCTTCTTGTTCCAGACATCAGCACATGGCCGTCAATTCCCGCAGACCACGTCTTCAGGATAAAACGGGAAGCGAAATGCTTCTCACAAACGCGATCCGTTCTTTGGAGCACGCGGTCCTTACGAGGAATGGCTCGTCTCCATGCTTCCAGTCTTGCTTCATCGTTCGGCGGCTTGAAAAGCGAGAACTTTTCTTTGCAAGACTTGTAACCGGTGTTACAAAACGGTACGAAGCACTTTCCCATTATGCAGGCTCATGAAAAAGTTCGAAGGTTGGGAGCTACCTGGCAGACAAATGAACAATGCTTTGACAACACCCGGCGAGCAGCAACAACGTGCCGTGAACAAAGCTGCAAACGGCTAGTGCTGTCTGAGAGCGCGAAGCGAGTGAGCGGGCACAAGTTTCTAGCGCCCTCTCTTGACGAGCGGAGAAAGGAGAACTCTAAGCGTGCCGCAGTGGCCCTCGCCCAGCGCGCGCCGTTCAGTCACCTAAGCTACTACTTCTTACACCGTGCCCCAGGGGCAAGTTGAAGTCAACAGATGAAAATGTGTAAGTCTTACTTTTGCTCTTTAAAGTAGGCCTCACCCAAACGGGCAAGGCCTCCCAAAAATTGGGCTATAGGCTCATTAGAGTGTCCTCCCCCACGGCAATCTTTAGTAAAAGGCGAAAGATTGGTGCGACCAGCTGAGGAAGGACCTGAGCGATGAATACCGCACGGCCCACACTCCGGGGGTGCTGAAAACTAGCCAGAAAAATTGGCCAAGTTCATGCAGAAGTTTTTCGTACGTTTCAGCCTTTAAATTCTGAAATATGTGTTGTCCTAAAAACTTCACTGCATCACTCACCATAATAACGTATACCTTTTATTTACCAGAAGTGAAATGTAGGCACGTTCCTTTCAGGTAAGGCTCCTATGCTTGCGAAAAATGTATGCAGCCGTGTACACTTCCTTGAAAGTTTGTAAGTGCTGGAGTAGCGGCACGTGAGCACGCGTGTATATCATACTTGGCGTGCTTCGTATTTCGTTTTAAATGCGAAGCATTTCTTAGCGAACTTCGGCGACTTTGAGCGTATCTATCTATCTATCTATCTATCTATCTATCTATCTATCTATCTATCTATCTATCTATCTATCTATCTATCTATCTATCTATCTATCTATCTATCTATCTATCTATCTATCTATCTATCTATCTATCTATCTATCTATCTATCTATCTATCTATCTATCTATCTATCTATCTATCTATCTATCTATCTATCTATCTATCTATCTATCTATCTATCTATCTATCTATCTATCTATCTATCTATCTATCTATCTATCTATCTAGCCGCCTACGACTTTTAGCTCTCCTGGCCGTTTAGATAATGGTATCGATACCAAACTTGGTATGGCCTAGCACGACTGTAATAAGAACCTATTTGTTCAGTCATAACATGAAAATCATGAAATGTATATCATGAATGTCATGATTTATTTTTCATGATCTTGCAGCTCTTGTGATGGATTCGTTCGCATGGCATGTTGCAAAACTGGTATGGTATGGCATGATTGGATGGCAAAAACAAGCGACAGGCCCTAACATGCAAATCATGACACACGTGTTATGTAACAACATGACTGCATGCCACAATTATGATGTGCTCGCGGCCGTTTCGCTAGTGTCACATACACTAATGTTGGTATTACAGTACTTGAATGGATGATGATGGTATGTGACTGGTGCAAACATGATAATCGTGAGATGCGTGTCATATAACATCATGACCACATGCATTTTTGTTCTTCATCTTGCTAGTTCATGTAACTGCTGTGGTTGCGGATTCTGACGAGGTAGTTTTCTTTTAGTAATATGAGCCTGCTTTTCTTTCCAAGTTTATGTGACCAGTAAATAGTGGGTACTAATTGAGGCGTCATGATTCTTGTTGGGCTAGAATAAACAGAAAGATCTTCGGGGGCTTTTGCAACGCCGTTTTTAACGGACGCTATTGTTTCACGGGAATGACTGAGAGGTGATGCTTCTGAGTCTCCTTTGTTGTTTGCACTCTCACTTTGCTAGACACTGGACAGACACCGTAACAGGCGTCATATCGTCACATATTACTTGTAAGTGTCGGTTCGTTTGCGTAACTAAAGAGTTGAGTTCATCTAATGCATGAATCTGTATTAAAGAGTCTGGGCTTGGTCGAGTATCCACCGAAATCCTCTGTTCCACGTCGGCTGTAGTTAGCGTGTCAGGCACAATATGGGCGAAGTGAGCAACCAAGGGTTCAAGTGACGGAAGACCAGGTGGAAGATTGGGAAAACGTCCGCGTGGTTTTTTTTAGTGAGCATGTGGTTAACATCACCTGACGGGAATTCTAAATTTATGCTCTGCGCTCGAATGCGTGAAGGCTGCTTATGACTGCGATGACTGAGTTCGAATGCACTGAGAGCGCGTGTTCTAATAGAGTCCTAGCTATAGTCTTGAAACCACGTGATTGTTTCTTCTTTTATCTTTTGCCAAGACTCATCGTTCTCGATTATGTGGGTAAGGTAAAATTGAAATGCCTCACTGGTCACGTAGTCACTGAAGCTCGTAACCATTTCCCGTTCCGACCAAGATGCAGCGGTAGCCTGGAGCTCGAACAGGTCGAACCAGTCTTGTATGGGTCCATCGTCCGCTGCTCCGGTGTACTTGGGAATGGGAAGGTCAGTTGATAGTGCTGTCACAATTCTGGTCATGATGCAGGTCGGGATGCACTTGCGTGGTCCAAGTCCAGGCTTGTGTGACGCTAGATGTGGGAAACTGCGCCGATGATGAGCTACTGATAAAGGGGCTCGCAGGTCTTCATCCTGTTGACTCGTGTGAAGCTATGATAAAGGGCAGACGTGGACTGGCTCATACCACATTTTTACTCCATCTCACTTCTTCCTTCTCGGCCTCTACCAACAATCGCTTCATACGTCACACACACACACACACACACACACACACACACACACACACACACACACACACACACACACACATATATATATATATATATATATATATATATATATATATATATATATATATATATATATATATATATATATATATATATATATATATGTGTGTGTGTGTGTGTGTGTGTGTGTGTGTGTGTGTGTGTGTGTGGTTGGCCATCGACATCAGCACTCCAGATTGAAGGTGTCGGCAGCTCACTCTCAATCATCATTTATGAAGACAATGAAAAAGAAACAAAAGATAACATCTGTGTAAAAGCAAGTCATTTCAGCTCCAGCACAGGAGCTTTGCAAACAATGGAGTCACCAAAACATTTTTTTCTTTTATGCTTCTTTTACGGCTGGCTTTTAGCTTGATTGGTTTCCGTCGAACTCTCGGTTGACTCATCATTGCTTTAAATTTAGTTAATTATTTCTCATAAATAATTATTTATCATAATATGATTGCCTTACGCAGCAGTCAGCAACATTCATTTTTTCATGTCGTTATAGAGGGCGTCGGTGTATTTTAAAATTGTAGCCCGATTTAGCTGAGGCACCATGTTTTGAAACTTCGTAAACCAGAGCCCGGTCGGCCCCAGCATTACAGGGCCCAGCGTAAGTAAATTTCTGTAGGAGTAAACAAGAAATGGCCTGTTCAGGCATCAGGTGGGTAAATAGTGTTGTGTTCAAAGAGCTTTGACAGTCCGCCCCGTTGGTAAAGCGGTACCGGTCATGAAAATAGCGGGAAGAAAGTGCCACCACGGCATCCGTCGGGTGTTAAGTCAAGCAACGAAAGTTGTCTCGATTTGTAACCCCAGCGGCGAGTTGAAGTTAACAGATGAAAATATTGAAGTCTTACTTTTGATCTTTAAGGTAGGCCTCACCCAAACAGGCAAGATAGAGAGAGAGAGATAAAGATACAAGGAAAGGCAGGGAGGTTAACCAGACGCACATCCGGTTTGCTACCCTGCACTGGGGAAGGGATAAAGGGGAGAAAAGAGGTTGCACAAAGATGAGAAGGTACACACAATCACGAGCACACTCGGTGAGCACACACAGTTCACAGGCGGTCGCTCAGGTTTGATGACTTAAGGTAAAGAAGCAGTGCTTTAGTTGCTTTCTGCGCAACTGAGGCAGATGCCCAAGGTCCTAGTATCTTCTGCACCAAAATGGTCCGGGGTCAAGTCGATTCAAAACCATCCGTAGCTGGCATCGCTGTGTGTCGTAGCAAGCGCAGCTGCAGAGGACGTGTTCGATGGTTTCTTCATCTCCACAGTAGTCGCATGTAGGAGTGTCTGCCATACCAATGCGAAAGGAGTACACCTTTGTGAATGCAACACCCAACCAAAGGCGGCATAACAGTGTCGCATCGGAGCGGGAAAGTTGTGATGGTAGCTTTAGCTTTAGCGAAGGATCCAGTTCATAAAATTGACACCTTTGGAAGCTGGTAGACGACCAGAACGTGCATGTGAGATCTCGAGCCAGCAGGTAAAGTTGTCTTGCTGCATCATTCCTTGATAGAGGAATCGGGACTACACGGGTTTCTTCATGGGCTGAGCGGGCTGCATCATCGGCTAGTTCATTTCCGGTAATACCGATAAGTCCAGGCAGCCATTGATATATAATATCATGCCCTCGTGCTAGAGCTTCATGATGGCAATGTCTTATTTCTTGTACCAGTTGGTCATGGCTCCTCCTACGCATGGCAGACTGCAAACTCTGAAGCGCTGCCTTCGAATCACAGAATATGACCCATTTTCCTGGACGTTCTTGAACGAGATATTGTAAAGCAGCCCTTATAGCAGCAAGCTCTGATGCCGTAGATGTAGTCATATGCGACAACTTAAACTTGATTGTCATTTCTGCAGCCGGAATTACAGCGGCACTTGATGAGCTGCTGGATGAGACGGACCCATCAGTGTATATCTGCGTTCGGTCTAAGTACAACTCATGTAATAATAGCAGTGTTGCTTGCTTCAATGCTACTCTGGAGTGACTGCTTTTCTTTTTGATTCCCGGAATTTCTAGACGTACTTGCGGCTAGTCGAGGCACCACAAAGGGCATGCCGTTCTCGCAGCTGGCGTATATCCTGATGGAATGCTGTTTAGGTGCTTGGCTATGACGTCTGAAAACATAGCACGTGGTCTTCCGGAAGGTAGAAGGGCCAAGTGGTGGTCGTGGACACGGCTAGCATGTCGAATGTGCGCTCTGAGGTAATCCACAGTTATATATGTCCTGACCGGATGGTCTTTGGCAAGCATGATTGTGGCATAAGTAGAAGCGCATCGGGGCAGTCCTAGGCAGATACGCAGTGCCTGACCCTGCAAACTCTCCAATGAATGAGTATTCGATTTGCAAGTGTTAGTCAGTACCGGCAAGCTGTAGCGCAATAGACCCAGAAATAGGGCCCTGTACAGCTGTAGCATGGAGGCCACAGAAGTTCCTCATGCTTTACCGCACAAGAATTTCATGATATGCACAATAGATAGCACTCTCTTCTTCAAGTACGCACAATGTGGGCTCCACGAAAGACTTCTGTCGATTATTATGCCGAAGAAACGATGCGTCCGTGCATATTTGACACTCTGCCCATTGATGTAAACAGGGTATGGCGTCATTGGTTTGCGTGTAAACGCCATCAACGCGCACTTCACAGTTGATATATTTAGGCCTTGTTTCTGAAGGTAGGCTGTTGTGAGGGTTGCTGCCCGCTGTATTCGTGCACGCACCTGAGGGCGAGTTACTGCAGCACTCCAGAGGCAAATATCATCGGCGTATATGGATAGGCACACCGACTTTGGCAGAACCTTCACCAGACCAATGAGGGCCACATTGAACAATGTGGGGCTTAAAACGCCTCCCTGAGGTACTCCGCAGTAGGTGTAATGTTGGGCAGTTGTTCCCTCATATGTTTGTACAAAGAAACCTCTGCCAGTTATATAATCTTTTATCCATTGAACCATTCGTCCACCAATGCCCATTGCTGCGAGAGAAGTGAGGATGGCATCGTGAGCTACATTATCATATGCACCCTTCACGTCAAGAAAGAGTGCCACTGATATGCGCTTGCGACTTTTTTCTTGTTGAACAAATGTCGACAAATCAAGGACACAGTCAATGGAGGAGCGGCCCCGACGAAAGCCTGCCATGCAAGAAGGGTATTTGGTGTATCGTTCCAAGTACCACTCGAGACGAAATAGAACCATCTTTTCCATCACTTTTCCGAGGCAGCTTGCGAGGGCAATAGGGCGATACGCTGTCAAGTCCAATGGTGATTTTCCCGATTTCAAAAGTGGTATTAATCGACTAATTTTCCATTCTCGGGGAACACTGCCGCTGAGCCAGGAGTTGTTGAAGCATGTTAAAAGTTCTTTTCTAGCTTTTTGTCCAAGGTGTCCCAACGCACTATAAGTAATACCATCAGGACCTGGCGACGACATGCGCTTAGAAGCGACTGACGCACCTTCCAGTTCTTCCATGGTGAACGGAATGTCCATTTCTGGTAATCGCGTCTCAGGAACGATCACGGCGTCGATGCTCTCGTTCACAATATTCCCGGCAACTCTCGTGCAAAATTCTTCAGCCACCTCGAGTTCTGTTTTTCCCTGATGGAGTGCCAAAGCTTTAAAAGGGTGCCGTTGTTGTGGAGAGGAGCGAAGACCACGAACTGTTCTCCAGATATATGACAGCGGTTTATGAGGGTCTAGAGATTCGCAGAATGCTTTCGAGCGTTCGCTCTCCAGTTTGTAAATGCGTCGTTGAATCTTTTTTTGGAGCCGCCTTGCTTCCCTCAGCTCGTAAATTGATCTTGTGCGTCTGTATCGTCGTTCTGCACGCCTTCGTATAGCTCGTAACTTTTCCAGTTCAATGTCAAACTGTGTACCTTTAGACGAAAATGGTAATTTACATTTGTACGCTTGCATAGCTTCCACTATGGTATTTTCCAGGCTGCAGGCGAGGCCTTCTTGGCAAGCGTTCTCAACACGCGATGCAAACATCGACCAGTCAGTGCCAATTGCAACACCGGAAGACAAATTTTTTACGATACCATCGATCGTCACGTAGGTGGGTATGTGATCACTCCCATGAGTCTCAATATTGCAAAACCACTTAACTTTGTGAGAGAAGCACCGTGACACCAATGTCAGGTCAAGGCAACTGCCGTATGTGAGACCCCGCAGATATGTGGGGGTACCATCGTTCATGATGGAAAGGTCGTAATCGGAAGCGAATGTAACAATGTTCCGGCCCCTGGCATTCATCCTAGTGCTCCCCCAAAGCATGTGATGGGCGTTGAAGTCACCGGTTATGATCCAAGGCCCATCGGTTCTCATTAGGATGTCTTTTAATCTGTCGCAGTCAAATCGCGATGACGGAGATATATATCCACCAATAAGCGTGAACGAAACTGCATTCTTCTTCACACGAAGACACACGTACTGATTGTCGTCATTTGAACTTATTGGGTGCGAAAGATAAGTCAAGTCTGTGCGAATGTAAACAATTACTTTGCTTCGTTCTTCGCAAGCGGCTGAACAAAAAGCTTCATAAGCGGACAGTCTATAAGGCGTTGACACGTTTGGTTCACATATGACAAGTATAGGGAATTGATTGGCCCGAACAAATTGGCGCACGTCCGAGATACGGGACTTCATGCCTCTGGCATTCCACTGAAAAATTGACGCACTTTTAACTTCAGTGCGGAAGTGGAGATTTTGTTGAGCCATTGTGCTTATACGAAGTTAGCAAGAACTGGATTCAGTGCATCCAGTATTTGCAGTGCACTCTTAGCAGACGGAGATTGTATGCTGCTCAGTAGCGTGCGAATCGTGGCAATTAATGATTGCACGATTGCAGCCACTTGCCTGTCTTGGTTGGAAAGATCTCGAACCGGGACGATTGCAGTCACTTGCCTGTCTTGGTTGGAAAGATCTCGAACCGGGAGCGCGGACTGGCCGTCATGAAGCTCCTTCGGTTCGCTTGATGCTGCTTCCCTTTGAAGTGCAGGCCACTCTGTCGCAGTCAGGGTATGCTCACCGGCTTTGTCCTTTACAGCCTTTCCCGCGGCATGTGGTCTGGGAGGCAAAGGAGGTGGATCTGATGAGGGATCACGCAATCGTGTCGAGGAGGTAGCGGGCGTCCTAGGAGACCGACGTCGACGTGAACGACGCCTTCTGACTTTAGCTGCGGCTTCTCGATGAGATGAGTGATCGCGCACCATCTCCTTCAAGATGGCAATTTCCTTCTGAATCCGCGGGCAGTCCTTCGATGTGGCTTCATGGGATCCATTGCAATTAGAGCATTTCTTGACAGTTGCGACGCACTTATCCGCTTCATGGTGCTCGGCGCAGTGGTGGCATACCACCGAATTCTCGCAGACGCTGCTCACATGTCCAAGTTTCATGCATTTACGGCACTGGAGAGGCTTTGGAATGAAAGGCCGCACAGCATGTCTGAAGTACCCCACCTTCACATGAGAGGGGAGTGATGTGCTCTTAAACGCAATCTTCACACAGCGAGACTTGCCTAGCCGGGTGACATCAACAATTGGAGTATCAGTTGTTGACTTGACAAGAAGTTGTAAGTCCTTATTGGAAATAGCGACATCAATGTCGTAGATCACGCCGGTTACTACATCACATCCCAAGGGAACATGAGAGCGCACCTGGTTGCCGTCCAAGTCAGTTACACTGCGCAGAACGCCCAACGCACTTGCGTGCAAAACGTCCACAGCCAGTATATTCTTTCTGGCGTTCACTCTTATGTCCGTGATCTCATTTGGCACGAGCGTTTCCAGAGACCTCGACACAGACTGTCTGTTAAGGCGTTTCATGCTGATGGTAGGAAGTGCAGGCAGAAACAGGATGGTATAAGCGTTCGATTTTGGCGCTTCACTTAAAGTTTGAATAGTTGAGGATGAGGATGTCCTCATGTTCCTTCTCTTCGCCTTGCGGCTCAGCACAGGTTGGAAACCGTCATCTGAGAAGTCCTCACTGCTGAGATAGTAAGCATGAGTATCTTCACTGTCGCTGTCGCTCGCTTGTCCCATCCGCTTCCTGGAGGCGGTGGCCGCTGACGCCGCTGGTGCCGGCAGGCGCCCGGGGTGGTCTACTTCCATCCCCTCCAAGGGAGCAGCGGAAACTGATCAACAGACTTAAATTACAACTGAAATACGCTGGAGTTAGCAGAAGCAGCTCCTATTCAAAACACACTTCTTCGTCTTCCAAAACGGGCAAGGCCTCCCAAAATTGCCTATAGGCTCATTTGGGTGTCCTTCCCTACGGCAATCTTCAGTAAAAGGCAAAAAATTGAGAAAGGGAAGTTTATTGTACACTTGTACCTGCACACACGAAACATTAAAAACAAGTAAAGACAAGGTATACTTCGTACAAATGAGCACGAAAGTCTTATTGATCACTGGGTATCCATAAGTTACAAGTTAAAAAAAATTAAAATGAATCAAGTTAATCACATTTTACAGAATAAAACGTAAGCATGCGTACTAGAGCCGGCGCATGGCTAGTACGGAACAACTGGCAACTTGAGCTGTCCCTCTCTTACTCTGAATAAACGTGTGAGTGATAGGAAGGGGAAGTTTATTGCAAACTGATAACGACATTACAGCTGAGTACAACTGTCTGGTGTAACAAAATCACTTCAGTGGCATGTACAAACAAGGGAACTTAGACACAATTTAACACACAGCACTTCAGTATTCTCACAAAACACGAGTGACTCAAGAAAATAAAGAGAAAAGGAAACGCAAAAAGCCTTACGTTTGAACACATTCACATATATTATGTGCGACGAGAAGCAATTAATTTTTCTCCGAATTAAAACGACAGTAAAAGAAATTAAATATTCCCATTCTAAACTCCCTCCCCCACCCCCCACCCCCCCAAAAAAACGTGTATACTATCTTTTGATGAAGGTTTCTTCACTCTGCGGTTCAATCCGTTCGGTAAGGTAGCGAACCATGATCACGCTAACCTTCTGTAACACTGGGTTCAGCACGTTGGGGTCACGGCATGAAACCATGGCGGTGAGTTGATCACAACAGATAAAATACTATAGTCTTACTTTTGACTATTACAGTAGGCCTGACTGAAATGGGCTAGGCCTCCCGAAAATTGGTATATAGGCTCATTTGGGTGTCCTTCCCCACGGCAATCTTTAGTCAAATGCGAAAGATTGATGCGAGTAGCTGACGAAGTAGCTCAGCGATGAAAAACGGCCAGCCCACACTCCGGGGTGCTACAAAATAGCCAGAAAACTTGGCCAAGTTTATGCAGAAGTTATTTGTAGGTTTCGACCTTTTAAGGGGCGAAGCTCCTTGAAGCGGCACCCATTCGTCCTTCGTAGTAGTGCGTAACATGTCTTACGCTTTGACCAGCAAATGGTGCTGGTGGGAGATTTCTCCTGTACATTGTTGAGCAATAAAAAATTGGCAGCAGATCCCACGTACAGTCGGAATCGCTGATATGCGAAGCATGAATGAGAACTGCTGATATGTCGCTTTAAGATCAGCACAACGATACGAGGGGGAGGTAAATGATGTCGTACATGACTTTTGTGTCGTGATCTTTTGGATGCTTTGCTGTCGTAATGTTTGGATGCGTCGCTTACCTTCGTCATCTATTCACGTCACGTGATACCCAATTTCGTATACGTGGAGCTAGCCAAACGGCCGTGAGCACGCTATGAGCGTGGTATTTGTCATGTTCTTACATGACACGCGTATTTGGATTATCATGTTTGCAGCAGTCATATATATCGTCATTCTTCGAGATCACGTAACACCAAATTTTTGATATGTGGAGCAAGCAAAACGGCTGCGAGCGCATCATGAAGGGCCCAATATACGCCATTGTGGCGTTGACGCAGCGCACGCTGGGCACAGCAACGCTATGTTAGCAAAACGTGAGCACTCTGTACTATGACGCCAGGCGCGACCTTTGGCACGGCCCAACGGCAACCGGTGCGAGATGCGACATGCTGCATTTCGCACCCATGGGTTACCCAGACAACACTGCGTCTCCCTCTTTTCGTGACGGAGGGATGCCGGACGTGCTGAAACGCGCATGCGTCAAAGCAACGCAGTGCGGCGCGCGTCTTCTAGCATATGGCAGGACCGTCGTCTCGCGTGGCAACGGTGGCGTGACGCGACGAAATGAACGCCGGCGAGCACGCGCAACACGTCGCGTCAAAATGCATTGGTGCTTTAACTGTGGCATGTAGTCATGTTATCACATGACACGCATCTCGTGATTATTATGTTGTCATCGATCACATACATTCATCATCTGTTGGCATGACGTAATACCTAATTTGGCATATGTGAAGCTAGCGAAACTGCCGCAAGAGCATCATCAGTGTGGCTTGTTGACATGTAGTCACATGACACGCATGTCTTGATTATCATGTTTGGATGTGTCATTTACCTATGTCGTCCATTCGCGTCACATAATATCAAGTTTGATACATGTGAAGCTAGTGAAACGGCTGCGAGTTCATGATGAGCGTAGCATGTAGGCCTGATGTTACATGACACGCATCTTATGTTTATCATGTTTGCACCAGTATAATACCTTCGTCATTCATTCACGTCCCGTAATACCAAATTTGTTGTAGGTGAAGCTAGCGAAACGGCCGCCAGCGCATAATGAGCATGACATGTAGTCTTGTTGTTACATGACGCGCACCTCATGATTATCATGTTTGCACCAGTCACATACCTTCGTCATCCATTCACGTACTGTAATAGCAAAATTGGTATATGTGACACCAGCGAAACAGCCGATAGCGCATCATGAGCGTGACAGGTAGTCATGTTGTTACATGGCACGCATGTCACGATTTTCATGTTATGACTAGTTAAATATATTCTTCATACAGTCATGTTATACCGTACCAAGTTTGGTGTCTATACCATTATCGAAACGGCCAGGAGGGCTAAAGGTCACAGGCGGGTAGATAGATGGATAGACACGCTCAAAGTCGCCGAAGTTCGCTAAGAAATGTTTCGCATTTAAAAAAGTTTGCAGCATATCCACGGAGTGAATGATGGAGAGTGGGGCGAAGCATTCATCCGTCCATGCGTCCGTCTGTGTGACCGTCCATGCGTCTGTTCGTGCGCCCGTCCCTGCGTTCGTTCATGCATCTGCCCCTGCGTCCGTTCATGCGTCCATCCATGCATCTGTCTGTGTGTCCGTTTGTCCATCTATTCAACACTCCAAGTTCCACCATCTCGCATCTTTTTATCCTATATTCCCCATATAGAAGCACCGCCATTCAGTGGACATTCCAAGGACTAAACAAGAGGTGGCACACGCACACCTTCTTACGGCTTGCGCTTCGGGTCTACTTCCCACCTTTAACCACCTCGAGTTCATGGTATATACACGTTCACTGTATTCATGGCGCTGCAGCCCAACGCTCGCTAAACCTTTCTAAAACCAAGGAGGTTACGCCCAGCGAGTATAACGTAGCAACCCTTTCTTGTCAGATAGTGCTCGATGCACATGTCAATGGCTGCTAATGGGGAATGAGAGACCGGAGAATTCGGCTTTTAGTTTACGCGCACGCTGTGAATTTTTCATTGTTCAACAACGCACAGGAGGATCTCCCACATGCACCACCTTGCAGGTCAAAGCCTAAGACATGTTACGCACTACTACGAGGGACGAGCCGGTGCCGCTTTAAGGAGCTTCACCCCTAAAATAAGTGTAGTAGTCTCAATGGTCATGAATGTCCTGTCTTTGTTGTACAATTTTTGCATTATACATCACTGCATACGCAAATAAGTTGTATATAACAGCTTGCATTGTACATACGCATTGATCACCATTGTCCATTTTTCTGTGTGCACATAAGCAATGTAAGATATATCCGGAAATAAAAATCTCTTAAACACCCTGCGACACGCGCCTGAATCGCGTGGATGTATAATAGCGCGTTGCTCGCTTACGCGTGCCCCATGAAACATCGCGGTTGGGGCAACAGAGCTGACACGACGCGCTTACTTAGGTGCGACGAAGTTCAATCACACTTTCATAAACCGAGGAATGGAGCCCTTAGTCCAATTTATGCGTCCAATAAGCGATGCTCATCTTGCTATCATGCCTTTTTCTCTGTTTATGCTTTGGCGGTTACCATCAAAGAGGATTAAAGAAAAATGGCTGGAGTGGAAGCTCCCGCAATGCTTTGCCCGCAGAAGTGAAGCCAACTTTTGCCGCTGCCAAGATGGCGGAAACATGCTCCTTTCTGATAGTGCCCACTAAAAGATCAAGTGATTTGATATGTTATCTAAATGCTACGTTAGTTCTACGTTGAAAGATAGTTAATCCCAACGAAATAACACACAGAAACGAGTATGAATGACTGAATCTTCAAAGAACTTTGCCTCTAATTGGAAGCTCACTAAGGAAAACTAGTAACTCTAAGACGCACAAAATTTCCCACATAAAATTCTTTGGGCGTGCGAGGGAAACACTTCCTTTTTAATCGTTGAACAGTGATACTTTACCATGTCTCTAGTAAGATGGCCGCCACAGCAGCCTCCTTGCCAGAGAAACGGCTTCACTGCTGCGCAATCACTTCCACTCCAGCAATTTTTTAATCTTCCCTGGTTACCATTTACAGATACCACAATGGTTGGTTTAGTGAATATATCATGGATGTTAGTCGTTAGGTTGTAGATGAACGAAACCTAAACGAGGATACACCCACATTAACGGTGCGATAGCTGCCAGACACCAAAACACACATTCGGCGAACCTTCCTGTATGAATCTACAGTAAACATTTATTTACCTTTGCAGAGGCACATTTTACTTTCGTGCTGTGTATTGATTCCTATGAAGGAAGAATCAATCATGTTTTTTTTCAAGGAATGATTGCTGCCATATTTTTTTCATAATAAGTATTACACTTTCTTGTATGTATCGAGGCCTATGTGTATTAGAAATTGCCTGGTTTGCTAATAGTCCTAACACTTTTTCCGCAACTTGTATTTATTAATAATATTGCTTTATATTACTGTTATTATCAACTTCTAAATACTTTTCATTAAAAATGTATAATTTGTCGTGTTATGCGCGTAATACATTGTTTACACGGATTGTATCTGCATTACCAACATTTATATAAGGGGTTCCAGGCAACTGCATGAATACGCCAACTCAAACGTTGTAAACAAAACTTTTCTTTGAATGAACAAAATGGGGGTGAATCTAACGTTAAAATATCCCTCGTTGCTTTATTTCGAAATGATCGTTAGCTGTATGTGATTGGTGGGAACAGTCTTTTTCGTGCACACAACATATGCTTGTTACACGAGGCAACAAATGGCGCTAAAATGATCCATCGCGCAATGCCCACTTCTGTTCCATCCCGTAAAAACAAGAGAATGAACAATTTTCAATACGGCATATTGTTTGCCATTGGTTTTTCGGCATTTAAAATGTTCTGTGTGCCTGCTTGTTACAATACGTCACGAAGCTGGAGAACATTTCCTTCTTAATGTTATTCAAGTAGGCTGGCTGCTAATCGCATAAGAAGCGGCTAGTTGTAGCAGCTGGTGAGATGGTTTATGAGTATAATAAAATATTTCCACTTGCAGCCTAGCCGCGTTCAGTACTTTGTGCGCGCATACATCTCTCGGAGCTCATGCTTGCTGAGAGAAAGAGAAGTAGAGAGAAATAAGAAGCGCTGCACGTGCATGCTTCTTTGCTGTCCGAGATGCATTTTGAGGTGTAGAAGATCACCCAAGTTGAGTGAAAACCAACCAGCCTGAATGCTAACTAAGCCTCCATAGTAGTAAAAACCACGGCATTAAACCGTCTCCCTCGTCCGGTGTGTCAAATCGTGGGGCAAGCTTAAAATCTGAGCTTCCCACTGAGCTAGAGTCCACGGCTTTATTCGTGGCCACATTGCAAGCTTTCACTATGGCTTCAAGTTACCATAGGCAAGGCCGACGAGATTCATAAGAAACTAAAGAGCAAATAAAGGTTGGCCTCTCAGTACAAAAAACTGGAACATCAAAAACGATTCATCGGCTCACAACAGCTTTCACAGAGCAGTGGTCATGTTATACCCTTTTCGAAGGAAGAAAATAATTTTCCTTAAGCAGCAAATGCTTTGGCCGGGCCATAAAAATTGCTCGTTCCCATCCGTAACTTCATCAACAAGTCACGACATTATAAAAGCATGAACAAGTGATGTAATGTGATTGGGCCCTTGTTCAGCGCTTCTCTGCTCTGCAATGCTACAGCACAAGGCGCGAAAGCGTCGCATAGGTGACCCGCATTGAAAAGAGCGTACAAGGATAATTCGTCACTGTGGAAATCTTGACAAAGTTCCGCTGTATTGTAACATTGCCTCGTAACATTTTCATTCTTCCGGAAGAACATAATTGAGCGATTACTGTTGTGTCTTCGCCTTAGTTGTTGGTTTCCGTAGCGTGCAGCCAAGAGTGACCACTGTCTAAAGGGGGGGGGGGGGGGGGGGTCAGCTTCTTTAACTTTGCTCAGTGGCGAGGCTGGAGCCCTGCTTGCCCTCCCGGCAGATGCACCTATGGACGTCTGACACTCAAAGGTATTCGGCGGGACAACATCACATCCGTACTCACGTTAGAACATGAACGTCAGTTTTATGGAAATGAAGTGCGCCTTAGTGTGCCTTGATGTGCACCTAATGAGAAATAATTTCCGTCATATTCCTATGTTTTAGGCAAGATGTTAAGTTATGGGAGTTAGTACATAGTGTTCCTTGCTTTCTTAAGCAATCCGATAGTGAGCGCGGCACCCACAGGTAACCTTGCCGCGATATGAGGCCAATATAGGGTCATTTTCAAAAGCTGTTTCAATAACTATGTTACTCTCGAACGCGTGCCGCACGTTCTCCCGCGGCGGGGAAACACACTCAATAGCATGCACCCTCTGCCGCACATATCCCCAATTTCCCTGAGCTTGAGGCCAGAGACGCTGCGCGGCGTTGTGGTCACTCCATAAACTTGAGCTTCGAATCTGCTCACGGCAGTGGTCATCGGCCTCAAGAGATAGTCACTGGTAGCATTAGTGAGGAGTTTGTTCTGAATGTTGGGGCACGTGGAAGAGCTTCTGTGGGTGCCCTTCACTATATCCCCGCTCCTTCACAATCACATACGGTTGCTTTTAGTGAGAGATGGTTTGATGTTTTTCAGTTTTCTTTTAAGGCTGGTGCGCACCGGCGACTAGCAGCGGTCACGCGACCATTTGCGACTGGTCGCAAACAGTCGCGAACGGTCGAAAACGGTCGCAAAGCGACTGCTTTAGCTAGTCGCTTCCTGACAGATTTTTCAGTCGCGCGACTGCAGTCGCAAAGCTGCAGGAACCAATCAGCGACGCTCAATTTTCGTTCTTTAGTTTTTTCATTGCGCTGGCTTCTCGTCGCCAGATAAAAACGAGTGCGTTCCTCTGGGTCTGTGGCTCCATGGCCACCACGAAATACTTGGCTTGGAAATGACGGGGTGCAGCAGCTCGAGCAGAGTGTCGAATTTACGTGGAGGTATTCGTAAGAAGGTAAACACTGTCAAAGTAAAGAGAAACTAAATTGTGCACTATCTTTTCACCGTATTCAGAACCGTTTTATTGTCTTGAACTTGATTTGTCACCGCCTTCAATGAAGCACGTTTGGAACGCGTTTGGGCCTAATGCCTTGGAAACGACTTAAGACAGCGCGTTCGAAACGCGTTTGTGCTGCATTGGAGGCTGTGGCAAGCCAATTTAAATTCAAGGACCGTTTCTGAATACGTACGACTCTCGGTAATACTCCTCGTTGTCTCAGCGTAGCTCGGGAGGCAGGTGGCTTGCATGGCCGGCCAACTCCCGCGATCGAAAGGACGGTCACACCCACTACCAGCTTTTTTTCTCTTTGGTGGCATCTGTGATGCCAGTGCTGACACCTTGGCACAGCGCATCAGCACCATAATAATGTTTTGTTCTTCGCTTGAATAGAAATAATTGACGCTTTTGGGAACGCTGTGCGAGAACGTACGAAAACAATAAATACGGCGCGCCCGGTTTGCTCCACTCATTCAGCTGGCGGTGATCAGCTGATCGGCGCCGGTCTCTAGAGTTCTCGCTGATAACGAGATCCGGACGTGACTCTCCGCTTTTGCGACTTCCGGTCGCTCGCATGCAGCCCCCGCCGGTGTGAACATCAGTCGCTTTTTAGTCGCCAGTCGCAAATGGTCGCGCGACCGCTGTTAGTCGCCGGTGTGCACTAGCCTTTATTGCGGAATGAAATAAAAACGCCGGCCGGGAACACCACTACATTACCGGAGACGCAGAGACGCTGCACGCGCCGCAGTTAGAAAAAAATAAGAAAAAATTATGAGAAATTTTCCCGAAGGGAACCCCGATGGGATTCGAAGCAGCAGCAGGTGCGCACGGTGTTGACCCGGTTGAAACGGGCGTTGACGCGGGTGCTGGAAGAACGGTTTGAAGCGATTCGCGGTGTAGTGGTTACTCGAGTAAATGTTTGTTTGAAACGAAAAGACACGGAAGGCGAGTGAGGTTTAGCGTAAGTTTAATCGCAGATAAACGTGCCGAAAGAGTATACAGTTTAGTTGAGCATCCGCGGCAGCCGTACGAACACAGCCTCACATCTCAAATCGCTAGTAGGCAACCAAATCTCTACTGTTTCCACTTGAATTGTGGTCGAGCGTTGCGGGCGATGGAGAGGTTGAAGCGAGTGAGAAGTATGTTGCGAGTGAGTGGAGCAGCCGGCAGCAGCGGGCGCTGCAGCGGGCGTGCTGCGGTTGAGGGAGAGAGTGACGTCAGTGCACACCTGCGAGGAAAGCTTGACAGGAGAGCGTGACGTAAACGCGTTTTGGTGCGTTCGTATGTACGCACGTACGTACGGCGTTACACACGTAAGTCAGAGCTGCTTGTGTTTCTATAAAAAGTTTCAAACGATTTCGAGTACTTCGTACTAAACTATGGCAGAGCAGTTAGGCGCCCCGATTAGAAAACTGCCATATGAAAAAAAAAAAAATTGGCAGAACCCACGTACGTGGAAATCGACATTATGCGAAGCATGCAGAGGGAAGGTGACCTAGCTGCAATTTTTTTTATTGCGCGACACGTCATGAAACGAAGCTAAGTATATGTAAAAATGTTGCATGCACAGACATATGTTGAAAAGTTGCAGATGTTTATATAACCAGTTTGCACTTGCGCAACAATGTCAACTGGAACATGCGTATTAGCAATACCAGAAGCTGCTATCAAGCGTTGATGCTCGCGAAGATGCTGGCCCTGGATACTGCTACATAAATAAACTTCAGCGTACGGCACCTTACCCCAATTGACGTTAACCCGACGTGACGGCTTTATCAAAGGAGTGCATATGTAAATTTTTAAAAATTAAGGTGGGCAGCACTGCAACTACTATTGACGTTTTACGAAGATCAGCGTCTATTTGAAAAGTAGTTCCGAGACCTGGCGTAGCTCTGCGGTCGAATGCTTGACTGCCGCGCAAAATGCTCTGGTTCGATTCCTGCTGGGACACTGAAGTTTCTTATTTGCAATATTCAGGGGGTCAACGTTGCCTATGCCTGGTTTGTCTTCACACTGACACTTATTTTGTGCCATCGTTGGGTCGACGCTACCAATGTCGGGCATTTTTTTTACGCGCGTTAAAATTGGCTGTGTGTGTTCTCGTCATTCCTAGGCAGATACTAATAAGTGTCAATCACCTGTGGCACATACCCGCCTACCAACGGCACATACCCACCCTTGGGTATGTGCCATGTTTTGGCGGAAAGTGTTTGATGAGGTAGGCGCCTGGATTGTGAGAGTATTCATGTCTATACCAGCGCGTCATGTTTGACAAACCATCTTACTTTCCCATGCTAATTTTGGTTCACGCCAAGGTAAGGGGGTAACAACGATAGCCCCCAAACGTAAGTGGCTAGATACGCTTAAAGTCACCGAAGTTTGCTATGAAATGCTTCACATTTAAAATCGAGTGTCTGTCGAGTATCTCTTCTGCACAAGTATAACGTTACAATCGCAGTTTTGGTATACGCACTCATGTGCATTGGGCCTGGGAATGATAAATGTAAAGAGGAAGAAGACGTGCCTTGGGATAGCGACATTACGTCAAGAAGCTTAGGTTGTTTGAACGCTAGTCCAGTAAGCAATTTTCTTCGTTCGAAGTTTTGTATCTAAACAAACTTCCTAGCTGTTTTAGTTTCACGGGCCCTTACATTAGGCATCGGGCCATCCGGGTCATGGCCTATCCTTTTTTGTGAATGAGTGCCATCCGTACGAGGTCATCATTATGATCATCAAGTTTGGTGCGAACTCCAAGCCGCTGAAACTACCAGCCTTTCACGTCTACGATTGAGGTTTCTGATGTCCGCGAACGCAGCCTCAGCGGCCTTGAGTTTGCGCTGATGTAGTTGCTATACCAAGGCACTTCTTTCTCTTCTTTCGTTCGCATAACCACTAGAAACAGGTTCGCGTGCCCAAACTACGAATGTAACAACATATAATCAAGCTCTACCAAAGCCTCCTTTGTTCTTCGCATATTTTCCTTGTCTTATCACCGCAGTTGCGGCACTTCCCAGTCACGAGCAGCGTGCGCGATATGAACGTGACATAACGTTCTTGTTAGAAGAATGGCGAGAGCCGGGTTTTCAACAAACGAAACCTGAGAAGTCAGATAACGATTATGTTTGTGTGGCAGAAATACTCGCCAAATATACGCAATATTTTACGGGGTTCAATTTAAAAAATTACATGGATAAACATATATTCGTGTTTCTAGCGATTATTATATTTCCGTTTCACTCGCGTGAAAATGTAAAACGTAGAGTGACAACTCTACGTTTTACTCTACGTTTTACGAAACTTGAAGCGGGACGGCTTCAAGCTTTCATAGTAGAGTAACTTGTGCTCTAAATTGTTACCCACTCTTTCTAAACACACAGATCCCCCATTATGCTTCTAGGAGGCATGTGAGGCCCACGAGACGGCTTTTGGCTCTCCCATAGTAGAGTACCGAGTATTCTAAATCATTAATACCTTTTTCTAAACACACAGCACACGTATCTGGAAATCGACGTTATGCGAAGCATGCGGAGGGAAGGTGACCGTGCTTCAATTTTTTTTTATTGAGTGCCATTTCACGAAATGACGCTAAATATATGTACGAACGCCCCGCCGCGGTGGTCTAGTGGCTAAGGTACTCGGCTGCTGACTTGCACGTCGCGGGTTCGAATTCCAGCTGCGGTGGCTGCATTTCCGATGGAGGCGGAAATGTTGTAGGCCCGTGTGCTCAGATTTGGGTGCACGTTAAAGAACCCCAGGTGGTCAAAATTTCCGGAGCCGTCCGCAACGGCGTCTCTCATAATCATATGGTGGTTTTGGGACGTTAAACCCCACATATCAATTAATCAATATGTACGAACAATGCACGCCCAGACATATGTGGAAGAGTTCCAGATATTTATTTTACCAGTTGTTTGCACTTGCGCAACGATGCCGGTGGGAACATGCGTATCAGCAACACCAGAAAGTGATATGAAGTGCTGATACTCGCGAGGATGCTATACCTGGACACTGCTACATATATCATCTTCAGCGCATGACGACTAATGACAATTAACGGTAACCCGACGTGACGGCAGTATTGAAGGAGTACATATGTAATGTTTATAAAATTGGATAGGCAGCATTCAAACCAATATGTACGTTTCACGAAGATCAGCGTCTATTGCAAAGTAGTTCTGAGCCTTGGCATAGCTCTGTGGTAAAATGCTTCATTGCCATGCAGAATGCTTGAGTTCGATTCCAGTTGGGGCTCTGGCATTTATTATTTGCGTTTGTCGAGTCGACGCTACCGACGTCGGGTAATTCTTAACTCTCACGCGTTAAAACTGATCATGTGTGTTCTCGGCGTTCCTGGGTATATACCATAAGTGTGAATCACCTGTGGCACATACCCGTATACCAACGGGACATACCCACCCGTGGGTATGTGCTACCGTCTGGTGGGAAGTGTTTGACGACGTACGCGACGGGATTGTGCAATTATTCATGTGTTGACTAGTGCGTCATATTCGTCAAACCATGCTTCCTTGCCGTGCTGATTTTGGTTCACGCCAAGTTAAAGTGTGACCGTGAGAACACCCAAGCGTAAGCGGCGAGATAGATAGATAGATACGCTCAATGTCACCGAAGTTCGCTAAGAAATGCTTCGCATTTAATACCTCGGAGCATAGCGTTCTGCAATGTCGACATTTGCAGCAGGTAGCGACCAATAGCTTTCCAAACTTGTATCACCTATACTCCGTTTCATACATCATGTGCAACGCTGTCAGGGCTAGCGCTCTTGTTTGCGCTATGTACTGCCGCGACCAAAAAGTAGTGCGTCGCTTGGGGCGTACGAGAATCAACAAATGCTTCTCGGGAAACTTCTAAGCATACATATTTGTCATCAGGTTAAAAAACAAACGCCTGTGTTGTCGGATAAACAATTCAAATATGTGAGTTGGTAATTTATGTTTGTCGCTTTCGTATCAGGTTTTCGCTCTCCGCGCGACCCACGCCGCCGTTTTTTTTTACTTGTTGTGGCAGCTTCGAAAAAATGGCGTCCAGCTCTGCGTCCTCGACAACCTCTCCTGCGCGAATGTTTTCGATTGATTGACACATAAATTAAAATTTAGAGTTTCTGTCGAATAACAGCCTTAGCTGAAACTCTCTTTTGAACGATAAAAAAGAAACTCTTACTTGCGGGAAGGAGGATTGGTTGGAATTATACTGAAGAAAAAAATCGCGCATAACAATTCACAAAATTGTCGCATATATTAAGACAGTAAACGGGCGAATACCAAGTCTAGGAAATGCTTTATGCGTTTGTGTGCCAAAATCACTATTCCGAGCTACACAAATTTGCTTTCTTCCCTTTTCCCTGAATAACATATCATTCGTTACTCGCACGAAGTTACTCGCACAAAATCGCCATGCTGGTCAAACCTCGGTGCCAGCTCAGCAGGTTCCGGCCCTCACAAGGGAACACGGTATTCTACAAATGAATAGATACGTGCAGTTCACTTCCGCGTGCAAGTAAGTTGAAGTTACTGAAAAAAAACAAGATTTCGAATTGAACTCGCAAAAATTATAAAAAAAATGGCACCACGTGGATTCGAACCCATGCACTTCAAAACTACGGTGACCTCTCCGGAGCGACGCGTCAGACCACTCGGCTACGAAACCGCGGTTTCGTAGCCGAGTGGTCTGAAGTGGTCTGACGTGAAGGCTAGACAAGTAGTCCGTAACACTTCGTGTTACGGACTACTTGTCTAGCCTTCACAGCGTTGCACCTGATGTATGAAACGGAGTATAAGTAGAATATATCCCACACAACTTAGGGGCACATGTCCATAGCGTTCATACATGGCGTTCAGATATACCGAGACTCAGCTACATAGCAATGGAGTGCACAAAGAAGCCCACACATCTTGAGAGCCACTCATTGCTAACAAACCACACATGTCATACTGGTCATGGGAGACATTGTTTGCGGATGAGGCCAAGCAGGGCCAAACAGCTTTGTTTGACCAGTCCCGGCGAGCCGCTCGTTCTGGTGGAGAACTGGTCTGAGAGCCTGCCTGCACTTATCTTTCTTCTTTCTGAGAATAAAGTTTCTTCCTCCTCCTCTTTCTAAAACACGGAGACAAAACAACTGTGGCATTTGTTAGTTCACGCTTTTTCTGTGTACATCTGCGCAATCTTGTCGAGCGTCCTTCTTCGTGCTCCAGCGGCGCGCTACAAGTATCGAACTGTGTGTCTTTCTTCGCGTTGAATTTCAATTCCTGATTCTTATGTGGGTTTAACGTCCCAAAACTACCACATGATTATGAGAAATGCTGTAGTGGAGGGATCCGAAAATTCGGAACACCTGGGGTTCTTTTGCGTGCACCTAAATCTGACCACACGGGCCCACAGCATTCTCGCCTCTATTGAAAACGCAGCAGCCGCCACCACCGGGATTCAATGTCGCGACCCGCGGGTCAGCAGCCGAGTACCTTTAGTCATGCACTAGACCACCGAGGTGAAGCCACTTCAGTTCCTTGCTATCGCATCACATCCATTGTTCGCATCACATCCATTGTTCGAGGAAACTGAGGCGTTTTTTTTTCTATACACACTTGAGTTTAGGACAGCTGTATACGGATTCCGCATAGCAGCGCCCATAGTTCTCCTAATTGTTGAATATTGCTTGTAAACGCACGCATAAGGCCCAGGCCTCTCCCATAATCACTGGTGTGCCAGGGAAGGAGGGGCGGAAGTACCACCCTTTCCCCAGTTTTAGACAGGCGAATGCATATTTCGTTGTTCAATTAAAACAATGCTCGACCTTCACATTCATAAACTATACGTGCGCCGGCTGGTGTGTCTTCACCCGTCTCCGTCTTGTTCCATTCACGCTTTCACTCATGGTGTTATTTTATAACTTGGTTGTTGCGTAGGTTTTCATTGTTTGCCTACTTACATTGGTACTTTACAAGATAGAAACTCACGGAGACGGTCCTACAGAGTAGACTGCTACGTCATCGGTATAAACAATGAAACAACCACTTGACAACCACAAGAGGGCCTTTATTAGTTCCTCTGTTCATATATAAGCACGACGAACAACATATGTGGTGCACAGGATGCGTAGTCGGAGTTTGTAAACAGCTTTTTTTTTCCTCATTAGGTGCACGCGTTTTACTTTGGATGCCGTCGAAGCGGCGGCTTGTCACTCTTTTACAAAGGGTCCATCAAACTTGAGCTCGGAGAGAAAAGGGGCATTCACGAGTCCATGATGATGATTATCGACGTTTACGACAACCGAAGCGTGAAATTGGGAAGCCACGAAAGTACACAATACTACACATGCGGGCGAAGGCAGACGCACTACGCAGACAGCAGGAACATATCGAAGGCATACACGACAGATATGTCACGCCGACAAGACAGAAGGGAGCAACGCTTTTTTTCTTTCTCTTTCACTATGTGTCTTTTGTGTGTTGTGTATGTGTATAGGTTAAATCAACCAGCGCCACACGGCAGTGGGTAACGACTGAAGGAGATTCTGCGGAGTATAGGGGTATTTCGCGGAAGCGACGCAATCGGGACATGCATAAACGATGACCTCAATCTAAGCGGCGTTGTTTTTATTTCCTCTTGTTGACGGCAACCGAGCATCGTCTCTATCGCTTCCGCCGCGTTGTATAATAGAGATTTGCACAGCTGCGAAGCGTTGTGTATCACGTGGGGGAAGCATAAGTTCTTATAAACGGAGAAATGAGACGGGAGAACAAATATGTAGCAGAAAGTCTACACCCCACTTTTATTACACAAACAGCACCAATCAAACACTGCAACGCGGGAATTGAAATTGCCTCTTTCGTAAATACCACCGAGTCATCCGATACGGCTCAAAGCGAAGGAGGAACGGCAGTGACAGTAACAGAAAGGATGAGGAATATGAGTCGTGCCATGATCATTAAATAAAGAAGCGGAAATCAATGACTTGTGCATAATATGCTGACAGAAAAGTACAGCGCCTCCACCCAGACACTAAAACACGCAAACTATCTGCGCATGCAGGGTTCGACTGGCAGACGCCGTCTCGCCTTCAAATGAAGAATGGTTCATCAGTTTGTCTCCGAAGGGGCGGCTCTCCAAACTCAAAGTACAGTACACAAAGTACAGTAGACACAAGTAAGGGGCAGGGTTGGCGAAAAGGCAAATTAATGCCTGACAAGGTGCCGTAACCCGTCCTTAACTCGTCTTGGGAAACCGAATTGGCAACCTTTGACCTAGTCAGGGGAACCACAATTGTCGGTGGTGTCCAGGGCAGAGGTGCTTCATCCATATTATTACAGAAGATTTATTTATTCAATATTGTTTGTCTTTATCGCTAATAATAAGCCTTCTAGGGAGCTGCATAGGCATTCGTGCCTCGTTGTTGGGGGCTACTATCGTGTCCACTCCATTTAGGCGCGTCCAAATTTTCGATCACGGCAACTTCCTGAGACGAAAGTACATGTCGTTTATTTGTGATCATCACTAATCAAGCAAACCAATGACGACAGTCGATCTGTGCATGGTGTGAAAACGTTCGCTGACACACTTACGTGGCATTTCACAGGTGTTGAGGGTAGCCGTTCATAACTGGGTGATCTGACAAAGCCCATTCGTAGGTGAAATACCTGAAATAGCAATAATACGGAAAGACGGGCTAGTTGGTACTGCTGCATAATTGAAGTTTTTGCGCACACACACAAGGACACAGAAGAAGGGAACACAAGGACCAGCGCAGACTAACAACTGATTTTTATTCAGTAAGAACACAGAATATATACGCTTACTTGCACCCCATTACTTGCTCATGCGCGGTGATCATGGGGTGCAAGTAAGCGTATATATTCTGTGTTCTTACTGAATAAAAATCAGTTGTTAGTCTGCGCTGGTCCTTGTGTTCCCTTCTTCTGTGTCCTTGTGTGTGTGCGCAAAAACTTCAATTATGAAACCTGAAATAGGGAGGAACTAGGTTCCTAGTCTATATTACTTCTGTGTGCCGTATTTGTATTCCCATAGCATTGCTTTTTATAGCATTTTTCACATTGTGTCTTTTGCTTTACTGCATTCTTTCATTTTTTAACTCTTCTAGCACATTTCTGCTTGTTTGCCTTGTATGTGTTTCTTATTACCACCTGCTAATCTTCTGCCAATGGTTTTCAATTCACACTTGTTGTTTTTAACTGAGAGTCCTATTTTCAATATTTATACTCTGGAACCCTTATCTGTATACAAGTGTTATGTAATGCATGCTTTCTAACTAATACAACTAAAACTGAAACTGAACAATTGGCACGAAATTCCTTTCAAGTGTTTAGCGGATACCACGCTTCTCAGAAGAATGACAAAAAATAGCATAGCGAATGCCAGCCTACTACCCAAATGTTTCTAATTTCCTAGCGGGCATCCAGCAAGTGTGCTTGCAGTAGTAACCCAATGAGTGTTTTGAAAAGGCTCTGAATGGGCGCTCTTATAGCTTTCACTGTGACTGTACTGTGCCTTCCGCGCAGGCCTGGCGTATTTTTTTTTTTGCATTAAATAAGCTTGATTTACTTACTTATACCAGCTTTGTAGGATGAGTTGGTTTCAGTGTCTTTTGAATTATGCGAAAGTAGATGCTACAATGAGGTGCAGTACATGAAGTAATATTTCTATCAGCGCCGGAAAACGTAAGTGCGGTAATGCAGTAAGAGGCCCTGGTGAGGCGAGAAGAAAAATATTTGGTTGATACTCGCGAGTTTGCATCCTAAGGTAATGGTTTAGGCAGGATACCTGCGCCGTATAAATCTTTTTCGGCGTTGTCTGACGCCATGGCACGAAAACTTTATTTGTACAATATTTGTATTGCCTGGTGTCAAGGAACTAAGTCTAGTGTAACATATCCTGTCTTAGATCGTACCTCTAGAGTTTGGTGACGTGGTTCAGGACTTCCACAATATTGTGGTGAAATCGTGCAAGTACATTACTCCTGTACAGTTCCGCTAGAGTTCAACGATTTCCCACGCTTTCATTGTCGCTTTCAGCGAAAAGTATAAACAGTGGTTCTTCCTCAATCGGGATTCTTGTCGACCAAAACGACGCCTGTAAGCATGCTGAAATATAGGACCGCTTTCAGAAACGTATGATCGCAAATCTTGTTCAAACGAAGGTGTTTCTTTGTAGTACAGAAGCACTGCCGTGCGACAAAGGTATGTCTTTGTTTGTGTTGTATGTGAGGCTATGCCGTGGGTTCTATGTTTTGCGTACTCGCACAACCATCAAACGTAACAACCACAATGTTTTACAACCGACGATCACGCCCGAATTGTCGTGGGCTGCCTGGCCGCTACGGACTTGTTTTCCCTCCCTTTCTGAGAGGAAATACACCCCGCACGGGACTCGAACCGGGAACCAGTGGGAGATGGTGGTAACAGTGGTGGTGGTAATGGTGGTCAGGAAAACGAGAAAGGTTCCCGCAGATTCATCGGCCACGTCGCAGTCTAGGACTCCTTCACTTTGGTGCCCACCTCACGACTCTGCGAAGAGGGGAGAGATGGAAAGGTAAAGGCGTCACATTCGGGCAGACAATCACTGCAGTTACGCATGCAGGCGAATTTTACACCATGCCGTGATCTAACGTTGCTCAATAATATGGTGAGGCACCGCCTACGGTGCTCATTATCTCTTAGCCACTTAAGAGGCCACTGCCACGCACAAGGCCACAGCCACATACGAGATCATTACCAAAAACAACGGTGACCATATAAGGTAATTGACCCGTTCAAGGTTAAAACGTAGCAAGCCGCAAGTTCAAGGTCACCAGTACTACCCGTGATCTTTGCTAATAAAGGAGCGCGGCGATATCTTACCAAGGTACATGTTTGGCCTATTTGCTACTTTATTGAACTGCTATATAACCCGAGCGGTGCTGTGCCATGTAGCGGTTACCCAAGCTGTCCTTTGGTACAAGGACAGGGTTGCTGCATTAGCTCCCATACATAAGCGCGGAGTTAAGACAAGAAAAAAAAATTGGCAGCATATCCACGGAGTGAATGATAGAAGGTGGGGCGAAGCATTCGTCCGTCCATTCGATCTTGCTTCCGTCCGTCCATGCGTGCGTCTGTGTGGCCGCCCGTGCATCCATCCGCCCGTCCGTGCATGCTTCTGTTCGTGCGTCCTTCCCCGCTTATCTTCTAGCGCTTTCACCGGGACAAGAGAAGATAGAATGCAATTGCAGCATACGACAAACCTTTTTAACGCCACTCGCACTGGACAGATACTTAAAATTTTTGCTGCGTTGAATTCGTGAGGCATTAACGTCTTCTAGTGAATTCATTCCTTGGCTGCTGGAAAAAAAAAGTTTCAGGGACCCTTCAACGCATTTTATTCGACAGGTGTCACGACGAAAACGAGCTCATTCGGCGATTTGTAGGCGCATTTGGGAGGCCTCGAACTACGTCGAAAAAGGCCGGCATAGTGCAACCATCGCCGCTAAAAACACACAGGAACTTCCAAACAGCTGTAAAAATAGACAACTATGTCCATATAGTGGAAAACATATCATGCATTTCCAGAGGCGTTGATCAAGCAAGCAGCAAACACTAAATAATGTGCTGCCATCTGTGAGGCATTGTGAGACTCTTGATGGTCTTCGAGATGGCGAGTGCACGGCGTGTACTTTGGAGGCTACGCGACTCTTGCTTTAGATCAAAAACCTGTATGTACCACTCGCGTGCGCGCGCTGGTAGAATCAACTGGGTGCGCGCGTGTGTGTGTGCGTGCGTGTGTGCGCGTGTATGTAACAAAACATATTTATAAATATGCACTGAGTGGTTTAGCGGCACACTAGGAGCCGGATTTTGCTATCGCGTTCAACTCTTAGAGGCGAAGCTTAAGGGTCACCTAACTTTTTTGCTTTCTTTGTTGGCTTTTCCATGTTGGTTTTCATTAATTTTTTTCTTCATTTGACCTTCCCGACCTCAGGGGTTCGGGTCCAACTCTGCATTGAATCGTTGTCTATATTACTGCAACACTGCGTTAAATGAAACGTCAAGCACAAAATCTGGTATATGAGGTGATTACTAATCTCATTAGTGATATTTCTGCGACGAGATTTGGGGCGACATTCAGAGCTTACAAGTGAGGCGACATGTATGATGCGTGGTTTTTCACATGCTATTAATCAAAACTACCGGACAACACTACATTGAAGTAACGGAGAGCATAGGATGCGTTACTCGAAGGTCGTAGGGTTAAGTCCCTGCCAGCGGCAAGTTATATTTTTGTCCACTTTTCTTTCTTCACGTTTACATTACTATTACTACTAGTGACATTATCTATACTTTGTTTGGTACTGTGGTCAGATAGTTAGGATTAATATTGTGTCTAACAAAGAAAAAGGAACCCACTATGCAACAGGTGACTACTAGGTGACGAAAATCGGAGCAAACAAACAATAAAATAGAATACATGTGCACAAGTGAATGTGTGAATGTCGGCCTTTCAAATATAGCGTAATATCGAGATAAAGTCTCACTATACTGTGCAAGATCAATGCTTGAAGATATATCTAACGTCTATCACCCGCATTTGTAAGCGAGGGGCATAATAAACTCTGTCCTAATTGTCAAAAATGTTTTATCAAATGTGACACTCAAAGCAATATCGTTGAATGATCGTGCCTAATTAATTGAGTGTGTACTCAGTAGGTCTTTGTAAAGTCTGCGAGTACATATAGGTGGTCACCCAGATATTCATCATATTTCGGTTAGCTTGAGTTATTTATAAAAAAAAGTGCAGATAACGTTTAGCCCTTTTAATATAGGCGATAGTTCGTTTCTATAGTCATCCATTTTATATTTCGAAGATTTGTATTGAAAAAGACGTGAAACGATTGGCCGAGTTGTTGAACTTACTTTTTTTTCCGATTCCTTTCTACTGTAATTTTTCCTAACATTAGAAAGAAAAAATTAAGGAACCGTGAAAATTTGCCTTTAGCAGTTGAAAGCGAGTGCGATATCTGATTTCTAGTGCGTATACTTTAAAGACTTAGTCAACGAAACCTTTTTGAATTTGCAATGCACCCGCTACGTGGCCATAAGCGAGTAGGCGCAGCAGCGTGTGCAGCTTTTGTAGTGAGTGACCGGCTTTAAACCACGAAGTCATTATGAGAGTCCCATGTTCTGACGCCTTCTGGCAGTGGGTACTTGTACAACGCATTATTAGTGCAATACTTCATGCTGTGTTGTGAATCATGTATGCAGGACGCGTGCGTTTGTAGAGCATGAAAGCTACTTTCACTGCAAGTTCGTGAGACGAATTTCTTTTCACTGTATTTACAAGCAGACGCATGGCCTAGTGGAAGAACATGCACTGCCACGGAAACGACCCGGGTTCGAACCCTACTCGGAGCCGAACGACCCAGTTTCGGTCCACTTTCTGACCCAGAATTTTTTTTAGATATTTTATTTGCATCGTTCACAATTTTCTGGTCACGCATAAGATGACTTTTTAGCTCAGAACCAACTACGCCGACGCCGGAATTTTTGTGAAACGACCCCTTTGACGCTACCACGTTAAAATATTACTGCCGATAGTGTCTACCCTAGAACAAATTATAGCACCAATAAATCGAAATTGATTGTTTTCTCGGTTTTTCTTTAACCATTGCAGTCTTTTTTCCACCACACACCAAGACATGCGATTTCAGTAAAAAGTGGGTGTTTGAAATGTTCACTCATTATAAAACGCTTCGGGCATATTTCATCATCATTATCAGCAACAAAACCAACGGTGTGTACGGCTTTTACGGTGCGCGTGGCACCTTATGGACGTGCATTGGGCACTTCCCAACATTTTTTAAAGACGGCATCTCAGAATAGTTTGACATGGGCAACGTAACACACAGAAACATTCGTTTCTTCACGTCATTGTTGAAGTGTCTCCCAAGAACGGAGCCCAAGTAAACTATCGCATTCTACTCTTTAGGTGATGCTCAAATGGCCTCCAATATTCTTGATTTGATTTGATTGATATGCGAGGTTTAATGCCCGAAAACAACAATCTGAATATGAGAGACGCCGTAGTGAAGGGGTCCGGTAACTTGGACCACCTGGGGTGCTTTAACGCGTACCCCCTCCAATATTCTTGTGTACGATGGTTTCCAACGTCGCAAAACTGGGTGTCTTTAAGCTTTAACCTGCGCCTAAAAAGTTGAGCACGATATATAGCGATATACTGCGCCCTACGCGAGACACGTGTAATTATAGTTTGCGTGTGCGTGGATGGTGGCGGAAATTAGTGCTGTTCTGCAGGTAATTTAGCTGGTAATTTCGTCAACGTTTGCAGGGAAAAATTACCGAAACAGAGAATTTTCATGTCTCTCAATCGTACTTCAACCACTTCGAGCATACTTTTGATTGTATGATGTTACTCGATAAATTTTAATTGTGGATTACCAATATGCAATCGATAAAGTTGAATGTGGTTTGTGTGAGCGAAGCTTTCGCACATGGCTACATTCTGTTTAATAGGTAGCATGCCTTAAACCACCGGTAATTAGCACGTGAATTTTTTTCCAACTCGCTATGCACGCACGACGTGTTGTTAAGAGAATACGCGCAGTAGCGTGAGCGCCTTTTGTAATGGGTGGCCGGTTTTAAACAATAAAGTGGTTGTTATAGTCACATGTTGTGACGCCCGATATGCATGTACGCTTGAAAACGTAATGATACTTCGGTATTGCAGTTTCTACTATATGATTGATTGATTTGTGGGGTTTAACGTCCCAAAACCACCATATGATTATGAGAGACGCCAATTTCTACTATAAAGCGCCTGTTTGTTTCTAAAGCATGGAAGTCATTTTCACTACATTTCCAAGCCAAGTAACTTATTTTAACTGTATATCGAAACAGACGCGTGGCTACGTGGTAGAAACATGGTTTTTTTCTTTATTTATTCAGTTTTAGTCTTTCTAGATTTTTTGGTCACGCTCCAGACGATGGTCGTTATTGCTTATAATCAACGACGCCGACGCCGGAATGACTGGAAAACGAGCTATTTAACGCTATCACTTTGAAAACAGCTCGCCCTTCCCCCCCCCCCCCACCCCCACCAACGCTAGCTTATGCGAAAAGAATTTCTGTTGAGGAGGAGGAGGAAGAGGATTGAAAGAGGAAGGACAGGGAGGTTAGCCAGTTCTCGGACCAACTGGCTACCCTGTACTGGGGAAGGGGTAAGGGGGATAAAAGATGGGAGAAAAGAGACGTTGAAGGAGGAAAAAAAAGAAGGTCATCAGACGACCACGACGCTGCTTACAGTCTGTCTCTAAGACCACTTGCCCGCAGAAAGCGCAACAACGCTCTCAATGCCTTGCGCGCAGAGGACGGTCTCGGCCAGCGTCCTAATACCCTTTCTTCCGACAATTGGCGAATGTCTATTCTATCTAAAGCTTTTGACAGTTCTTTTCTTGGCACACTGAAGCGAGGACACGCGCAGAGAAGATGGGAGAAAGTCTTTGCGCAGCCACAGTTGTCACATGTCGGTCTGCTGGCCATTCCGATTCGAAACGAATAAGCATTCGTAAAGGCCACCCCAATCCACAGACGGCACAAAAGTGTCTCCTCAGCTCTGGTTATTCCTCATGGAAGATGGAGCTGTAGGTGTTGGTCCAAATTATGAAGGCGGACGTTAGTGAATGCCGGTGAATTCCACTGAGCGAGTGTCAGTTCTCGTGCAAGTGATCGAAGCCTTGCAGCAGCATCCGTTCTTGATAATGATATAGCTGCACAAGGGGCATTCTCATGAGCAGATCGGGCTGCTTCATCTGCACGGTTGTTTCCATCAATGCTGCAGTGGCCTGGTATCCATTGATACGCTATATCATGTTGTTTCTCTATAGCCCGGTGATGAAGCAGTCGTATTTCAGTAATTAGCTGTTCGTTTAGTCCATGACGATATGGCGAGGCAATGCCCTGGAGGGCTGCTTTGGAGTCGGAGAAGATTGACCATGTCTGTTGAGGTTCTCCAACTAGGAACTCCAGAGCGGCACGAATGGTGGCGAGTTCTGCCGCCGTGGATGATGTCAGATGCAATGTCCTGAACTTTATCGTGATGAATTTTTCCGGAATTACCACTGCGCCTGTTGAACTTGTTGAAGTGACTGACACATCCGTGTAAATGTGGATGCGTCCATTGTGTTTCTCATGCAGAAACAGTAATGTTGTTTGTTTTAGGGCCAAATTTGACAAATTTTTCTTCTTATGCATTCCGGGGATGGTTATCAGGGCTTCCAGTGGATATAGACACCACAATAGTAACGACGGTCTTGCTGCGTGCGTGAAGTTCGTGGGAATCACCGTGCGATGTGGGACAATAATAGAGCAGAACGCAGAGCGTGGCCTGGAAGTGGGAAGGGAGGCGAGGTGATGCGATTGAACCCAGGTGGCACGTCTTATGTGCGTTCTTAAAGCATCGACACGAATGTAGGTTGTGATAGGGTGTTCGTGAGCGATTGCGACAGTCGCTGCTGAGGATGCGCATCTCGGAAGCCCGAGGCATATTCTCAGTGCTTGAGCTAGTAATGACTGGAGGACGCGTACGTCCTCCACTCATTGCCAGGCCTTGCCAATCCCTGGTAGGCTGTAGCGCATGAAGCCAAGAAAAAGTGCAGCATACAGTTGAAGCATGGCTCGTACCGATGCACCCCATGATTTTCCCGCAAGAAACCTTAGGACGCGGGTGATCATGGTCAGTTTCTTCATGTGAGCGATATGAGGGCTCCAAGACAAGTCAGGATCTATTATTACTCCCAGGAAACAGTGGGTCTTTTGATAGCTGATCGTGTGTCCATTAATTCTGATGCGGTATGGCGTCATTGTCTTGCGCGCAAACGCAAGCAGTGAGCATTTCTCAGATGACAGCTCCAGTCCTCGTCCTTGAAGGTAGTTTGACGTCAGTGTAGCCACTTTCTGAAGCCTGGCTCATACGTGTAGACGCTTGACCCTTGATGCCCAGATGCAGATGTCGTCCGCGTATATCGACAGACGTACGGAGTGTGGCAGGACGTCAACGAGGCCGATGAGCGCAAAGTTGAAAAGTAGGGGGCTTAGGACTTCCCTTGAGGTACGCCGCGATAAGTATGATGGTGCCTTGTTGCACCATCTTCTGTCTGAACGAAGAAGGTTCTGTTCTTCAAATAGCTGTAGATCCATTGGTAAACGCGGCCTCCCAATACAATGCTGCCCAAGGTGTCCAGGATGGTTTCGTGTAGTACATTGTCATATGCAGCTTTAATATCCAAGAAAAATGCCGCTGATAATCTCTTTAGGCTTTTCTGCTGTTGTACGGACGTGACAAGATCAACAACATTGTCTATGAAAGACCGTCCACGTCGAAAGCCGGTCAAAGCCGCGGGGTATATATTGTTATGTTCCAGGTACCACTCCAGGCGAGTCAGCATCATGCTCTCCATCACCTTTCCAAAACAGCTGGCAAGCGCGATAGGGCGATAGGCGGCCTTGTCCAGAGGCGATTTGCCTGGTTTGAGCAGGGGCACAAGGCGGCTGCACTTCCACGAAGGAGGAAAGAAACCATTGCTACACGAGTCATTGTATACAGCTAGAAGGGCACGCCGAGCTGGTAGTCCTAGGTTAGCAAGGGCCATGTAAGTGACTACATCGGGTCCAGGACATGACGAGCGCTTGCATGCTGTCAATGCTGCTTGAAGCTCCTCTAGAGAAAGCATATTGTCCATCCGAGTGTCTCTGGACAACGGCGCGTTTCGTTGGTTAATCATGTTGATCCCGGACCCTTTGTTTGCAACCCTGGCACAGAGGTCTTCTGCTACATCGATTTCACGTCGGCTTTGGTGGAGAGCAAGGCATTTGAACGGGCGATGCTGTTGTGGCAATGTTCGTAGGCCATGGATTATTCTTCATATTTGCGAAAGAGCTTTGTGGGGGATCGAGCGACTCGTATAGTGACTTCCATCGTAGCGACTGTATTGCATTGATTTGATGTTGAATCTTCTTTTGTAGACGTCTCGCTTCCCTCAGGTTGTAGATGGATTTCGTGCGCCTATAACGTGATTCGGCGTGACGACGGATTGCTCGAAGTCGCTCCAACTTCACCTCATATTTGCGAAAATCTGGCAAAGGTCGACAATTAAGCGTCGCTTCTTGGATAGCGGCCTTCATTATACCTTCTAGGCTTTCAAGACAACCTTCTTGGTTTCTCTCGCATTGCTTCTCTGTGGATGATCTGTACTTTGACCAGTCTATCCGTGAAGCGGACGTCATCTGCGACTTGCTTAGCCCCTACATCTTTATATAGGTGGGGATGTGGTCACTGCCATGCGTTTCATTGTCCGCAAACAACTGCACCTTCGTACTTCGGCTACTTGACACAAAAGTTAGGTCGAGACAGCTACTATATGCCAGACCCCGTAAAAACGTGGGAGTGCCGTCATTTAAAAAATATAGTTGGTGGTCAGATGCAAAGGAGGACACATTTCTTCCCCGAAGGTCCATTTTCTGACTTCCCCACAGTTGGTGATGAGCGTTAATATCACCAGTAATAATCCATGGCCCAGGTGTCGCTGATATAAAGGCACTTAATCTTGCAGGGTTGAAGTAGCCTGAAGGCCAAATATATACTGCCACTAGCGTGAAGTTCACGTTCTTACGCTTAACTGTCAGGCACACGTATTACTCGGTACTCAATATATCTGAGTTCGCACCTGATGTAAACAATGACCTTACTGTTTTCGTTGCGGGTTGCAGATCTGAAAGCCTCGTATTTACAAAGTCATATAATATTGTGAAGACGTGGTTCACAAATTACGATAATTTGAAACTGACTCTTGAAAACATATGGTCGAAAATTTGAAATGCGGAGTTTAAGACGTCGGGCATTCCATTGGAAAATTGATGCCTCCTTCACTTGTTTACGGAAGGGCTGTAGAGAAAGAGCCATGGTGCTTCTCTAGATTTGATAGCACCGGATTCAAAGCGTCCAATATTTGAAGAGCGCTGTGGGCAGCCGGAGTCTGAATAATATTCAGGAGTACTCGAATTGTCTTCATGAGGGTCTTAATCACGTCTAATATTTCGTTATCTTGACTGTCACGACTTACTCGCTCTGAAGTAGCTTTCAGCGGGCGATGCTGTGGCTCAACTGGCGGTGTCACTGACGGCAGCGCTGGTCACGCGTCAGTGTCAATGTTTCTTGCGTCTTTCTGAGGATGCTTGTTGTTGGCACTTGTTGATGCTTGTGGTGGTGAGTGTGTGATATGGGGTAGCGGTGTATCCCTGGCCTTGGCAGAGGATGTCCTAGGTGTTTTCCTATGGCGTGAACGCCGACGTCGCACTTCGGCAGCAGCCTCCCTGTGGGTGGAACCACCTCTGGCCATCTGCCTCAGCACTTGCATCTCTTTTTTCACATTTGAGCACTGCTTTGATGACGCCTCGTGAGGACCTTGGCAATTGCCGCATTTGCGACGTTCTGCTTGGCAGGCTTCTGTGTTGTGCGACTCCGAGCATCGGGAGCACACAGCAGAACTTGTGCAAACAGCACTCACGTGTCCTATTTTACAGCACTTCCGACACTGAAGAGGTTTCGGCACGAATGGCCGTACTGTGTGTCGAAAATGACCAACTCTTACTTGAGTTGGGAGACTGTCCCCCTTGAAAACTAGTTTCACGCATCGTGAGTTCCCGAGACGGCGGGCTTGCAAGATAGTTGTAGCTTCCGTCACTGGTTTGACTAGAATGAAAAAATCAATATCTTTCATAGAAGTGTCGACGTCGTAGATAATGCCTGCCCTAGAGTCCTGGCCATCTGGTATGAAAGAACGTACGTTGATGTTCTCCAGCACATTCACCTTGGTCAATACGTTGAGAGCAGTAGGCTGCGTAACGGCTATCGCCAGAACCTTCTTGCGCCCATTTATTCTCACGTCTGGTATTTTTTCCGGAATGAACGCCTCAAGTGACACAGATGTGACCTGGCGATTAGGTCGGTTCACGCTGTCAGCGGCATTCAGCGGGACAAACAAAATAGTGTGAACCAGTGGCTCTTGAATATTATGGCTGAGCTTACTTTGAAAAGGAGATGTCATAAATAGCCTCCTTTTTGCCTTGCGTGTTGCCACGGGCACAAAGTCACTTTCATTGGAGCTCTCATCACTGGCCGTTGAGTATATCAGCGTGTCCTCGCTGTCGACGTCACTTGGGTGGCTGGAGCGCTTTCTTAGAGTGGCCACAGACGACGTGAAAGGTATGGGTGGAGGCCCTGGTGATTCTACATCCATTTCTGCGGGCAGAAGAACAGCGTCTTCCACAAGCACCAATGAAAAACGAGAAAACATAACAGAGGCTGAAACCAGCGTTCCACTCAGGAAACGAAAATGCCCTTGAAGGTATAATCAAACAAGTTCGCTAATTTTTGTGAGCTCAAGCAGTTTCGCTTGTTTAAAAGGTTCCCGAGCAACTTTTCCCAAGGAAGCATCAAACTCCCTTAGCGTCGTTGTCTATTTCCTCACACATCAATCATCGCCAAATATTTTCGCCTTGGTCCAGAACGAGCGCAGTTACACAGAGACTTGTTGCATGCTTTAGGTGCCTTCTGCGTTTCTCCATTCCTCTCCGTTCTTTCGAGAGCACTGGAATCTATACAAGAAGGAATGACAAGGTGCACGAAAGAAGCTATTGGAGTACACGTCATGAAATGGGATGGTTCCTTCACCGTGCCATTCTGGTAGTGCCGCTACTGTGCAGTTTTAGCGCATTATAGAGCGGCAATTTTTTTTCTCTTACTACCTGTACAAGTACGAAAATTGGGCAATACTGCTGAGCTAATGTGCAAGGGACTCTTCAAGTTCCCCTTTCTTCATATGTGGAAGGTTATCCGCTCAAAACCACGATATTATTATGAGCGACGACCTAGCGGAGGGCTGCGAAAGCTTTGGCCAACAAGAGCTCCTCAACTTGGGTGCACCCAAATATAAACAACCGGGCTCCGAGCGTCCACTTCCATCGAAGTTCCTTTTCTTTTTCAATGGGTCTTTAATATGTATGAACACACATTCAACAAGAAAAATAAATAAACAAAAGCAAGAGGTGTTCGAAGCAGTGCAGAAGGACCCCGAGGCCCACAAAGCACTTACCGATCGCTCAACCATGTGGCCACCGAATTCGGGTGTGTCCGTTGGCTGCAAGAGACAACAAAACAACGAAGTGAATGTTAGTAAGACGCGGAGATGTTTTCGCAAATCACAAAGTGCGTGCGTGGAGCCCAAGCTATTTCACCTTCGAACCCGCGTTTAAAGCATGCAGGCATGGAGTAATCGCTCAAAGGTTGAAGACCACTATGGAGCCGGGAGAAAAGCAGAATATTTACTCTGCTTCGCCAGCCACGATTGAATTCGCATTTCCAGCATTTTGCAGTGAAAGCTGTTATGAGATCAAAACTCGGGTCACGCGCGGTGCCACATCACATGAAATTATAAAAAAAAGAACGTAATACCAGAGGCACAGGGGGGCTCGAACACGTGTCCGCTGGGTAGCAGCCCAGTATTCTACCACTGAGAAACGCTGGTGCTTGCAACTTGTCAGTAAACTTGCCTTAGGGAGGGCTGATGTCGGGAAAGCAATGGCGTTTATACGGCTTATAAAGAGTTTTGAATCAGCGAAAAAACAACCAGTTGTCGCACAATGCGAATAGCGGAATGAGTGGGTCGTTCAATGCCCTAACCCATTACGAAAGCTTGTTTTTGTTCACCTACTAACTGTGGCGCATGCCCACTTCAGGTAAAATTCCTAATCGTCGTCAGCCACTGCATGAACAATTGGCAGAAAATTTCTTCGAAGTGTTTAGCGGATACCGCTCTTCTCAAAATAATGACGTGAAACAGCATAGCGAATGTCGGCTGACTACCCAAAATATTTTATTATTAATGCCATAGTGGGTATTAAGCAAGTGTCCTTGCAGCAGTTATCCAATGAGTGTTTAGAAAAGGCTCTGAAAGGCCGCTCTTTTAGCTTTCGCTGTGACTGCACTGCGCCTTCCGTGCAAGCCTGGCATTTTTACTAAACATGCTTGCGACGTGTACGAGCGTCCGCACGCTTAATTGAAAGGCTCCGCAGCCTGACCTGGACCGGACCGGCTGGAACTGACGCCATAGCAGCAAAGTGTGCATGGGCATGTTTGCCGCAGCCGACCATTGTCTCCGGCGTCGCCCCCCACGCGACATCCCGGAGGCCACAGCACAACAATAGCTGTAGCGCAGCTTCATTTGGGTCGTCGACGTGTATTTCACTCGTATCTGAGTGGCGGGAAGAGCGCGCTCACAATCCTGTGCTCGAACTACCGCGAGCCGTCACAAACACAAAATAACATTTTATCTGACTTCGTGGTACTGGCGTCAGTACAAACCAGTCTATATCAGGCTACGGAGCGGTATTAAGCGTTTGCAGACGGTCACACTAAGCACTTAGGCCAAATGCAGTCACAATTTTCCGGGAAGCTTAATGTTTCCTCAGACCTACAGTGGTTTCTAAACTTAAGATGCCGACCGTACGTACCGTATGGTTCACTCTTGGAGGGAACACGGCAACGCGTGGCTGGCGACTCGCGTGACGCAAACTGGCGGCGAGATTTGTAAACACAGCGCATGCGCATAGACGCGAAAGGGTGGGGCTTGTCGCGTTTCGTCTGGGCTATTCAGCAGTGGGCTGAATACCGCGTTCGCTTCTCCGTGCTGCGATTCATGTCCCCGCCACTCTCCCTGATCGTCCACGGGTAATCATCTCGCAGAAAAAAAAGTGCCGTTCGTTCGTTGTTGTGCTTTCTCGGCAGATTTGTTGCAATTCCATTCATGACCACAGCCGCCGATTTCAGAATACAGGCGAAATGCGAAAAAAATGCCATGTGCCTATATTGTATTCAGAAAAAGGCTAAGGAAACATGTGTTTTAATATACTTCAATGTATGCACTACGGCGGCACAGAAAATTATATCATTATTGCGGATTGCAATACAAAGCAAGTGTTACTTATAACTCGCATTACATTTCGTTTTCTTCGTTGAAGCGAAAACGGTCGAAGCTCCTTATTCGGAATATCTGATAGTGTTCCCTTTTCCGAAAATCATTACGTTTCACGAATACGCGCCCAGAAAAACGGTGTATGTAGTACACCAGCGAGTAAACAAAGAAAAAATTATTCCCAAAACCTTTGTGACAGACAGGTCGAGTGAGGTCAGATCTGTCGCCTCGAAACATTTGAATAGTGCAAATGTAATGAAACACATCTGTGCCCTACGAAACACCAAATAAAATGCAGATCTGTGTAAGCAAAATAAGACTACGCGTGACTAGGCACAGAAAAAAAATTACATTCGTAATGCTGATAATTACGCTGGTAATGAGAAAGTGGCCTTTTCACAATGGCACTGACAGCACGCTGGCTCTAATTATTAGTGTACAGCTGAACTATTCGAAGCCTTTCATCCTAAGGGACTCTAGCCATGCCGCTTCTAAGATCTAGTTCTGCCGAAAATGCGATAAGCGAGTAAATACGCCCCCATTTGTAGCATTCTGTGAAAGTGATAACGAAGCCAATTACTCGCGTAGCCTGGTGTTTGTGCCCAACAAAAGTTTAATTCTAAGCTTTCCAAACGCTGTTGAAACCAGCCAGCCGCTTTTGATAACAGACAAGGAAATCAATCATCGATGAAGCGAGCACAGCAAGGTTGTCGCTAGCGCACGCCGAAACTAGGGCGCGGAAGTAGCAGACGACGCGATCCTGTGCACATGCTCCGCAATTTCCAAATCTCGCCAGCAGTTGGCGCCCCGCGGGCCAGCGCTTGCGTGTTCCCCCTAACAGTGAACCGTACCGTACATGCCTGTCCCAATATATTGTCGCACCTTTCTGCAATCGCCTTTTATAGGCTCACACACCCCATTAGGCAGCACAGCGTAATTGAAAGCATGAATGTCACCCACGAGCGGAGAAGCACATGAGCGTTTCTCCAATCATAAGGATGCGAATCGTACCCCGCGCACCACTGCTGGCGTTTCCGTGGAAGCCGAGAGTACGTGTAACAAGTTTTAATGTAAATCCAACTGGCCCAGTGTACAATAGTTCTGGAAAATCCCGTTGGTCGGTGAAATTTCCAATTTTATTTTATGGGCAAATGTTTTTGTACACGCGACAGAGCTCTTAGTATCACCGCTTATTTTTTTTTTCGCCAAGGTGACGTATATATATTTTCTAGTTGCTTGTCATTGTTTTGGGGGCTTCTTTGCAACTTTTCAGCGAATAAATATTTCAGTATCATCCCATTCTTCAATACCGGGATCGTCGATGACTTTTAATGGTTCGTTGTTGTAGTCAGACATACTTTGAATGAATATACAAGTAACTGCAACTTTTCACCGGTAAACTTGCATTTAAATAAATAAATAATACCAGAGACACAATGTTTTAAGTAAATATGGGCTTTCGTTCACACTTGCACATAATTTTGCTGTGCAAAACAAATCCATTTTTCAACTCCTCTTCGTGTTTGAGGGACATTTCATTATAACACTAACAGTATTGCGAGGAATCATCGCTAAGGCAACGTAGCTTTGTTCTTGGGCTTATTTTGTGACGGTTAATTATTCCCTTGCTAGCTTGGTAGCATCTGGCAACACTGACGCAAGATACCATAGCTACAATTGTAAGTCGGCTGTGAATTTTCGTTAAGCTGAAGTCTGTTTACACAACGCTAGCTTATTCTGATGAGTGACAAATATGTCATGCTCCACTTTCAAAACAGCGCATACTCTCATTACCTTGCTTGACGAGACATTCACGCCTTCACGTAAGCGATTTCGACACTGTGCAGACCAGTGAGTGTCAATACTAAACCAGTGGCATGGTCCTCCCCGCGATGGCTCTGCCTATATAGAAGACTTGTTAAGTATAAACATTTTTTTATATCTGTAATGCTGGCAGGCATCTAAAGAATTATCACTAGAAGAAAATACACCTAGTAGTCTAGAAACTCCGAGCGACTAGAGCAAACCATAACGAAAAGGCTGCGTTTCTAGCCAGAGCACAGCAGAAGACAAAAAAATTGCCCGCAGCTTCCCTCGGGGGAACACTGAGGAGGATGCGGACCATATAATTGGTTAACGGGGTGTTAAAGTGCGACTTACTTGGGTCGATGGCTAAATTGGTTAACGTGGTTGTGAAATGGGGTGTTAAATTGCGACTTACTTGGGTCGATGGCTAAATTGGTTAACGTGGTTGTAGGAGGGGGTGTTAAATGAGTGAACACGTACACACGTATGCGAAAGGGCGGCGCTGGTCGAAGGGACGTCGATCATTGTGTTTGTGGATTCGTTGGAATTCATTTCACCGCGACCTTGGACGTCGACGCGCCGTACAAACCAACCGACGAGCGGCAACTGAGCGAGCGAGCGCCGACCTTGAGTATATATACAGCACGACGGTGCATGCACTGTCAGCTGTTGAATGTTCTCGAAGCGCGACGCCACATGCGCGTCCACTGGAGAATCAGGAGAATTGTAGAATGTTCTCGAAGGGGAGAAGCACACGCGGCACAGATGGTGGGTGACGGTGCATGCGCGCGTCAGCTGTCCAATGTTCGAGAAGGGGGAGAAGCGCAACGGCGCATGCGCGCGCGTCAGCTGCCGATGTTCTCGAAGCGCGATGGCGCATGCGCGCGCGTCAGCTGCCAATGTTCTCGAAGCGTGACGGCGCATGCGCGCTACATTATACAGCTAGCGAATGTTCGTGAAGAGGAGAAGTGCACGCGGTGTGTAGAGGAGGAAGGGTGCACAGATGGTGGAGGAGTGAAGCGCGCGCGGTGTGTAGAGGAGGAAGGGCTGCTCCTTCCACCATTCCTGCGTATGATTTAATCTTCCGGAATTTCAGCGAAAAAGGTCAGAAAAAATTTCGGAAAAAACTTCAGAAAAAAAACAAGAAAATAACAATGAGTCTGACTTTCAGTGAAACGGATTGATTCAGCTGCTTTTCATTTGAACTCTAAGTACTTTTTCTCGGCAAATGTAAGCAAAACGTTTCATAATACACAAAGGTTCATTGTTACTAACTAAAAAATAAGCCACGCTTAAAAAAGATGTCGGATCCTCAAATGGCCTTGATCACGGGCATTGAAGTTTCCGGCATGCCACCAGTGACACTAACATGGGCCGTTTTGATGATGTAAACTCGATGCCATTACTTGTCGCAATCTGTCAATAGTTGCAAGCTAGGTACCTTTTCCCTGACAAGCGGTTTCAGATCCAGCTGTTCTTCGAAGCGTTCGCAAAGGCTCCTTGGGTGAACAAATGCATGTGTCTCTCGTTCACTTTCCGAACGGTAACAGTCTACATGAGCAAAAAACATAATGAGCGTCTCTGAAATACATTTTTTAAATCTTTTCAGGGCGCAGAACGCGCATAGAGAAATAAAAAAAGGTGAAGAGTGGACACTCCCGTAGACCCCAGCGGCCCAATCGACCCTAGCACACCTGGTGGTTGGTGAGAGCAAGTGGCGTGCACTTCCTGTTTCGGTTTCACTGGCGCAAATTTTGAATCCTTATTTTCATTTTTTTTTATTTTGATTTTGATTAAGTTATAATAAAGAGAGATGCAGGTAGTGATAATTCACTACGATTTTATTCATCGCGCTGGTTCTTGTTCTTTTGTTCACTTGTTGATCACTTGTTCTTTTGGAACAAGTGATCAATGTATATATCAGTCAAAGAAACAGAGTATCCGCAATGTTTTATTCAAAGGCAAGGTAGAGTCTGAGAATATAAAAAGCACAATATGACAAAAGTAGACAACAAATGCATCTCGCCTTACAAATAAATTGTAACAAATATTGTAACAAATACAGAGAGAACACAGACAACGCACACATCGCTAGAGTTGGCAGAAGCCGAGAAGCTGGTGAAGTATGACACACCGGGCCCATGGGTAAGTAAGGATCTATGGCAAAAACGCAGCGCACAATGCTGAAGAAGAAGGAATAAGTGACATATACACAGCAATGAAGTCGCGAATCACGCCTGGGGTTAACCGAAATAATGCATAGAAAAAAAGAGTGCACAGAAACCACATGACACAATATAGCAGAAGGCAAAGCTGCAGTGTGCTGGCTGTGCTTAAGAACAGCTAGCCCAAAATGAAAAAAAAAAGCAGACTCGATGCCTGCTTGTCCTCAGAAAGGTAGGGCTTTGCAGCTTGCTCGCTACGTGAAAGACAAACTTTATGCTACAACACTGGCAGGTGTTGTGGCTCTTCTTATCATCGAAAACTTAAGATCCCAAGTGATTTGCGTCTGGGTGTTGCTGTGACACTTGCGAGCTGAAATAGATTGTAGTCATCACTCATCCAGAATTGTGGACCTTAATTGGTGTTACGAAAGCGGTATTACAGGGCTAATAAATAGCAGAAGGAAACCACTTTGGCTCATTATTTTTCACAAAGGCTCTGCATCGTACGTTATCACTCACAAGCTATATAAAAATAAAATGGCAGCGTCCGCAGCCCCATCAAACGCTACAAGTTTGGGTATTCTTTTGAAAATTTTGATGGGCGAGATGAGGAGGTTGATGAGAAGCTAAAGTACAAAAAGCGTGATAACGTGAACTGTGCCCACTTCATACTGTGTTCCTTACCCGCTCGAAGACATTTCAACAAGCGGTTTTGTTATCGATATATTACTTGAGCTGGAGAGATAAAGCATACACAGTGACCAAGCGACCCACAGTAAAGTGTACAGTTCGCCCGCATTTGCTACAAAAATACAGACAGGATACCCAACATTCTTTTTAAGGTTATGCAAATCACTTCGAGCGAATACACAGTGTCCCTACTCCTCATAGCGGGTAACCAAAACAATGTATGCAACGAATGAGCGGTTAGTTTGGTGAGGCTGTCTCCGCAGTCTTTTGATAGTTTTCCGCTGTGCTGCTACTTTGGCTTGCAGATGTTTAATGGTTTGCTTGTACTTCATTGATGGAGACATTGTCGCTGGCACACAGGAACGCACTGCAATAAACAAAAAAATAGATCTAAAAGCGAAGAACAACTAATCCCATACGAGCACTTTCCTCGCTCTTTCAGACCCAAGGTGCACAACTTTCTGTGGTGCAAAGTTTTCAATTCCACTACCTACAAACAAACTATTCACAATGTTGACAATGCACAAAAAAAAAATGAAAATCACTAAGAGCCCACCCTTACATTTTGTAAGTGCACACGCAGTGTCCTTTTTAGAATAGTTTCCTCAGAATGTCCTAAACATAAAATAGCACATTAAAAACAGCTGCAATAAAAGCATAGTCACCATTTTCTCTAGGGCACTCAGACGTGGAGCTGTTGGCGGAGACATCTTCTGGAGGGTCTTGTGAAGCTTGTTCAGTGCCTCGGACAGTGCTGTCGGAACAATCTTGCGAGCGGCCTGCGGAACCAACATACCCCTTTGAATGATTAGCTAATCGATGCACAATACAAAACCAGTGATACATCTCTGACCCATAAAACTCTGACTTACAAAGATATACGTCAAGACCACGTACAAAGATCTTCAGAAGTTTCCAGGCCGCTATCCCTTGTAATGCAATGGTATCGCGGCCTGGGAACTTTAGAACACCTTCGTGCGTACGCAGTATCAGCACAGTACTATGGGAAGAAAAATCGTAGTTAAAATTTGTGCGGTAAAATTATATTGGAATGTACCAGGCGGGCCACCGCTTAATAAATCGGGATGATCCCACCTCACCTGGCCACCTTGAGAGAGGGCGCGCGCGCGGCGCGGCAGCCATCAATAAACAGTCCCTTGCTAGCTAGCGTCTCGTGTGGTTGTGTCTTTGTTGAGCGCGTAAAGCAGAACATGGTGTCAGAAGTGTAACAGTCGAACCCTGCGCTGAAGATGGACTGCCTACCACCACCCGAGCCGGCGTTATCGAAGGAATCGTCAGCATCTAAAAAGGACGCCCGAACACTTAGACCCACTGGATGACAAGGATGTCGCACCGATAATCCCGTCGCCTATACAGCATAGACAACATTCAACATCAGATACAGCGCCCGATTTGACAACAGCATCCGCATCACGAAAGGAACGACATCCGTCACAACAGGCGCCTGCATCGGATGCTCTACTGAACCAGTCAGCTGCACGTGCACCACCCATTGCAAGTCAACCATCAAGGGACCCCGACGTGGTCCCGTCCCAGCATAAGGTCACTTGCCAGGCACAAGAAGCAGCCGACTCGAGTCTCAGAAGATCAACTAGGCCACGTAGAGCACCGACGCGCTTTGCCGACTACATCACCTAAAGAAAAAGGAGGATGTACCAGGCGGGCCACCGCTTAATAAATCGGGATGATCCCACCTCACCTGGCCACCTTGAGAGAGGGCGCGCGCGCGGCGCGGCAGCCATCAATAAACAGTCCCTTGCTAGCTAGCGTCTCGTGTGGTTGTGTCTTTGTTGAGCGCGTAAAGCAGAACAGGAAACGTCAAAAAAATTTGTGGGCAGCTTGCACTAGTGGCACAAGGCTAGCGAAGAAACGAAGATGATGGCCACTTGGCTAGTCCAGATTTGCCTCCGGCACACCAAGAGTTATTCGTGTTGCGAGCCTTCGGGAAACGTGTCGTGAAGCATGCGAGGCCCAGCGAACGCTTCTCAATATTTTGCACCGAGCCACCGAGCCTATGACCTAGCTGCCCAGCTATGCTCAGCCTACAGACGCTCGCGTCCGTGGCAGACGCAGCACGCGTCGCCTCGGCTTGACGCCGTGCCGCCTTTGCTATACTGCATACGTTGCACAATGTTCCCGTCTAGCCGCCGCATAGAGCCACAAACTTTCTTTTTAGCGAACCTCCCAGTCCTTACAAGCTTCAGAAAAAGGTTACAACTGCGTGAATGAGACGCCACGTAGAAACAAACTCGCACACACGAAGCGCAACGTGTGTGCGTGCATCTTTCTATGTGTGTTGCATGGTGTCTTATTCGCACAGGTGTAACCGTTTTCTGAAAAAAATGACCGAACAAGACCAACAACATGTCATTCAACAAGCTTCGCTTGAAAACGTGCCTCACCTGTTATCTCACGCTTGAAAACGCCGACGCAGCCGACGTTGACGAAAGCGACGAAAGCATAGAAAGCTCCTAGCTGTCAGTCATGCATGGGCTTGTCGCTGGGTAGATGGTGTTTATGACAGTACGGCTGAAGAGAAATAATCGCGTAAGGTGTGTTGAATGAATTGTTTTTATGTATAAAGGACATACTTAATTTGGGCGTATAATTATTATTTTGTGAAAACAATTCCGTTGCATTGATTATAACTGTTTTTTTTTGCGCTTGCGCCCTCTGACGTTTGATGAGAGCACTAGTTGGTTACGTAATCGTGACGCACTTCCTGAGGCCAGGTTTCGCGGAGTGTCCTCTCTTGTCTTCTTCTTTCTCTATGGAACGCGAGCGAAGTAAACTATGGCACCATAGTTAATGAGTTTTGCGCGGGAATTTCCCGCGTACCGGAGAAGCTTCGCGATGGTCTGTGCAGCCCAGTGACGTTGGATGAATTACGCTTCGTGCTTCAGCACATGAACGCAACCGCCACCGGCAGCCCTGACGGGATACTTTTGAGTTGCTACAAAACCATCGTTGAAACAATACAATCTCCATCTTTTGACAATGCAAAATGGGCTTCTTGCTGAAGCGATCAGACCGAATATGTTTCGAGAGAGCGAAGTATACTCTAGCTTAAAAGTGAGGGAAAGCCGTCTGATCCAAGGGGCGTGGAGGCCCGTTTCCCTACTTAACTCAGATTATAAGATATTGACAGCCATTCTTGCACACTGCATAACAACCATTCTACCGGAAATAGTAAGTGACATACAAACATGCTGTGTTCCAGGTCGTACGATCTATTCCTCGCTTGCGCTGACTCGCGATTTGTTCACGTACGCTACAAGAACACAAATATCTGGCATTTTTGTTTCCTTGGACCAGAAAAAAGCTTTTGATCGCGTCGAATGGAACTATCTCTTCCCTGTGCTGGAATGTTACGACTTCCCAGCACGTTTAACTGACGTCATCCGCTTACTTTACACTGACGTAGAAACGTCATTAGTAGTGAATGGCTATACATCTGAACCTATTGCAGTAAGCAGGGGCATTCGACAAGGCAATCTCCTCTCCGCAATTCTCTTTGTACTATGCATAGATTCATTATTGAAACGAATTCAGCAATGCACTTTGATACGCGGTGTTCCTCTCCCAGCCCTGGGCGAGGTGAAAATAGTGACATACGCCGATGACATCTCGTTGTTTGTTCGAAACGTAGATAGCTACAGAGCCTTTTTGCGAATATTTCACACGTATAGTTACCTGTCGGAAGTACATCGTAGTCGCCAAAAAAAGCAAGTCAATGTGCTTTAGAGTGCACATTGAAGAGTTCCCTGATGGCGTCCAAATCGTCCAAAGAGTTAAAGTCTTAAGTGTAACTTTCCTTTCGACTGGTGAGATAGCCCACACCACAAGGAAAAACATCCAACGCAAAGTGGACAGACGCATTGAAGTAACCAGAAATTTTCATTTACCGTTCACTGAAACAGCTTATTTTATTAAATCAAGCGTAACAGCGCCACTGCTTTATGTAGCCAGAATTGCCCGACCACCTCGTCGGGTTTTGCTGAGAGTGGCCACTGCGTGCGACTTCTTTTTTTTGGGATGGCCAAGCTGAAGCTGTTGCTAGAGCCTTGGTCCGCCTACCAGTAAAATGGGGAGGGCTCAGCATGCCAAACCTTGATGTAATGTGCCACATGTTGGCTCTCAAAAACACCTGGGCACTCTTAGAAAACTCATCGTATCGAGGCAGGTAACTCGTAGTGTATCTGCTAAGTACATCTAGAAGATTTTTTGGTTTAACAAACGACACGGGACCAACTGCTGAACAGCCACCGAGGTATTACACACATGTTCTAAATCTTTGCAACAATGGCGAAACGACTTTCCAGTTCAAGAACTTGTGGAAATGTCCCCCACCGACATAAGTGAACAAATAGCTTTTAAAAGCCTAACTGAGGGACAGTGCTGGAAATGCCGCGTGAAAAGACGTTGGACTCTTACAAACAGGTCCTCTCCAAAGTCCGTGATCTAAACTGGCTTAGGGAATGGGCGTTTACCAATGGGACCACCTTGCGGCGTGGCGCCCTCCGCCACATGTCCGCAATGCCGCTGCGTCGAAACGCTGAACCGTGTCTTTCATGAATGTATAGTAGCACGCACGTTTTGGCGCATGTTTACCAGTATGTTCCAAATAAGTATACAGTGAAAGTCCCGCCACAGAGATAACTTTGTCGAACTCTTAATGGCTATCGGAGCCTTCGTCTTATGGAAGAGGAGGGGACTGGCCCACCTGAGGTGATGCCCTCAGAGAGCCATGTTTCCTCTGCTACATTGGTTAAGAAACGTAATGCTTATGCATCTTAATGAAGAACTATTTATGCTGAGAGAAGAGGCCTTCCTACGAAGCTGGCCTACGCGATTCGTTATTGTAAAAAACAACAGAGTGTCCATGTCTTTCCTTCTCTACTGAGGAGGCGGGCTAGAGCTTGTACCACTGTGAAATTGCAGTGCGTATTTTCCTTTTCTTCTTTAAAAACATGTCTTTTTTGTGCCATATTGTTATTTAGCACGAGACCAAATTGTCCTCACAAGTGAATGCAAAAACGTCAACTTCCACTGTGAATGACTCCCCCCCCCCCTCTTGTTGTTTGTGCATATAGCCTACTGTTTATAGAAGTTTGCTCATCTCGATGTTCATGAATGTTCTGTCCTTGTACATTTATTGCAGTGTACATCACTATATACACAAATAAGTTATTTTCGCTGTATATAACAGCTTGCACTGCACAATGTCCATCTTTGTCCATCTTTCTGTGTTCACATAAGCTATGTAAGACATAACTGGAACTAAAATTCTCCTAAACCTTTTCGCTGGGGACGGCTTTCAGCTTTCCCATAGTAGAGAACCGAGTACTCAAATGGTTAACCTGTTCTTTTAAACGCACATGTGCCTCCTTTTCTCCGAAATGATGGTGTTTTCATCACTCTACTGCTGTCATCTTTGTCTGGGATGGCATTCTGCTCTCCCATGGTAAAGTACCAAGTACTCTAAATTGTTGATGACTTTCTGACCGTAAAACCTCCTCTCCCCGTTTTACAGGAAGTTCGGAATATAATCAGCTTGTTCTTTTTGTCTGGCGGTACAGAATTATTATCGCGCCCCACGTTAGCCCAACCGAAGAGGCTTCGCGTTGCCCGACGTGACGATCCCGGCTTCCATCTCGTGCCTCCGCACTTTAATGCGCCTTCCAAATAACGGTGGTACGTCTGTGCAGACAATTGCACGTTACCACCTAGGTTCGTCCCTACGTGTCTTAGTGCCCGATGGCCTTATCAAATGTGGTCTGCGGTCCTCCTATTTGGCGACTGTGTATCGTGTCTTGCTGTCCTCAAATCAGCGTCTACAGGCTGCATGCCCTGGACTCGAAGTAGCTGAAGCGAAAGTGGTGGACAAAATGGCCGCCCTTTGGTACTCCGACACCACCATGCAGTCATGAGTCCCCTGTGGCACCACATGACCGCAGCGGCATTGCCAGGTCATCTTCGTGCCTTTGACGATGGGGCTGGGGCTTGCTCCCCCCTCGCGATTGGCTACAACCATGGCAGGTGGTACGTGTGTCCACGTGTGTCCACAGACACCAAGCCATTCCCACAGCCAACCTGCATTTCATCAGTTGCCAAGTGATGCAGCCCTTTGTCCCCTTGCATTTTTAGTTCTCCTTTTTTATTTATTGAAAACCTTGGCCAGTGCAATTAGCCAATGGGCATCCACTTTGGCATACCGGTGGCTATGCTTGCTTTCTGAAGCCTTTGCTTTTACAGATGACTTGCATGCACAGTAAGCTGGTGGCTTCCGGGTGTGTCCTCGTGGTGCTTAGTTACGCTCTCTCTCTCCAAAGCTGTGATCAGCTGGATATGTGATGAAGTCAGCGTAGCTATTTAGATGCCAGTAAAGTTGGCAGACGCATCTAGCAATTTCTATGCAGCTCCCACTTGCTGCCTGAAGGAAGCCATCCTTCTTGCTTCTCATACATGCCACAAGCTGCTGAAGCTTATTATTTGACCTGCTCAGTACAAGCGCACGGCTCCTGGTCTCTGAATAGGAGGCGCCATTTCCTTCCTTTCTCCAGGGAGTGGGGACACCATGCTCAGCGACCAAAGCAACAGAAGTGGCAACTATTCTGCAGCCAAAACAGCAGTGTTGGATCTTTTTCCTTCCCCACATTGCTGGCTGCTTGTCTGCTGTGGGAATGGAAACATTAGTGTCATTTTTGTTGGTTTGGTTGAGGACGCAGACTTCAGATAGCCAACGTGGCTGCCGATTCTCGCTGAAATCAGCGCAACTGGCAAAACTATGAGGCTGGTCGGGAATTTTGCCGAAGCGGGGTGCAATTTATGCAAATTTCTTGATTTTGGAGCAGCTCGTTGCCATAATAGAGAATTGTATCAAATTGGTGCAGTAGACGCTGCTGTTCCACCCCTGAAGATGTGGTCACCCGCCTTCTTTGGCGTGTGGTACATGCTGGTTTTCGTAGACAACGGGTCCGAGAGTTTGTTCCCGGTGGTCGGTTCCCACGGGGGCTTTCGCAGCGCTCTTAGTAGTTGCCAGCGTGTCCAGACTTCGGCGTAACCGTTGCCAAGCCTTCGCTATATATAGGAATGGCAATCGACGTGCCTTAAGGTTAATATTCGGGCTCAAGAGGCGTGAAGTTCAAGGTTAAAATGGCGTGAAGGCGTGAGGTGCTCGCATTCCTGTCTGAGAAGCTTTTCTTCTTCGAAGAGCGCGAGTTTTTGCGCCATTGGTCGTGTCCTTTCGCCAACGTTGAGTAAGAAAGTGTTCAACTTATTTTTCGGCCGACAATAATGTTAAACCACGCCTTCAGGTTGGATTTGATGTTCTGTTCACCTTCCCTGTTTAACTGTGTCCGCCACCTTGGTATTTCATACCCTGGTGAATATAACCCTAAGTTGATGTATACTATGCAGGAGTACGTGCACCTACCCGTTTACCAATTTAGCCAATTCATATTGTGTCAAATATGTGAGATATATATGAATTTGTTATTACGTTGATAGGATTTCTGCTGTTCGCTGTAAATTAAAATGTTGCTTTTTGTGTTGTGGTGATGTGATGTACAAGTATGAAAATGTGAATGTATTCTCGAACACTGATGCGTCACGCATAATTTATGCGCTTTACATAGTGTAAATGATTTTTTTTTTCTAAACCAGTTGTCGCTCTTGGACTGGGACGCGTTTGCTCTCCCACAAAAGGGTACCTTGTACTTTTAATCGTCGAACATTTGTTCTAAATCCAGGTCTGCGTAGAAGAACACAGCAAAAAAAAAAGAAATAAGTCTGCTAGACGAGGCATATTTTTTTAAAACCTCCTTGGTCGTAGCCCAGGGCCGTAGGGATCCTGCAGTCACAAAAGTGAACGTTAACCGATTGATTACAACGTTGCCGTTAAATCACTTTCACATTCGAAGCGATACTTTGAAACGTTTAGTGGGTGGAATAGTTCTTCGTGTGTTAAAAATGCAGTTGCCATAGCTACGGCGCATCCACATGCATCATTGCTGGGCCAGAGCATTCGTGGACCCCCTGCATCACGACTTCATCGTTCTCACTCACCGGCTACGTGTGTACAAACATTTACGCCTTCAACAAGGAAAAGTAAGCAAATCGAATCTATCGAATCAAACCTACTACGCTGCCTACTTTTTTGATGGCTCTGTTGTTTATGATAACTTGAAAAATCACAGCATATCAAAGGGGTGAATGATGATGAGTGGCCGAAGCTCCGGAGGGAATCATCGATAAACCATGAATATTCCGTGAAACATGCCCAGTCGGTCATCATTTAAAGACGTGGGAAACGCTGTGTGTGTATGCCATGCCGCTTGGGCCTCCCGCTCTCATACGGCAGGATCTTGGCGGCGGCGTCACGCACCTTCACGGCGCGCTTCTGCCTCGCGGGCTCGGACATCGGGATTCTGTCCGCGAGAGCGCGCTGCCACCGCCTTGCTCGCTCGACGCTCTGCAGCCTTCTCCATCCGGCCATTCCAAGCACGCACCAACCACGAACGTATTTTATTACAACGCTCCTCATAGCGTACGTCACCGCACTAAATTGAACGATTTTCTTCCACCAATGACACGCGCCATATGTGATATTATTCCCATTATAACATTTCGCATCTTTCATCAACTACAAATACCGCCATCTAAGGAACACACTAAGTATCGTCATTTAGTTTTATAACATCTCGCATCTTTTCATCAAGTAGAACTACCGCCATCTAGTGAAAACTGCAAGAACTAAACTAGGGGTGGCTACCTAGTACAACAACAACTACATACCTCAGGGGATGTACAGACCCACGTCTAAGGAGCTTCGTCCCTAATATCTCTTAGCGCTTGTCATTAGAGCACCCTCTCGTTGCTCGATTCACATCTTTTGACGCCTGGTGTGATTCCACGCTTCTGTCACGCAATGTATGGCGCGTTAGACACACCTTCCACCACGTCGTATTCGTGTAGCATTTGTTTCCAGTTAAACTTCCACAAGTATTGCGACTAGAACACTTACCTGTCCGGAAGGCGGCCTCGGTTTGATTCTCACTCGGGCCAGGATATTATTATTATTTTTATTAAGCTAATTTACATCTTTCTCGCTTTCTCAGTCATGGACAAGATTGTGATTTTTCACTCATAACGACGTCGATGTCGACGCTGGAACTTGTGCGAAACGAGGTCTTTAACGCTGTAGCGTTAAAATGATTTAGTTTCTTTGTTGATAGGCTTTCATTTACCAATATTTTGTCAGGAGCACAACTAAGCCGTGTTGAATTTTTCAAATGCTTTGGTGTATACTTATCTGACGATTTGTCTTCTAATACGCATATACGTTCCATAACTGGAAAAGACAACGTGCTAAACTTTATTAAACGCAATTTTATGTCTGCGCGCCAAAATCTGAATGAACATTTGTATGTTCCGAATGTCCGACCAATATTACCGTGCAGTGTGGGATCCTCATGGTGGAACCCTAATATATACATAAACTTTAACGCATACAAAACCTTGCTGAACGCTTTGTCAGTGATAATTATATTTTACCTTCAGTATAACCTGCAATCATTGTGACTTAAGATGGAATCTTCTTTAGTAGCGCAGCAAATTCTAGCAAGTTAAGTTTCTCCATTCGATCTTTTGTGATGAAATTCGCATTCACAAAAGTTTATACACGATGAGCCCACACTACGTGTCGCACAGAAATCATCACTAAAAAAAACAAAAAAAAACGTGAGGTCAGCTGTCGTACCGATGTCATTGCTAATTCTGTATTGTTTTTAGTATTCGTGAATGGTATAAGTTGAATACGTGTGTTTCTGATCTTTCAGTCATTGCTTCTTCCTTCGTCAGCACAATATGTGCGCTTTTCGAGAATGCGCAGCCACTGCTGCGCAAATGCGTGCCTTCTTAGATTGCACAACTGTGTTTTTTTTTCTGCCCACCCTAAAGTAATACCCTCTTAGGCGATTTAGGATACACTAATAAACAAACATGGCACACAGAGTTGGTGGCATACGAAGATGGTTTCCCAGCGCTAGGAACAAAAAAAAAACAAACCGTTTAATCTGGCAGTCAAACGCACACAATGGTTCGACCGATATGATAAGTTGTTCGAAGAAAATTACACGAGGGACGAATGAAATATGATGACTATTGACACTAGTGTAAGATACTGAACAGAAACCTGCGTATTGGACGTGTGCAGTGCAATATAGCACCAATATACATACCGGAGTCATTTGTGTAGAGTGTAACTTTTGTGACGCATACATACACGAGTCTATGAGTGAACAAGCATTGCAATACCTTCTTTGTTTTTGTGTACTCAGGGAGCAGTTAAGATAAAAAAAAAACGTTCGTAGGAAAGTAGCAATACAGAAGTTACCACCGGCGCACGGACAGAAAGTTATAAAGAATGAGCGTTCGCGATCCGAAAAATTGGAGGCGGCCCAGCTTTTCAACCAGGTCACTAGGTCAAAGCCCAAACAAAGGGCTACACTGCATTCCAGGCACCTCATCTCTTTTTTCATTTCTTTCGCGATCGAAGGCTCTTGTATATCAGAAATCTTTGAGGCGGCATCATACGTGAAAGAACAGGCACCGGCTAGCGCACAGAAATGCAGTCCCCGCGGATGCACCAGTCACATGCCTTGGTCTTTACGTGCGCGGTTTTCCAATAATCGATGGGCTTGTCGGCTATCAGTTGTTTCTGATAGGGTAATCTGATTTTTTGAATGAGGTTATTTGTCATTTCCCGTGGACGCATTTCATTGTATGATTGCAGCGTGGATATGAATGCATGACCATGGTTGTTGCGTGTAGATACTGGGCTGCTGATTGTCTAGTGAAGGTCCCATTTCTAGCATAGAAGAGGAAAACAGCTAGTAATGCGCGTTGTGGCATGCGATAGAAAGAGAGAAAGCAAGAATCTAAAAGAAAAAAAGATTAATAAATAAATAAATAAATAAATAAACGCGGTGTGTTTGGCACGCACATGTTATTACGCATGTGTCACAGTCACACGGCAATTTACCTTTTCGTCCACTTCACTATTTCCACAAATGACATCCCCACACTTTTCTCGGCTTTCTCCTTTGTTAGTTGCAACCTACGTTGGTCTCAGCAAAAGAAAAAAAAAGACTACCCTTTATAATTCCTATTCTTGCGCACATGAGGAGTCACTTGTCCCGATTTTTCCATAAGGTAAGCACTCCCAATTTAGTTTTTAAAAGTCGTTCTCAACACGAACTTCGAAATAAGGCTGTTTCCTGCAGTCGACCTCGAATGGACCACACGTACGGCTATCCTCTTTAATGGTGTTTCCCCGCTATGGGCAATTCATTTGTCCAAATGGGTGCACTAGTTTTTACCACAATGTTTTGCATAATAAAAGCTATTACGAGTCAACTTAGGTCAAGAAAAAAAGAGATTATGTATAGAAAAGAAAACCGGCTTCTTTCGCCTTCTCTTTTCGTATGCTGTTGGTCGTACTTGGATTTTGTTAGTATATTGTTGGCCGGCCTGGTACAGAAAGAAAAGCCATTTGAATGAGTCGATATCGCCTGAGTGCACTTAGGGGGCATAAAGTCGGGTTAAAGCTTACGGGACCACAAATGGCCTCGTACTAAGCAGGGCAGAATGCGTGCGGTAGCAAATCTTTTTCGTGTTTTTTATGGCACGCCTAATTTGAAGAAAGGGCCCCTTTTACCCTGCCGACACCACACTGTCACACTCGAGATTTGAACAGAATTTCGGCAGGAGGCGTTATTGTTTCCATTGAGTTAGTCTTGGTCAAGTAGACTACACTATAGAGCATTTGAAAGAGAGCAAGATAGGCAAGCGGACGAGTGAATGCACCAGCAATGCATTGGTGGGATAAGTGCACTGAGAGAAAATTGGAGGTGGACATGCTGGCTGGTTCTTCCTATCTAAGTTATGCACGTGAATGTGTAAAGAATAGCTCAGACGAGACGAATTCTAGAAAAAAGGACTAAGGTTCACCGAAAAAATAGAAAGAAAGAAAGAAAGAAAGAAAGGAAGAAAGAAAGGAAGAAGGAAAGAAAGACAGAAACAAACAAAGAAAGAAAAGCAGGAAACCAGCACAAGGGTACATTTCGTTTCAGACGAAACGTAACGAGCTTAATAAAAAAGAAGAAAAACAGAGTATAAGGAAGAAAGACCTGCTTGTGAAAGAGGAAAGTGATAAAGGCCATGCAATAGCCGGTGTAAGCACTCGTGAACCAGCGGTATAAATCATTCACTCATTAAGTCAGTCAATCAATCAATCAATCAATAAATCAATCAATCAATAAAACAGGTTATTTCGGTAATATATCAAACACCACAAAAGTAATGCCACACAAAAAAAATTGGGAGGACTATATGAAACAGATTATTTCGGTGCTGCAGGGAAATAAGTGACTGTTGGTGCAACATAGGCCGTTCCAAACCGCCACAGAAGGCCTATATTGCAAGTACAGCTGTTACGTGCCCACTACGTGATGTCTTCCTTTTGCGAATCAGTGAAGGGGCCCACTAAGCTTCAGAAAAGTAACACACTACTGATGAAGCTGTTAACATAATTGATGTTTCCGTAGCTGATGATGAGCGCCTTGTATTGGGTGGCTTGAAACACACACTCTTCGCGCAATTCACATGGTTTCACACCTGGAGCGATTCTGCCTTTCTGCAGCACAATAATACATGCTTTAGGGAGACTCCTTCTACTACAGCATACTATATAGTGTTTATTTTTTTTGAAGTAGTTTCAAGCTATCGCATGGTTCTGTGGCAGATAAATTGCTAGATACACAGACAGCCGGGCTTCCACTCTCACTCGAGCAGAAGATTTGCATATTTTTGAATTAAAAAAATGAATAATTTAGCGCTCGCAACCAACGGCACCGACACTGACGATGACGTCCATGACAGAATTTTTCGCGAAATGGGCTGCTCACCCTGTCAAGTTAAAAGGTGGATCGAGAAATGGTTGCTAATTCCTTGAGTGTAACAGAGGTAGCTCACAAATGCGGGTGTTTTGTCGCTTCTATCACGTCGTCATGAATTTTTCGTGTGGAAGCATCGCAGCTACATCGATTTGCGATAAACTATTCTTAAATTGGAGGGTTATAGTAATGCAGACCTGTTGGTACCTACTAAAACAGTCTTTTATAGAACGAGACACAGCATAGAAACCACACGATAAGGCGCTAGTCGGCATATATTATTTTCACTGTTCTAGCACCATTTTAAATTTAAATTTCTTAACATACTGCACGCAGACCGCATGAGATTACGCCACGCTGTCAGTTTCACTACGAAACAGCCGTATATACTTCGCATACACAGATCTACGTGACCTACAGAAGTAGTGTAATTTATGCAACAGGCAGGTCTATGCTATAGAGTGGGAGCGTTGGTACATCAGGACTTCAAGGTGCATATCGCAACAATTCCAGAGCACGCTGCGCGTGCTTCTTTACCATGCGTTTCTGGAAAGCTGCACCATCCAAATTCAAGTATAGGCAGAGACAGAAGTCGGCCGCCCACCACGCCTTCTTTTGTTTGCGAGTTTCGAGATTTAAGCCTATCAAGTATGGGGCAGGGAGTACTCAATGTGCATGCCGCCTACGACATGAAGGCCCTCTAGCCCAGGTTCCGGGGTTGCGCTTGTGGTAAAAAAAAAAGGGAGGTATGCACCACAGTCATTGGGTATGTCTCACTACTCGGCCACTAATTTTCATGGCAATAGTGAGCACAACACATGGGGATGTACCACGAAAATCTGTGCGGCCTACTGAAAAACTGTCATCATAATCATAATAAATGCGTAGGTGGCACATAAGTTGGTTGAATTCTACTACGCACGACTTCCCCTAAAAGGGAAGAGGGCAGCACCTAACCCAACCAATGGCGTGCCCATTCCCACAGTGACACCCTTCTCACGTGAAAATTGGTGTTTATAAAAGGTGATGGCTATACTGCCCGCTCAGAGCTTAGCCAAGAGTGTTTAATAAAGTGCTGTGACAAAACATGTTGGGACATCTTGAACGAGTGCATTTTTGTAAACATATGTATAACAGTAACACAGGGTTAAGGTGCAATAGAACTATACTACCACCTCAAAGCTTGTCAGAGTGTCTAACAAAGAGCAGGGACACAACATATCGGAAAGAATTGCACAACATAGAACTGCGTTAGCCTTATGAAGGCAACGCCATCCGCTTCGCTGTTTTATCAAGGTCTGCGAAGGAAAACTTGTTGAATGTTTTTGTTTTGCGCAGGGCGCAAACAGTAACACGAATGCAGGCGGATTCAGTCATAACAAAGAATAATTCAGACAACTACACAACTATATTTTTTTCGAACGTATATATAAAAACATCGCGAAGCCTGCGATCACGTGAAAGAACAATAGCCCGTAACAAAAGCATCGCTGGCCTTGTTCAACGTTTCTTCAAGGACCAGAGCTTTTTCAAGTTACCTTAACAATAGATCGCTTCCCGAGAAGACCAAGCCAAGCTCCTTTTCTTCAACATGCTCCCGTTTCAAGCTACGAAGATATTGTGAGACGCGTTCAATCGCTGCCATACTAAATGCTGCGGGATTAATACTTCACGTTGTTTCATGTCTTCAGATGGAAAACTCCATCTTAGGATGGCGTATACATATAGCCTTGTCTGTAGAAGGGCTCCCGTCAGGAGAAAGGAAAAGACGTGATGTTGGAAGGAGGAGGCCAATAAAAGAAGGCCGTATCGTGGGACCGTACATATGCTTCGAGAAAGAGAGAGAGAGAAAAGAAGGGGGTGGCGGAGTACAAAAATCGATGCGTCTTGGGTAGCAAAAAAGAAAATAGAAATGTAACAGCCAATTCAACAAGCATTTTCACACTCTACGACAAAAAAAGTTACTCATTGAATGGAAAAGAAGAAAGCGGATACAAGAAACCAAACGGCTACCGTACACGCTGAAACTCAGATAACACGAATCCTGGATACGCATTCGTCTCAATTGGATCAGGCTACAGCAGTCTCGGTAAAGCAAGCAGAAGCAGCAACAGCAGTCGTTAGATATATGGTAGAGGAACTGCCAGGACCCCGTGTGGGCGGGGGCGCATTTTTTCGGCACGTGACGACGCGTTGAAGTACAGATGCGCAGAGCATACGAATTCAACGAGAGAATCAGGACAAATGTGGTTTGTTTTTTTCCATGAAAGGAAAGAAGCCCGTACACAGCCCGGATAAGCAGCTAAACGAGGTAGCTGCTGTTCCTTTATACGGGACAGCAGATTGGCAGGAGAGATGATGATACAATTGAATGAAATTAAGGGACGTTGATACTGATACAAGACACTGCGCATGGAAGAAAGAAACGTTTTTTTTTCAGGGAGACACTTTTACGTAGCAAATAATATGATTATAAAAACTACAGGAAACAAGGCTTTTTTTTTTCTTCGGCACGGCTAAAAGCAGATGAGAAAAGAGACATTTTAAAGCCAGCCTAAAGAACTAGTTGTATAAAGGCATATCAAACTAAGAGAATTTTGCTGACTCTATTGTAGAATGCTTATGAAAATATGAAATAATTCAGCACAAGAACGTTCGTCTCAAATAGTGAGAGGTAGGAAACGTAGAATCCGCTCTTCGTAATTTCACAGAGAAGTGTCAATGCTCCTGCCATCAGTATTCCTCTATCCCTTTGTGGATGTTATAGGTTGAAGATGCCTCGAGAGTTTTATCGGGTATGGGAATTATCTGGTGATTGCTGGGCTTGTAAACATTGAGAGTGTCGATGCAGCACAATAAGGGCCCTGCCTGAATACGCACCAAGCAGGGTTGCGAGTACCACTTACGCTCGGCGGATTCGGGCATCTTTTTTCTTTTTCTTTTCATTTCACTTTGCCGCTTGTAGAATTTTGCAGTCACTTGTTACATTTTTCGGGCTTATTCGTGGTTTTCATGGATCATATACTAATTTTAATGTTCATAGCTTTCATGAGTTGTGCATTTGTTGATGATTTTGGATAGTTGAGCGTCAAAGTGAAAAGCTGGGGTAATCAAAAAGTGTCGTTATGCACGCACATGGAAACATGTTATGAACCAAGTGGTGGCTATATGCTAGCGACAGTGTTAAAATGTGAACGAGCGCTTTCGCATATTGTTGTGCAGATCCTCGTCGTAAAAAATCATTAAGGTTACCTATTCATATCACTTTTGTATTTCCGCAACATTTTATTTCTCATTGCAAAAGTATATTGAACAGATAATTGATTGAGTTTTCACTTCTGCAGTTCTCCACGAGTCGCACCACGTTCTTGGGCCTTCTTTTAGAGTTATTATTTGCTTAGTAGCTTAATAGCATCTGGTAACTCTGGCGATACGTACGATTTATTTCGCTACAGCCGATGCGATTCGTGAATCAGCTAGACTTGATGGAGCGGGAGGGTAAGACGAGGTATATTTTTTAGGGGAGTTCACGGTCCCACGCAAGACCTGCGACAAGCTGAACCGCCTCCACCACATGCATAATGAGTTGTCCAGGACCCAAACAGTCCAATAACCAGAGACAAAAAGAAACAGGACCGGGAAGAAGCACAGGTGGCAGCGCTCTCGACAGAGCATTTGAAGGAAAAGCGAACACTATATGGACTAGGTTGTGAGAGAGCTCAAACACAGAACGCAAAAAGACAGGGTAGACTTGGCGCCGAATATAAAAAATGTACCTTAAAAGCACCATGACACCCAACATTCGCTCATAATCTGTGTTATGTGGGTTTCCTTGGGCGTTTCGTAACGAGCTGGCGAAATCTCGGCGCATTTGGTCGAGCACCTAATTTATACCAAGCATTTTTATAAAAACCCGAGCATCCTGAGAATCAACAGTGGCGTATACCAGTGAGCCGTGAGTGACGTAACAAACCGCTTACTTTGCGAGGGTCTGCATTCCAACCAACGATTTTATTTCGAGTTCAGCTGCGCATGCAATTAAGCTATTGCAGCTTTCTTCAGCTCGGCATTGAAGATTAAACGACTTTCAGTGGCTGAGGCTTAGATGGAAGACGGCGGTTTCATTCCACGAAGCTCACGACGTCACACACCCCATGGCAAAATGGCGCTCGAAGGCGGTAGGCACGATTTGTAACTAGCCACTCCTAGGGCTCATTTTCCAGTGAAATATTATTCTACAGTGCATTCTCCAAGTGTGCACCAGTACGGTAGACCCTCTGCTTTTAGTTGTCGCTGAAAACCGCAATTTAATTAAGGACTGTGTCACGGTTTCCTTCAATTGGTCTTGTTCAGTCTGTCGTCTTTATGTCGGGCGTTTGCAATGTTTCTTGATATGAAGCTTTACCAACAAGTTGAAACTGTTTACAGCTAGTGAACTGGGCCCAGATAGCATTGAAGTCTACCGACTTTCTGCACTGCGTTAACCCTCCGTCAGTGTTGAAAATGAACGCTCAGTTCTCTCTCTCTCTCTCTTCCCTATGTAGTTATAAACTAGGAACGGCGCTAACTGCATGAAACTGTGTAATTGACCTAATTAGCGGATTATGACATGGAGTCGCGTTTGCAAAGGTTTTCGTATATTTCTCTCCACTATTGTTATTACTAACTTTTTGCTTTCCCAATATTAAGGTTACGTGTGCCCTTCCGTTCCGTGAGCACGTCTCATCGTTATCTGTTTAAGTGGGACCCTGAAACAGTCCTAAAAAAAAACATCTTATGGCTATGACTTCATTGAAAGAGTTCATGGCCTCACGAATCGACCACCGCAAAAGTACGAGCGCAGCTACGAAGTTTTGTCGCACTCTGTGTAACTGCTTTCTCTCTCCCCTCAGGCGGACGAGCGCGCTGGAAGGTAAGCGGGAAGAAATGACACAGGAAAAAACAGTTACGTCACACGCAGGTCATCAGTCTGACACTCCGCCCCCCCCCCCCCTTTTCTTTCGGGGACGCGCAGCTTACATTGTCACATGGCAGTCCCACACCAGTTATGTTCAGTACTACGCCGAAAAATTCCCATTCAGAGACACGAAAATTCCCGACTACGGGGATCTTTTCCTGCAAACGTTAACTAAATTTCCAGTATATTTCTCTGCACAGCAGTTCTTGCCCCCCCCCCCCTCCCATCATCCTTGCACACACGTACTATAATTAGATGTGTCTGTCATACTGGCAACTTTTGAAATCATGGCTAGCCCCTCCACTGCCGCACAACAAAAGCGTGACTTTATTGATTCATATACTGTTAGTATACACTGCACATTGTGGGCTTCACGTCTAACACCAATGGTGAACTAAAAATAGCCCCGTGTAAATATCGGAAAGAAATCTCAAGGGCTATGCTTGCGTGATGCATGCGCCAGAGGCAATTAGAGCAGATGAAGGTGCACGGTGACTGCTAATTATCGGTTGTCATAGAAGAATTTAACCTTTCTTGAAATTCCCTGCAATATCACGAAGATTCCCTTTTCCCTTTTGCTCGAAATGACAGGCCGAAATTCCCCGAAAAGAGGAAAATTACCTGCACAGAACATCACTCTCTCTCACGGCGGTCACGGAAACTATGCAGCGCATGATTCTGAAATCAGTCAATGGCAGTGACTTTGGATATATGGCGCGGTCATTTCGGTAAACGACATCATTCGCAGGAGGAGAGAACCATTTCTAGCTGAGTTCCAAAATTATTTGCAAATTCCAGAACGCGTACTCCGCGATAATGTTTGGCCTGTTTTCGGGAGCCTCGAATACCGATCGGCAGCGTTTTCTAACCGTGCTGAAAAAGTGTTCCAGGTGTTCTCTGAGTGTGTACTGCTACAGGGGCACAGCTTGACGTCCCTCCGTATCCTCATGCGTCGCATGTGTTTCTCTTTATTGGGCTTTTCAAAAGGCTTTTCCCTCTTCTCTCCCGCCTTTCCAACGTAGTTTAGTGTCTTTAACGATCGCACTGAGACAAGCGCTAAATGTAGAAGTGAGGTGTTTAGAAGGGGAAAATCATTAGGGCGATAAAGCGTTTAATTTTCCACACGCCACCACGAACCAAACCCGGAAGACGGCTCTGAAGATCGCTAATTGCTTACTTTAGAACAAAGCCCTCTTGTACGCGTAGCTTTGAACGTGAACTCATTTTCCGGGACAGAATTAAGGAAAGACAAAACAAAAACTACCACACTCTGTTTCAATCTGCAGCCCTTCGAAGCTGGGCTAAATCGACGACACTACCGCGGCAAGTAATAGCCCGGATGTATGAGCAGATCCCGCGTAACGACCACATGCACACACACACAAACAGAGAGGCAGAGACAAAGAACAAAAGAGAGGACGAAGCGACTCGCGTGAGCTAAGTCATCACGGCCTTCTTAGAGGCGTAACCCACACCGCCTCGCTGTACGGTACGCACACATTGAGGCTTCATCGACCGGCTGCGAACACCGTGACGAGAAAGCCCGGGTTTGGCCCCTAGGGTCCACGAGCCCAAGGTTGAAGGAAAGAAAAAGCTTACTTCCAAGGTCAGCTACTCCTTATGCGCCCGCAAAGACCGTCGCGTTAGGTAAATTGTGAGAGACACGGCAGCACCGGCAAGAGCTATGGGAGATCCGCTCACTTACTGTCTGCGACGAAACTTCATTGCAGTGAGAGGTGACTGCCTGGTCGGCTTTGACAGTGGTGTATGCGATCGAAACACTGACAACAAACGACGTAGAAGGAAAGATAATACATACATACATACATACATACATACATACATACATACATACATACATACATACACACATACACACATACATACATACATACATACATACATGCATGCATACATACATACATACATACATACATGCATGCATACATACATACATGCATGCATACATACATACATACATACATACATACATACATACATACATACATACATACATACATACATACATACATAAATACATACATGCATACATACATGCATACATGCATGCATGCATGCATACATGCATACATACATACATACATACATACATACATACATACACACATACACACATACACATACATACATACATACATACATACACACACAAACATACATACATACATACATACATACATACATGCATACATGCATACATACATACACATACATACATACATACATACATACATACATACATACATACATACATACATACATACATACATACATACATACATACATACATACATACATACATACATACATACATACATACATACATACATACATACATAGAGACAGACAGACAGACAGACAGACAGACAGATAGATAGATAGATAGATAGATAGATAGATAGATAGATAGATAGATAGATAGATAGATATCAAGAGCCCACTACCTTACCCTAATCGAAACTTTCAAATAATGATCGAACAAACTTTGGCCTTATTTTTCCTTGCTTGAAAAAGAAGGAGCACCGCAAAGATCTGCTAGACCAAGCGCCTCGATGGCAGGGTTGCCAACCACAGGGTAAATACTCAACTTGTAGGGTATTTTTCAGCCATCGTAGGGTAGTATAGGACGGTGACGTAGGGTAATTGCAAAATCGCGCCCGTCATTGATCAGTGAAAATGTTGAAGATCCACGTGACACATCCGAAGGTTACATTCCCGGAAAGATCCTCATTGGTATTGTAATAATTAAAATGTCACTAGCACAGGACAAAGACGAAAGATAATACGTGACGCATCATTGTGTTTTTTTTTCAGGGATGTTTTAAATAAAGTTCTTTGTAGGTAAAAATAAAGTTATTTGCATGTATGTATGATGTTTTTTGCCCCTCGGTCGTCTCTCATTTTTTTTCGTAACGAGGAGCCTCTTCTAAGTATTGAAACGGTGGCAGGCTTCACTAACAAAAAAAAAAGAAAGCCTCACCTACCTCATAATGCATAAAAGGTAAACTTTCGACAGAATTTTCGATGTCATCATAAAGTCATTAGACGTGATCGTGGCATCACAATGTGGCGTCAAATGATGGCGTCATCAGACGGAATCTTATCACACGGCTATGGTTGGGCCAATCTAGAGTGTACTAAATGTATGCGTTGCTAGGCTAATCTTAAAACTTGGAATCGTTATTTAGAACTAGAAGCCAAGAAATGGAGCGTTTTCACGGGCTCCAAAGCAGTGCACCACACTGTTTAGTATTCTCCTCAGGCCGGGGACCTCATGAACAACTAGTGCTGGAAATTAAAGAGCTGCTGCACCACCTCTTCGACGAAGGACACAAAATCACGTTTCAGTGGCTTCCAAGTCACCGCGGCATATTGGGCAATGAACATACCGATGCAGCTGCTTGATCAGCAAATGAAGATCGCGAAGAAGAATGTATTCCATTTTCAAGGGCTGATGCTGCAATGAAAATGCAAAAAAATGCTCATGAAGAAGTAAAATCCTTGTGGAAGGCTAAGCGCTTACGGTACATGCGACTGCTAGGCTGGGCACGTCTCGTCGATTCGGCCTCCGTCCGGACTCTCTAGACTTGAGACAACGGTGCTTTGCCGACTGTGGCTTGGTGTCACTTTAACCAAACTTTTCGCCTTCCGAATCGGCATAGAGACAGTGCTGCTTGCGATCATTGCGGCAGCGATAAAACGATAGAACACATTCTTTGTCACTGCATGCCCTTGTTACAACGTTCAAAGACGGCAGTTAGCTGCTGCGTTAGCTGACCTTGACGACAGAACTTTGTGAGAACAATGACAATTGCTTGAAAGGCGACAAGATCTGTCGACAAGGGCCAATTATTGGCCAAAGAGGTTCATATTCATACGTCTGCATGTCCTTGAGTGTACGTTATTATCTGTATGTCATCGTTGCTACACGGTGCTATTTTTAGTGAAGGGTAAAACGTGGGGTAATGATTTGATTTATATGAGGGGTTTAACGTCCTAAACCCACCATATGAATACGAGAGACGCCGTAGTGGAGGGCCCGGCAAATTTTGACCACCTGGGGTTCTTTGACGTGCACCCAAATCGGAACACACGGGCCTACAACATTTCCGCCTCCATCGAAAATGCAGACGCCACAGCCGGGATTCGATGCCGCGACCTGCGGGTCAGCAGCCGAGTACCTTAGCCACTTGACCACCACAGCGAGGCAACGTAGGGTAATAAAGAAAGTTCTGTAAGGTAAAGTAGGGTAATAAGGGCTGCAGCGCGAGCACGAAGGTGCTAGAAGAAACAGACGAAAGACGAGGCAAGGAAAGCAAAGAGGACAACACGAGCGCTGATGTTGTCCTCTTTGCTTTCCTTCCCTCGTCTTTCGTCTGTTTCTTCTAGCATCTTCGTGCTCGCGCTACAGCCCTTATTACCATGAATTCAAACCAACTAGCCCAAATAGCCGTTCTTCTTAAAGTAGGGTAATCTTCACCTTGGCGTAGGGTATATTCGAAAATTTGGTTGGCAACACTTCTGGACCAGGTGGCTACGCCATAAAAGATTGCTTGGCTCAGAAATTATACGATATATACGGAAAATCATTACAAAGGCTGTTTTGCATCAGCAATAACAAAATACATTATTAACACTGATGGAGAGAGTAATTTATCAAACTACACGCACAGGGTGGTTTAACATATACATATTAAGTAGCAGAGTTTATATGTATGACGCAGTGTACGCGAAGTAACTATTCGTCATTGGCGACATGTTTAGGTTATGTCTGTGGTTAGATAAGATGTAAGAATATTTATTAATGTGATCAATGCCAAGCGGTGCACTTGTTATCCTAAAATAGCACGGCAAAAACAGACATGCTAACGTTCTGCAAGACGGTTGAATAAATTAAAGGATATTGGAAGTATATTCCCCATTTGAACCCGAATGAAACAATTGCAAACTCTATAGTAGGCGTACTTTCAGGAATAATGAACATAAAAGGAAGACGAGAAAGAGATCGCCCTTCTGTGGTGGCTACGAGTCTTGTGTATTCCAGCAAGCGTGTACTAACAGGCGCGGACACTATTATTGTCAAAATGGGCATGTTATATACTATGAGTATTCCTGTATCCTGACCAAACCTGAAAGAATCCTTTCTCATAGCCTAGTTCAGTGCTTCGGGGCAGGTCTCGTTTTAAATAATTAAACGTGGATAGGTAGTACTTCAGATGGCTTGTATCTGGGTGATGTGTTGCGTATAGTTCTAGTTGTAATGTAAACCTGTATTTGATTGATTTTGCATGGAGAGCCAGGATGGGCAAATGATTAGTGAAGTATCCAATAAAACGGCTGTCTTAACATAATACTGTCACTTCACTGAAAATGAGAGATGAATATCACAATGCCTATAAAAATATTAGACTAACTTAGAAATGACTTTCGTATTGTAAACAGTTGAAAGAAAGTCGTTTACTGCCAGCAAGTGAGAGACTGGTGCTTCAGTACAACTGCAATTTAATTGTGTGAGGCTACGTAAACATAGTCAAGCGCTTTATACAAAACAGATGCATAGTGCCGGGCCATGACGGTTTACAACCAACTGAAGTTAGCATCCCAATTAACAGAGCGCGGCCTTACTTTTTTTTTTATCGCAGAAGCACGGTTATTATGTTGGTGGCGTGTCCAAAAAATCACTTTAGCTTAAATCTTCTATCATTTTGATTGTAAGTGTGGAGCATTGTAGCAGCCTGGACTGTCATGTGCTGTCGTATGCTGTGAAAGACTCTCTATCAGAAAAAGACAGATTTTTGTCGCACCTATGTATGGCTGGCATGCTAATATGTATAGACATGGGGAAGGGGACTGAAATATTTCAGAAGGGGAAAGCATGAAAAAAAGTTGTGACCAAGTGAACATGATAAAGCTATTTACTATCAGGGTATGGGGTAAATCAAGGCTTTCCTATGTGAGTTATTCTATCATCAGAGGCTTCCAACAGGGCCTATATTCTGCGCAACGTTAATTGTTCGTGGCAGATCATGTCCATTTCTCGTTCAAGCAGTTTCCCAATGAGTATTTAGAAAAGGCTCAGAAGGGCCGCTTTTCTAGCTTTAGCTGTGACTGTGCTGCACCTTCCGCGCAGCCCTGGCGTTTTCGTTTCCCGAAAAATCAGCATGACCAAGTATCCTTTGAAACGTAATGCCCAGCAGTCCTATAGCCTTGTGACGTAGATAGGCGATATCAGACGTTGCAGGTAGGTGATTCCCACTTACATGGCTGTTCCACACACTTTGTAGGGCTGCTTTAGAATCTGTAGAACGCATGTAGAGCACAGGAGCCATCTTGACGTGCTGTTAAGTGCCCGCACAATCTAGTCCACGCATGCGCAACTTTGACCCTGCACCAGTACGTTGGCGTATTGGCTCACTACTGCCGCAAGATTAAGTAGTTTACTGTCTTACGTATCTAAATAAGGGACTCGCAGAGCGCCGGAGGAATTTTCGGTTTTAAAAGATTAACCCCCCGTGTTCAGAAACGCTTCTTGACTTGAACTTGACTTGCCACCGCTTTCAAAGCAGCAGAAACACGCTTCGAACACTCCGATTGAAGCTGGCGGCAAGCCCAGTTCAAGTCAAGGAGCGTGTCTGAACACGGCGGTAACTATTGTCAAGAGTTCACCGGATTATCGCGAGTGTCCCACGGAACCCCTTGACGGAAAAGAATCTGTATGCACGCGTATCGCCTAAGAAAAGTGGTGTAACGAATGTCTTTGCTTTGCCCTCTTTGCTGCACTGTGGTAGCTTGGTAGAAACAAAGAACGAATAAACATGGAACAAGCACTAATAAGTGTAGCCCTCCCTACGTTTGTTCGTTTACGCTCCGTTTTTCTTTTTTTCTACTAGACTGTGAACAACCTCACCCAAGGGTGAGCACTGACAAAATATTTCGCCTATGGTGAGGTAACTGCCCCCAAAGTATCATCAAATTTCAACTTCCAAGCGCCGCAAACGCTATTTCACTCTAAAACACCGCTTACTGGGAGTCACAATGATTCGCTATCTCAATGGACGGTTGACAGTGATAGCGGCTTATATGTTTCTGTGCACTGCTTTCGAGCCGAGCAATCACACGCACGCAAGCATGCACGCAGCGCACACACTGTGTGCTGTGGCACAATATTTCATTACCGCACCCGTCCTTTGTTCCCTTACTTCCGCGAAGCATCATTACAAAGACGCCGTCAGCTCGTTCGCTTTTGCCTGAAAAAACGTATGGCCTGATTCCGGATAACGGAAAGCATAATAACATCTGCCTTACTGAAAGCATACATCCCAAAAACATGGAGTCAAAGCGCACCCACGCACGGAGGTCGTTACAGCCGACGATTTGAAGTACGGTTGTCGCGACGCACCAGATTGCCTACGCTGCTAAGTGACCGTCGGAGACAAAGGAGAGAAAGAGAGAGTGCGTTGTGTCGAACGTGAATACGCAGTTGACAGCACCGGCCTTGCCAGGGTCGGCGCCGGGTTCGCGGAAGAGAAGAGGGAGGCCCTCCCTACAAGGAATGCACGCACGGAGGCGCCCCGATCGAGTTCGAGGTAGTTCGAGGTCCCTAGCCATTAACAACGCCCGTTCTTTCTTTCCACATCGGACCATCGGGCACGACGCAGCCAGGGTCGAACGCACCATGTGGCCGGTACTCATGACGTCATGTAGCATGCGAAACGGGGCCAGACAGGGCCCAGAGGATGAGAGGGTCAACGCAATTTATTTGGCACGGTGAGGAAGAACCGATTGCGCAATACCATGAGGCACCCTTTGACGGGTACTTATTTCAAGGCACCAGCAATCGTGCGACCACATGTCAAACGTTGACAATGGCACGCCGATCCGTAAACAACAGAACATTTGAAGGCAGGCAGCGTCAGCATTTCGAAATAGGCACTGCTCGGAGTGCATGCCCGTAACAACGACGCCAGAACGTACGCACGCACACACACCACTGGGTGCGCGTCGTACGGTGCCTGCCAGCGCCATCAATGGTAGCGCCGACGTGATGTAGACTTATAGGGACTTACCTGTGGCCGTTCGACGGAGTGACCACCCACTGTAGCCCTGACCAGGGCTCCCAGGTTGCGCACGAAGATCACAAACTCGACGCACATGGCTGCCTGCCGGCGGAGCGCTGATGAAGAAAACCAGATCTGGCCACGTCGCCGCTGGCGTCGTGCGCGAGAGAGCCTGCGCTGGTTCGCGCACCGCGGCGTCCCGATCGTCGCTGACTATCCGAGGCGAGCACTGTACGAGCGGGCCAGCGCCGGCGGCTCGAGCTCTCTCCTCAATGCTGTCTCAGTTTCAGGGAAAACGCAGTGCGCCGTGCGATCGATTGGCGCCGTCCCGCTGCGCAGAAGAAAAGAGGAGCGCGCGTGCGGGGAAACGAGAGAAGCGTCGGCCGTCCGGCCCCAGCCATCCCAGCGCACATTCTTTTCGCCTCTTTGAGCCCATCAAAGCTATACTGTTGGTGAAGGCCCGCGCGCTGGACAAAGCGGGCGGCCCGCTTTCTCCTTCGGCGCGGCATACTAGTTTTCGCCGCTGAAAAGCTCCAATTGATTGTGGTCTCGGATTCACCACGCGCGATCTGTCGCTGACCGGTAAATGTGGCCAACGTCGACGTTACTGCGACGCGTCGTCCTTAACGGCGCTGATGCGTTCGGAGGCGAGCGATGGTTCTCTTTTATACGAAAACGAATTGGAGTATTCGATAAGGGTTGCGCCATCTCCCGCTCCCTGTGTTGCGCAATCACGGGAGAAGTGGTTCCTGGCGCCTGTTTCTATTTCGTGCACGAGTGATCAAACATCCGCATTCCTCGAGCTTCTGCGATTTCGAGCCTGGCAGATGTGGTAGTTAGGGGACACAATCACTGGCAACACGTCGCGTACTATGCTTCTCCGTGAATCTACTGCGCACATGTTGTCCGCCATTTTAAAATGCAGGACACTCGCTTCGTAGAACTGCATTTCTTAAAATATGCAAGTGATCATTTGCGAATTGGGCTGCGCGACTCACACGAAAGACAAAAAAAGAACGGACACGACCCGCATGGGTCATGTAGTCCATATCGCAAAGAATGTTCAATTACCAACTTCCCAGGTTTTAGGCTACAGACTTGAGGTTATTCATGTCTTGTAAAAAACGGCGCGGGCACATGGGTACCGGTTCAACATATGAATGATTCATTCTATTGGGACATCATTTGTAAACGCATCGTTCATTGCACTTGCCAAGGAGGTAATTAATTTAACTATATACGTGACTGACCTTTGCAATTTTATGTATTTACATCATTTTTCTTGTTTTTCTGTCTCCAAGAGAGTGTACATTTGTTCACAAGAAATAAACTCTAACGTTGTTAGCCAGCGCAAAGTCCAGTCTCTCTTTCTAAATGTCCCTTGTGCACGTACTGTTTTTTTTATAATTCCGCTTTAATCACCTTTGGGCTCAGACCGCAACTGCGCCAGAAGGACTGTAGAATATGTAACGTAGGGTGATCAACCACCTCGTGCGCCAGTTAGATGCCCTTCACGTGGGTGCTGGAGAGGGTCAGAGAGAGCAAGATCTCTTTTCAGATACACAACCTACCTAAAAGCATCGCTTTATTCTTGCTTTTACCTGTCGGATTTATTTCTGCTACTGTTTACGCATTTATAATCGCTTGAGTTTTCTCCTCTGCCAAGAATATTCCGGAAACAATTATGCCATTAAGTAGGCGTGCATTGAATACACAACATCAAGTATTCTGTTTACTGCTTGGTAAAATGACCAGAATGACTTTATATTATAATAATGGCAATACTTAAGAACCATCGTTTAAAATTTTAGGAAGGTAGTTAGCGAAACATTCTCATATCAAACGGTCCGTGTTCTTTTTTAATTTGCCAACAAGTCATTTTAAGCAATTTTCCAAAAGCACTGACTTTATTGTTTTACGTTAACAGGAAAGTAGATGGTACTTCACGCCTAATTTGCAAGTAGAACAACAGAGTGACTTGTTGGGCGAGTTGGTTCATTCTTAACGTAGCTTATGGCGCGAAAAAAAAAAGCACGAGAGAAGGACAAGCGCAAACTATCAACATACTTTATTCTAAAAAGCAAACGCATATATATATATATATATATATATATATATATATATATATATATATATATATATATATATATATATATATATATATATATATATATATATATATATATATATATATATATATATATATATCTACATATATATATATATGCGTAATTTTGACGTGTATATATATGGGTGTGCTATTTCGAATAAAATTATTTGATAGTTTGCGCTTGTCCTTCTCTCGTGCTTTTCTTTTTTCGCCTTAGGCTACGTTTAGAAGAACAACCTCAATCATGTATCTGAAGTTATCCGCATTGAATGGTTGAAACAAAGTAGGTTTTTTGTTGTAGTAGTTTTCCTGTAGTAGGCCTCCCTATTTTTTTATTTTTTTTACTCTTCCTACTTGCCAAGTAATCATAGCTATATGTGCATGTGACTACACCGTGAATAGCAGCGTTGTCTTGCGATGACTTCTGCAATTTTAGCTCTATACGCGCTCTCACTTATTTTGCAGAGGGCACGCGGCGGATTGACTGACTGTGAGACAAGTCGTCCGTGCGGTATAGTTGTTCATTCTCCGTCTTCCAAGCTGCGGCAACACGAGAGTGCGGGCCGCAACCACGAGAGGAGAAAGACAAGAGAGGAGCAGGAAAGCGTACAATGAAAGGTGTTTTACGCATATACAAAAACACGGCGTAAGAGATAACACACAGAGTAAATTTGAGGGCACATAGTTTACGTTAAGTGGGAGTGCGAAGGCGCGTGTTCCGACGCTCACCACAATTTCATTTTTATGTGATCAAGTCTAAGCCACACACACAAAAAAAACGTATCACAGCTCGGAACAAGCCGCTCTGTAATATTTCATAAACTTCCAGGTTGTCTGATATTGTCTCACTAAAGTTACACGCAAAACCTGCGGTGGTGGCCACTTGCCGATGGAGGTGTAACTAAGACTAGAGGTGCATGTACACTTAAATTTGATTGCACGTTGAAGATCACCACATGGTCAAATGTTCGGGAACCTTCCACTTCTGCGTCCCTCATAATAATTCTTTGGTTGTAAGACGTAAACACTCAATTATTCTTAGCCCGATTACACGCAATACGCGCGTACTCTTGTTAATGCGTGAAGTGAGGCTATCACCAGTAAAAGCCCTGGGTGGTGCGATCACTGATATACAAAAAAAGACGCATTCTGCCGATGATCACATTGCCAAAGGCCACTGACATATACTGCCGCAATGAGTATAGTGCGCGTTGCTTATACTTTGAGTTACTTAACTTTCTTGGAACAATCTAGCCAAATAATGAGTTTGACCTCAACCACAGTGACTTCCGGCTGGTATATAATCACCACCACATGACAGCACAATCGGTATGAGGTGTCTCTGCGGTGCACATGTTCTCTCACCAAAAAAATTTTTGCATGTTATTACATACATAACGAAAAATTTATACCAGCAGATAAGAACAATATGAAAAGTAATCGGAGCTTTATGTGGTATTTATATAGACATATATACACATACGCCTCAAACATTGCTACCAGCGTTGTTGCTGTTGTGCACTGGTGATTTGGCATTGCAAAATGGTTTCTTATGAACAAACTAAAAACTGTTCACCGGTATTTTCGCCATCGTGTGAAGCTCGTGCGCTTAAACGGCAACCTGCTAGCTCATTGGCAAGTGCAGCAGTGACTGCCATCAATTGTGCGAATGAGAAGCAAAAACCACTGTTAGCGAAATGTCTACAGGGCTGTCCTGTTTATCACCTAAAACAGTCCCTAATAATTTCTTCGGAAGCGAAATAATTTACTTTGACCAAGAAAGACGAAGTTCTTGAGATACGAACAAGCATTTGATAAAGATGAAATTAGCTGCGTTAAAAAAAATTCAAGCAGCGTTTTTTTTTTTGAATAGGCGTTCGCTACTAGATCATGGGGGTCTATAAGAACAAATTTGCCAGTGTATCGAAGTACCTTAAAATATAACTGGCAACTACTGGATTGGATATAATTTGGCCTATAGTATCTTGCATCTGTATCTCCAATACTTTTGCTTGAGCATTTTGTATTGTACCGCAATACAACTTTAAAGCATCTTTGCCCAGCCCTGCTCTCATCCACTGCCAATGGTCTGTTCGCCATCCGTGTTGCAGCCGTTTTACGCGCGAGTGTTTATGCCCTGTCCTTTTCTTTTCAGGATATTAAAATTGTGATCAACGGCAGTAAGTAGGCAGTTTGGCACTGTGGTCACAATAAGAACGAAGTCACGGGATGACCAAAATTGAATCTGTATAATTTGTTGCTTCTTTATGTTTTCCCTCGAAAAGTCTCAGTTTAGAATATTCGAAATAACATCGTAATTTGCTAACATGAACAACGTCCGAGTTTCTACCCAAAGCCACACGGTGCTCTTGATCTCATAGTTCATGGCGAGACGTTGCGTAGAATCGTGGAGGGACTTTCCATGACCGAACTCAGTTTGCCATTGTTGGGATGTAATGATGTCTCGTAAAGGACGAAGTCACTGGCTTGCACCTCAATTGGAAGAAAATTCTTATCATAGATTACTTTGCTTCTATTGCTGTAGGCGATAAAATTATTAACAGTAGCTTTCCGTGCTTCTTCCACCGTTTGTTCTCGCTGTTTCAGTATAACTGGTTGAGATGGAATTCCATACATCAGGAAGGACGGTGTGCAGTCGATAACTTCGTGAGGCGTTCTGTTGTACTCGTATATTACCTCCGACAGCAGCTTAGTGCAACACTTTTGCGGCTCATCATTGATATTGCACTTAAGTCTGGTGATGGTTTGGTTTTTACGCTCGTTCATATTGTCACATTGTAGATGATGAGACGAGGTGATGAGTTAATGCATTCGATTACGTTTTAGAAACTGCTTAGCATTTCCAGAAGTGATTCTTGTTCCATGATCTGAAAATAATTTTCGCGGTTTTTCCGAAAACTGTTTTTAAGCATGAGATGTAGGTGTAGCTGTTCTCACTGTTATGGCGAACGCCCGTACGTAACAAATAGCATGGTCAATAACCAAGTTGATAAACCTTTTTGATGAGCCATATTCATATAATCCCCCAAGGGTGTCCATCGCAAAAAAAAAAAAAGTCAAAGGCTCTTCAGCAGGAGGCAGAAATTCAGGTGTGTCATACTACTTTGTTTTTGTCTTCTTGCATCTTTGGCATGTATCCCAATGCCGAATGTCGGTGGCAACATCGTTAACCATATCCTGCTAATGATATTGCGGCGACAACAGTGATAGTGTCTTCTTCACTCCTAGCTGCCCGAAATGCTGATGTGCGTTGTTAAGAATGGTTGCACGTTGTTCATGGGGTACAATGTAGATATTCCCTAATCCTTTTTTTTTTGACGATGACTGCTTTGTTTTCCCATGAATACGTTACTTTTGGGCAATAATTGCTGCATTGCTGAAGTTTATCGTGGGACAGAAGTTGAACTATTGGGGCTTTGGAGAGTGCATCTGCTTCGGCGTTGTTTATGCTGTCTTCATGTTTGATGTTTAGTTCAAACATCAATACTCAATGACCACCAGAAGTGACGAACTTTATGATTCTTAATATTCTTCAGCAATTGTAGTGCAGAGTGATCCGTTACAACAGTGCAGCATGATTTTCTATGACGGTAGCAATTTCGTTTATCAATGGCATCTATTTTCTCAAGGCATTCGTTTTATATAGCAGTATAATTAACTTCATGATTTAGTAGTTTGCGGGGAGTAATAGGCAACGGGATGTTCATTGCCTTCGTCGTCAGGATGCTTCATCACTGCACCAATGCCTTTGCCAGATGCATCACAGTACACAGTACATGGTCTGTAAATGTCGTGTATGCAAACCACTGGTTCTTAAGTAATGCGCTCCTTCAGTTCCCGCAAAGCTTGCTCACACGCTTCTATACACGTACGCTTGCTTCCTTTGTGGAGTAGTTTCGTGATTGGGAGGGCAATGTCACTGAAATAAGTGATGTGCTGACTATAAGTGTTCACAGTGCCCACGAAACGGCGCAGGTCTTTCTTTCGTTTACGCGTCGAAAATTTTGGTATTGCAGCCACATTACTTTGCTTAGGTGTCACTATTCCTTGTGAAATTTTGTGAGCCGAGTATTCAAAGCTGGATCTTGCTAATTGGCAGTTTTTCCGTTTCAGTTTCACGTTCTCGTCTCTAGGAGCCTTCAACAGGTCCTCGAGGTGTATGTTTGTCAGATGTCTCTGAGTATACGACCACATCATCAATGTATTTGCTAACATTAGTGAGCTGGTTTTTGGATATTATTGAATTCATGGCTCTCTCACATGTAGCTGGAGCGTTCTTTAACCAGAACGGCATTATCAACCGCTCACAATGGTCATTTGTCATGACAAACGCCGTTTTTGAAAGTCGTTGGGATGCAATCGCACATGTCAGTATCCCGATATTACATCTAGCGAAATGAAAATATTCGCCTTTCCCAGGCTGGGGCGTAGCCAGGGAATGGCACAGCGACCGCATGCCACCCACCGAAATTTTTAACCATGTCACAGAGAGAGAAAGATGGCAATTTTAAGGGGGTGCCCCACCCGAAATAGTGGTGGAGCCCCTCCCCCCGAAAAAAATTTGTGGCTACGTGCCTGTTTCCAGGTAGTACACAATGTCATCCATACGTAGAATTGGCTGATAGTCGGTTACAGTGATGTTGTTGGTTACCGTTATGTTGTTACGATCTTGCGAAGGACCGCCAGGTGGCATCGTTTTGTTTGGCTGGCCGCATACAGTGCTCCGCTTTCACGTGTTCTTGGCCCGTTAGCGGGCCCCGCCCGTGTCTGGACAAGCTCACTATTCCTTCTAAAAGACTTTCGGGACACTCCGAACCTATCTGGGCCCCAGTCCGACCCCAGGCTGGCCCTCCAGGCACCTTAAAAAGTATGAAGCGGTGCGACGCCACGCTAACCCTAACGCGCAGCGCCTGCACCTCCATGGTGCAGCATCCCGCCCAGCACTCGACACCAACGACAACTGACGCCGTGTCGGTAAACCCAGCCTCCTCCGGTCGTACCGCTGATACAGCCGTGCCTCCGCTGTCAACATCTGGCAATGTCACGAGCCCCGCGCCGACAACAATACAGCAACAGGCAGCGTTCCTCAACAGCGCGCACGGTCCAGCAACGTGCCACGCTGGTGGCGTCTCTGCTACTCCCAGCTTGATAGCCACGCAAACGCCGGAGCCCGAGAGCCGTAATGCAGCGTTGGCGTTGCACTCAACCACGCCTGCTGCTCTCCCCACCTTATCTGCGTCTGGCATACCCATTGGAAATTCCGAGTCTGTCGACAAGCGCATTTCGACGAGCATCGTTCCTTCCATCGCCGAAGTTTTGCCTTCCATCACTTCAGCTGACGACTTATCGACGGAAATGGACTTCACGGCGTCACAGGTCAACGAAGACAATACGCCAGCCCCTGAAGGCAGCTGTAACACCGTTAGTGCCAACCGAAAACCTGCCTCGACCACCCGCCCCTGCTCCGAGCTCATCACCGTCGGCATCCAACTTCCACCCTGAACACTCACGCCGAAACTGTCTCTCTATGACCTGCTTTCTACCATCACAGCCGCCGCAAATCTCTCTCCCAAGACCAGTGCGGAGGTTACCCTTCAAGCCAAATTTGCTCAGAGCCTCGTGTTTCTGAAAAACGCACTCACCTCTCACTGCCCACCTCCTACTCTCCCTCACAAGTCTGGAACTTAATGGTAAGCCGATCACTATTAAGCCCTATGCCCCCAGCCCTCCGATATCATGTCTCGACGTCATACACAACATCGGTGATCATTTCACATCATCTCAGCTCTTGCATGACCTCGAATCCTTTACTTCAGACATACTCGCTGCATGTATGATGGGCTCCACTGAATCCGTCCTCATAACATTTGCTTGAACCATCATCCCTCGCTTTGTGTACTTCAAACGCGTCTCTTTCCGGTGCCGTCCACATAAACCTAAGCCCCCTACTTGCACTCGGTGCCTTGCTATAGGGCACCGTGCTCCTCAATGCCCCCAACACAGCGTTCCGGCCAAGTTCCGCCGCTGTGCCTCTCCTCTACCAGCAGATCCCGATGCTCACGTTTGCGCCCAACCCTGGTGCATCCATTGCCAAGTCAACACCCACTCATCTCTCGACTCCACCTGCCCCTACTTTTTAGCTAAGTAACGTGACTGCGCCAAAGCAGCTTTTCTCCGTCGCACAGCCATGCGCCAAGCCACTCAGCCTTCGCCACTCTTCTCTTCAGCGCATGAGTTCCTATCACCTCCCGCAACATCCCCCCCCCGGGCTCATACGCCGCTAAGGTTAAGGGAACACCTCCCATGTGCACTTCTTCGTAAAACACACCTTTACCATCTTTAAGTAACGATAGCCGCTCCTTCGATCTGCGACTGGCTATGTTGGAGGACAACCAGCGCAAGCAACAACGCGTCTCAGATGAGCTACAACAGAAAATACTCGCACTGACGCAGACACTCGTAACTACGACATCCTTCCTCTCTTACCTCTCAACTCAAGAAGCTAAATAAGCAACTCACCACACTCACCGCCCCAACCTCCAGCTCCCATGTAACCAAATTAGCCGACATGGTCGAAACCACCACCACTGCGCATCACACTCGTTTGGTCCAGCTGGAAAATTCAATTGTCCAGATTCTTACGACCCTCGAAACCCAATCCAAGCAACTGGAATTTTTCACCTATATGCTTAACTCCCTGCAAGAGTCGCTTCCCCCGGCAAAAAAGAAGGAACGCGCACGCGTAGGCGCTTCCTCTACGTCAAAGACTTAGATGGCGCGTGAAAAGGACCTCGATATTTTGCAGTGGAACTGCCGCAACTTTCGTCATAATAGGACCCCTCTCCACCAATATTTTCTCACCCACCGAACATTACCCCATTTTCTCCTTATACAGGAGACTCGGGCGGCCCTTGCCGTCTCGGGCTACCGTGCATATCACGCTACGACTGGAACGCCACTTGCGTCCATTTATGTACGCAATGACGTTCTCGTTGAACCACTAGACGTACCCTCCCCCCTCCTGAAACATTTAGTTGGTGTGGTCTATTACCAACCATTTACCCGTACTTCTCTCGCTCTGATGTCCTTTTACAACCCCCCTGTCACGTCCTCTTTGTTTAGGGCTCTTGGTAAATTCCTGCACTTCCTTCCATCGACCACCCATATCCTCCTTGGGGGTGACTTTAACGCTTCTCATAGGCTCTGGGGTTACCTCCAAACACTCAAACCAGGTCGCCTTCTACACTGCCTCGCCCAGGAACGTCATCTCACCCTTCTTAATACTCCTGACACTCCTACTCGAGCGGGCACTGTTTCACAGCGCTCCACTACACCCGATCTCACGTTCTCTCGGAGTTCCCTTCCTTTTCACTGGCAGGTGTCCACTGAAAATCTTTTTAGTGATCACTGTCTCATGCACATCACCACCCTTCTTTCCAACAACAGGCGGAAACAACGAGTCACTCACACTGACTGGGAAGCATTCCGTAATAACCTTTTGTCTGACTCATTTAAAACTTACGACGACCGGACGTCGCGGATCTCGGCAGCAATGACATCCTGTAGTCGCCGCGCTCGTTTTAAACTCCCCATTCCTGACCCTGATCCTCACTTCCTTCGCTTATGGTGACGTCATCAACGTTTGAAACGCGCTCTCCGCTCCCAGCCACACAACGTCCAACTTTACTTCCGAATTGATGCTTTGCGGGCTGAAATTATCGCTTACGGCACTTCTCTCGAGCACTCTCGTTGGAACACGCTGTGTGACGGCCTTGACTCCGCACTGCACTTCTGCTCTACATGGTCTCTGTTTAGGTCTCTCTTAGGTACCAAGCCTGCCGTTGCTCCCACCCTAGCTAAAGCTCTCGCTCAAGAGACTCCATCTGATGTGTTTGAAAATTTAAAATCTCTGTATCTCCCACCCCCCTCACACCTTCCTACCCAGATTACTGTGGCGAAGCTAACCCAGACCTGAACCGCCCATTCACGCTCAGGGAGCTGGAAGCTGCCTTAGCCACTCAATCTACCCGCTCGGCACCCGGTGAGGATGAGATAACATATACTACACTACATAATCTCCCCGACAACGCGAAGGAATTTCTCTTACACACACTCAACGAAGCATGGAACAGCGGCTGTCTTCCAAGCTCTTGGACATCCTCTCTAATTTGCATGATTCCGAAGCCGGGCAAACCTCCATCTCTCTCTAACCTTCGCCCTATCTTTTTGACGTCATGCGTTGGCAAGGCTCTTGAGCGAATGGCCTTGACTCGACTGTCTAATTTTATTGAGGCGAATGAGTTTTTCCCTCCTTCTCTTATTAGCTTCCGACGCCACGTTTGTGCACAGGACATGTTCCTTGTTCTTCAGCATACTTTTCTTTCACCTTCTCGTAGTTAGACCCATGCGCTTGTAACCGTCGATGTACGAAAGGCATTCGATGGCATGAGTCATGACCACATACTCGCTCAGCTCTCCTCCCTGTCGTGTGGCTCCCGCATGTATTCTTACATCCGATCATTTCTTTCCGATCGAGTTGCTCGCTTCAGAGTCGATACTCATTTGTCTAACCCACACTCCCTCACCCGCGGCACTCCTCAAGGTGCCGTACTATCTCCTACTCTATTTAATATGGCTATGGCCCCCCTTGCCTCCCAACTGTCCCAAATACCTGACCTCCACCATATTTTTTATGCAGACGACATCACTCTCTGGTGTACGTCTGGATGTCCCGGCCACGTTCAGGATACTTTGCAACGTGGCCTGGACCTTATCGCTTCCTTTCTCGCTACTGCTGGGCTGTCCCCTGCACCGGAGAAATGTGAACTACTTTTGCTAAACTGGTCTGCGTACCAGCGCTCCCACAATACCCTCATCTCCCTACATCTTTCTAGCTCTCTCATCTCCACTGTTCAGCAATGCAAAGTTCTTGGCTTCCCTTTGCACGCGACAAAGAACGCGCAGGCCCTACATCACGCTGTGAGGACTTGCCACTCGGTGACTCCCCTCCTGCGACGCGTTGTCACTCGGCAGTCGGGGCTCCACGAGGCTCATGCGTGCCGCGTTGCACATGCACTTGCTCTTAACAAGTTTTTGTACTTTGTACCCTACGTTCATGTCACCCAAACGCAACTCAACACACTCGAAAGAGCTCTATTAGGCCTCTACAAGGCAGCTCTAAACCTCCCTGTCATTAACTCTACCACTAAGCTCTTTGCCACAGGCCTCTTCCATCCATTACGTTCTCTTATTTCTGTGCACCACGACTCTCAGATTGCTCGTCTTTCTCTCACTCGTCAAGGCCAATGGCTATTAGCCCAAGCCGGTATCCCACACATTCCCGTTTCCGTTCCCACCTTGCCTTCTGCCGCTAGCACCGCTGCTTCCAACCTTCGCATCCTTCCCCTCCCATCCAATATGTCTCCCGTTTTTCACGCCGGCCGGCGTCATGCGGCAGCACAGCATCATTCTCCTCCTCTCTCTACACAGAGAGTTGCCTACACGGATGCCTCATACATGGCTCCTCGGGGCTCGTGTGGCTACGTCATCTACCATCCACACCTTTCGCCACCTGACACGCACACCAGCGGGCCATACTTACACCCGCCAAATGTACTTTCGCTCGAGGTCCATTCCATGGTCCACGCCTTGCAGTCATTTTCCTCCCTCCCTTCTCTCCCCTAGTACACGATTTACTCCGACTCTCACGCTGCCATCCGTCACATACAGAACAACACGTTGCCCCCTGCTCTTCAACTGGAGGTCGAGCGAGCGGCCTCTGCTCTTCAACCCTCCACTGTCTTCCTCCGCTGGGTTCCTGCGCATTCGGGTATTAACGGCAATCAGCTAACTCATCAGCTTGCCCGCGATATATTGCACCGGGCACCGTTCATTCTTTGGCCCACACCTTCGGAAGACAGTGAGAGCTCCGCGAATAACGATGGACAGATCTCCTTGCGTCACACTATCAAGGAGGTATATCTCCAGCTCCGGCTCGATAAGCGTCTTTACCCTCCCCCTCATCCATCACTCACTGAGCTCGAGGCTCGAACTCTACAGCACATCCAAATGAACTGCCTGATAACCCCCTCTCGCATTTTTCTTTATAAATATACGTCTAACCACTACTGTCCTAATTGCCCCTCCCCATACGCTGACCTGTCGCACTACACTGCCTGTTTTACTGCCCAACTGCTCAGCAATCCAGCTATTGCCCTCCCCCATCCCTTTCCATCACCTCCTGGCTCGACTGGATCGGCGCCGAAGGGGAATAACAGCGTCGACTGGTCGCACAGGCGGTCGAAATGCTCGGCCTGTAAATTGTGGCTGAATAAAAGTCTATTACTACTACTACTATCTTGCGATAGTAAATACATAGCCGAGTACGTCCTTCGGCGTTCTTTCCCGCTAAGAAGACCGGTGCAGCATAGAGCGACAACGAAGGCCTCACAATGCATTGCTTAATGAGGGTGTCCACTTGCTTCTAATTTTCGATTTGTCGGCCTGTGAACTTCTGTATCGTGCTCATTGAATGGGGACATCATTGATAAGTGTAATACTACATTGCTCAGTAGTGATGCATTCAATATCTGTCTGGTATTTCAAGAACATCTTGTCATGCTTATTTAAAATAGAGTCGAGCGCCGCTGATTCATGGTCGGGCAAGCTTTCTGAATTCAGGGCTCTCATTGGCGGTGCATTAGTGGTGTTCATTTCATTGTGCTTCGACAGGTTCAAATTTTCCCGTTCTAGTGTTACTGGCTTGCTTTCTACATTTACAGAATGATTGAAGTATGAAGTGCTGTCTAGGAAGAGAGAGGTAGAGAAAAAGGAAGGCCGGGAGTTTAGCCAGATATTGGCATCCGGTTTGCTACCCAGCACTGAGGGTGGGAAAACGCACGTGCACTCATGAGAAGACGAAAACACATACAACCATTCAAAAAGAGTGGTCAATCGCAAAATGTGCAGTGGCGCTTTCAGGGATTTCTTCTGTGAAGTTGCATCTTGTCGATATTGTAATCTTTCCTCCGACATAGGTTTATTATCTAAGTTGCCGAGTTACTTGCGAAGGCAGAGTCGTTGTCTACTTTACTCTAGGCAGTCACAAAGGATATGTCGGATGGTTTCTTCTTTGTCCCAGTGGCCACAGGCTGTACTGTCGGCCGTCCTAATGCGGAAAGCGTAGGCGCTGGTAACCACAACGCCCAACCACAGCCTACATGAAAGGGTCTGCTCTGCTCGGCAAAGCCTGGACGGGACTTGATGACTTATCGTAGGGTCAAGCGAGTATAGTCTGGCATGCTTGAAGTGCGGCTGATTCCATTGGGACGTGGTTTGCTGGCGAGCAAGCCAGCGGAGCTTTCGTGCAGCATCTGTCCTAAAAAGTGGTATTTGCAGTTCATGGTCTTCTGCGTGTTCTGAGCGGACAGCTTTATCAGCCCGTTCATTGCCGATGATTCCGCAGTGACTGGGTAAACACTGAAATGTAATTTGGTGCCCTTTCTCAGTCAGGTGGTGTATAACCTCTGCTATCTCTAGTACTATAGCTGCCCATGCAGTCCATGGCGTAAGGCTGATAGTAGAGACTGCAGTGCCGCCTTCGACTCGGAGAAAATAGTCAACTTGCGTGTAGGTTGATTAATGACAAATGGTAACGTGGTACGAATTCTGCTACCATTGATGTTTTCGAGTGGGGTGTCTTGAATTTAATCGTTGTGACCAACCTTGGTATCACGACTGCTCCACTTGAGCTGTTCGTCCGAACCAATCCGTCAGTGTGTGTATGTATAGAGTCTTGGTATTTTTTTTATACAAGCGAAGCAGTGTGAGCTGCGTAAGTGCCGGCAACAACAAATCGGCTTTTTTAAATGTCAGGTATAGTAATAATAACAACTAGTTGAGCGAGGCGACATGGCGGAGTCACAGGTCTAGCGACAGGAGAGAACAAAGTTTGGATCGACTCAAAATGTGAGGTCATTGTTTTGCAGTAAGATGTGCGTGGTTGGTGCACTGGTAGAGAGGCTAGATGATGGCGAGGAGTTCGAGAAAGGTGTCTTATATGTGTCCTCAGCACTTGAACACCAACGTTGGTCTTGATGACGTGGTCCCTTGTGATTGCGATAGTTGCCGCTGTTGACGCACTTTGGGGCAAGCCTAGACAAATACGGAGAGCTTGCGCCTGGACACTTTGAAGCAATCGTATGCTTGTTTTACTTGCTTTGGTTAACGCAGATAGGCTGTACCGAATGAATCCAAGGAAGAGAACCCTGTATAATCACAACATAGCGGCTGTGAACATACCCAGTCTTTCCAGTGAAGAACTTGAACAAATGGGAGATGGCTGTCAACCGCCTTTTTATGTATGATACATGTGGGCTCCATGAAAGGTCTCTGTCAATTATAACACATAGGAGCGTGTTCATGGACTTTCTTTGTGACATTAACAAAATGCAATTGAATGTTTACGTGGCCCAAAGTTTGAATGCTTGAAGTCACTGCACCATAATGCTGGAGTCGCTCATCAACTAAAGCTTCAGCTGTTTGTACGCATCTTCACTGATACAAGTGATTGTTGCTCCTCTATCAAGAATTGAAGTTACCAGCCTTCCGTTGATGATAGCATCAGAATGTATTAATAGGGAGCTTTGGAATAGCGTTAGCAGGCATTGCGGGCGTTTCGGACGCCATATGAGTTTTAGGATGGCGTTTGCTCCTAGCTTAAACACCAGTGCTGTACCATATATTACATACAGCATAGCGAATAGCTACACCATAGCTTGGACGCTAGCGCTTTTCAGGCCTTGTGGGCCGCACGTGCCGCACGTGCCGCACGCTTGTTTGAATTTTCTGTAGGCTGACCACAAGTACGAACAGCGGCTTGCATTACTGCGCATGTACAGTGGCAGCGACCACACCACAAGGGCTTGCGGTGCGCTATTATAAAACTCCCTAATGAAACTCTGGGTTGCTCTCCTCGTTTTCCGGTGTAGTTTCAATAGCGGACACATTTCCGCGGCACAGACATTTGTTGTGCCAATGAAAGTGTCATGGGAAACCAGCAGCTAAGCAATAATTACATTCATTTTGTGAAACACGCAGACGAGAAGTCAATGTTGGCTGCTGAGGTCGGCTGAAGAGACGTGGAGATCTTGATGTAGCACTAAATGAATGAATAACGGAAATTCCGCTCACCCGTATTAAAGATGTCTCGACCCATCAAGCACTCGCGAGCCACTCTGATGACGAGTTGAAAGCAAGTCCCGCGAGCTCTAGTTCCACATCAGGTGGAACACCATCAGTCAGTCCAGATGAGGCGGCACTCTTTAAGGTCGGTAAAACCCAGTTGTTTTCTCTTGTCGAAGTAATTTTTTATTGTCTGCCTTCCCTTTAGCCGTCAGTGCCTGACGAGACGAAAGGCATCTCTGTCAGTCGTAGCAAAGCGATTTCGCATGTCACGCTTTATATCAAACCATGTCTCGTCGTTGCCGAAAATCTCTGTCAAGTACCAGTTGACTGCTTCCTCACAGATGTATTCGCTGAAGTGACAGCCTCAATCGCACTGTGTTATGATGCCTTGGTCACCTTCGTGTTGAAAAGGAGTAGAGGTTTGCCGAACGGGATGTCTTCTGGTGCTATAGTACTTCGGCATGCTAAGCAGAGATTTTGGCCTAGTCATAGCAAGCTGATGAGGTCGATCATGTCTACTTGTGTGACGTTAGAGAACAGATTTGATGTAGATCCTAAATTTTTGGCTTTTGGCTCACACTCACCCGGGCATATTCGCGAAGAATCGGATACCTTAGAAAAAAAAAGAAATATGCTTCCCACATATATTTATCCATTTAGCCTGATGCACGCGCATATATATATATAGAAGAATAACTTCGGTTGCCGCAAGGTTATAAATATGAAAGTAGATGCGCTTTCACATAACAACTGTTTATTGTGCCGACGTTTCGACGGGAACCCCGTCTCTTTCAAGGCATAATAATATTTACACATGTTCCGTGTCTTCTTATAGCCTGTCGAGACAGGAGGGAAGGGGTCCAAAGAAAAGTAAAAAAAGAAAAAAAGAAAGAAAAGATAGAGAGAAAAAAAGAAGAAACAGTGAAACGGGAGGAGGAACATTAAATAAAATATTGAAAATCTAGGAGAAGAAGCAAGACCGACACGGCGTAATTAGAAAGTGGCAGCATCTCAACAGAGTAGGGCAGAGGTAGATGAGCAATGTCATCATTGTCAACAATACCTCCCCCGCACCCACTCTTCCACAAGTGGGCAGTGTGCCACCGTTCTTGTATTTCACCTTTCCGTGTTGCCCGCTGGCGGCTCGTTCCTCTTTGAAGTTTAAGACAAGTTAATGGGGAGAGCTTAAGCGCTTCGAGTGCGTGCTGGTGGCGTCGGGAGGAATGAAAAAGCCAGTGATTGAGGCATGCCGCCATCGATAGTCATTATATGCAATGGCTCCTTGTCAGTGAAGGAACAGAATGTGCGTTTAAAATTTAAGAAGAAAAAAAGAACAGGGGGGGGGGGGGGGGGGCTGTACGACATCCGGAACAGTCACCACACAGTTGCGGCTCACTGGGAAGACATGCGCGCATGTATGAAAAAGTTAACGAAACCACCTAGCTGTCAGCTCCTTGTCAGTGAAGGAACAGAATGTGCGTTAAAGCTTAAAGAAGAAAAAAAAAAGAAAAAAAAGGGGGGGGACTGTATGACATCCGGGACCACTTATCTGTGCGTTCCGGCTGTGATTGATGAGGCAAATCATTTCTATGTTGTCAGATGCATAGGCCAAAAGCTTTGTTAGCGGGTAATATTATTGTCGTAATGAAACCGGACTGATTAGAGAGAAGCGTTTGCGTCTTTCAGTGGTCGTAACGCTGACAGAGTGCCTGGGTGTTCATTTATTCCGTATTTTATCGTGTTAAATTTGTAGATAAAATAAGATTCCCGTTGTTCCCGTTCTCTGATTGTTCGAAAGTTGTTTTCTAGTAGTGTAACCCTGATGTCATCAAAGCTGTGGTCTTTTAATGTGCAGTGTTTTGAAAGTGGAAGGCCTGGCAGAGATCGCACATGTGCCCGATGGTTGTTGAATCTAATTCTAAACAGAGTGTCTGTCTGGCCCACGTATTGCTTGTTACATACCACACATTCCAGGAGGTATATGACGTTGTCTGAGTCACAGTCTAGTGCACCTCTTATCCTGTGCTTTAAATCCGAGTAGTTGCTTTTCGCCACTGTCGTTGTCTGCAAATGTTTGCATACCTCGCATCTGCTTTTTCCGCAAGGGTGACACCCAATTTGAGATTTCACACCTATCTTTTAATTTATTAAATGATCCTTTATATTTTTCGGCCGTCTGTATACAACACAAGGAGGAGAAGTGAAAATGTTGGATAGTCGCACGCTCTGTTCCAATATGGTAAAGTGTTTTCTTAGGACCTTGTTTCTGTTCGGTGGGTTGCTCGTGAAAGTTAATAGCAAGTTTTTGTTGCGGTGTTGGTCGGTGTTTTTCTGGTGGTTGAGAAGAATCCGGCGGTCCAGATTTTCAGCTTTTTTGATGGCGTCATCGATGATAGCTGGCGGGTATTCTTGATTAAGGAGTACTTCGCGCATATGTGTGGTGTTTTTGTGGAAGTCCTCGGTGCGGGAGCAGATTCGTCGGAATCTGTGTGCTTGGGAATAGGGAATGCTGGTCTTGCGATGTCGCGGGTGGCAGCTTTTGAAGTGCAGGTATTGTTGCCTGTCCGTAGGTTTTCTGTATACGCTAGTTATTAACGCACCATCGTCAACTCGAATGAGTACATCAAGAAAGTTTATTTCAGTGTTAGAGTAGGAGTGTGTAAAATAAATGCTGCGGTGTACCTGGTTGAATGCCTGTATGAATTTGAGGAGCTCGTTTTCCGAATGTGTCCAAATTATGAATATATCATCTAAGTACCGTTTATACAATAATAGTTTGATATCACAAGATGAAAGAAAATTGGACTCTATGTGGTGCATGAATATGTTAGCGTAGTTTGGGCCCATTCTTGTACCCATTGCCGTGCCGCTGATTTGAAGGTAGTACTGGTTGTTAAATTCAAAGCTGTTCAATTCGAGTGCAAGTCTTGTGAAGATTTCAATTACTTTTTTGCTTGGATAAGCGACAGGGTTGTGTGTGCCATACGATTCAACAAGCGCCCTTACACCATCGTCATGTGGGATATTTGGGTAAAGTGAGCTAACATCCAATGTTACGAGAAATGCACCGTCTGGAATTTTCACGTCTGCTATTTCCCGAAGGAAGTGGTTTGTATCACGCAAGAAGGACTTATGTGTGGGTGATATGTCTTTGATTAAAGAATCAATATAACTGGAAATGGGTTCCGTTAACGTTCCCGTGCCTGATATAATGGGTCTGCCAGGGTTATTGTCTTTATGAATCTTTGGCAGCATGTAAAAACGACCAGGCGCCAAATGTACCGTAATAAGTGCCTTTTTAAGCTTTGAATCAATGGCGCCTTCACGTGTGAGATCCTCTAGGGTTGTTACAATGATCTTTTTGTGCTCCGTGGTAGGGTCAAAGTCAAGGTGTTTGTAGAATTGTTTGTTATTTAGTTGTCGCTTGCCTTCCTCAATGTAGTCCGATCTATTCAGAACAACAATCGCGTCTCCTTTGTCTGCGTGTTTAATGACGAGATATTCGCAGTTGCTCAACGTGAGTAGTGCCTCTTTTTCTCTTTTCGATATGTTATTCATGCTTGGTTTGTGCACCTTGTACGCATGTATAACATCTTTTTGAACCGCGTCTATATACAGATCTCTATATAGAGATATAGAGATCTCTATATAGACGCGGTTGAAAGAGATGTTATACATGCGTACAAGAAGACACGGAACATGTGTAAATATTATTATGCCTTGAAAATTATTATGCCTCTGGTATCTGCAGCGCACGGTGAAATTTTCTCCTTCAGAGTTAAATTTGTTGGCCTATAAAACCTTTATCTGTCCAAAACTAGAATATGCAGCCACTATATGGGACCCGCACCAACGTTACCTCATTGACAACATAGAAGCCGTCCAAAACCGGGCTATTAGATTTGCTTTCTCTGATTTTTCTTCATACACTAGCGTCACAAATCTCAAGTCGTGTGCGTCCCTCCCTCCCCTCAACAACCGTCGGAAACTAGCAAGGCTGGCATTATTCCCTAGGTTTCATTACTCATTATCACCAAACTCCCACGTCACGCCAAAATCGCATGTATACACTCGCACCATAAACGAACATCAAGTTTCATACCCCCGCCCACGAACTAACACTTTCGCGCAATCCTTTTTTGTTCGGTCAGCCAAAGACTGGAACAATCTTCCCGCTCACGTGGTACAGACCAAAGACCTTGACCAGTTTAAATCGCTGCTTACCGCACCCGGAATTGTGTAATATCCTCATGTCGTTTTTATGGTTCCCGTTTTTCTGACTTTCATTGTTGTCAGTGCAAGCGAAGTAATGGAGCGTTGCCTTCTGACATCATATTGTTTTCTATTTTTACCAAATTTATAGCTACCTAGCTCATTGCCGTTGTTTGTATTCTGACTTGTATGTTTGCACCATTGTACTGCTGTGAAGCGCGGTTATCCAAGCTGTTTAAACTCTGATTGGTCCCAATGTAAAACATGTAGCGTGTCCGGCCATGTAGTTTCTTTTATGCTTCTTCACTCTTTTATTGTTGTAACGGTCTTGTATATAGTTATGTTGGTAGCAGACCTCCCCCTCACCCCTACCCTCGTTTTTTGTTCTAGTCTGTCACTTGTACCACCCCTCATGTAATGCCTCCTTCTAGGAGGCCCTTGAGGTATGAAAATAAATAAATAAGTAAATAAATAAAAAGACGGGGTTCCCGTCGAAACGTCGGCACAATAAACAGTCTTATGTGAAAGCGCATCTACTTTCATATATATATATAAAGAGAGAAAGAGAGAGAGAGAGAGAGAGAGACGAGGAGAAAGTTGGGTGCCCCGCCCTCTCCGGGAATATGAAAACTCTCTGCCCATGTTTATTGTTTGTGATAATGATAACTGGTCTCTCAGCTTCGGAATCGTTGCCGCGTAACTTGTATTTTTTTGTCAGCGGATAACTAACTACAATTATGTCCAACGTTTCGGCCGCATTAACACACACACACACACACGCGCGCGCGCCGTGTTTGCGGTTTTGTACACTCTTTTGCTCCCATGGGACATGAAACAACATGTAACACTGCCTAATTTTCTACAGTGGGCTTCTCCCTATTAATTTTGTTAGAATAGCAAAGACAGCTTTACAGGAACACTCATTTCGTCTTCAAACATGAATTAATGCCTTTTATGGGTGGTCCATCAAGATTATGCTGCTGTTATTCCGGTGACAAAAATAAAGCTGATAATGAAGACACCGATAGGCAAACGAAAAATCGCAATTTTACTTCTGCCTAGGAGGTCGAGTGGAGTATTGCAGTTTTTCGACCCAAAGAGTAGTGCCCGGTACCTCTACATCTCCTGTGCCTCCAACCCAAGTACCGAAAGAGGCCCGAACGCACGCTTCATTCTTTTGTAATGCCCCCTCGTTCTTATTTCACTGCACTCTTGGCAACGGGGATAGTTCTATTTAGGCGCAGTAAAGCAATGTACTTCATCGCAACACGAGCGAGCGCCAACACTGTGTGATTCTGTAGCCTTAGCTTTTAGGAGGCTGGTACGTAGGCGCGACATTTTTTTTTTTTTTTGGGGGGGGGGGGGAGGGGTGCTCTAAGATCTGACGTGGAGGCAGGGGGCAGGCAGATAGGATCGAGTGTATTTTCGCGCTATGCATGCGTTGGCAGAAAAAAAAATCGGGGAGGTGGCAGCACTGGCTCGGCGTGCCACCCCTGTATACGCCACTTGCCCGAGGTGCAACGAGGTACTGGGCTTCCCTCACTGTGACAACGCAATTTAAGCATGTGCTTTGTCCATCGCATCATTTTGCATATTGATGCCCATTACCTGTGTAGCGCCAGGTCCACATAAGAACAGTTAATTGTGGCACGCAATTTACAAATTCTCTTTCAAGCGTGCGGAGTGAGAAAGCTGCATACTTAGGTTCGAAGTTGCGCAACGACGTTGACGAGAAAAATGTCGAAAGGGTTGCTCTAGCAAGAGAAGCGGCAGCAAGAAGCAGAAAACGTAAGCGGCGCACACTGCCGACGCTGCTCTTCCCATTCGTGACTTTGATCAAGACTAAACTCCAATTGTCGGATACGCAACGTATCGGAATGGCCGTGCCTTTACCGCAATGACAAGCCAACAGGACGCGGCTATCTAAGAAGATGACGAGCGTCAAATAAACTCCCGAAATGGCCGCCAACCAGGCCCGTAGCTGGAGGGGGTGCCCCATTGTCCCATCCTTCCATCCTTTAACATTCGAATGGAAGTGTGTGTTTAACCAAGAACAAATAATGAAAATAGGCCTTTATCAAGAGCCACACCCTCCCTTCCAATCCTGCTGAGCAAAATTCCTGGCTACGAGCCTGCCGCCAACTCACAAATTGTGTTACTTTTGCTGATGCACACTGCGTGGCAGGTATGAAGTCAATCCCTTCAGCTATCACAAGGTATCAATTCTGGTAGTAAAGATTGGTCGTCGGGGTGGACACATACCACTAGGTGGCAAGTTGACGAGCTTCGTCATGCGTAAACATTGTAACATTGGTTAGTTAAACAATATAAGGTGTTAATAATTTGACAATCTGAAGCCTGCGTGCCCTAACTTCATTTTATTTTTGGCGGCTTGATGCTCTCACATAGTGTTCTTGACAATGTCTTTTCTATGCTAGTATCCGAGAGAACGACTGAAAGTTGAAAAAGTTTCTTACAGTCTTGTCATTCTTACATAAGTCATCTTATTCTGCACGCCAATGATATTATTTTGTGTTTGATTGGATATTTAAACCATTGATACTCTGCGTTCCCTAAGTTCGTCTAATTTCTTGCCGCTTGGTGCATATATGTAGCTCGGGGGGTCTTGGTGTTGTCGTTGATGCTAGTATCTGAGAGAGTGACTGAAAGTTAAGAAGCGCTGACGTACGTCCGACAATACGAAAACCAGTGGCGCAATTATGTAAAAATTCCAAATCCGGACGGAGGCGGTCTGTCGGTGACGTCAAAAAATGGGCGGTCCGCAGCGGTCGCGAGGATGAAGGGAAGTGAACAGCCAATGAGCGAAATGAAGCCTCGCGTCATCATTTTGACGTGGACTTGGGGACCGTATAGCAAAGTGAAAAGTGTTTTTAACGTGTTGAAAAATGTTTAACTACTATTGATCATCATCAAATTGTGTTGGCACAAGTTTTAAAACGTTTATTAAGAAATACGGCACAATATAAACGTATTTTTCTTGTTATTGTTATGAAATAAAGCTAAATTTAGCGGGACGGTACGTGGTGGCGCTAAATACAACCCCGTTTCAAGCAATTACTGTTTTCATATCTCCTCCACTATACAAACCTAAACAGCGCAACTTTCGAAGTTGTTGGCTCAGTCGAGCGCAATCGTGGCGGAGGTCAACTGTACCAGTAGTCAACAGCAGCAGCGGTTCATCGGCGTTATCCGAGGCTCAGCGCGCGCTGGTGCTCGCCTTTATGGACGAACATCCCCAGCTCGTGGCGAATGCCATCGAGCTGCGGCACGGCGTCACCATCACCGACCGGTGGCGGCTGTGGCAAGAGCTCAGCGACGCGCTGAACTATGAAGTGTTTGCGCAGGAATGACAGGCTTGGTGGCGCAGGCCGGTGCGCGAGGCCCGCCGTGACACCGCCGCCATCAGAGACGCACAAACGTAAGTGACCGTCGAATGGCACGGGCAATATGTTCTGTGACATTAGTGTATATTTTCAGGGGCACTGTATGGGGTTGGCTGCCTGGCTTCCGCGGCCAGGTTCTACAGTTGACTGGGATGACACGCTTCAGTGGCGTTTTTGGTCTCACCTATCAACAGTTAAGCACTCTGCCACCGCAGTATCACGGGTTCCTGAGCGGTGCCATGACAGAGTTTGATATCTGAAGGGGTGCCTTTAGAGTAACCTTGTTAAACGGGAATAAAGCGCACGAGAAAGTAATCAAAAGTGGGTAGGTTTAACTAAAATCTCAGTTTGCAGCCCTTGCAGTACAAGGGGTATTAATTTATCATAAAACACGCAATGACTGCGGGCAAGTGCATGCACTAAAATGGTAATACATGACATCAATGACCACTGAATAGCTGCAGAACATTTCCGCAGATGTTTAGTACTTAAGGTTGCAAAATAGCTAGAGTAACGAATACCCACTTTCTGAAAAATCATACTTACTACACTTTCCAGCAGGCGAATGTTCCCACTGCTGCAGTGGAAATAATGAATGTGGAGGCCACTGAAGCGGCTGTAGATGGCAGTGACACAGTAACACGCAAGCATCTGAGAACTTAGTGCTTTATTGAGTGCAGGACTGGAACCTTGAGCAGGGCGACAAGGTGCTCAAGGTGAGTAGATCCTTTGTTTACATAAGGGGCATAAGCATTCTCCATGTTCTATTATGATGACTGAAACCAACTTGGGCTGTAAACAAGAACCATGCATTGTATTGAGGGCATAGTATCGGGTATCTGCAATGATAAACTGCCGGGCAAAAGGTTAGTTAGCCCTGGGGCTCTTTCATGGTGAGAGATGCATTTGAGGACATTAATAAAGAGCAGTTTCAACAAATGTTTGTAGGTCCACACGAGGAGGGCATAGCTTGTACACAAAGCTTCCCACTTTCAAAGGATGCCATCAGGCCAGTTGATCTTCAACTGAGGGGAAGTTGTTGTGCCCGTTACAATTCTTGGCAGCAGCAGCAGCTTCCAGCCACGAGATGGTTAAGGGTTTACCGGCAGCTCACTTAAACATTTACACCATGATGATTCATCGCAGGTGCTGCGGGAGATGAAAAAATCAACCACCCGCATCGCTCCTGCAGAACGGCGTGTGGCAGCGGCACAGGAGAAAGCGGCAGCGGTGCAGGAGGGCACTGACCATGGCTGAGGGCTTTCTGCGAGAAAGGGATACGTAGTTTAGTTTAATTTTTCGTCATGTGTTCAATGTTTTTTCTTGTCATCATTCATTATAGATTTGTCGGTTTCAATGTGTTTAGGTGCTGCTGTTCATGTTCTGGAGACATATACATAGTTTAGTTTGTTTTTCGCCATGTTTTCAACTTTTTATCATTCATAATTGGTTTAGTGTTTTTGATATGTTTACGTGTTGCTGTTCATGTTCTATTTTATTCATTTTTTGTTTGCATTTAGTACATATTACTAGATTTAGGTTAGCATTTACTTTGTATAAGGAGTGCAGCATTTTTTATGTTCGATATATGCATTTCTCAATGTATGTTCGAGCTGTTCTAGTGGCAGTGTTTTTTACCCACATTTCAAAGGTGTCCAGTCATTCACACGGAGACCACGAGTGTATAGTTGACATTTTCGGTTAATGTTTCTTTGATATTTGTATTGTCCCACTGTGTTTTCTAGCTCACTGTGATTTTTATTCAGCATTACCACATAGTGTAGTAATGTGATATCTTTTTGCATCACACTGTGATATTTTCATTTCAGCACAATGAGGCTAAGATGCAACAACTACATTCCGAATCTTGTTTGGGAGCGCTAAGCTAGTGAGTGGTCATCTCACATCTTGTTTGGGAGCGCTAAGCTAGTAAGTGGTCATCTCGCACAGTTTTACAGAGGAAAATGGTCATCACAGCACATGCCAGCGATTGATTTCATCTAGTTTTCGTTGTAAACGACTCTTTGCGGGAATAAATTTCGAACGTGGTATGGCTTAGGAGCCGCGAGATGGCTGAGGGAATTATTCATGCTGTATGTTATCAAAACAACTCGCCTGTTGTTTGCCGTCTTGGTTTGCATATTTTTTAGCATTGCAGCATGACTGCAGTCGTGAATTCAAATAAATGTTATTTTAACATTCACACAATGTTTAGGACAATGAGCAAAAAAAACAGCACAACTTGACAAGCACAATTGCTCGTCAAGCCTGGCGTGCACAATTGAATGCTTGTAGTCAGTCACTATGACAAGATATGGACTTATGTATCATGTGTTCATACAACATGTTTTTAATGGAATCTCGATTTTTATGCGTTCTGGTGAAAAGAATTTTGAGACGTTGCTGCATTGTTCGCACAATTTTGTGATAGCAACATTCAGCACAGAGTGCCGCTCATATATGCTTGCTCCAATCTAGTCTGTTGTGACTGTGATCGCTATTATGGAAAAGGGTGTTTCTGTTGCATATTTCATGTGCCACTTAAAGAAAATGCAGCATTTTGACATTGCCACCTTGCTTCATTTTGAAGCACAAGTAAGTACTCTGTGTATTCAAATGTGGCAAACACAGCCCTTTCATGTCTAGATGCACTAGAATCAGTGTAAATAAATTATGTGTGGGATATGAAAACATGAAAACTTACCGTTCCTGTGTACTTCAAAAAAGGTCCAAGACAGCGCTGCTGCCGTCTCTGAGCAGCACGTTGCGTGGTGTGAGCATATGGCTCCCCCTTGGCTCTCCATCGTCATCCTCAGCTGGTGGCATGTCCACGACATACTCGTCCAAGGTCCAGTCGCCTGCATGCAACGCAATGTTGTGGAGAGCAAAGCAAGCATAGATGATTTGCGCTGCCCGATCGGGGTTGTAGAGCATCGTTCGAAAGTGCTGCAAGCAGCGGAACTTGCTTTTCAACACGGCGATACACCTTTACACAACATTGTGCATGGATGCGTGCTCCTTGTTGTATCGGCCTTCGGAAGTGTTGCACGGTTGACTGCCAAGGACTGAAATTAGGAGCCATGGCTTGAGGGGATAGCCTGCGTCTCCTGCAATGTAAGCATAAAAGCTGAGTGCTCTGCCCAGATAGTACACATTATTACTTACCAAGCAGATATTCGCCAGGCTGCAGATGTGCAGCTAGGCGTGCACGCAGTGGGTTGTGTTCCCACACCCAGGAGTCGTGGCACGAATCTGGGAATCATGGGTTTATGACAATTATGCGCAGCCATGCTTTGCACATCTGCGATGAGGAGCGATATAAAATAGTACTGCATTTATACTCAGAATAAATCCCTTTTTTCTACGCATATGCAGGAAACAATGCGTACTAGTACAGTCATTGGTACAAGGAGCTTCACTTAGAGGGAAACACAGGGTGTAGCACACTGAGGAGGGGGGAGTGTGGGGGCAACGACCCCACCTCTGCTGTACACATAACTACGACTTCCACTGAATGATCGAAAAGCTACGCGTTGCTCTTGGGAAAAAACACTCGTAAATACCAAAGCCAGCTCGTCCAATTGTGATTGTAAGCACTTTCGTGTTGGAAATACCTCCCTGTCGTGTATATACTTCTGCTACGTCTGCTGCCCATATTACCGATTACCTCTAAAATGCACAATTCAATTGCGTATGCATGCCAGTGCAAAAACGGCAACTGGCTCACGCACAAAACACTTGGCACCTATTATTACCGAGGCCTTGCGAGCCACCATCTAGCTCGCACCCAATTCCCTGCAGGTTCTTTTTCATTCGTTTCATTATTACTTTTTCCAGCTTTGGCGTCACAACTGAACAATTGCTCCGAAGGGCGAGTAATAAACGATCTTAACAGTACTTACGATCATGACGTTAGGACATAATAACCCCTTCTGGACATGAAGCTCGCCGTGTCGGCCAGTATGAATCCCTCTGGCTTGCGAATGGTGACCAACGTGCCATCGGCACACGCCAGCACCCCTGGGATGCAACCGCGTAGCACAAACTCCACCTTTGCCTCATCCTTAGCAGCTGTTGTCAGTAGGAAGTCCGCCACCCTTTTTCTAGCAGCCACGGTAATGATCGCCTCCGTCACCTCGTGGATGGTGTTGCTCACCGCCGACTGAGACATGCCGATGTGTTCCTCGCGACCAATGCTCTTCTGGAAGCTACCGGTGGCGAAAAATCGCAGCGCGCACAACACCTTTCAGGGAATCCCGCATGCTGGAACCCAATAAAGTTTATTCTCTCTCTCTCTCTCTGTGGAAAGGCCACTGGCTCGCTGGCATCCGATGATAGGATCAAGTTCGTGGCACAAGCTACGCACTGTTCGTTTGGACAGACGAAAACATTGCCAGAACTCTTCTTCGCTGAACTCTTCAAATGCATCTTTTACCTCGCGTCGTCACCTCTGCTCGGTTAAAGCTACCGCACAGGCAAGGCGAAGTACCGTGTCAGTGGGAAACGCCATGTTGTCTAAGTGCCCCGGTGCCAAAAAGTCGCGCATTTTTTCCATTTCAATCCAATCCAGGCCACCTTGCAGCCATTTCAATCCATCCGGTTGCTTTCGGACAGTCTCTCCGACCGTTCCATCGCCTTTCTCCGAAAACCGAAAAAAAAAGAGTCACGTGACACTCCAGTCCACGTCACTCATAACGTCACAGCATTCGTCACAGCTTGTATGGGCCAATCGCGTGCGACTCAATGGAAGAGACCGCCTTTGTCCGGATTTGGAACTTTTACATAATTGCGCCACAGGATAACAAGCGCAGAGCACGTGACTCGGCAGGGAAAGTGAGCACCAGCTGATAAGACAACGCAACAGATGCGCCCAATCTATGGCCTAGAGTCACACTCTAGCGCCGACTGTCCGACTCGACGGCGTCGTGCAGCTTTGCTGCCAGAGTGGCCATTTAAAAACGTGTGCTGCAAAAAGAAGTGAGCAAACTGGAAGCACACAAAAACCTTCGGCCAGTTCCATCAAGTTGCATGCAGTTGCGGAAAGGTGCCCGAACCAATAGTTTGTAGAGATCCTCGTCGATGGGCGCCCGCTTTCCTTCAAAGCGGGCTTCGGCGCCGAACTTCCGGTTGTTCCCAGTACTTTTTACGGCGTGCCCTCAAAGCTTCAAACCCTACGGGAGAGTTGAAAGCCACTGGAACTACATCCTCCCAGTCATAGGTGCTAAAACCGCTACCCTGTCGTGGCACGGCATGTCAACCAAGCAGCTCCTTTACGTCTTCGCAACCAAGAAGGTACCACTGGCAGGTTTCCCGGCAATCCAAGCTATGGGTGTCGGCAGGTTGGTCCACAATGTCGCGAGGACATCATAGCTCTCGGGCGACTTGTGTATTGATCCCAATTCATTATGAAGACTTGGAACACTCCCCGATGCATACACTATCAGGCTGCAACGCAACACTATATTTACGGTTTTGTCCTTCAGCGTACGTTCACCGGTGAATTCCTCTCAGTGACGTCGTCAAGAGGGAGCTAGACAAGCTGGAAGCGGAGGGCGTGATTCGTCGAGTGGACATACCCACTGGCTGGTGTGCTGTACTTGTCGTCCCAAAGGTCTCGGGTGGTTATTGGCTGTGCGTACACGACTGGGTTGGGCGAGCAGTGATCCAGCGAGCGTATAGGCGAGTGCACGAAAGGATGTTTTTTATCGTGATTTAACTATTTTGACGGCCTTCAGTGATGTCCAGGAATAACTTCTGCGTTGTTGGCTGCCCCAAAAAACATTAAAAAATTGTCAGCAACGTACCTATACAAGCTTCTGGTGCTGTTTCATATCAAGAATGACTGCGGCGGTGAATTTCGGCAGTCCGACGCAGAAGGAAAGCAATGGCGCTTTGTCTACTGCAGTGTTTCAACGAATAACGTTTTTTTTTAGTTCTCAATTTACGTCACTATGTCTTCAACGAACGCTACGTTTCCACTTGGTCGCGTCATGTGCGTTATGAACGCTACAATAAACATAAGGCTGTCGTTACGAATGAGACGCGACGCCTTTCTTCAAAAACAAATGGCGCGAAGTCCAACGCCAAAGCATGTGGAACAGATGACGTCCTTTTTAAAAAAGCGCTGTGCACAACGGTCTCGCGTGTGCTGCACGGAATCGGCTGCATCCTACCTATTGATGGTACTAAAATGCTAGAATTCTTCTAGAATTTTTCGATGAAGAAGGTTCGCTTTGCGCTAACCGCTACTATATGCGTGTTTGTTGTCCAACTGTACAACATCGCACGTATGTGAATTCGAGGCTTTTCGCAGAGCATTCAACCTACTTTTGTATCCTTCGTAACGTGACTTCATGCCAACAGGAAACACCCGAATTTTAGACCTTGATGCCTCGCACTAAGCAGCGAGCGCAACTTTAGTGCTGCAGCGTATACGTAATGTAGGAACGACGCACCCGATGGAAGCCCGAATCGATGGACAATCTTATGTTTCTGCATGATAACTTGTGAATGGTTTTGCACTCAGTTTCGACTTTTATCAACAATTGAAAAAAAAAGCTACAGGGACGTACGGCCCGCTGTTTTCATAATAAATGCATTTCCATTTTTGTGTAGCCATGTGCGTCACTCACCGAGAAAGGACCGGTCTGGTCGGGCTGGGCCTTGGCAATGAATCACCGGGCCAGGCCTGGGCGGGCCGTCCTGTATACATCATTGGGCCGGGCTGGCCTGCCTCCGGCAAGCGTCGGCCCCGGACCGGGCCACGAAATAATGGCCCGTGCACATCTCTTCAACCTTCTCTTTATATTCGCCTCAGAGGGTGGGGCACGAAATCGGCCCCGTATATTGCTGTAATGGGGTAGGGTATGGTTTATTTCGCTACATCTCGCAGTTCACTGTAGAAACTGTTCAGGATTATAATAACTGTTCAGGCAAAACATCCCGAAAACAAGATATGAATATGAGGGATGCCATTATTTCAGAAATTTTGACCACCTGAGAAATCTTTCACGCTTATCCAAATACACGGGTCTCCAGCAGTTTCCCTTCCATCGAAAATGCGGCCGCGGCAGCCGGCATTCGCTGCCGTGTCAGCAACGGAGCACCGTAACCCCCAGACCACCACGACGGGCACCATGACCACCAGCCACCGCTGCAGAAACCCCAGATGCCTGCTTGTGGATTCACAGTGCAGCGTTTTATAGGAAGAAGCTCAACGCAGACGACACGGGAAATATATTGAGGCGACGAAGATCGCTGCCGTGGTGCACACGTGCTTGTGCGTGCCTTCAAACGAGCCGTCAAGAAAATATTTAGACGTTTTAAATGCAATGGTAAGCGTGACTAGAGGAGATGGTTTATGGAGTTTGGCCTGGTTATCTTGTGAATACTTATTTTGTTGTACTTTGACGTTGTATTTCACTGCACATCTGGCACGTGTACCGCCGATGTTTAAAAACCTTATCTCGTACACATGCGACTACGTGCGTTACTTCCCTTTTCCTATAATTTTACTTGTACTGCTTCGTAAATGAATCATATGGACGAACGTGTCCTCTATACAGGCTTCACAATGAACACGTAGTATCACGGTAATATTACGTGGTATAAGCATACGTTGCCATCTTGCATCAGAGCATGTGATTATCGTAAGGATTTGGTGGTTTAATGCTGCCCACCCTGTAGAAAAGGCACACACATTTCTTCGCGCATTCCCTTAGAATCACGGGGCGGGGGCACGGCAGCTTCGAAAATATTTCTCGCACATACCTGCACGTGGTTTTAAGCGTACTACTGATTACACATATTGCAGCCATATGCGAAAGCTTCACTGACACAAACCACTTTCAAATTAATCGACTACATTGTAGAAGTTGACAATTTAGTCTTCTCGAGCAACATTATAGAAAAACGTATGAACCAAGAGGCTGAAGTATGCATAGAAAGAGAGAATATCGCTATTGTGTTAGAGTCTTCAGGGTGAAGCTTAACCAAAAATTTTTTTTTCACGAGGGTTTGTCATCAGCCTTGTGCTACGTCACTGAGCCCACACAATCAGTTAGGAGGTTATTGTAATATGTTCAATAAGTATAATTATGCATTCGAAACACAGGTGCTCATTGGTACCAGATGTGCACGGCTCTAAACACACCTGAAGTCGGTTGAGATGTATGTGTTAGCCAATTCAAGTGTTGTTTAAACGATGGTATTATATTACATGCCCGATTGCTCTTGACGTGAGACATGCGAGAACAGCACTGTCCCCGTGCTTACGCATAATTGTTTTGTCCTATCGATACCTCATGGCAAGGTTTGGGACAACTTATCAATCTTTGATGATCAGAGAGCGACCTAAAAAGATTCAATTGAGATTGTATTCCCCGTACCCCTTATGTATGAATAATTGAAAAAGTACTTGGCCATGACGTTCTAAAGCGAGTAATACTCCTGTCACATGACCACCACAGAACACTCCAACGTAAAACTACTCTACGGAGTTCTGCAGAGATGGACTTACGCCCACGTGAAACGGCTATTTTACAAGCTTTGGACAGATGCCGCAGAGGACCATTAGGCTCTATGTCACCTTCTGCAGATTCCTGATTTCGTATCTCATCCGCCTGAAAACATTTTCAATCACCCTTGTAATTATATCAACTATAATTTATGCACATCGAAAAAAAGAAAAAAATGTTTTGGTTTTTACCACAGACACATGCAAGCATGATTGTAGTTACGTCGACAGGAGTGGTGGCAACACTGTATATTCGTATTCGTGCGCGTTTTCTCTGCGTACGCCAATTTTCGACCCCACTGCAAATTCTTGACGAGCTCTTTGGAGTTACGGTACCGCACAAAGACCTTTACAACATCGGATGAGCACAGGTGTCGCATTCAGTACATGACGCCCTTGCTGCGGATGGGTCTCACGACAGCTCGCATGTAGTGATGGTGCGACTACCGGGTTCGACGAAAGACGAACAAAATCTGCGTCAACCACTGCTATGAATTCTGGCGGTGTTGAAGTATAGATTGAGGAGGACAACAATACGAAGCGATTGAGTTGCACAGGTGTGAACTCGATTGTGTGCACGGATAGAATGGCTGGCAGGTACTCGGGAAAACTTTTTCAAAATGGCAACGCGACAGCTTTTGACCTGGCATGGTGGGGAGATTATGTACGCTTGTGCAAGTAATTTTGTTTCGTTCACCACATATTATGAGCGGATAATACAGTGAAGTACCTCCTAATATTGTATAAGTTCATTATTGTTTTTTGTACGCGGGTGCTTGGTGACTCCAGTTATTCCGCAACAACTGATTGCTGGGGACGAGACTACTTCGTTCCGCCTCAAGCGAAGATCAACGAACTTCCTTTGCAAAAAGTTCCGATTAAGTTCCTTGATGTGCATTTCCCATGGAGGCGGAAATGTTGTAGGCCCGTGTGCTCAGATTTGGGTGCACACTAAAGAACCCCAGGTGGTCGAAATTTTCGGAGCCCTGCACTACCGCGTCTCTCATAATCTGATGGTAGTTTTGGGACGTTAAACTCCACATATAAACTTCCTTGACGTAATGAAGACTATGTGACCCGGACAGTACCGCCGCTGTCGTAAAGACGAGAGTTGAACGGAATTCGCTGGTGCGAGTGTGACAGGGGTATAATTTGTCCTCGAACACGAACCGTAACACTTCCAGCCTCTTTTTTTTTTCGTCGGGCTGCCAAAAACTGGAACTACGTGCCTGACTATGCTCCGGCTGTATCAAGTGATTACTAATTTCTGAACATGCTGCAAACCTGCACAACGCCATAACACCTGCTTTTGTTGTTCCAATATGTTAACAATGTACCCCTTTTGTTAGCCTCAAATGGAGTCTCTATTGTGATAAAACAAAACGAAATTAAAAGAACACGTGAATGTCACCTATCGTTGAAACGTTCCACTTCAAGCTGCATACGGGAACCTTGCGTGTGAAGACGTGAATGGAAGACAGAGGAACCTATGTATTATGGGGAAGCAGTTTTAGTGCAGTAAATCTGAATCTCTCGAACATGTTCTTGCTAATCTTAGCAATGCCACAAATTGAGGGACACATCATAGAAAATCCTAAATATATGTATCCCTTTTAATCAACACAGAATTCGCTTTTGGGTGTTTGAAAGTTATGTGAAGCATTTGTATGTTATCTTTTAACTTTCTGCATTCCGTGCAATAAAGCATGTTAGCATATAGACGCTGTGATGTAGAAGTTCCAGCTGTTCATGACTGTTTCGTGAAAATTGTTACATTTGAGAAAATTTTTATAAGAGGACTGACTGGGATGACGATGCCATATCGTTGATGCATTAACACGCACGAAACGGGTATGATATGATATCGTTAGACTATCTTTACCTGTAGTACGGAAGGCAATAAAGAGATAAAATATAGTAAAGTTTTAGCTCTTGCGATTCAAGAAGTTTGTGTCAGAATGCTGATCCTCTCCCTTATTAACAATAAAGTCGTCGCACAATGCGAATAGCGTAACGAGTGGACTGTCCAATCAACACAGAATTCGCTTTTGGGTGTTTGAAAGTTATGTGAAGCATTTGTATGTTATCTTTTAACTTTCTGCATTCCGTGCAATAAAGCATGTTAGCATATAGACGCTGTGATGTAGAAGTTCCAGCTGTTCATGACTGTTTCGTGAAAATTGTTACATTTGAGAAAATTTTTATAAGAGGACTGACTGGGATGACGATGCCATATCGTTGATGCATTAACACGCACGAAACGGGTATGATATGATATCGTTAGACTATCTTTACCTGTAGTACGGAAGGCAATAAAGAGATAAAATATAGTAAAGTTTTAGCTCTTGTGATTCAAGAAGTTTGTGTCAGAATGCTGATCCTTTCCCTTATTAACAATAAAGTCGTCGCACAATGCGAATAGCGTAACGAGTGGACTGTCCAATGCTCCAACTCATTACATACGCTTGATCTTCTTCCCCTATTACCTGGGGCGCATAGAAAAACATTTTCTGTGGAGGCGAAAATGCTGTAGGCATGTGTGCTCAGACTTGGGTGCACGTTAAAGAACCCCCGGTGGTCAAGATTTCCGGAGCCTTTCACTACGGCGTCTCTCATGGTGGTTTTGGGACGTTAAACCTCTCATATCAATCAAATATCACCCACTTCAGCCTTAATTCATTGTCGTCAGCCACTGCATGAACAGTTGGCACAAAATTCTTTGCAAGTGTTTAGCGCAAGAAAAGCTTCTCGGAAGAATCATAAAAAATATGGCATTGCGAATGCCGGCCTCCTACTAAACAACTTTACTATAATGCCATAGTAGGCATGAGTTTTTTGAAAAGGCTCTTAAAGGCCGCTGTTCTAGGTTTCGCTGTGACTGTGCGGCACCTCCCACGCTGGTCTGGCATTTTTTTAGTCACGCGACCAGTCGTGTGTCATAACGTAGTAATTAGTTATTGCATTCCACGCTGAACTAATCGACGCAAGTTTTGCGTGATCGAAGTATAACACGAAGAAGACGAAGCAAATCGTGTCACTGTTAAAGAACACTGAAACACTTTTTCAAGTAACCATGAAACGGATTTACTAAAAAAGCTTATTGCCTCACGAACTCAACGCCGCTAAAATTGAAGAATCCATCTAGTAAGAGCGGAGTTATAGTGACTTGTCACACGCTGCAATCGCATTCTCTCTTTAGTCGTCCTAATGAAAGTGCTGGAGGCTAACAGGGTGGGATGGCATGGGCAAAGACAATACACCACGCGCACCCCGTGACCTTGAGCATTATTCATCCCTTTTTTCTTCGGAAGTGCGGCTTTTTCAGGGTGATCACGCACGCACGCGTGGACAAGTCAGGGCCTCCCACGGCGATCCTTGTAATGACCGAGTGCGCCATGTTCAAGTCAGCCAATGGCTAATAGATGGCTTTATACGAGTGATTTTAAGGGCGAAGCTCCTGAGGGCGTTGGTCTGCCCATCCTCCGTCGTTGTCGTACGTAGCCACCGGGATGCGAGATGGGCGATGGCGGTATTTAAAGTGTTCACTAGATGGAGGCACGGACGAACGCATAAACGGACGGAGAGACAGATTTGCAGACAGACGGACGGATTGATGGAGTCGTGGAGCGGGTATGTGCCACAGGGGATGCGAGATGGCGGTACTTGGAGTGTTCATTAGATGGACGCGCGGACGGATGGACAGACGGGCTAGAAGACGGACGGACGCGCAGAGGTACGGACGGATGAACGCACCGACTGATGGACGGATGCATGAATGGACACATGGATGGTCGCGCCGACAGGTGGAAGCAAAAACGAACAGACGGACGGAAGCATGGACGGGCTGACAGACGCTTCACCCCACTCATTATCAAGCACTCCGTATATGTGCTGTAATTTTATTAGTTTTTTCCGTCATTTGTCGAGAAAAGAGGAAGCAATTTTCAGCTGACTTGAATATTTCATTGTGAATTCCAGGCCGCGTGCTGTGCTATAATATTTGGCTCACGGGTTCTGGCGAAAGCCTCTGCTACCGATCAGCAGCGTTTTCTGACCATGCACTAAAAGGGCTGCAGGGCCCCTTTAACAATGATGAAAATTTCGGTTCAGACTATTCGGCGCAACAAAAAGCTTATTGAGCTCATTTTTTTCATAAATTTTCATCTTCCGCATTACTCAGTAAACGCCCCCCCCCCCCCCGTCAAAAAAAAAAAGATTCTGCGATTTTTTAAATATGTTAGTCAACGGTATCCTTTGACCCAGAAGTTTGAATAACTCGTTTTTTTTTTGTGCCAGACATGTTGAATGGAATTCTCAGACTCATCAAAGCCCTCCAATGGGTTTTGAGTTGGGGTGCCGGATATTGGGTCCGCAGTATTACTTCATCGAGTTTCCAACGCCAGTTTCCACCCCCCATGACTTTCCATAGGTGGCTGGCCCGTCGTGGTGGGGAAGGCACAAAGCAAATGAAGAACACGAATATTATAATGATATACTGACACACAATCTACGATAGCCATCAGTGCAATCATCCGATAAACACAGGCGAAATAGCCAGCCACTATCTTCATTGTGTCTCTTACCCTATGCACCGGGTGTGCTACCACGCATGCTAAGGCTAGTTCGCTGTGGGCTGCGGAGCCAACTAGGATCACAAACACCCACCGGCAGCGTAGATCTTAATCCATGTACTGCCTCCCATCACCACAGTCAATGTCGCATTGCTTGACCACGGCGTGGTTGATAGAAGATGTCTTTTGGCTTGTTTTAAACATTTAACGTGATATTGCACCATATAGGGTTGTGGCATACGTTACATTTTCGCAGCCTTTCTTGATATTTGAAATTCGGCGATCTATAAGTCTAACTATGTTGGTGCGATATATAAGAGCGCTTCTGGGATGCTAAGCTGGTGGTTTCTGCGAATTTGTCTACAGCCTCCAATCGTAGTCGAAAGTTCGTCGTGGGCCTATCATTACCGATGGTGAATGGCTAGCTACCAACGAATAATTTTGTTACGGTGAGAAGTATTTATTTTACAGGTGGAGGTGTTAGTTAGATTGTCGCAGGACGCTTAGCCCAGCGAGATTCCAATTTCACTTCCTCCTTCTCCTCTGCCCTTCGTCCACAGTACGGCATCAATACCTATGAAAGAAAGGCTTAGTGCATTTGAAATATTTATTACTTATCCGTAATGCCTGTTGACGTCGAACATGGTGTGCGTGACGGTTGCTAGACGAAACGTTTTGTAGGTATAGTAAACTTGGAGGAGGAAAAAGTTGAGCCTTTGACTGGAAGTTAAGGCGTGTGGACCAGGACGCAAAGCGAGATTACCGAAGTACGCAAACGCCAACCATCAAGTGAAAGGGTGGACTTTGGCGGAAAGTGAGACAGATTGAAAATTGTGCACGCATACTCATTAACGACAGCACCGCACCATTCAGTTGCCGTCCATACGGGAACTGTTAGTCTGTTTAGGCATTATCTGTTCCCAATGGAAGTTATTCCAAGGCAACAGTTCATGTTTGCGCTTCCACCATTACTAGGGCAAAAGCCTCAGACACCTAATCAGACACGAAAAGTGGTTCAACAAACTCTTGTTGTAGTACTTAAGCCCACCGGTGTACAACAGGAGACACCCGACAGCATTATCTCCGGTTGATATGACAAATACGTTTATTTTATAAGGCAAATGTTTATTGCTGCGCCGGTTATCTCTTGTCATTTGAGAGAAATCTCTATGGGGCGCTTTGTTGCAATCTTCATCTGGAAATTCACAAAGGTTTGGTCGCCGAGCAAAAAGAAATGACTGAAGCCATCGTATCAGGTAAAATGTTCGCTAAATTGACCGGCAAGAATACTTGAGTAATAGCGTGCGAACTGTCACAAAGAAAAGAAAAAAAAAAAACAACACCTGCATACATTTACCACACACGCAGATGAAAAAAACACAGACCCTTTTGATTAATCAGCCTGAAAAGATTGTTTTCTTTTATATATTCAAAACGTCGTAATATAAATCCCCATATTTGTGGCGAAACCTTCAGGAAGCGATGTGCATTAGCGGAGCACTCAATGATGCAAAAAATATTAGAAGGCGAAGAACACCTTACAGGCCTTATGTTTTTTTGGAGGGGGGGGGGGATGTCGGAATAGTGTGCGAAAGTTGATTAACTGATCAGACAATAACACTCCCGTTCAAGAAAAAAATACCCCGTTGGCATCATGCGCATTAGGCTAATGTGCACTTGGCGGAGCATCTACCTAATGTGGGGGCACCGCAGAGAAGACCGCTTAAAGTTGAGGGGAAGGCCCACTACAACCGGAACCAAACACTCGAGTGGGTCAAAATTTTTTCCTGCACGCTTTAGACAACACCAAAGTACTTACCGTATCAATCACTTATTTAATGCTTAGTTAATAAACAGTGTTTTTCTCAATGAACGTCCACAATTTTTCTGCTCAGATTCGTGAGCGGGCTGAAATATTTCGAAATAGAAAGTGGTGGAAAACCTCGCATGCACAATACTGATGTGAAAAGGGGGTACGAAGTCGAAATGAAATTTTCAATCACATGTTTTAACAAGGAAACAGAGTATTGCACTTCATGCGAGATTTACACAGGCAGGGGCACTGAAAAAACATTTTTGCGCCGTATCACTTCTTGCAAAATGCTTATTGCGTTCAATGGCAAACTTTTTACAGCGGAAGCTGCTATGAGCTCAAAAACAAGGGCGGCGTGCGGTGCCGTAGTTGTCCGCCATCGCTGCCGGTGGCCGCAACGACTTTCGCACTGTCGAAATACTTAGTAAATGAAAAACACCAAGGACCAAAAGGGATACAAAGCCGGGTCCCCGGCATGTCACCCCAGTATTCTACCACTGAGTCACGCGATTTTTTATTCTCTCCTGTTGAACTTCACACACGGGGGGCAAAGATAAATATATTACAATACGTGGCAGAACAATTACAATGGCCGTTCAAGCACTGCGAAAACGCATCACACCTTGCAATTCCTTCTTAGTGAGCAGGCCTTCTATCCTTTCCAACCATGAAGCAATACACCCATTTTCTCTTACTACCTCGAGAAATGTTGCTATGCTTTCTTTAAAAGACCATATTGTGGCTCTCCTGTCGGGGTCACAATGCAATCTAGCCATTCGAGAGCACCGTATACTGTGCAAGGCAGTCGTCATGATTACATCAAAAGGAAGTCCATCATTATTCTCTATTGCTAAGTAGATGATTCCGTGAGGGTCTCACAGAAATTCTTTTTTATATGTCCTCTGTATAACACCCCAAATGTGTACCCCTTCCCAACAGTGCAGTAAAACCTGGTCAGTTGTTTAAAGTTTGTTAGAGGTTAGGCAGTCAGGTACTAATGGCATATGAAAACCATGCTCCTCTATGAAGGTTCTTACAAGAAGTACTCTGGTGTGTAATTAAAAGGAAAATTTTTGCACGTGGAGCTACATGTATTTTGTTTACTTGTTCAAGTAGACACTCTGACCGTTACGTGCTGTATATAGCGCTCTGTACAGTGGACTGGGAATCATGGTGACACATAAATATTTGCGAAGTTTTTCTTAGGGGCGAAGCTCCTTTTAGTCTAACCTTGTCGTTACTCACGCGTAACCACGTGAAGAAGAGACGAAAATAAAGGTATGACCATTTCTCGTCTCATTTCATAGACGGCCTAGTTCACACTGAAACATCCGCTTTCTACAGTGACCGAAATTCCCCTGCCGCCTGAACGCAGCGTCGTTCGCACTGGACGCGCCCCGTGCCGCCGAATATGCCATCTATTACGGGGTGAACGCGGGATGGATGCGCTGTCACCCGGTTGTTGTCGCGGCTTGCAAACGCCACTACGCTATCCAGTGGTGTATACTTCGACGATTCTCGTACGCAAGAAGCAAGAAAAGACAGTACTGCTTACTTTGCTGGCAAGTGGCTGTCTTGTAATGCACGAAGAGCAGAAAAACCACCGACGCCAGCGGCGTTGGTGGGTTTGTTTTGCTCTGCAAGACCGCAACAAGCTCGGTCACGCCAACAGCAAGCTCGGTCACGCCAACAGCAAGCTCGGTCACCTCTTTCACGAAATACGGAGGCGAAGTAGGCACAGAGTAGGTTAAACTCCCGTTGGTGTCAAGATTTAGTTACGTGCACTGCGGCATAACAAGTAAGTAGGGCTTGGCCGCCATTTTTAAAAATTCCTTGACTAGCGCTCATATTGGTCCGCGGTGACCAATGCGGCGGCAGACGGCGCAAAATTGGTCCGAGAGCGATCGGCACGGAGAGGGCCCTTTCGGCGGATCTCGCCGCCGCCGAACCGGATTCGGAGCACTTTCGGCGGCCGGAATGCTCAGTGTGAACGCGGCCTTACTCCGCCGCTACTCGCCGAAGAGCCGCTACTCTCAAATTGGCTGCTGCACGCGCTTTGCTTGAGTGCGCGAAAAACGGGTGCCTCACTCAGTTTCCAGGATAGTGGCCATACGTGGTGGATTGTTGGTGGGGCGTGGATGAAACAGAGCGAAGGGTGCGTTGAAGACGCTTGCGCTCGGCTTCCTTTGCTCGAGTCTCGTCGGTGTTACCCGCGCGCCGTCTGCAATCTCCAACGCAATCGCACGCTTGGACGCATGCACGGACCGACGGTCACACAGATGGATGGGCGGATGGAGGCTTCGGCCCACTCATCAACATTCACTCCGTGGAGATGCTGTTATTTATTTCTATCCAACCAACTACAAATCACTCAAAAAGCGCAATCACAAAACTTGCACGCTAGCCAGAACTTTCTTCAAGTAGCCTTCCATCACACATGCCATACCTTGAGTGCTCACAACAAACTCGGGCAACAGTCTACCTAGTTTTGTTTGACGCACTGTTAGCAGGAATGGATGCCTTGTCTCACGAAAAAAAATCTGTTTATTAACTGCTTGATGAACAGATGTGCAAGCACGAGGCCTCCACTCGTCATTCGTCTAAACAAGTCTGTGTGACTGCACCTTTCTCAGCTCGACCTTCACAAAAGTATTAGAAATACACGATGTAGTTTTCGCACATTGACCCGGGAACAATACAGCACTTGCATCACATACCATAGCTTAGCCAAAAGAAAAACAGTTTTCTACCGTAGCCTAGAAAAAAAAAAAGAACAGATAAGTTGCTTTCCACCTATTCACTCTTTTTTGTTTTTTTTGTTTGCTGATTCCAATAATCATTAGCATTTTTGTATGACTCGAGCAGAACTCCAATTAATATTGGGTTTCATTCATTCAATGGCTCCTAAAAATCATGGTTTGAAGGTCAATATCTATGCCACGCTGATGTTCTTTTCTTTTCGTGGTATTTACGAGAATTATGAAGCGCTTTTGGAATTATAACATTAGCGTAATCATGCATTCGCTCAGCAACAATAATCGCCCTACTATCGCACGAACATTCAAATGCATCTATACATCATTACTGAGCATGTCCAGCATAAAAGGAAAAGTTTTTCAAAAAGTTGGTAAGGATGATCACCCCATCATGTCTAGATGTCTGCTTTGAAGTTAAGTTCTTCGTAAATGTATTTTAGCTAAAAAGCCATACGCATGAAATGCATACTTGAAGCAGTTGTTGGTTCTGCTTTACGGTCTTGCACGCGTGTTTTCCACAGACTGTGCCGTTCCATAAGAAAGAACAAATAAAAGGGCACTTCATCAAGACATGTTGAGAGAAGGTACCGTATATTATGTCAAATATTGCTAAAGTTTTTTAACGGTTCATTGAAGAAATTCCTAAAACTGAATGGCATCTTTGCAGCTAAAAAGCAGACTAATGCTTGGAATTTCTACCACCTGGGGTTCATTAACGTGTGCCCAAATCTGAGGACACGGGCCTACATCCAGAGAGAACCGCTGTGCCAAGTTCATAGGAAGCAGAAGCTGATGTCTCGGCATTTTTTTTTTTAGAACAACGAATGCTGTGGTTGGCCCTCAATCGCATTTGACAAGTGATCCAGGAACAGCGGACATTGCATCCTTACTCGAAATGCTAGACATGGAGCTGTGCATTCTAGGAAGTACGAATGTGTTGACATTTTGGGACGAGCGCAAAGAGTGGCAACTGGAGCTATACATGTTATCACGAGGGGTCGTTTACGGGCCATGCGCCCAAGTCAGCACGGAGAGGACATTTTAGGTATTGAAGTTTGTTTTGTCAGAGCAGCAGTGTCGCTTATCGGGAGGTACGCTCGATTACCTGCTGCTTCTGAAATCATGTGCAATCTCTTGAAGATAATTCGGGATTCAAACTTGAGGAAAAATAAAAATGAAGTTTTTTGTTGTAGCCTTGCTTCGAATTTTTGCGCGGCTTCTCTCATAATATTATTGTGGCTTTCTAACGTAAAGCCCAACACCTAATAATGCAATTTTATTAGTTAGTTTATTTTAATTTTTTAACAAGTACTTTTATTATGACTTTTTTGTTAGTTTTTATTATTATGAAATCGTAACGAACCATTACAGAACGTTTTTGTCTTTGTTCCAAATCAGAAACAAAACGAAACTTTTGCCTGTGAAACGAAACGAAAGCCGGGACAAAAAACATTTCATTTCGACTCCCTGGCTTGAAACACGATTGCAAACTGGCCTTTGAGAAGCTTGAGGTCGGGAAAGGAACTGCGTTAGTGTGAGTAATACTACGTTTTAGAATAGCAAAAGAACAACGAGGCGCCACACAATGTGTATTTCGCAACGAGTGCTTCTTCGAATGCCCCAACCCATTACAAAAGCTTCATGTCCTCGGCCTATTAACTATGGCGCATACTCACCTATCTATCTATCTATCTATCTATCTATCTATCTATCTATCTATCTATCTATCTATCTATCTATCTATCTATCTATCTATCTATCTATCTATCTATCTATCTATCTATCTATCTATCTATCTATCTATCTATCTATCTATCTATCTATCTATCTATCTATCTATCTATCTATCTATCTATCTATCTATCTATTTATCTATGTATCTATCTATCTATCTATCTATCTATGTATCTATCTATCTATCTATCTATCTATCTATCTATCCATCTATCTATCTATCTATCTATCTATCTATCTATCTATCTATCTATCTATCTATCTATCTATCTAGCCGCCTACGACATTTAGCTATCCTGGCCGTTTAAATAATGGTATCGATACCAAACTTGCTATGGCATTACATGACTGTATGAAGAACATGAATGACTAGTCATAAAATGAAAATCATGACATGTATGTCACGAATGTAATAATTTACTTTTCATAATCCTGCAGCACTTGCGGTGGTTTCATTCCCCTTGGCATGTTGCAAAACTGGTATGGTATGGCATGGTTGCATGGTGAACACAAGCAACAGACCCTAACATGAAAATCATGACATACGTGTCATGTAACAACATGACTACATGCCACGCTCATGATGAGTTCGCGGCAGTTTTGCTAGCGTCACATATACTGAATTTGGTATTGCAGTACGTGAATGAATGACAGAGGTAGTTGGCTGGTGCAAACACGATAATCATGAGATGCGTGTCATATGAAAACATGACTACATGCCACACTCAAGGTGCCAATACATTTCGACATGACGTGGTGCGCGTGCTCGCCGGCGTTCATTTCGTCGCCTCAAGCCGTAGTTGCCACGCTAGGCACCGGTCCTGCCATATACTCGCAGGCGCGCGCAGCGCTGCGCCGCTTTGACGCATGCACGTGTCAGCGTGTCCGGCGTCCCTCCGTCCCGGAAAAACAAAGGAGACGCAGTGTTGTCTGGGTAACCCATCGGAGCGAAATGCAGCATGTCGCATTTCAGGCCAGTTGCCTCCGGGCCGCGCCGACGGACGCTGGTCATGTTTTGCTAACTTAGCGTCTCTGTGCCCAGCGTGCGCGCGTCAACGCTACATTGGAGTATATTGTGCTCTTCATGATGCGCTCGCGGCCGTTTTGCTAGCTCCACTTATACCAAAGTTGGTGTTACGCGATGTCTGTGGATGCCGTAATATATGACTGGTGCAAAAATGATAATCCTGACACGCGTGTCATGTAAAAACATGACAACATACCACGCTCATAGCGTGCTCGCGGCCGTTTCCCTAGCTCCACGTGTATTAAATTTGGTATCACGAGACGTCAAAAGACGACGAAGGTAAAGGACACATCAAAACATGATAATCATGACACGGAAGTTGTGTACGGCATCATTGACCTCACCTCGTAATGTTGTGCTGATTTTATATTGGCATATCAACATTTCTCATTCGTGCATTGCATATCATCGATTCCTACTGTACGTGGAATCTGCCAATTTTGATATACTGTACTCGAACAGTGTCCACACGACCTCATTCTGGGAATAGACTTTCTTGTACAGCACGCAGCCTAGATTGAATGCTCCGATGGAGTTGTACAGCTTGATCTTCCCTTCCTTGCTGACGCCATTTCTTGCGCACCGTCCCGTTTACCTTCCACAGAGTTCACTCGTCTGTCCACACAGATTGCGACAACTATTATCCTGACGCCTTCTCCTCCATCCCAGACGGCGACTATGTCTTACCGCCGCTAACTTACTGGGTTCTCATGAGATATATAGCTCTGTCAAGCACCATAGTTCAAATAAAAAGGATCGGGCTTGCATACCAGTCATCAATCTTAAATTGTCGACGCACATGCTTCCCCAGGGCATCACCATGGCGGACCTTTCCCCTCTGGAAAAATATAATATTTCTTCTTTGGCCACTGGATCTCTCACCGGTAGCAGCACACCATTGTTTGTTTGTTTGTAGCCTCTAATCCATGGCTCATACCCACTCTGGGGGATTGGCCAAGAGAACATGTAGTCTCATATGAACGATAACTGCATTATAGCTTACAACGAAAAAAAGGAGGGGGGAGTTGTATAGTGAAGACAGTATATTAAAATAAAAGAAAAAAACAAAAGATTCAGATAGTGAGAAAAAAACCATTGTCGCCAATTGCTTTTTCCTCGTCGACTTCGAATCTCATGTTTAAGATGGTTGCTCCCGACCTTCATGAAAAACACACAACAGCTATTCGTCACTGCTGTCATCTTATCAGGGTATCTTTAACTCGAACGAGCGGCCTCTGTATTAGAGGTATGTTCTCACCCATCAAATCAGCACCGGTGACGCGAGCCCCAATCGTAGAAGGCCATATCGCGTCTCCACAATGGAAAAGACCATCATACAAAAAGAGGTCGACAAAATGATCGATAAGCACATCGTTGAACCATCGAGGGGCCGGTGGGCATTCCCAATGGTTTTGGTAAAGAAAAAGGACCCTCGTGGCCCTTCTGCGTCGATTACCGTCACCTAAACAGATAATAAAAAAAAAAGATGTGTATCCACTGCCCCGCATAGATGACGCCCTTGACTGCCTTCACAGATCGAACTCTTTTTCTTCAATTGATCTCCGTTCAGGCTATTGACACATCAGCGTTGATGAGTTCGACCGCGAAAAAACCGCCTTCACAACACCAGATGGCTTACACCAGTTCAAAGTCATGCCTTTTGGACTGTGCAATGCACCAGCTACATTTAGGCCCGTGATTGATGCTTTCTAGCGTGGCTTAAAGTGGTCAACGTGCCTCTGTTACCTAGATGATGTGATCGTGTTATCGGCGATGTTTCCGGCGACTTTTGAAAGCCACCTGCAGCGCCTCAGACTTATTCTCTCGATGTTTCGCTCTGCTGGCCTTTAGCTGAATTACTCTATGCGCAAGTTCGGTCACCGTGAAATTGCCATGCTTGGACACCTCTTAAAAGCTGCAGGAATCCAACCTGACCCAGAAAAAGTTTGCGCAATGGGAAATTTTCCTACTCCTTCATCGACGAGAGATGTCCACAGCTTGATGGGTTTATGCTCATACTTCTGTCGCTTTGTAAAGAAATTTGTCGACATCGCCCTTACGCTCAAACTACTGCAGACCGACACGTACCCTAACCTGAGACCCTTCATGCTATTTATTTCGACGTGTTCCCCAATGACGCTGTCACAAACGAGCACTCCGAAAAAGCGCGTGTTGCCGAATTCTAGCAAGAGTAACGATACCAAGCGCAGAGAGACGCCTCAAGGTCATCGATAAAAAAGAAAACAAACATCCAAAGGCTCCCCTAGTGCGCCGTCTTCTCCTACCCTCGGCCGCATAGTTTCACTGACCGACTTCCTCACATCAGCAGCCAAACAAGCCCTGGAAGGTTCTCGGGGGAAAGGGGCATGGTGATGCAGAGTGGCATCACGTGTCACGAACGACCTTTGAAATGTCTCGCTCTCTCCCCAGCCTTGAGTGTGTTTCGTGCCGACGAAACGATGAGAATTTTGTGGAATCTAGCACGGAAGGTATTAACCCGAGCAGCAGAAATGGGAGATCAAGAGAAGAAGGAATTTTGCGCCTAAGTGCGTAAGGTGTTCCGCCTTGTCGGCGAAGCCTTTTCTCCTCAGTGACAGAGGAGAAGAAGAAAGTTTGCGCCCGTGTGCGTAGGCAGAAGATGAAAGTTTTGCGCAAGTGTGCATAGGCTCTTTCCGCCGTGTGGGCGAAGCCTTTTGTCCTCGGTGACAAAGGAGGAGAAGAAGAGGATTTGCACCTCAGGATTGAAGACTCGTGCTACAGACAGCAGTGTGTGTCTACCGCCAGCGAGCGTAGACACGTGGCAACAGCTGCGCGTGGGAAGCCGACGTGTTACCGGCGAAGAAGTTTGGTGCTTGGAGAGCGGCCAATTGAAGACGCGAGGTTTCCTGAAAGAGCAACTTCGGGGGCAGCGAAACGACAACAGCGCTGGACTTTGAATGAGTGATTCTCGGAAGAATATCATTCAGACTTTTGTTCCAAGGACTTTGGACTAAATCAGTTTTCGAACTCTTTAGTCTCTAAGTGTAGTGCGTATTGTTGTTTGTGTCCGTTGTTTCGAGTGTGGCTAATTGTACTGTGTAGTACGTTGTTTGATTGGCCACATATCGTATTCAACTATTGTCGAATGTGCATATTTTTGTATCGATTTGATCTGCCATAATTGAGACAATAAGTTTATTTTTTTCATCAACTCTCGCTTCTGAATTGTTCTTTGGGCCACAGCCAGCGTCCGCTGGCGTGCCAAATAGGACCACTTCTGAATTGTCCAAGCTTCTGTGGTGCAGTTTGGGGGGCCGTTATTTTGGTCCTTGTAATTAGCCTGGCGATTGCCTCCCTAATTAACGGGACCTGTGACAGACGCTCGCTCCGCATGTGGGAATTTATCTACGCTGACGCACATGTTTTGGGAGTGCAAGGCAATGAACAATAACCCCAACACTACATCGGTCAGGTGGGAGGCGGCCTTACGCAGCTCCTTCCTGGCCGGCCAACTTTGGGCCATCCAGCAGGCCCGCGGGGCGGCCGATAGGCTTGACCTAACAGTCCCTACGTGGGAGTCACCCGCTGCGCGCTGACACGCGCTTTGCAGGACCACAATGAAGTTTCCCAACCAGCCACCCAATCGCCCGTCCTCTTACCGACCTTCTTAAGAAGGATACCTTTTTCATGATATAGTTTTGCTTCCTTTGGCCTTCTTTTGTGATGTGTTTTCGCTTGCTTGCTCAGTTTCATCTTGCTACACTGGGCGAGCTTTGAACCTGCGTGCCCACGAACACTCGGCTATCCAGGCAGGCTAACACGGCATAACACACGCTTGTATAGCATAGCAAGGAGACGGGAAGAGAAGAAAAGATGAAGAGAATAAAAAAGAGGAGAGAGAATGAAACATCGCGTAGAAAGAAAAGGAGAAATAGAGAGAATGAAAGGCAAAAAGAAATATATAGCGAAGAAAGCGACAATAAAACAAACGGGAAAAAAAGAAGAGTGATATAGAGATAACGAGAGAAAGAAGAATAAAGAAATTCAGAAAGCTAGAGATAGAAAAGACAAAAAAAAGACGAAAATACCGAAAAACAGAAAGAAAGAGGTATAGACAGAACGGACATCAGCAGCGCCACTTGGGGAATGACCCAAGTAGAGGGCTGTCGCTGTGGCAACGCCACCACTAAGCTTACGTAAGGTGGGCAGCAGCCACGTCGTCCACGACCAAGCCTATTGCACAAAATGAGGAATATAAAAAAATAATAGCGAAAGACAGACAACTTAGGGCAAGTTTGAACAGTATGAGAAATCAACTAGAAGTGCTTAAGCGCTCAATGACAGCGGTGTTGGCACAGGAAGGGGGAACAGGAAAGACAATCAGATATGCACAGCCAACGAATACGCATGTCACACCACAAACACAGCCGCAAACCCAGCCTATGGCACGGGCACCTCCACCCACCATCCAACAGCTGGAAGAAAAACGGGATCAAATGTGCGCGCAAATACAATTATTCTTTGCTGAGCTTAGAAATCTCAAAAGGTGTGTTAATGACTCCCTCAAAAGTGTCAAGAGTATGCGAAAATGGTGAAACAGTTCTAGCCCGGATAGCAGAGATCCAAAGATCTCTGCACAGACAAAAGAGATCCTTTGGAAAGTTCTCGAGGGAATGGGGCGTGGTGATGCAGAGTGGCGTCACGTGTCGCGGACGACCCTCGAAATGTCTCGCTCTATCCCCAGCCTTGACAGTGTTTCAAGCCGACGAAACGATGAGAATTTTTGTTGAATCTAGCGCGGAAGGTATTTAACCGAGCAGCAGAAATTGGAGATCAGGAGAAGAAGGAATTTTGCGCCAGAGTGCGTAGGGTGTTCCGCTTTGTTGGCGAAGCCTTTCGTCCTCAGTGACAGAGGAGAAGAAGAAAGTTCGCGCCCGTGTGCGTCGGCAGAAGATGAAAGTTTTGCGCAAGTGTGCATAGGGTCTTTCCGCCGTGTGGGCGAAGCCTTTTGTCCTCAGTGACAAAGGAGAAGACGAGGATTTCTACCTGAGGGGTGAAGACTCGTGCTACAGGCAGGAGTGTGTGTCTACCGCCAGCGAGCGAAGACGCGTGGCAACAGCTGCGCTTGGGAAGCCGACGTGTTACCAGCGAAGAAGTTTGGTGCTTGGAGAGCCGCTAATTGAAGACGCGAGGTTTCCTGGAAGAGAAACTTCGGGGGCAGCGGAACGACAACATCGCTAGACTTTGAGTGAGTGATTCTCGGAAGAATAATGTTGCGCATGCCTGGGAAGAAACCAAAGATAGGTGAACATGCTGGCTGCCCCAAGCTGGAGAAAGAAGGATGACGACGACACTGCAATCGTCAAGCTGTTGTCCACTCCGGTGCTTCTCTTCGCGACCAAATTAAATGGCCCGTTAAGCCGTATAAGTCCTGGCCCTCCTTGTGTGTAACAGATTGGTGGAGGTGTTGGGTAAGACAAGCCCAACGACGGGAGCTTCACTACCTGGACTACGCCGCAGCCGCCGTCTCCACAGCTCCACAGCTCCACAGAACCCGTAATACCAGATGGTCTAAAGTTAGCCGTCGTCAGTGGACAACACCAGGCCTTACTGATGTCCGAGCTCGGAGATGCGCCGGAAGAGCATCGTAGTCACAGTTTGGAAACGGCTCTCCTGTCAATGGTTAATAAGTCGCCGACCACAAGTGAACGCTGAACATTGGTGAATGTACATTTAAAGCACGTTTCTGCATTCGACTTTGCGCAGAAAGACAAAGCGCCCTTAATCTCTGCTTCTCGGACATGTCACACCATCAACACTGGTTTGGCAATTCCGATTAGACAAAAGCCATACCGTGTTTCGCCATCCGAGCGGCGGATAATTAATAAGCAGGTGAACGAAATGATTCAAAATGGAGTCATTCAAGAGTCGGTGAGTCCATGGGCAGCCCCAGTAATTCTCGTTAGAGAGAGACGGATCCTGGAGATTTTGCGTCGATTATCGCCGATTGAATGTTGTAACAAAAAAGACGTGTACCTACTTCCACGTATTGATGATGCCATAGACTGCCTACATTCGGCCTCTTACTTTTCCTCTGTAGACTTAAGATCGGGCTACTGGCAAATTCCCATGCATCCTGAAGATAAAGAAAAGACAGCCTTTGTAACCCCTGATGGCCTTTTTGAATTCAACGTGGTGCCATTTGGACTGTGCAACGCACCGGCGACGTTCGAGCGATTTATGGACACTGTTCTTCATGGCTTGAAGTGGAGAATTTGCATCTGCTATCTCGACGACGTCGTCATCTTTGGCCGCACCTTCAGCGACCACAATTCACGTCTGGATACTGTACTGACTTGCGTAAGAAACGCTGGCTTTGTTCTTAACTCAAAAAAATGCCACTTCGAAGACCGACAAACCCTTGTTCTCGGACACCGAGTCGATCACAATGGCCTCCGTTCAGATCCCCGGAAGACAGCAGCCGTCGAAACGTTCAGTGCGCCGCGCTCTGTTAAGGAGCTCCACAGATCTCTTAGGCTTTGCTCTTATTTTCGCCGCTTTATACCTAAATTTGCCGATGTCGTGTATCCGCTGACATGTTTGCTACGGAAGAATATTCCCCTCGAGTGGACTCCGGAGTGCGACTCCTCTTTTCGTCAACTGAAGTTCCTCCTGACGTGGCGGCCTGTTCTACAACACTTCAATCCATCAGCTCCAACAGAACTGCACATGAATGCCAGCAGCATAGGAATTGGTGCTGTCCTGGTTCAACGTTATGGTAACCACGAGCACGGTGATCGCATACGCAAGTCGTTCCTTGAGTAGGCCCGAGCAGAATTACACTGTCACAGAACAAGAATGCCTCGCGGTAGTATTTGCGATTCAGCGGTTTTGGTCTTACCTATATGGACGCCCTTTTACAGTCGTCACCGACCACCACTCATTGTGTTGGCTCGTCAACCTTCGGAACCCTTGCGGCTGCCTAGCGCGCTGGGCACTTCGGCTTCAAGAGTATAACTTTATAGTCTCGTACAAAAGTGGTCGACGACACGCCGACGCAGATTGCCTTTCGCGCATGCCACTGAGCTCTACAGAGTGTGACGCTGATGACCTCGACCACCTCGTAGCTTTTGTGTCACCAAAGTTTCCCGACCTCAGTACTTTCAAAGATGAACAGCGAAAGGACACCGGGCTATCATCCCTCTGCACAGCTCCTACGGCATGCCATTTCTGTGTACGCGACGGACTCCTGTATAAGAAGTACTTTTCCAGCACTGGCGCACGTTTCCTCCTGGTAGTGCCGGAAAGCCTTCGGAAAGCGATTTTAAGTGCTATGCACGACGATCCTACGTCCGGACAATTAGGTTCTGCGCAGGCACTTTACCGTGCTAAGGAACGCTTTTATTGGCCGGGAATGCGACAGTCAGTCGAGGTGTATGTGGCCAGCTGCACGCAGGGTCAACGCCGCAAGCGCCCATCTACTGCTTCGGCTGGTTTTCTGCAGCCCTTGCCACCTCCAAGCACACCTTTCCAACAAGTGGGCATTGACCACGTGGGCCCTTTTGCAAAGTCGGCTAAGGGCAATCGCTGGATAATTGTATGCGTCGATTACCTCACGCGTTACTGCGAGATGGCGGCCATACCAACCGGAACTGCCAGTGACGTTTCTGTGTTCCTGCTGCAGCACGTCATCCTCCGACATGGCCCACCTCACGTGATCATCAGTGATCGTGGACAACAATTTACGGCAGATATAGTAGAATAGCTGCTTCGATTGAGTGAGTACCACCTTCGTCACTCGTCGCCATACCATCCGCAAACTAATGGGCTCACGGAGCGCACCAACCGCACAATTGTAAACATGATCTCTATGTATGTGGCATCCGACCACAAGAACTGGGATGACGTTCTACCATTTATAACGTACGCGTTCAACACCGCTAAGTACGATACAACAGGCTATAGCCCCCTTTTCTTGATGTATGCATGACCGCCACGGCACACACTCGACACAGTTTTGCCATTCTCGGCGCACGAGAACCTCTCAGTCGCTCAAATCCTCTGCCTTGCAGAAGAGGCGCGTCGCATTGCTCGTCTACGCACTTTGGCATCACAGGAAAAGTAGAAGGCACGCTACGACGTCCGCCACCGGCCTGTAACTTACCATCCAGGCGACTTAGTGTGGCTGTGGACTCCGGCACGAAGACACGGGTTATGCCAAAAGTTCTTGGCCACATATGACGGACCGTTTGTTGTTCTCAACAAAATCACTGAAGTCACGTACACAATAGCTCGCCTCACGAGAAGTGGTAGAAGAGCCGCTAAAACCCAAGCAGTTCATGTCGCTAGACTGATGTTGTACACACCAAGGTGAATCAATTACCTCGCCCGGCGGGCTTCGTCTGCGAGGGGAGGAATGTTGCGCATGCCTGGGAAGAAAACGAAGATAGGTTAACATGCTGGCTGCCCCAAGCAGGAGAAAGAAGGAAGCCGACGACACTGCAATCGTCAACCTGTTGGCCGCTCCGGCGCTTCTCTTCGCGACCAAAATAAATGGCCCCTTCAGCCGTATACGTTGTCTTTTTTGTGCGTAACAATATCATTCAGACTTTTGTTCCAAGGACTTTGGACTGAATAAGTTTTCGAACTCTTACTCTTTACGTGTCTTGGTTGTTCAATGCATGCGGCTGCATTGTAGTGCGTATTGTTGTTTGTGTTTGTTGTTTGAGTGTGGCTGATTGTACTGTGTAGTACGTTGTTTGATTGGTGACATATCGTATTCAAGTATTGTCGAGGGTGCATATTTTTGTATCGATTTTATCTGCCATAATTGAGAATATAATTTTATTTTTTTATCAACTCTCGCTTCTGAATTGTTCTTTGGGCCACAGCCAGCGTCCACTGGCGTGCCAAATAGGACCACTTCTAAAGTGTCCAAGCTTTTGTGGTGCAGTTTGGGGGGCCGTTATTTTGGTCCTTGTAATTAGCCCGGCGATCGCCTCCCTAATTAACGGGACCTTTGACAGACGCTCGCTCCGCATGTGGGAATTTATCCACGCTGACGCACATGTTCTGGGAGTGCAAAGCAATGTACAATAACCCCAACACTACATTGGTCAGGTGGGAGGTGGCCTTACGCAGCTGCCTCCTGGCCCACCAACTTTGGGCTGTCCAGCAGGCCCGCGGGGCGACCGATAGGTTTGACCTAACAGTCCCTACGAGGGAGTCACAAGCTGCGCGCTGACATGCGCCTTGCAGGACCACAATGAAGTTTCCCAACCAACCACCCAATCGCCCGTCCTCTTACCGACCTTCTTAAGAAGGATACCTTTTTCTTGATATAGTTTCGCTTCCTTTGGGCTTCTTTTGTGATGTGTATTCGCTTGCTTGCTCAGTTTCATCTTGCTACACTGGGCGAGCTTTGAACCTGCGTGCCCACGAACACTCGGCTATCCAGGCAGGCTAACACGGCATAGCACACGCTTGTATAGCATAGCAAGGAGACGGGAAGAGAAGAAAGGATGAAGAGAATAAAAAAGAGGAGAGAGAATCAAACATCGTGTAGAAAGAAAAGGAGAAATAGAGAGAATGAAAGGCCGAAAGAAATATATAGCAGAAAAAGCAACAATAAAAACAAATGATAAAAAACAGAGAGTGATAGAGAGATATTGAAAGAAAGAAGAAGAAAGAAATTCAGAAAGCTAGAGAAAGGCAAGACATAAAAAAGACGAAAATACCGAAAAACAGAAAGAAAGGGGTAGACACAGAACGGACATCCGCAGCGCCACCGGGGGAATGACCCAAGTAGAGGGCTGTCGCTGTGGCAACGCCACCACTAAGGTAAGGTGGGCAGCAGCCACGTCGTCCACGACCAAGCCTATCGCACAAAATGAGGAATATAAAAAATAGTGAAAGACAGACAACTTAGGGCAAGTATGAACAATATGAGAAATCAACTAGATGTGCTTAACCGCTCAATGACAGTGGTGTTGGCACAGGAAGGGGGAACAGGAAAGACAATCAGACATGCACAGCCACCGAATATGCAGGTCACACCACAAACACAGCCGCAAACCCAGGGTATGGCACGGGCACCTCCACCCACCATCCAACAGCTGGAAGAAAAACGGGATCAAATGTGCGCGCAAATACAGTTATTCTTTGCTGAGCTTAGACATCTCAAAAGGTGTGTTAATGACTCCCTCAAAGGTGTCAAGAGTATGCGAAAATGGTGAAACAGTTCTAGCCCGGATAGCAGAGATCCAAACACTATACTAAGCACAGACAAAAGAGACCCTTGGAGAGCCCGTGCTCTGGCTCGGCCTACGCCTCTACATCAAGAGAACTTCATAGTATGGGAGTGAAACTGTCGATCATTTCACAATAAGTATGCCGCGCTAACACAATACGTCTAGGCGGCACTCAACACACCTGGCCTTATTTGCCCTCAGTAGGTTTGAAAATATAGAAAGCATATCCAGGGTTACCGCTCTTCACGATCCGGACTTCCAAGAAGTAACACTTATTATGTGTATCTAAACACCGGCAAGGTTCGACAACCTTTCGGGGTTGCCAGACTCACAGATTGCCTATAATTCAGAGAACTTCAACAGCTAGTTGCCTTGTCACACCAGCCACTGCGCATAGTTCGATAACGTTTCTCCTGCACTCTAAGGCAAAATTACCCGAAAAAGGAGTAACGGAGCCCAATAGGCGCGCGCGATGAACGGATAGACCGTTGAGGAGCAACCACAGAGGCAGCGGGTTTGGTCGTGTTGTATATCGCACGCACGAAATGCATCGGGGTCAGCTTCGACGTCTGCAGTTACCCTGTGATTTGCGACCGCCTGGAAATTGGCCGCCATTGCCGTCGGCCTCCCGCACGCTCGCTCATCGAGTGCTCGCCTGTCTTCACCGCCGCGATGAGCTCCTGGCTGACGATATCGGGCTGAGTCCTCGTCGCTGTGTTGGGAGTCGTCGAAAACACGTTACGGGTTCTCGTAAAGAGCTTGGTTGTAGTATGTCACGCGCTCTAAGTGCACCAGAACGGGCTGGCGAGGCTTTCGCTAGCGTCGGAACTCACTGAAAATTGGTCGCCATTACAGTTCGCTTTCCCGTCAGTCGGTCGCAAGCAGCTCGGCCGCCTCGGCACCGTCTGTTGGCCGCGGCGACGGACTCGCGTTTGTGCGCTACACTCGCTCGAGTTTGTGGAAAAGGGCCGCATTACCGTCGATTTCTTCGGCGCTGGCTCCAAACCAGCTCGGCGCTGTTCGTGGCGGTGGCCAAGCGTACGCTCGCTCTCCTGTTCGAAGTTCGCTGGCCGCAGACACTTCGCGTGTAGCGCCGTGTTTGGTCTCGCGTTCGCTTGCTCCAGCTGAACGACGTCGCTTGCTTAGGACTCGCCGACTTGTTAGTGGCACGGTGGTTCGCGGAGTTGTGGCTAAAAAAGTATTAGGCCTGGCGGAAAATAAAGAAAAAAACAATGCACTGTGGACAAAAAGATCATCCAATTGGAGTATTTGAGGGGATTAACCGTTCGTCCAGCAATGTGCAACTGTGAAGACTAACGGTTGCCCGGTAAGGTGCAAATGTGGGGATTACCAGTTGTTTTATAAGGTGCAAATGTGAGGACTAAATGTTAGTCCTTTGAGGTGGATTGTGGGACTAACGGTTACTCACAAAGGTGGGAATGTGAAGACTAAATGTTAGTCCCTTAAGCTTATCTGTGAGGACTAACTGTTAGACCCGGTGCCGTTAGTACTTAAAGAGATTAATGGTTGTGGCAGCCCATTAGTCCCCAAAAGGACGAACCACACACCCTTTTAACACCCTTTTGCTTTAGAGTGGCGGGATATCCATGCTGCCACCACAAGGGCAATTCATACCACGCCGAAAACACCGGCGATAGACAGCCATCTTTCTCACCTCTGGGATTCTCGCAGAAGCCTCACCAAATGCTGGAAACAGCAGTAGCACAATCGTAAACTTAGACGCCGAATGCAGGCAGAAGAGGCTGACACATATGGGAAAGAGCTAATTGCCCACAACGGGCGCAGCTTCAGTGACTCTCTCAGAGGAACTTTAAAAACAAAAAACATAGGCGATAATTTGCTGCATGTTAGACCCAACAAAGACATGCACCAAGACAGCTAACGTCATGCGATGACTTATAGGGGAATACCAAGGCTCGGAGAAGGAATTTATCAAACACATGAAAAACATCTACACCGGAAAAAAAGCAGACAACCTCACCCATTGTACAAGAATATCAGGGACAGGAGAACTCAAGCCCCGAGCACAACGCCCGAGCTCTACGCAGCAGCACAGACTTTCACGAAGAACACAGCAACCAGAGTGATTCAAGCCACAAACGCTATGCTACGCAATCTCAGTTAAGCTGCACTGAAACAGCTAGTTGATTTTCCCAGTAATACGGTGTGGAAAGATGGTGGAAGACTACCATCTGAACGGAAGGCGGCCAATTATGTGCTGATACCGAAACCAGTAAAAACGACTGAGCTCATTCATTTGAGACCCTTATCGCTCACGCCGAGCATGGGCGAGCTTTTTGAGCGCGTATTACTAACCCGACTTGAATATAACTTAGGAGAAACCAACGACCTTCCTGACTGTATGTTCGGTTTCCACAAAGGAATCTCTGCACAAGACGTGTTCCTTCTGCTGAGAGATGTGCTCAGCCTTCCACCAGGCAGCATGGATAGAATCGTACTCTCACTCGACGTCCAAAAAGCCTTCGATAACATCTCCCACACCGCAATACTAAGTGACAACGTGACGTTGGTTATAAGGAGAGGGTTTTTCGCTAAGTTCAAGATTTCTCGCGTAACCACATGGCGCAAATAGGCGCATCATCTACTTCATACAGGAACGCCTCAAGGATCTATATTGTCACCAATGCTCTTCAGCATCGGGCTACGTAAAATGGCCCTATACTTGCAGAAGGACCAAGACATTGGGGGCGCCTTACATGCAGATGATATTACGCTCTGGGCATCCAATGGATCATATGGCAACCCAGAAGATACACTTCAATGAGCCATCAACACACATGAAAGGTACATGAAGCAAGCAGGTATGAAGTGCGCTCCAGCCAAGTCGGCGTACATTCACATCAGACCCCGGCATATGCGCACAGCCAGGGCTCATCAGCAGCAGCTCGCCTTAGAAGGAGAGCCAATCAATCGGTTACCCCACCTGCGCGTACTTGGTATGTGCATACAGAAAACAGGCAGCGTCAGCATAGCGCCCTATAATCTCAGACGCACGGGCCGGAGCCTAACGGGGCTTATTCGCAGAGTTACCCGTAGCAGAGACGGCATGGCTAAAGCAGACACCATGCGATGAGTACACGTTTTTGTCATTAGCCGCATTTCATATGTCCTGCCTTTCCAGACTGCGCAAACGTCATAAAACCAAAGAACTAGACAGGTTCATCAGAATCGCCTGTAAAGCAGCGCTCGACTTGCCTGAGAATACAAGCACACCCCGACAGCATTAAGTGGGCATGGCAAATGCGTATGAGAAATATGCAGTGGCTACGCTAATGGCTAAGCGCGAGCAACTTAGCAGGAGTGCTCAGGGCCGTTCGGTCTTACAGAAATCGCACTAACCACTCTCGCCACAATTCGGCGGTGATCAGAGTACGATACTGCCATCTGAAATCTGAGATCTACGTGGTTCCGATCCTTCATCTTATGAACCCAGTCCATCCAGTGACATGGAGATGCGCCCGCGTGGCCAACTTCTAAAAGCGGTGGTACGATCCTAATGCATACTTTACAGACCTGACTCCCTACCATCTAAACGCGAATATGGTTCCCGCTTTCACTGCTGTTGCGACTAACCAACGGCGAACAACCACTGCAGTGTCCATTCACACGAGATCAATTGCAGCGGCCGAAGCCGCGGCCATAGCTTTGGCCATACGCGCTGCGTAGGCCAAAGGTGAATCCCCCCCCCCCCCGCCGCTGTTTGGCTCGAGGCATTACAGACTCCAGGAAGACACTTCGACACCTGGCATTCCAAGAGAAATCCTCAAATTTCAAAGACTAGGTAGGTGAGCTCAAGTTCCCCATTGTCCTGTAACCTTAACACGAGACTTCACAGGACTGGCGTCACCTGCAAACACTATCCGCATTTACACAGGTTACACAGAATGTACCCTCACGGATAAAGTGACACGTGTCCTTGTTGCGAAGCAACACCAAAATTGGAGCACAATACATATCAGTGCATACAACGTCTGGAAGCTGCCATCTTGCCTCTGTTAAATAGCACGTCCCTAAATTGGCCATAGGAGGGGCGGCTTGCGGATCCAGAAATGGGAAGCCAACTGGAGGACCATGAGCAGGCCCGGCAAGCCACTGTAGCCAGCGGGGCCTTGGAAGATAAGCACCACCCAACATAATCATACAAACTAGGCTTATTATGGTTACGAGTGATTGTGTTTATTTACAGATGAGGTGAAATGGTGTTGGGAAAGAGCAGCGTACTTCTGAGACAGGCCTAGTCTGGTTCACCCAACCGCAGTTGTCTTGTCTTGTCGCCTAGAAAATCCTGGCTCATACTCACAAGGGTGATTGGCCACACAGTACCTTATAATGAAATTTTTTTATACAACGCTTGCTAAAAAAGAGAGAAATTATATAAGAACAATAATAATGTTCCTTTGAAGAAACGTGAAAAGCGCAGAAGGATTCCACGAACCAGAATATATAAAACAAATTAGCAAGAATGAAGAAGGGAGACAAAGAATTGGATATATCTGGCAGTACTACTAGCAGCGTATCCTTTCAGGTGCCTGAATGAATTTGTGTAGCGCTGACAAAATACCCCTGCGGTCCGCACCCAACTGACTGGCTCCAAACGATAAAAGGGTGAATGTATTAATTGGCAATCCGAGCATACCAATTGGTCTCTCAACAATTATTCGGCGCTGTGAGGCGAACGGTGGCATGTGAGAAGAAAGTGATCTACTGTTTCCGGTTCATTGCAAACTGCACATATGTTATATAATGAAAATCCTGATTTGTGGAGATAAAAATTTAACCGAGGTACTCTACAGAGAAAGCTCGTCAGGGTCACCTCACATTGACGGGAAAGGCATTTTGCGGTGTTCCATGTGAGTCGCAAGTGCCGAAATTCTTCAGATTATAGGAGCCATGTTTCCTGGATTTTCAAGATTAACAGGCGTCTGAATCGTTAGGCAATAATAAAAGGAAAGTGTGGAGCTACTAGTACCACCGGAAAATTTAAAGATGCTGAAGCGAGCGAGTCAGCAATTTCATTTAGTGCAATTCCAGCATGCCCGGGGACCCAAATAAACCAAACTTCTGATAGGCTACGCGGTACCAAAGACCAAAATATTCTGAGGAGACTGCTTTGCGGACATTAGATGTGTATAAACAGACAAAGCGTCCCAAATATTTATAGCGTTTGATTGCTGAGAACTTAGTTTTCGAAGAGCCAATGCAATGGCCAGGAATTCTGTGAGATAAATTGGTGTGAAGTCAGGCAATCGGAGCGCAAAAGACCAATTAGGCTGGTGAGAAAAAATACCTACTCCAGCCTTCTGAAGATTTTGCGTTGCATTCATCAGAATTACTACGTAATTGGAAAAACGACTGAGATGGTCTTGAAGAAGGCCCTCCAGAAGATTCTTTGGAAGAAAATTGGCGTTTTTTTTTGGGGGGGGAAAATGTCATCAAAAAATTAAGTCAACTGGCACCGAGCATTGGGTTTAGGGAGTTAAATACTGGAGAGAAACGTGAAGATTTGATAACAGAGACTCGACGAAAATGACTAGGGGTCTTTGATAACGACACCACGGGCGCTTAAAAAAATAAACTCGATATTTGATGAAAACTGTCTGTGAACAGCAGAAGGGCGCATCGCAGAGTTTTAAAAATGTTCGCACGGTAAGCTGTCGAAATCTAGCATCAGGTGGAATGATTCGAGCTTCCAAACAAAGCACGCTATTCGCGACAAACCTAGGTAGCCCGAGACACAACCGCAGAGCTTGCCTTTCTAGCAATATAAGAGGTCTTATTTTGTACTCAGCACTTCCGGAAAACAGAACCACACAGGCCAAGCGCCGGCTATACTACTCTTCTTGTCCCTTCGCGCCCCGTATGCTCACGCATCTTCGTTGCAATATAAATAAATGTTTTTTTTTTCTGCTGATTAGTAGAAAACGCCACCGGTTGGTAGCCGAAGCCCCTGGGAACACGCGACCCTAACGCTATAGCGCAGCACGCAGCTTTGAAAAGATGGAAACAACGAAAAAAAAAAGAAATAAAGGAAGAAAGATCGTAGCACATTTGACACGCGCACATAAAGCTTCGCTTGACCCTATACGCGTAGTACGGGAACTAAAAAATTTTTCAAGGTCATCAACGACATGATGGCCAAGAGTTTTTGAACTAAAAAAATTTTTCAAGGTCATCAACGACATGATGGCCAAGAGTTTTTATCAGAATCCATGGTGTCGTTGGCAGCAGAATATGGTTAAGTACTGCGGTCAGCTTTGGTCAAGTAGCTTTTTTCTATTTGTCTCTCCTAGTGGAAGCCTCGTAATATGTAACATTATGTGTTCTATGCGACCTGCTATTGGCCAGTTTGTAAAGACCTCACGATTTTTCATAAATTGTGGAAGTTTAAAATATTTGTTACTGATGAAGTCTCCTTTCTAGGCACCTTGTATATATTCATTCAATAAATGAAATCAGGTTGTCCCATGTACGCACTATTACACCACATTTATTTTCGGAATCGGAGTGTGCCACTCTTTATTTTTCGAGCTGCATGAGCAACCACCTTCGGTATGCTCAAGACAGGTGACTTCTCTCGTCTTCAGAATTGCTGCAGTGGACTTCCATTCCACGCAAGGATTTCTTTTCCTTGGATCGCTGCGCTCGAATTCTTCACTGGCAACTCTCGTCGTAGATCTGGTAGGTGGTGTGGAATCCGCACAGTAGCTGGAAGGCAAACTCGCAGCACGGGTGAGGATTGCCCAGATCAGCTTCGGTCACCCACATGCTACAGCCTCTGCCTGCCGAGTGAATATTTATTAGAACACAAACAACAAACGTGGAATTAGTATACATACTGCGAATTGCAATCGCACAAGTTTTGCTGAGACTGTAAATTGTTTGAAAAACGTTACCTACGCTAATCTCTAAAGCAGCGCACATGTTTTAATAAGACAGCATTAAAGTTTCCGTTTTGTAGAAATTCTGGTGCAGGTGTCATTGTAGGCGTCATAGGCCATGAAAGAAAAATTGTCGTTGTTCATGAGTGGAACTTCGAGACACTTGTAAATAAAGAAAGAAAAAATCACCGATGGTACGATATTGCCTAATGGGCAATACGTTGCCCACTGGCAATATTTGGTAATGGACAGTAGTGTTGAGGCAAGGCTAACTTTGTTTGAAGTCTTGCTTTTCCTGGAGATATGGATTACCCCATAAATAATAATACTTTTCAAATAGCACAGCACTCACTACGCCATTATTTGCATTTCTGTTGATAAGCCAAGTACCCGCTTCATATCTGTGAAGTATTGTATGCACTTTGTTGATGCTACGTATGGCTGATAATGATGAAGAATTATCGCTAAGCACTTTTCAATGGGTGGGAAGCATTAAACCACGCACTCCTTTCGCAATTAGTGCTATGTAATGACTGCCTGTGAAGCCACGTTAACGCAGTTTCTTGCCAGATATGACGCTTTTATTGCGTCTTTTTTGCAAATGAGTTCACGAACACTAGCGTGAGGGGGGGGGGGGGAGATGAACAACAAGGGAGAAGGCAGGGAGGTTAACCAGGCTCATGCCCAGTCTGCTACCCTACGCCGGGAGAATGGGAAGGGGGGCATAACGATGAGAGAGAGAGAGAGGAAAGAGAAGAAAAATAGAGGGGAAAAAAGAGGATTGTCAGTCAATCGGCTGGCGCGTATGCAGCGGTGGCACTACACAAAAGTTAAAGGTGGTCACGTAGGCCTGTAGTTCTCAAAACTCAGAAGACAGCTTTGACTGCTTTTTGAGCCGACGAAAGGCGAGGACGGTGTTCCAGTAGCATCTGCATATAGAGTGGCCGATTGTCTAATTGTCGCAATGCGTCCGAAAGCTGTCTTTCATAGGCAAATCGAGGGCAATGGCTTATCAGATGGTCGATGTCTTTTTTGGTTCAGCAGACGTCACATTCCGCCTTGTCGGTCAATCCGATGAGGATTTTATATAGTTTTGTGAAGGCAACGCCCAACCAAAGGCCACAAAAAAGCGAAGCTTCACGTCGACGAAATCTGAATGGAGGTCGAAGTTCCAGTCGAGGGCTTATTTGGTAAAGTCTCGTATGTCTTATGCTTGGGCTGTTCCACTCCTGCAGACACAGACTACGTGCCAGGTGACGAAGTTGCTTTGCAGCATCAGTCCTTGACAAAGGGATCGGAAGGGTATGCTCTTCTTGGTGCGATGTGCGAGCCGCGTTGTCTGCGGAATCAATGCCACTGATCCCACAATGGCCAGGAAGCCACTGAAACTTGACCTCCTGGCCTGTTTCTGTGACGTGGTGAAGAAGCTTGACAACTTCGTAAGTTAACTGTTCATGGCAACCTCGTCTAAGGACTGACTGCATGCTCTGTAGGGCCGGTTTCGAATCGGGAACACAGCCCATTTACTCGGTCTCTGGGATTTGATGTACTCTAGGGCGCCACGCAAAGCAGCAAGATCTGCCGCCGTAGACGTGACGTGTGACAGCTTGATTCGCAGAGTGATTCTTCTAGCTGGAATCACCACCGCACCGCCAGAACCAGACGCTGTGGTTGAACCATCGGTGTATATGTGCACGTGGTTATTGTACATTTTGTGCAGAAGGTTCAAGCTCAATTGTTTTAGGGCTAATGAAGGCGAATTAGATTTTTTCTGTATTCCTGGAATTGAAACACGTACTTGCGGAAGTGTCAGGCACCACGGAGAATACACCATGGAGGAACAGTAGCGTGGCTCTGCGGTAACCTATAGACTACCACGCAGAAAGTACGGGATTAAGGCCCATTCGAAGCTGGACATTTTTCCTACTTGTATTTTTTATACGTATCGGTTACGTCACAGACGGCGACGGCGATGCCGCTGAACGCAGGTGTGCACGACAGACAGTGCTATTTTGCATGTGATGCGGCACGGCAATCTAGCAACCGGGGTGGTGACTATTCGTGACGTTCCATCGCATTGCACCGCCGCATCGCAAAGCCGGTGCTCAGAAAACAAGGCAGATACTTTCGTCGTCACATAAGACCGTCGCGCGGCCACAGCCAATGACAGCTTGGAAGACGAGTGTCGCCATGCCGCTGATGGCGCCATCTTCCTGGTGCCATCTTCCAAGGCGAGTCGGTGGAGTCGAGCCTCGGAGCATGTGCCAACATCGCTGCTCGCGGCGGCGTGATAACGTCAAGTACATTTCGCATGTGACAAGAAATAATTCTACATTGACTAAAGAGATGATCGAAATCTGCCACTTCTGCAAGACAATGCCCGCTCTGAAGCCACTAGCGAGATCGCGAGCAGTAATGCAAGTCCATATCGCCGGTTAACGCAGCGACACCTTCGTCTCGACGAGCCGGCTCGCTTCGCTTCTACATTTGCCCTTCACATCGATGGCACCGAGAAATTTAATAGCGTATGCTAACGCACCATCACATACGAGTACAAAGCCTGACCGTGTTGCAAAAACAAGCGCTCGATCACTAACTCATATGTAACCGGCGTAGGCGACGACCAGCGCCCGCCATGTTAGGCTTACCTGTCGGTATGCCTGTCAGAATCGGGAGTGACGGCTGCCTGTTGCCGCTGTTGCTACGTGTTTGTCGTCCACGAAAGTGTAGTTTTATTTATTGCTTTGTTATAAAGAACGAAGCTTGGCTGTGGAAAACTGTTTGTTTTGTGCTTCATTACGAGATTACGAAGTCTTCCGAATGTGCATGCAGACGCACCGTATGGGATTGGAGCCTGCCGCTGATTGCTCGTTCGCCTCATGTGTCTCGAAACATCGTACGCCACATGCCGGGTCATCCAACGCCACACGTTGCATCACATGGAAAATCGTGCTGTCTCACGCTTACGAGTTGCGCTCTAAAAAGTTCTCCGGCAACTGCGATACTGCCTAATGTGAATTCTGAGCGCAGCTTCGTACTGGGGCATCCCCAAATGGGTTCGAAGTTTCGGCTATTCGAAGTTGTAGCAATGTAACATTCCCTACATGTTGCCAAAAAAAAAACCTACTACTACTGCTCGAGCCCTGCGCGCGCCGCGATGTGCGTTGCAGGCTCCACCAATGTCAGTGTCCAGCAAAGCTGTTACAAGCACCATGCATACACACTGATTGGAGAATCTGTTTGATTATTACTTTAGAGGAATGATATTGATAATCACTTTGTAGTCGCTCGGATAGACCTCGAAGCCAGGTGTAGGAGCAGCCTATAGTTGATATTCCATAACGTAAAAACCTAAGCGCAAACGGCAACTGCGGACGAGGGAACGGAGCTTGCTATTGTCGCGCTTGTACTGTAGCGCTTGTCCTAATAGTTCCCTCGATCACTATGTACCTATCGCGCTTAAGTCTTAACTCTGTGGTGCATCTTGATTGGTTCCGCGAGCACTTTCAGCAAAAATAATTAGCTTTGAAAGCGATAGCTTTAAAGAGCTCGTTTCGCATAAATTCCCGCGTCTGCGTTGGTGTCGGCGTCGTTGGTTGTGAGCGAAAGATCATCATCATTCTATGCGGGACCGAAACGTCGAGAACGATGCAAATAAAAAATCCTGGATCGCAGTCGGGATTGAACCGGGTCTGTTTGCATGGCAAGCAGATGTTCTACCACGCCACCACGCGTCTGCTTCTTTTTCTTGGAAATACAGTGAAAGTAACTTTCATGCTTTACAAACGCACGCTTCCTGTACACAGGAAATATTGCAGCAATACCAAGACATATTGCAAATACACAAGAAAATATTGCAGCAAAAAAGCGTGGTACAAGCGTGCATTGACATGGGGTGTAAGCACATGCGATTATTATGACTTCGTGGTTTGAAGCTGGCCACCCACTACAAAAGGCACATACGTTACTTTGCCTACTTCCTTAAGGCTACGCATGGTGGGTGCATATCATGTTCGAAAAGATTTCAAGCACCAAGTGTTTGAAGTACGCACTAGGGGCACGATATTACTATAGCGTTTCACTCTTGAAGAAGTCCAGCAATTTTTTTTTTCATACATGCAGCATTCTATTCACGCTGTTCCGCTGGTGTCCTTTATTTCGGTATTCTACCCATAGCAGTTTGAGAATGAACTGAATCATTTGCTTGACAAGTCTCCCTGTTACATATGAAACCGAAAAACGCACGAAGGGCCGCCTTATGTCATTCGAAGTGCTCGTGCGAAGTGCAATGCAAATGCAACCCAACGTTTACCGGGAATGCGTTGAAGGGTGTTCTCATTGTTCGCAGGCGTATTATCGTCCGGCATGTGGCTTCAGTGAGTGTTGCGTAGTTTTCTTTAGTGAAACGTATACTGAGCTCTTGGCTGTATACCTGATATCAAAGAAAGATATTTAGTTGTGGTGTTGCCGCTGTACGCGAGTCTACAGCGAATGCGCCTGGCAGCTCGTTTGTCCACCTGTCCGAATGACCTCCCTCAGCGTCCGAGTTGAAAACGCAAGGAAGTGTGTATGTGCTAGCGGATGAGCACAGCGAGAATGTCTGGTGGTGGTTCAAGGGCTTGGCATTTCTGCCCACGGAGATGAAAACAAAACCGTTTGTGGATAGAAGTATGGGGCTTCGCTGTAGATTGATAATAATAACAATAATAATAATATTATTAATAATAATAATAATAATAATAATAATAATCGGACCAGTGTCCTAAGACCTCGATATGATTGAGACACCCTAGCTGAGGGCACCCGAAATTTCGACCACCTGGACTTCTTTGACGTGCATCTGCACTTAAGTACTCGATAACCACCCGGTCCTTCCTTTGTTCCTCTTGCTCCTCTTAGACCTAAATACGCGGGACTCACACATTTTCGCCAATGTTATTGTAAAACGAGGTCAAAAAAACAAGACATGGGGCTGTGGGATTCACTGATGAATGTTGACGAAGTATCCAGAGGCACATGGGAGGAGCCCGTGGGGCAAGGACCCTCTAGTCATCCAATGATTGAGACCGACGGGCCACCATGTCTTCTCCATACCTTTAGTCAGTCGGGCTTGTTTTCAACGTTACATGTCCGTTTTTGGCCACACATATTTCTTTCCCGTTTTCAAAGGTGAGGATTACTATCGCAGCGAGCGTTGTGCCCACGGAGGGGATCATCAACAGGTCGTTGTCACAAACAGAGCATCACTTTAATTCATGTTGGCGTTATTGTGGGAGGGGGGGCACTACTTATGTGGTACAATTTTGCTCCCCATAATCGAGAAAACTGCGCAGACACATGTAAGTGACTCAGTAATCTATTTCACAACGTTGTGTGGGATTATATGATGGGAGTTAGCGCACCACACTCTCGGTAGTCCGAGAGAAGCACCGAAGCCGTTTTCTGAGGGAGGTAGCTACCAGAGCCGCATGTAATACATGACATGTAAAATGAAGTAATTAGATGGCACATGAAACGCAAATGAAGCATATACATAACAATCATAAGGATGCATACTCACCTTCATTGATGTAGCTGTGACGAATCACCTTGCACGAGTGGCAGTCCCGGAAGGATATTGTCAGGTTTACGCCTGACCCAGGCTCTGAAACGGAGAGAATGGGAGCCTTATCCGCAATGCCATGAGGCTGTGCCTCGTGTCTGCTGTACAGGACTAAACGCTGTACCCAACCCGAGAAAAGCTTTATTTAACACTATATATTTCGCGCAAAGTTGCGCAAGGCGTTTTACTGGTTGCACGAACTGTTCCGTGCTGTGAGAAAACACGACAAAATCTCTGTGTCGCTGATGCGAGAGTCATTCCCAGCATTCGGGTTCATCTGTACATGGCACCGTCTCTCGGCGGCAGTAGCGGCGTCCTGCCTTAACTGAATGGGACATGCACAAAAAAAAAAAGCCGCACCTCTTGAGAAAAGCTAGTTATCGAAAATGACTCTAGGATAAATACAGCAGAGGCCTAATAGGCGGCCAAAATGACAAAGCATGTGGATTCCCAAAGCGTGTGGCTTCCCAGGCCAATCGAACACCGGGAAGTTGCATCGTTACTAGAGCGACGATGTAGTATTAACAGGTTAAATCAAGTCTCTGCTCCACGTATAAAATGGAAGTAGTTTTTGCTAATGTGTGTGTTTTTCATCAGACATAATTTAGTTTCGCCTATTTGCAGTCCAGCTGCGGCAGGCCACCGCTGTTGCTGACAAGAGATTGTACCCCGTGCAAATGTCCCCATATCCTGGTCACGTGGTCTGTTCAAGCTCTGGCACATTTGACAGTCTGTCACTTATACGACAGGTGAATATATATATATATATATATATATATATATATATATATATATATATATATATATATATATATATATATATATATATATATATATATGGGGGGGGAGACGAACGCTCCGTTCCCCTGTGGATATTAAGCTTGTGCTGCTGAGCTGAAAACCCATTGCGCCGCTAAGCTCGAAGACGCAGGTTTGCTTCCCTACCACGGCAGGCAATTTATTTTGACGAGGGCCAAGCGCAAGAATACTTGTGCACTTACTATACCTGTGTGAGGTACACTGCACATACATACGCAGCATGATTGCGATTCTGTTGAGCTTATTTTTTTTTCTGTCTCTATAACCACTTTTAAAATACCACGATCCCCTCCTCAGTTCAGTAACATGACTCTGCGACCCTCTTTCAGCATGATTTGCAAGCGCTGCTGTTGGATGGTCGAGGCTCCTGAGAACACCCTATACACAAAAAATTCGGCGCAGTACGTGCACGACAATTTACAATAATTTCTCAAACTGAGTAAGAAACTACTCCCTCATCTCCCTACAAATGACACTATAACCCTAAATGATGGCGTCATAATCCCCAAAGTCCACGGCCATTGGCTGGTTTGAGCGCTGTGAGCTGAATAGTTACAGATGCCGCCGTGGGATGTTATCGCGTGCTCGCGGGTTCCCTCGCGATTACACTGTAATTGAGGTTCACGTTCATAAGAAAGAAAAAAATAAAGAAAGAAAAAAGAAAGAAGAAAAAAGAAAGAAAGAAGGAAGGAAAGAAAGGGAAAAGAAAGAAAGGAAGAAAGAATGAGAGATGCCGCTAGACATTCCCTGCTGGTTCTGACGTGGGAGACGCCCGCCACGCACTGAGTACGCCCCGCAGGACATCAGTAAAGTTCTAAATGCGAAGCATTTTTTAGCTAACTTCGGCAACTTTGAGCGTATCTATCTATCTATCTATCTGTCTATCTATCTATCTATCTATCTATCTAGCCGCTTACGTTGAAGTGCTATAGTGGTCACCTTGGCGTTAACCAAAATTAGCATGGGAGGGTAAGATGGTTTCACGAGTATTACGCGCTGGTCAAGACATAGATAATGTCAAAATCGCATCGCTTACATCGTAAAACACCTCCCGGAAGACAGTGGCACATACCCATGGTTGAGTATGTGCCGCTGGTATGCGGGTATGTGCCACGGGTCATTGACACTTAGTATCTACCCACAAACGTCGAGTACACACATGGGCAATTCTAACGTGTGAGCGTTAAAAAATACCCTACATTGGTAGTGTTAACTCGACGAATGCAAAGAATAAATGTAAGGGTCCCAGCTGGGATCGAACCCAAGCATTCTGCGTGGCAATGGAGCATTTTACTACAGAGCTACCTACGCCTGGACTCGCAACTACTTCTCAAATAGACGCCAATCTTCGTGAAACGTCAATAGTGGTTGCACTGCTGCCTACAAAATTTTATAAACATTACTTATGTACTCCTTTGATACAGCCGTCACATCGGGTGAACGTCAATTGTGGTTAGTTGTCATGCGCTGAAGTTGATTTATGTAGCAGTGTTTAGGGGCCAGCATCCCCGCGAGCATCAGCGCGTCACATCAGCTTCTGGTGTTGCTAATACGCATGTTCCAGTTGGCATCGTTGCACAAGTGCAAACAACTGGCTATATGAACATCTTCAACTCTTCATATGTCTGTGCATGCAACATTTGTACATATATTTAGCGCCAATTCATGACGGGCCTCTAAATAAAAAAATTGCAACATGGTCACCTTCCCTCCGCTTGCTTCGCAAAACGTCGATTCCCAGGTACGTGGTATCTGCCGATTTTTTTTTCCAATGCGATCCATAGAAAAGGAATCCAGTAAAGAAAAAAAAAAGAAAGGGTCCATGGTAATCACGAGCGCTAGCAAGAAGACGCATCATCTTTCCTTTTTGTCATCGTCCTCCCTGTGTAGCTTGAAGCGCGCTCGCTGGTAGGAAAGCAGCGAGGAAGTGCTTAAGGCGTGCAACGAATTCCTGCTTTCGCACACTACCCGCGCAGCCGCACCACACGTGCCGCTACACCTGCCGCACGCAAGCGGAGGACGAAATAGCGTATCGGCGACGCTCTATCATCATCTACTTGCGTACAGCAGGGATCCCGGCACGTGCAGTACGGCTGTGCGGACAGCCTCTGATTACATTGGTGACACACGATTCGGGAGGCAATAATTTTTTTAAAGAAAGTCATTGCATTATTATTTGGAAACGGGTTGCAGGGCTTCTTTGTGAAAAGGCAAATAGAAAATTTAGCTCACGGTCGACGGGTTGCACGTTGACGACATTTTTCGCCGTATAGCCAGGCGACGACATCAGCTTGAAGGTTGTGTTTCTGGAACATCAAAATACAACACCCGTGTTTTCAGGCATTCGGGACTTCGTGTAGCGTAAGATTAAATGGTGCTTTTCACGATGTGCTTTCAAGCAAAATAACAATGCCCACTGAGTGTTTACAAAGCTCTATCATGCTGTTTCCAGCAATTGAAGCCTATATCACGATTGCTGGAAACAAAAAACTAAAAAATGTGTGTTTCCGCAGCTGTAGTTACATTTTCATCAAAGATACATGATTTCAGAGTTTACTATTGACCAATTCATCCTAAAAATATCAATAAACCTTTTTCCTGAGAGGACGTTTGTTGTTATACCAACGAATGTGTCTTTGCGCTACGCAGATAATTTTTTCAGGCAAATTATGACACATCTCACTTTGCTACCTATCCTAAAGCTTACCTGAAGGAATAATCAAGCATACAAATGCTTCGCAATACAATGCTATCCACGCGACCACACCATTTCAGTATTAGCCGATTCACTTTTTTTTAAATAACATGGCTTCCCTGTCACACGTAGCGAAGTGTTCGTATTCGGAAACAATGTGAACAAGCGATATCAGCTTCATCTGACTGAGGAAAAGCAGAGCTATATATATATATATATATATATATATATATATATATATATATATATATATATATATATATATATATATATATATATATGGGGGGGGGGGAGTACTAATTCAATGGGCCAGTTAGTCTTCATCAAGGTATGGGATATGGCACAACGGGAGCGTTGTCAACAAGGACAAATATATTTATTTCCCAACAGTTTCGGGAGGAGTCCTCCCTTCATCAGGGGATGAGTTATACTAACATAAACTTCCAAACTTCCTTGCTGCCGCGTCCCTCTCGCCTTGAAAGATGTTTGCGAGAGTGAGAGAAAACTAAAAAAGAAAGAAAGAAAAAAGAGAAGAAAAAAGAAGAAAAGAAAAAAAGAAAAAGAGAAAAAAAAGAAAGAAAGTTAAAAAGAAGAAGATCCACTGTCAACGCTGAGAACGAAACCACATGTCCGTGTACGTCCACATCCGGTTCTTAAGAACTGGATGTGGACGTACATGGACATTTCGTTTCGTTCTCAGTGTCAATTAATCAGCTGCCCGCTCATTATAAGTTCACGTGCTACGTGACGCCAAACATGCGCATAAGAGTGTTTTCACACTCGTTGTTTGGCTTATAGATGGCGCTGACTGTCGCTCCTACTTCTAAATTCACAGATAAACCCAAAAAAGTGGATGGAGGGAGGGCCGCTGTAATAGCTCAGTGGTTAGAGCATCGAACGCGTAATTCGAAGGTCGTAGGTTCGATTCCTGCTTACAGTTGGTAATTTTTTCATCCACTTTTCTTTCTTCTTATTTACATTCCATTAATGTTAATAACTTCCCCTGTACATTCCTTGGCATTACTGTCTGTTATATCTCATATATATATATATATATATATATATATATATATATATATATATATATATATATATATATATATATATATATATATATATATATATATATATATTCAGCAACTAGCGATCATATGCTAAGGTGACAGTCACGGTCAAGCACGGGCTCACAGCGTGAGCGGTGTCCTTTTTGGGTAGCGCCACTAGAAGGTACTCGAGAGTTCCAGCCATTTCACAGTTTGGAGGGGCGTCGCTACAATTACCCCGGGGTAGAAGGGGGAGCCACCTGGCGACCTAACAGCTTGTTACTATGAGCGGATCCTAGTAAGCCTTCAGGTGCTTTACGTTGACGATGTCGCGCCCGTGACGGCGCATTTCCGAAGATTGTTCGATGGATTCGATCAGACAGTTGACCAGAAATGTGCGCTCGATGACACGGTAGGAGCCTTCGTATTTCGGGAGTAGTTTAATGGAGAGGCCAGCTACAGTGATCGGAATTGAGAGCCATAAAGTGCACCAGGAAGGAACTTGGGCTCAGAAGTGGCGGAGCCCTCACGAATGCTCTTGTGCCACTTTTGCTCATGCGTCCTAAACGTATTGGCAAGCTCGCGACACTTTTCAGCAAGTCTGGCTGTCTCTGAAATAAGTGCACACTCAGATGGATCTAGCGTGTACGCGGGTATCGTTTCGATGGTGTGCGAGGGGTGCCTTTCGTGCAGAGGGGTGCCTTTTGTGCAGCAAGAAGAAAGGTGAAAAACCGGTCGTTCTCTGAGGGGCAGTGTTGTAGGCGTAGGTGACGAAGGGCAGTATATTATCCCAATTCGTGTGGTTAGCGGCGACGTACATGTACATCAAAAGCATGTCGCTGAGGGTTTCGTTAAAGTGTTCGGTGAGGCCATTCGTATGCGGGTCGTAAGCAGTATTTTTGTGGTGGGCAGAATGACACTCCGTGAGATTGGCTTCGATGACTTCCGACAAGAAGACACGGCCTCGATCGCTGAGAAGCTCCTGGGGTGGACCGTGGCGCAGTATGAATCGATGCAGTAGGAAGGACGCAACATCACGCGCAGTAGCCGCAGGGAGAGTGGCAGTTTCGGCGTATCGCGTTATTTGGTCTACGGCGACGATGACCCAGTGGTTACCAGCCGTCGTCGGAGGAAGTGGTCCATAGTTCGATACCTATGCACCCATACGGACGGTCAGGGCAAGGTAACAGTAACAGACTGGCTGGATACATGTGAGCGGACGGTTTGCGGCGTTGGCAAGTGAGGCAGGAGTGGACGAACTGCTGCACTTAGCGGTACATCCCGTGCTAGGAGTTGCGTTCTTGAATGCGGTGCTAGGTTTTGGATACCCCAGAGTGCGCGCATTGCGGATAAGAATGGAAAGATTCACATATCTCCGACCGCAGACTGCGGGGTATCACAAGTAACCACTGCCGGTCATCGGCGTCGTAATTGCGTCTGTGTAGGAGGCCGTCACAGATGGCGAAATGGTGAGCTCGACGACGCAAGGCATGCCTGCATGGTGTTGCGGACGGATCAGAGAGCAACTCGGTCAGCGGGGCAATCCGATTATCCTTTCGCTCATCGATAGCGATGATGTCAACATTGATGCCACAAACAGCAATCGAGGATACTGAGCAGGGCATGTCGTCTTCAGGCATAGGGAAGCGCGAGAGGTTGTCGGCGTCAGCATGTGGGCGTGAACATTCTCTGGGTAGCGAACATGTGAACATTATCTGGGTAGTGCTTTCGACGCTGGAATGACATGGTTTCATCTGGGACCACCTCATAGTTCACGTCACTCATGCGACGAATTACTTTGTAGGGTCCAAAGCAGCAACTCAGGAGCTTTTCGGACAACTTTTGGCGGTGAACCGGAGATCATACCCAAACTGGATCTCCTGGGTAGTACTCGACCTGTCGGTGGCGAAGATTGTAGCGGCGTGCATCTGCAGTTTGTTGTTGCGTGATATGCAGGCGTGCCAACTGTCGAACTTCTTCGACATACTGAGCAAGCTGCAGCTCAGCGTCAGGTGTGAGCGAACCCTCGTAATCGTGTGGCAACATAGCGTCTAGCATGGTCTGAACCTCACGCCCATAGACGAGACGGAAAGGTGTGAATCGTGTCGTTTCTTGGATGGCAGTCTTGCACGCGAATGTTATGTATAGGAGCACTTCATCCCACGTCTTGAGCTGAACCTCCACATACATTGATGACAAATCGGCGATGGTCTTGTTAAGTCGTTTCGTCAGGCCGTTAGTCTGCGTATGATACGCCGTCGTCTCGCGATGGCTCGTGTAGCTTAGTTTGAATACATCGTCAATAAGCTGAGCCGTGAAAGCTGTTCCGCGATCAGTGATCACGGAAGACGGGGCGCCATGGCGAAGAACGATGTGGTCGGCGAAAAACTGGGCAACATCGGAAGCTATAGCTCGTCGCAGGGCTCTTGTCTCGGCGTGTCTCGTTAGATAATCAGTCGCTACAACTATCCCCTTGCTACCGGCAGATGACCGAGGAAATGGCCCCAGTAAATTCATTCCTATTTGATTGAATGGTGCCCTTCGTGGTGTGATTGGTTGCAGCAGGCCTGGAGGGTTCAGTGGCGGAGATTTACGGCGTGGACATTCACGGCATCTTTTCACATATCGCTTGACGTACGTAGCAAGTTTTGGCCAGTTGTAGGCCTGTTGAACTCTGGCGAGAGTTTTTGAAGAACCTAGATGACCGGATGTGGGCTCGTCGTAGTAGGCCAGAAGAATGTCGTCTCAAATGTCAGAAGGGACCAGCAGGTAAGCTATCCCGTTGCTGTTTGAGCTTGTTTCATACAAGACCCTGTTCCGTAGGCAGAACAAAGAGATATTTCGAGAAAAGTGTCGAGGTACGGGTGTGTTGCGTCCTTCTAGTTGGTCAATCATTGCGCGAATCTCGATGTCATCGTGTTATCGTGCGATCAAGTCTGTTGCAGTGAGGACTCCGAGAGAGCCGCTGTCATCGTCATTGTCGGGATCACAAACTCCAGTAGGTGCACGGGACGATGAATCAGCATCTTCGTGCTTGGTGCCTGATTTATAGACAATGGTAAGGTCAAATTCTTGCAAACAAAGAATCCATCGTGCTAGGCGCCCAGACGGATCTCGTAAATTGGTCAATCAGCACAATGAGTAATGATCATTCACTACTTTGAAGTGACGACCGTAGAGGTAAGGCCTGAGTTTCATGGTGGCCCACACTATATACTGCTAGGCACTCTTTCTCCGAGGTGGAATAGTTCATCTCGGTGCGAGACAGGGTACGGCTGGCATAAGCCATCACGCGATCTGTGCCTTCTTGAGGTTGGACAAGCACGGCATCGAGACCTACAAGGCTCGCGTCGGTATGAACATCGGTGGTAGCATCCTCGTCGAAGTGAACAAGAACTGGTGGTGCCTGCATACGCTCACGTAGATCGATAAAAGCCATGCTCTATTCTTCATTGCAAACGAATGGTACGTTGTCACGTGTGATACGAGTCAGAGCCTCGGCAATTCTTGAAAAATTGGCGATGAAGCGACGATAGCAGGCGCACAGGCCGAGGAAGCGACGTACTGCTTTCTAGTCACGGGGAACGGGAAAGGAGGCTACGGCGGTTGTCTTGTCGGGGTCAGGTCGAATGCCGTCAGCGCTCACAACATGGCCCAGAAATTTAAGTTTTTTATAGCCAAGGCACCATTTTTCTGGCTTCAACGTGAGGTTCGCAGAGCGGAGCGCTTCCAGAACAGCCTGCAGACGCTTCAAGTGTTCCTCGAAGGTGACTGAAAACACCATGACATCATCGAGATAAACTAGGCAGCTGTTACACTTCAGACCGGTAAGAACAATGTCAATCATTCTTTGAAATGTCGCTGGTGCGAAACACAGGCCGACGGGAAGCACCTTGAATTCATACACGCTATCCGGTGTAACAAAAGCACTTTTTTCTCAATCTTGGGCGAGACCGAGAGACGCCTGTAATCTCACGCACATTGGAGGCCGCGGCGTCCCAAGGGATCCCCGCTGACCTCCTCTAAGCAGCGTAACCGACCTCTAGGCCGGTCCCCTCTTTTGGGAGTAATGAAATTTTGATCATCAGCACCATAATAATCATCATCATCATCTCGGTCGCTTTCATCAACCTCAATCTTCCAGTATCCGCTTTTCAAGACTATGAAAAAAATACCTTGCCCGACTTAGTCTGTCCAGTGAATCATCGATGCATGGCAGAGAATACACGTCTTTTTTAGTCACGCTGTTTAGCTTTTTGTCGTCCACGCAGAAACGCAGCGTTCCATCCTTTTTGTTTACAAGAACGATTGGCGATGACCATGGACTATTGGACGGCAGTATAACATCATCTTAACATCATTAACCGCGTCACGTTCTTGGCCGGAACTCAGTATAGGGTTGTTGATTTATGAGCGAAACATTGATGTGCGTTAAAATCCGCTGTTTCATAAGGGGCGTTTGACGCACCTTCGATGACGAAGCGGAACACTCTTGAAATTCAAGCAACAGTTTCTGCAGCGCTGTGCGTTCTTGCTGCGTGAGGCTCAAATTGATGTTCACCTTTGCAAGAGCCGTAGAAATGCCTGTCGATGTCGATTGTATCCCGCTGTTCATGGATGTGGCGGAAAACTTTTCAGCAACGTCTTTGATGGGGTAGGTGAAAGCGATAGCCGTGCGACGAAAAAGGTGCCGCTGCTCATTACTAAAATTTGTCACAAGCAGCGTGGCACGTCTGTCGTGAAGCATAATGAGGCTCCGGGCCACGCAGACACCTATGCTGAACAATTGTGTCAAGTTGCCTTCGGCGACTGCCTAACCGTCAGGTAGCTCGTCACACACGACATCAACCAGGACGCTTGAACGTGGGGGCAACGTGAGTATGTCGGCCGAAACACGAAACGTGCCGAGATATCTATCATCAGGTTTTTCTGCTGCTTTGTCTGTCAAAAACGTCACGGTGCGCTGCCGGAGGTCAATTATAGCACCGTATTCACGTAAAAAGTCGATGTTTACGATGAGGTCTCCCGAGCATGCGGGAAGTATAAGGCAGCTGCAGAAAAATGCGCGTCCGCGAATGCAGACTCTAGTCGTGCGCATACCGAGACGGAGGACAACGTGCCCGCCGGCTGTATGTATTTGTGTTCCGCGCCATGACGTACCAACTTTCTTGATATGCGTCACCAGTTTTCCACTCATAATGGAGTAGTCAGCCCTTGTGTTCAATAAAACACTAGCATCGTGGCGGCCGTCGAGAACTACAGGTATGTCTAGGGAAAGTCGGCTTTTTGATTCGGGAGCTGTCGTCATCGAATCGCTGCTGGTACGCACTCGCGTCGATAGGAGTCTTGCTCATGTCGTTTATCAGCGGCCCCGCCCCCAAAGGTCGCAGTGGTTAGTTTTCTCGCCTAGGGCTGAGCGACCGTGCTGGCGCCACCCCTGGGTAGTTCGGAATACTTTCGAAGACCTTCTTAGAGATGGTGATCGTGACTGGTGCCGCGGGAGCAGTGGCATGCGCTGCTCAGACAGGTATTCCTCGATTGCTCTGGGTCTGTCGCCAAATCTTGGCCTGGGTGAGACGACGGCGAAACCCTGAAGTCCGAGGTGGTGGTATTGGCATTCGCGGTATACATGTCCGACTTCGCCACAGTGGTAGCACAGCGGCCGCCTGTCCCGTGTGTGCCACACGTCCGATTTTCGCGGGAGGAGCTGCCGATTCTCGAAATGGTGGACTGGTTGGACTGATGTAAGTGCATCGCGAGATGTCGGGTGTACGAAATAATTTGGAGGGGCGCAACGGCTCGCAGCTTCTGCGTATGATGCAGGAGGGACGTAACTTCTCAGCCTCGGCATATGTTGCACGGTGAGGCTCCGTCGGTACAGGCGGGGAAGCATCGCTCGAAAGCGGGACTTGCATAGCCTGCTGTACTTCACTGCTGATGAGGCTGGAGTTGAATGCTGCAGCAGGTGGAGGTGGGCCGTGAATCTTGCAGCTCGTCACGCACCACTGATTGGATGAGGTCGCGGAGAGCTTCGAGACTGACGTTACTCCCCGCAGCTTCAATCTGGTACACTGGTGAAGCAGCAATGACATGGCGGTCGTACACAGCCCACCGCTGTTGCACCATGTTTTCCATCGTCGTAGCTTTAGTTAAAAACTCCGCCACTGTATTCGGTGGACTTCAGATGAGACCGGCAAAGAGCTACTCCTTGACTCTTCGCATTAGGTGCCGCAACTTCTTGTCTTCTGCCATACCTGGGTCAGCACGACCGAAAAGGCTCGTCATGTCCTCTACGTACGCCATCACGCTTTCGTTCGGCATTCAAATGCGCTATTAAATGGTCCGCTCCGCTCGTTCGCGGCGATGGGGGTCGGCGTAACTTGCCAGCAGCTGGCGGCAAAACACCATCCACGACGAGAACGGTTCAAGGTTCTCGTACCAAGTACGAGCTCCATCCTCAAAGCTGAAGTAAACATTTCGCAGATTGTTGGCGTCGGTCCACTCGTTGAAAGCAGCAACGCATTCTAAGTGAGCCAACCAGTCAACAATATCCTTCAACATGGAGCCGTGGAACACCTTCGGCACTGCAGCTTGTAATTAGTCATCGGATTGTTTTCCGTACCGCTCTGGGGTGGTGCAGTTGACGTCAACTACGGCAGAGGTTCACGCTCCGGGAACAATCCTCGGATTCTCAGACTGGCCCGGTGGGCAGGTGTTGTGACTGCAGGTACAGGGCTTCCTAGAGGCGTTCGGATTATTGGCTGGGAACACCCACCACCTCCACCGATTGTCGCGCGTGAGAAAGAGGAACTTCGGGTAAGGAATACCGCGTAGTCACAGAGACGCAGGTCAGTGACGTGACACAACTAATAGAGCCTCGGCGAGAGTAGCTGTCCCAAAAACGACTTCCTCGTTTGTTTCTCCTGGATGCTGGCTCGTGCTCGCTGCACTTCAAGGTCAGGTGGCAGTATGAAGCGTCCAAAGTATGAGCACAGGCCCACGAAACTACGCAGTTCTTTGACGGACGCAGGTTTAGGGAATTCGGCCAGGGACCTGAGCTTGGCCGCATCAGGAAGAATGCCGTCCTTGGACACGACGTACCCTAGGACGGCGAGCTACCATGCTGCAAAGCGGCACTTCTTCAGATTTAGTTCCAAGCCGACATTGCTCACACGTGTGAAAACTTTTTTCAGACGTTGGAGATGCGTGTAGAAATCCGGAACGGAGACGACGACGTCGTCGAAGTAACACAAGCACGTGTGCTGTTTCAAGTTGCGCAGAACGGTGTCCAATATGCGCTCAAAGGTCGCAGGTGCATTACTGAGGCCAAACGGCATGAAGTTGAATTTGTAAAAGCCATCGGGTATGATGAAGGCGGTCTTCGGTCGAGCGTCTTTAGCCATGTGTAGTTGCCAGTACCCCAAGCGCAGATCGAGAGAAAAAAAAATCGGCTCCGTGAAGGCTGTCAATCCCGTCATCGATGCACGGCAGTGGATAAACATCCTTGTGAGTGATCTTATCGAGTGGTCTGTAGTCCACACAGAACCGCATAGAACCTTCTTTCTTCGCAACAAGAATAACAGTAGACACCCAAGGACTGTTCGACGGCCGAATAACGTCGCGTCGGAACATATAGCCAGCCTGCTCGTTATTTATCCGACGTTCAGCAGGTGACACGCGATATAGACGGCGCCGTAGCGGTGGATGGGCACCAGTGTCGATGCGATGCGTAACAGCGGGCGCGCGACCGAGAGAACTTCGGTCCACATTGAAAGAACAACGATATTCTTGCAACAGATCCAGAAGCTGGGAACGCGGTACCAACGTAAGGTTGTCAGCAATGGAGGGGCCGGGCACCGCCGTGGTGGTCTAGTGGCTAAGGTACTCGGCTGCTGACCCGCAAGTCGCGGGTTCAAATCCCGGCTGCGGCGGCTGCATTTCCGATGGAGGCGGAAATGTCGTAGGCCCGTGTGCTCAGATTTGGGTGCACGTTAAAGAACCCCAGGTGGTCAAAATTTCCGGAGTCCTCCACTACGGCGTCTCTCATAATCATATTGTGGTTTTGGGACGTTAAACTCCACAAATCAATCAATGGAGGGGCTGAATACCTCAGCGAATGACGGATCAGAAGTGGAAACAGCACTGATGGTACACGAACTGTGACAACGTGAGTCAACGGGTACGTCCAGGACTTTTGCGTCAACGACTGGTTCCACTTTGCAGAGACATTCCCCTCGAACCAAGGTAACAGTGTACGGGTATGGATTGGTTACAAAATTAGCGGCCTTGCCATGGGTGATTTGCACTGTCGCGAAAGGTACTAGCAACCCTTTCCTACTACAAGCATGGTTGGATGGCGAAACAAGTGCCACTGTGTCGGAGAGAACGGCGCAGTAGACCGACACAGCCATCGTCAATCTTGGAGGTACTGTTGATCGTCTTTCACGAGAATCTTGCTCAGTGTCGAGGGGCTGTGTTCTGGTGTCAAATGCGAGAATAGTGAGAGTTCAATTTCGGATGTGGCACCATGGATGAAGGTGGCGTGGCGGGAGAGAAAATACCATCCAAGGTTGACGTCATGATAGCATGCAGGAATGACGATGAACTAGGCGGCATACAGAACTTCCTGAATGACAACGTGAGCTGTGCACCCTGCAGTAAGAATAATACGATGCGAACTAGCGGTACAGAGGGTCAGCCCAGCAATTGGCGCCGTCACTTTTCCAAGTAAACGGTAAAATGTTTCGTCCATAACTGACACGGCAGCTCCAGTGTCAATAAGAGCAGATAAGAGCAACCTTTCTAGTGTCATTGACGTGCTTGTGAACACCGTCCACAAGCACGTCAATTACATTAGATGGGCTGCTCTGAGGGCTTTCACAATGCAGTAGCGTCGCAGTCCTAGCCTCGGGGATTGTGACGACTAGTTTCCCGCTCGTGAGTTGCCGAACTTGGCCGCATATTGAACGGGGAACGACGTCATGGAGACGGCGACCTTCGAGGAGATGGAGCTCGGCGAGACGACGGTAGCATAGACAGTGGTTCATCATGATAGGGATGGCTCAGCTGGCCAGCAACAGGTGGTGAGATGGGAGGCAGCTGTACGCGAGGGCAATAACGTGCGACGTGACCGGCGTAAACACAGGCAAAGCAGATGGGCCAGTTATCTGTTGTGTGCCATCGGTTCGCCGGGGTAGGTCTCGTCCATGTCGCAATAGCCAACGGACGAAACGGTGGCTGGAAAGGCTGTGGGGTGAGCTGTAGCTGAGTCTGAGGGGTCGCGTCAACATACGTAGCCGGCCTGGCGTAGTGGCCTGGCGACCACTTGGGCGTAACTTAGGGGCGCAGGAGCCGGAGGTTGTTGTGGGTGGTACGCAGGCACTACCTTCACTATTTTCTGCTCAATCGCTCGGTGGATGGGAGGAAGGTGGGTAGTGGTTGATTGTTGAACGACCGGAGCGTGGGCAAAGGGCAGGAGAGTGAACTGGCGCGCGGTTTCTTGACGCTTGAAGGACTTGAGGTCTGCCAGCAACGCTACTCGGTGACAGCTTTCTTCCAATCCAGCAAGCCCTGCATCGCATGGTGGGGAGCGACGGGTCTTCCTATGCTGCCGGCGGAGCTCCTCGTAGGACAGAGTGATAACCTCACCCACTGTCCCAGGGTTTTTGGCTAGCAGCATTGAGAAGGCATCATCGTCAATGCCTTCCATGGCGTTCCGGATCTTGACAGATTCGGACATGCTGTCGTTCGATTTCTTGCACAAGTCCAGGACATCTTCGATGTAGCTGGTGAATGACTCACCGGCCTACGAGCGCGTTCACGTAACCGCTGCTCGGCTTGCAGCTTACGAACAGCAGGGTGGGCAAAAACGTTGATGATAGAGGTCTCAAAATTGGACCAGGTTGCAAAGTCAGATGTGTGGTTGTTGTACCACAAACTGGCTACGTCCGCAAAGTAGAACCTCAAGTTGTTCAACTTGCTGTCCTCGTTCCACTTGTTGGGGACGCTCACGTGCTCGTAATTGGCGAGCCAGTCCTCCACGTCAGTGCCATCGGCGCCAATAAAGATGGGTGGATTGCAGATTTTTGGCACACCGGGACAAGGGGGTGGGACGGGAGGAGGCGTTTGCTGAGAGGCGTCTGGGGCATGGTAGATGGCAGATACGTACGGGATCGAAGCTCCAAGGGCATCGAAAGGAAACAAGCACTGTCCACGAATTTGTTAAGACGTTTATTAGCTGGCAACCAGTGATCATACATTATGACGACAGTCACGGCCAAGCACGGACACAGCGCGAGCAGTGTCCTTTTTCGGTAGCCCCACTAGAAGGTACTCGGATCGGATTTCAAACCATTACCATTTCAGAGTTTGGAGGCCTCGCTACAATATATATATATATATATATATATATATATATATATATATATATATATATATATATATATATATATATATATATATAAGGGAAAGAAGTGTATACCTAAGGGCTCGTGTTTCCTTGTTTTAACACAATAATAATGAGATCTAACAGACAGTAATGCCAAGGAATGTACAGAGGAAGTTATTAGAACCAACGGAATGTAAATAGGAAGAAAGAAAAGTGGATGAAAAAATAACCAGCCGTGAGCAGGAATCGAACCTACGACCTTCGAATAACGCGTTCGATGCTCTAACCACTGAGCTACCACAGCGGCCTTCCCTCCATCCCTTTTTTTGGGTTTATATGTGAATTTAGAAGTAGGAGTGACAGTCAGCGCCATCTCTAAGCCAAGCAACAAGTGTGAACCACTCTTTTTATGCGCATGTTTGGCGTATATATATATTAGCCAGGCAGTTCTGGCTAATGGCGAGCGGCGTGCGCGAGCTACTACAACAGCCACCGATCATCATCGCCTTCTTCATTGCCAGCAGAGCGTCCGTTATTCACATGCATTATTTCATTACAATATATATATATTCAGAGAGAGAGAGAGAGAGAGGAAGAGAGAGAGAGATAAAGACAAGACATTTAGAATTGAGCAGTAGTTGTTTGTCCAACAGCTAGCAGTTTCTGACAACTGGCGTCGTAATGCCGAATCCTGCCTAGGCGCCGAGTCAACCGAACGTCATCTTCTTCTCGGCTTGACAAGTACCCTCTGCATCCTCAAGTAACATTCATCTTCTTGACTACATTTTCTCCCCCCCCCCCTCCGGAAAAGAGCCATCGTGGCGATTTAAGGGTAGGAGACGATAGAGGGGTCGTAATATGGTGTAATGAGGTCAATGTGAACAGTCTCACGTCCACGGCGTTTTTGATCAGAAGGTTGTGCAAGTGGCTCTGCGATGTAATTTACAGGTGACATTTGTTTGACCACACGGTAGGGGCCATGATACTTGGAGAGTGTTTCGTTGCTAGACCAGGGCTGGTTGAAGGGATCCAAAGCCAGACGAGGTCATCAGGAGTAAAAGATGCAGGAGGCGTCGAGCTATCGTGATGGTGTTTTTGGCGTTGCTGATCAGCACTAGTGAGGGAGCGGGCAATCTGGTGACACTCTTCCGCGCATTTAGCAGCTTGTGACACCGTCGTCGACTCGGCACCCTCAGGGCGGTATTGGAGAGTGGTGTCCAGCATACAAGAAGGCTCGCGTCCATAAAGGAGGAAGTATTGAGAGAATCCAGTGGTTGTCTGTACAACAGTGTTATGCGCATACGTCACAAAAGTAAGAATGCGGTCGCAGTTGGCGTGGTTGGAAGCTACGTGCTTTCACAGCATATCCTCTAATGACCTGTTGAATCATTATATAATGCCGTTTCTTTGTGGATGGTACGCAGTGGTGGTTCGATGAATCACGTGGAATTTCTTGAGAAGGGATTCAACTGCGTCCGACAAAAACGCGCGCCCTCAGTCGCTGAGCAGCTCACGCGGAGCTTCATGACGTAGAATGATGCAAATAATATGAATGAACTGACGTCACTGGCTGAGGCGGATAGTAATGGTGACGTTTCTGCATAGCGCAGAAGATGATCGATGGCGATGAATATTCGACGATTTCCAGAATGTGTTAGTGGAAGAGGTCCACAGAGATCGATACGAACACGGTCAAAGGGTCGGACAGGGCCAGGTAAGGGCTGTAGTGGAGCTGGAGAACGGGTAATCAGTTTTTCCCGGCGCTAGCAAATGATGCAGGACCGCACGTGGTGACTAACGAAGCGATACATTCTACACCAGTAGTAGCAGTGCGCCAGGTGGGTGTAACTTTTCAACACTCCAGCATGCGTGCTATGTGGGTCGGCGTGACATGAGGCGCATGTATCGGAGCGGAGATGTTTGGTAATAACCAGGAGCCATTGGCGACTTTCGGAGAGATAAGTTTCGTCGGCATATTGAGTAATCTCGGACAACAAAGTGCTGTACTTGACGGCGCATGCTTCTAGGAATGCGTTGCGAGGTAGGGCGACTCAACAACTTGACAAGCAACGCAACCCAGGAATCTTTCTGTTGCTCGCGGCGCATGTCACTGGCACAAAGTGCAGACACGTCGTGGGTACAGGTGAATACGGTGACTCGTCACTGGATGGGAGGGGTGATCGGGACAGAGGATCGGCTTCGGTATGTCTGCGTCGAGATCGATAAATAACGTGGATGTTTACTCTTGCCGACGAAGTGCCTAATGGGCGAGCCAGCCGGAGGGATCTTTCAACGAGGAAAGCCAGCATAAGGTGTGGTGGTTTGTAACCACACTAAATGGGCGCCCGTAAAGATGGGGTCGAAATTTGCCTATGGCCCACACAATGGCTAAGCACTCTTTTTCTGTCACGGAATAGTTGGCTTCCACTTTGGGGAGCGTACGACTGGCGTACGAAACAATGTATTCATAAAATCCTGGTTTGCGCTGGGCGAGCACAGCCCTGAGACCACCAGCATCCATGTGGATTTCAGTGGGGGCAAGTTGATCAAAATGCCGCTGGATGGGGAGGGGGGGTGATGTAAGAAGGTGACGGAGTGTGGCGAATGCATCATCACATTCCGGTGACCACCCGGAAAAATCATGGTTGCCGTGGAGTAGTTCGGTCAAGGGCGATATCAGGCAGGCAAAGTTTCGAATAAAACGACGAAAATACGAGCATAGGCCGAGGAAGCTACGAAGTTTTTTCAGCGTCTTCCACTTAGGGAGCTCGGAAACGGCACGCAGTTTAGTCGGATTCGGAAGAACGCCATCCCTTGAGACGACGAGGCACAAAATTAAAAGTTGCCGAGCACCAAACCAGCAATTCTTGAGCTGTAGACTGGAAGTGTTAGGCAAGTGAGCACTGTCTCGAGGCACTGGAGATGTGATCAAAAGTCGCATGAAAATATTACAATGTCGTCTAAGTTTAGTTTCACAGGCATGTCTGCCATTTGAGGCCACGGAGGATGTCGTCTACCATGTGCTCGAAAGTTGCAGGTGGATTGCATAGCCCCAACAGCACCACGCTAAACTGATATAAGCCTGCAGGGGTAACTAAAGCTGTTTTAGGGCGGTGAGCTTCAGCCATCGGCTCCTGTCAATAACCGGAGTCAAGGTCTAGTGACGAGAACTGGGCTCCTTGTAGACAGTCCAGAGCGTCGTCTATGCGAGGCAACGGGTAAACATCTTTGCGGGAGATCTTGTTCAACCGATGGTAGTCGACGCAAAATCTTCTTGTGCCATCTTTCTTCTTTAAAAGAAAAACGGGAGAAGCCCACGGGCTAATATGGGGCTCAATGACGCCGCGTTTCAGCATGTCATCAACTTATTCGGCGATGATGCGACGCTAAGGCGCCAACGCCCGATATGGACGATGATGTAATGGTGCATGAATGCCTGCGCCGATTCGGTGAGATACAGATGAGGCACGACCCAAAGTTGGTTGCTGGTGGTCGAAGCTTGTGTGGAAGCGCTCGAGGAGGGCCATGATTTCTATGCGCTGCTGAACCGTAAGGCTTTGGTCAATGCAGCGAGAAAGTGCATCGGTAAACGATGGCTCTGACTGTAATGCGGAGCAATCAATGGCTTGATGTGAATCGAATTCGAATGATCAGGAGCAACATGTGAACACAAAATATCAACGTCATCGGCAATGCCTAGGCCCTCTCCACGCAGTAAAACGGAAGGCGATGGAAACGGATTAGAAACATGAATGACCCTTGATCCTTCCTAACTGATGAGAACGGCAAAAGGAATCAGGAAGCACTTGCGGTAAACAGCGGTTTCAGACGGCGTAAAAAAGAACATTCGAGCCAGAGGAGACGTCACAGGAAAGTGCTGTTAGTGCTGATGAGAAAGGAGGTATCGATGTGTCGGTGGCAACAAAAACTTTTGCAGGTGAAGGTGGCGAGTCAACGGCAGCCGAATGACATAACGGCAAGAACTGGACTTCGGCACGGGCACGAGTGGAGAGGAAGTCCGAGCCAAATGTTATATCGTGGGAACACATCGGCAGCACCACAAACTCTACAGCATAAATTATATCAGCAATAACAACGCGTGCCGTGTGAGCAGCGAAAGCGCGAAGTTGTTGGCGACTCACAGTGCTCAAAACAAAGTCGCGAAGAGGCAACGTTACTGCTCTCTGTCTACGGCAAAGTTGCTCATTGATAGCAGCCACTGCGGCACCAGTGTCAACCAGGGCTAAAACAGGTACAATTTCGACAGAGACAGCGATGATATTACACGGCGAAAACAAGGTCTTGTATTGAGTTCGAAAGCTGCGCAGTTCTTGCCTCCCGAACTGCTGTGTCTAGTTTTCCTCGGGGTTAGTAGGGGGAGAGTGTCGTCTCATAGGAGAAGGATAACGGCGCTGAGGGGAAGGTGACCGGCGTCTGTTGAAGTTGTGACGGGCTGGAAGATTATCCGTGGCGGCAGTCAAACCAGAGGTAGCCTAGGTCTCCGTGGAAAGTCATGAGTGTTAGGCCACACGTCCTCAAGCATGAGAAACTCGTGCTGTCAGCAAAACAATGCTACGTGACCAGCAAAACCACAGGCGAAACATATGGGCGGTTGTCTGGAGTGCGCCATGGGTTCTGTAATCGTGTTGTTGGTCGGGAGAACGAACGGGCAGCTGGATGCACAAGCTCAGCTGGTGTGGCATAGGGGCGTGCGGGGATGTAGTTGTTCGCGACAGGCAAATGTCGTGGTGCGGTCAACGCTTCGGTATACGTCAGCAGAGCAGTCACAGTTGGTATATTGGCTGCGGGTAGAACCTCTGATACTTGCTTCGGACCGACTCGCTGTATCAGGGTCGGCAAACTACGGGTGGTGCAGCTTCAAAGATACATGGCACAAGAGACAGCTGGCGCGCGACCTCTTCCTGTACAAACTGCTTCATCTCAAGAAGCAAGGAAGTCTGGTCAGTCGAAGTGCCAGCCACCGTTAAAGCGGAAACCTTAGCACATGACACACTGGCGCGACGAGTATACTCACGCTGTTTCCAGAGCTCGTCGTAGCTTTGACAAAGTTGAATTACGTCCGCTACAGTTTGGGGGTTCTCGGCGGCGAGCATCTGAAAGGCGTCGTCAGTCACACCTTTCAAGATCTGCTTGATCTTCTCGGCTTCCGCCATAGCCAGTTTGACACGCCGGCAAAAGTCGATCACATCTTCGATGTAGCTAATATAGTTTCCACCACTTTGTTGGCCTCGAGCACGCAAGCGTTGTTTAGCACGTAGCATTTAAAGCACTGGGTGGCCGAACAAATCTGCGAACGCCATTCTGAAGGCTGACCAGGTGGGAAGGTCCCTCTCGTGGTTGCGATACCACAGACTGGCGACGTCAACTAATTAAAAATGGACGACAGTAAGCTCGAGCGCATCATCCCATTTGTTGTGCTTTCTCACCCGGTCGCATTCGTCAAACCAGTCTCCTACGTCCTTGTCGTCAGTCCCACTGAAGGTAGGCGGATCGCGTAGGTTTATGGGGCCGGGACAAACAGGAGCCGGAGTAGTCGGAGACGAGGTGGCAGCCTACTGGTCTTCGTTTGTGGAGGGGAGGCGGTTGCGAAGTTCCAGGATTATGGAATTACCCAGCTCCTCCACCAATTAAAACAAGACCTTTAGAAGCAGTAGTTGTTTATTTAACAGCTAGCAGTTTTTGACAGCTGGCGTCATAATTGTGGATCTTGCCTAAGCGCCGAGACAACCGAACGTCATTATTTTCTCGGCTTGACAAGTACCCTCTTCATTCTCGAGTAGCATTCATCTTCTTCACTACAATATATATGGCTGAAAAACGACAAAGAGACACCACCCGTTCCTTGGTCGCCTGTTTTAGCATCCCTCTTCATTGTTTTCTTCTACCTGCTGCCAGTTAAAGCTCAAGCCCTGCGTTGCTCCGTGTCATTGCACTCGGCCCCCAACTGCGAACCTGGTGGTCTGCCGACAGCGTCTCCTTGGGGTGATATTGGGTAATGTGAAGTGGCCAGGTACGGCCACGCTGGCATTTCTCCTGGAAATTTGCCAAAGGAGGTTCCGCTGGCCGACAGTTGCTGTGTCGTAGCGGTCACAGGTCTGGGACGCCTTGGTTGTGCCGCAGCTGCTGGTTCTGTCTATGCCTCACCTTGTCCACTTTAACAGTGGTGCATTCTGGAGGATGACACTGACGATGACGGGATGGTCGGTGCAGGCCTCGTTCATGCTGGGTTCGACGCTGGTGACTTCGAGAAGATGGCATCGTCAGGAAATATGGACTCATGCAAAGTGGCCGCATTATTTGCATATCACTGTTTTTGTTATCCCATCGCTTTTGTGTAGACATTGCTGCCAATTGTGCATTATGCACCGCCACCTGCTAGGGGGGGGGGGTAATTGTATATAAAAAGGAGCTCCGTAACTGTCTCGCCGGGGGAGGACACCTCAACAGCAGCTCACGAAGGGGGGGGGGGGGGTAAAGCAGGAATCGAGAGGATAGGAATAAAAAATAAAGAGATAGAGAGAGAGGAAGGAGAGGGCGAGGCGCAGAGACAGCGAACGACGGAAGGTAGGAGAAGATAGCAAAGATGGAGACGGTCGCAGGAGCCGGAGGACGGGGCACCGCTGGTGAGAGCTCCTGTCGGCGACGGGAGATGGCGTAGGGATAATCCAGTCGGCCAGAGCTACGTCGTCGTCTGGGACTGGCGTCAGGAGTTGTCGTAGGACCAGGCCATTCTGCCAAAGCTGCACTGTCGTCGGAGATCGCGAGGGCACAACCGGTCGGCACGAAATCCAGGGAGCCCACCTGCTGCACTGAGCGACGACGTCTGTGCTGCTCGCAGTGTGTCAAGGGGCGTCGACGTGTCTGTGTAGTCAATCTGCGAGCCCTGAAGCACAGTTCAAACTAATCGGTAGAGCTTGTAAGATGGCAAATGCCACAGGGGCCTAGGACTGAGGGCTCCATCTTCGCCGGAAAAAATATTTCGAATTTCGCATTCATTGCGAGGTAACACGTGCTCTTGCAGTAGTGTCTTTGTCAAGCTAAGGCTAAAGCTGCTGATTCCTATAGTTCCGCGTGCAGTAGAGCCTTCTTTGTCGGATGTCATGTCAATAACTGCAGGTATTATCTCCACTGGCAGGTCTTCGCTGACAGTGACTTCTTTCTGAATAAGCACCTCAATTTTTTAAAGGAGGCGACGCTCAAAGCGTGCGTGGCAAACGTCCACCTTTAGCATAACATCTTTTTACGCGAAGAGTCCGGGAGAAACGTGGTACTCTATTTGTGAACTGAACCCAATCTGCTAGTGTATATTGTTTGGTTTTTATAAAATAAAACATCGTTGGTCCTGACGAAGTAAAACACTGAGGCAAGTATTTGCCTCGTGACATCACAGTTTGGCTTTTTTACGCAGAAAGTTTTGAGAGCAAGTGAATGTGTGATTCTGTGTAAACTTAGTGAGGTTTTGTTCCGTTATTTTTGCTATTGCTTTAAAGCGAAAGTGTTTTGTGCCGGGGTCCACCAAGACTTCAGTGACGGATTTCCGTCATGGAAGTGACGTCGAAGAAACTACGCACGATCAAAAGATTAAACGTTCTGTCACCGGAAGTCGAACACATTATCTCTGGTTCTGTGACTACACGTGCCGGGAACGCTATTCACTGCGCCGACGTCACATACTTCATACGCGTTAAAAATACGCCTTTTATATTTAGCACTGTCCTCTCACAGTGCTGTTGGTAAAGTGTTGTAATTCATCATGACCATGGGATCTGCGATCAGTTCCTTCAACGCGTCGCTTCTAAGCGTACGTCTATTCAGCACGTCCCTAGTAGAACATTAATTTTGTCAACGCGTTAACGAGCTTACCACAAGTATGCCACAAATATCGGTGTCGCTCATAGCGTCCATTCATGCCAAAAATAGCTGTGTGACACTCGCTGGCTTCGCCTACCAGCAACTCCGCCTCCCCACTTACGCTCAGCCAGCAAATAATCGCGGCCGGCCAAAGGGAAGACAGGACGCGCGTTGCCTTTTCCTCTGGTTCGGCAGTGATGTTCAATAACTCCAACACGCTGCGAGTAGCTGACCTCAGTCCAAGTTCGACGTTTGTTCAGTCATGCTCTTCTGGCAGTCACATCGCTTTCTCTGATTCCGTTCTCCCCGTTAACTACTACAGCTATACCACAAGCATCTACGACATCAACGGTTTGTTGAATCAATAATGATGGGCGTTAGTCATCGGGATGTAGATGTATGACTAAGCATTTGCGTGAATGTATCAACGTTAAGCGATGCTGTAGTTGTCAAACACCAATAAACATGTGCAAGCTCTCCTATATCCATGTTCATAGAACTACTTCTGTAAATACGTGTTTTACTTTCGCGTTTTACCGCTTCACATATGATTGATGGAAGAACCAGGTTGTTCTCAGTAATCCATGATCTTATCAGTGCGTAAGTTACAGACTACGTGTGCCCTATTATTCGCACGTGCTCCCATCCTTGCTACCCGGTGCAGCTGTACTCACCTGAATTGCTGTTACTGCAGTATGCAATAATCTTCCCCGTGTTTCTTAATAATTTTGTATTTTGAGCCTTTCATCAAAAAGGTTGTAAACTAAAAGCTTTTTGTTGCTTTCCAGATGTCATGCAGTGACACCTTCAACATTGTTGCATCCCCTAGTGATATTTCGGTTTTTTTGTAACTTATCTAGCGACGGTGCATTCCTTGCTGTTTTAGATTAGTATTCTTATCTGCCCGGTGCTCTTTTAAGCACTGTGAAATGTAGCCATGGCATTGCGGGAACTTCGAAGAACTATTGCCAGGAGACGTCAAAATCGTTCAAGTTTTTGAGAATTTAGGCGTTTACTTTCAAGAAAACGATGTCTTATAAAGAACCTAGAAGTAAGTAACTAGGAGATACACATACTTCACGTCAACAGTAGCACAGTTCAACCGGCCATTATTGGTGAAAGCAACTGTCATCCAGATGCCAGCATGCACTTTTCTACGTAGCACACATTGCCCTACTACCTTGCCGTGTAACATGACGCCTTACCTCCATTGTGGGAGCTTTCCTCTGGGAAGGAAACCAACAACAGCTCAAAGCAAATTTTCACAGCTTCCCACAAGCCGGAGAGTCATTCGTCTCCCAGACAAACCAACGTGCACTAGAGCACTGGATGCTAAAACAACACTGAAGTTCTTCGACAATGGAAATTACTTCCGGTTCAGACTAATAATGTAATCAATACGTACACTAAAATTAATTTCACGGCAACTCATTAGATTAGACCACAAACAGAGATTCTGCTACAGTTTTACACAGCCGCTATTCACTTAAAAAGAGCAGTCGAATCAATGGGTTCCAACAGTCTGAAAGTTGTTCCATCACAGAAGATGAGCGGAATAGAAAGTAGTAGTTCATTTAGCAAAGAGGAGAAAGAATAATTCCGCACGACAAAAGGGAAATTACGGCGTTGAAATCACGTACCTGACGAAGTGCGCGAGTTTGACTGGTTCGGAAGATAGAGGGCATTGCCTACTGGTGAGATGTTAGCATAATAGAAAGTCGTTCCAAATGACATCTGCCCCAACTTCGGGATAAGAGTGATGGCCCTACATGCTATTTAGAGTGCTCGGCGGCGAAAGGCACATGATGTAGCACCTCTTTGGCTTTCACACAAGCCATGATAAAATCTAACGGGAGCTGTTCGCAAAACTAGACTTCACAGTGATCTTGTACGTACCATGGCGGCGACGTTGTTTAGCAAAAGCAGGCCGCAAGTCACAAGGGTGCCTATCCCACATTCCAGAAATACGTCTAATTCTGTGAAATTACCTCGATGAGCAGCTGCAAACAAGCGGTAAAAAGGCTTTCCTTTGACGATGACGCAGACGTTTCTTCAGAGTAAAGAGGGGAGTGTTCAAGTTTCCCTGTTGTTCCGTTCTAACGAAGTGCACTTTCTAGTACGCTTGCAATAACATTCTCTGAATAGTGAACAATTGGCTCCATTTTATTGTTTCTTTAACTTCTACAGGTTTATAAGCACACAGATCAATTCGTATTGAGGTGCTCATTTTTGAAATGTGTGTACACTTTTTACTTGCTTTTTTTAATGCAGAATGTACACTGACAATAAAACTTGCCCTTTTTTTCTTCGCTGAACGCCGACAATTTGTCTTGCCTCTAGTGGATGGTGGTCGCCGACACCATATTTTGGTTGGCATGGCTTCACTCCTGAGCAATAATTTTTACTCCAGCAATCTTTAAAACCTCCTCTTTATGTGACCAGGCCTAGGAAACAACTGCTTATTCCACGAGACAATCTATTTGTTTAGTCGTGGAAGCTGTCGGTTGTCATACTTGGGGGACTAAGCGGTGCCTCTCTGGGGTTTTTAAGTTGTGTTCGAAAGTAATTAGTTCAAAATTTAGCATAAAATAGTTTTGGATAATGTACTTGAAAAAGGGTGCTAACATTATTTTTTAATAGCCATGTTAATGGACGTTAATAGCTGGGGAGTCGTACACTTGTGGAATGAACTGTGCTTAAGGGCACCTCCTAGTTTGAGCCTTTAAGATGAAAGCCATCAACTAGGCATCTCCGTCAACACCCAATTATTCTCTTTTAGCAGGATCTTTGTAACTAATGAGGTTCCTTGTAAGTGTGGTGTAACTCCCAAAGGCGTTTCTGAAACAGAGCATTAGTAGTGACTTACATGACGCCATCCGGTGGGTACTCAAATACCACCAGGGTCGAATCACCGACATATTCTCCCGTCTGAGTACCTTTGACGCACTTGCTCTGGCCTCCTAAATAAGGGTCGTTTTCGAAGTCTCGATGTATGAGATGCCATGACTGCTCCAGTGGGAAGCACTAGAACATACGCAAGGACAACATTCACGACGACTGAATGAATATAGGAGAGGTAGAGTGTTAAATATAAACTACATCCAGCTTTCTGGATGTAGTGTACAGTTAAAGCATGTCCAGTTTGCTACCTTACACATGGGGAGGAAAATAAAGGAGTAAAAGAGGGGAGAATCGAGACCCACACCAACGCACATACACATGCACACAATGCAGCGTTTCACAGGCGGTCGCCCAATTATTTTACCATCAAATAACAGCAGAAGAATTTTTTTATCTTATTATGCACCGTCGATCATTTTTGCGGAATGAAAAGCAAACAGCCCCGCAAGCATCAGTGAATACATTGCTTCTGTCTATTCACTATCTTCTAAAACAAAAACCGAAGGTCACGCAACCACATTGCGATGAAAGCTAAACGCTGTAGGCCCGTGTTCTTGGATTTAAGTGAACGTTAAAAACAATACCAGCAGGTCCTCGCTCCCGGAGACCTCCACTCTCACCTCCCTTATTATCATACCGTGGTTTAGGTAAGTTAAACACCAAAAATGGTAATCAATAATAACTAGCTTGATCGAAGAAGTACCAAGAAAAAAATTTGGACAACTAAGCGCACAGCTGCTGCCAAGACTGGAAATGGCGAAGCTGGTGGCTTTTTTCTCTTTCTTATCCTATCATTTCATTTCACACTCCGTTGGTACCATATCGTTGCATATGTGATTTTGCTATGCTGTGCCCTTTTCCATCCTCCTCACCCTTACTTCCCTTGCCTACGCCTTGCTGCATCACATACATACATTTTTATGGTGTGCTTTCTACCTCTTCCTTTATATCCATCTTCCTATCTTTCTTCGCATTCAATGTCGTCTGCTTCTTTCCATCTTTTTCCTTTTGTCTATTTCTGTCTTTTAATCTTTCACGATTTCTTACTTTACCGATTTCCCTCCTTTTATCATTATATTTTTTCTCGTTCTCTCACAGATAGCAACGGAAACATATGACTCCCATACATTCTTGTTCTGTTTGCATATCTAAATATTCGAATGGCTACGACTCTCGCCGTCGGACCGTGGTTGGAGTATAGCAGCCTGTTTTCGGACTCCACCTCACCACACAACTTTATTTGGATTTACTCATTTCTTCCCATCCTCCTCTTCATTTGTCTTCTCTCCTTTTTTTTTCGTTTTTCCTCCAACACCTTGCCAGGTGACGCATGGTGGCGTTCATGGCTTGCCGATCAAAGGTGCAGTTTCTGCGAACGCCACCGCGCCTATAGCTCTAGCTTAAACAGCTCCATTGTTTAGCGAAAGCATGAGAGCCCAACCACGTTAACGTTGTTAGATAAGATGATTTTGTTAATCTCCCAGCACGTTTGCTAAAATGTCGTAACGTCGTTTTTACTAGTCTAGAAGAGGCCGTTCATTATCATCATTGTTTGCTTCTCACGAGCTGCCGCTCGCTCGGGGGCACGAATCCATCTATTTTTTATGTTCCGTTGAAGAGCGTTCTTTCATACGTGTTGTCTTTTGTCCTGCACGACAGCCTGGTAGCCGGCCGACCTTGAGGTCTACAACATAAAAGACTGTTACTGACTTTGTTGGTTCCCTCTGTAGGCAGGCATGATTTAACAGCGTGTAAGGCGGCTTGATGTTATAGCGCTCCGCGTGTGGTATTTTTCTGTCCGCCTTTAAAAATGCTTCCGCTTGGGCTGGTTGGTATGGCACTCTGAAGTGTAACGATCGGCGCGCTGCTTAGATGAACAGAGATGATTGACGCAAGACCGCAAGATGGACAAAGAGCTTGAGCAAGGTTCTTGGCCGTTTTGTGTTTTTGTATCATTGGCGCACAGACAATCACTTGCAGTGGCACTAGCTCGCATAGGTCGCAGACCGGTGACGGTGGGCATCACTCTGCAATGTCGTCCAGAGAGGTCGTCGCGAGTAGAGGTGACGAAAGCAGTCCTCAGCTTCTTGACGGCAACGCACTCGGACTGGCGCTTAAATTCTAATAGTGTTAGGCTTACTGTGACGTGCGATATAAGAGCACGGGCTCTCCTCTCTCTTCCTCTCTCCATTCATCAAATTCCCTCTACCCTGTCTTCAGTGCAGAGTAGCGTACCAGTCGCGCTATACTGGTTAAAACCCCTGCCTTTCCTTACCCTCCTGTTTTGTTTTCTTCTGTTGTATCACTAGGCCATTCATTCGTCTCTGTTCATTCGTCTCTGTTCACCAATGCAGCGCATCGTCACACATTGGAATGCTGCTCGCACTCTCGTTTGTGTGTATGTGCGTGCGTGCGCAGGTGTGTGTGTGTGTGTGTGTGTGTGTGTGTGTGTGTGTGTGTGTGTGTGTGTGTGTGTAAGCGCGCTTTCTTTGCCCGTATACATGAAAATAACCAAAAAGAAGAAGGGGGGTAGTCCGTATCACCAGGAGGTATAACGGGCTCAAGCCAATCTAACATAAGTGTAGAGGGGAAATTTCGAAAGTTCATTGTTTTTTATAAAGCCAATTAGTTCAAAGATATTAACCCGGGTAAAACCTAATGAGTATGTGTGTGAGTTCACGTTAGCAAGCCCGCGCGTTAGGTTTCAACATCTCACCCAATCTCCTGTTGTGTTATGCTTCCTGTGACTGCCTAACGCGATGATATTGCCACCAATGCTTGCACTTTATTTTGTCTGCGTGGACAAATTCTGCCAGAAGCACCATCTGCATTTTATTTGTCGATCTTTTTCTCTATATTGTACATGCAGGAACGTTAGTAAGTCAATTGCGTCACCCTTCCACGAAAGTATAATGGCCACCAAAAAGATTCCACATGTCCATTTAAATAGAATCATCACGTAGCAAGCAGTGAAAAAAGCAAAATAATTTTCATAGATATGAAGCTTGTTCATAGCATTCTGTATTAACATACTTGCTTGCTACTCAGTAAAATAGCGAAATTCAGATCAAGTTAAATAAACTCATATTTTCAAAAGCCATCTCGAAGGAGGAGGAGGAAAGAAATAAGCGAAATAAATGGGGGGTTAGCCACTTCTTAGACCAACTGGCTATTCTTTGCTGGGCAAAGGGGAATAAAATGTCATAAAAAATCATTACCTATCCACGAGATGAATGATGATGAGTAGGGTGAAGCGGAGGGACGGACAGCCGAAAGGACAGACGCATGGACGAACGCATGAACGGGCGGAAGCATGGACGAACGCACGGGCGGATGGACGCGTGGATGAACGCAGGGACCGAAGGATGCATGGATAGACGCACGAGATGACGTACGGACGCATGGACAGACGGGCGGAAGGATGTATGGGCGGATGCGCGGATGAACGAATGGATGCATGGACGCATGCACAAACTTAGGGACAGACGGGTGCATGGACGGACGGACAGATAGACGAGAGGATGGAAAAACGGACGCATAGACGTACACACAAATGGACGCACAGATGGACGGAAGCACGGATGGACGGAAGCAAGAAAGAACGGGAGGATGGAAGCGCGGACGCACTGAAGGACGCTTCGCCCCACTCATCATCATTCACTCCATGGATATGCGGTGATTTTTATTATTTATGACACTAGAAGTACCTCCTCTAGTATCGTGCCATTAGCATTTTTCAACGTATATGCATTTCGTTATATGTACAAGTACCACACTGTACGGCTGGTTCAAGAACTAACGAGAGGTGTCTACATGTGATTACGACAGGACGCTCAGCCCACGCCTTAAGGAACTTCCCCCTTCAAAAAAGTTGTTACAAAAACAGGCAGAGAAGACTAAAGATAACGAAAAAGAAGAAGCAAAATAAGGAGGATATGACACTAATGGCTCTCAGTAAGGCCAGCTGTCCGCAAAGAAACGCAATAAAGCTTTTAAAGCTTTCTGAGCTTAGGATGGGCTCAGCCAATGACCCAGAATCTTTTGTTTCGACAAAGGCCGATCATCTATATCTATAGAGCTTCGGAAGCTCTTGTCTTGGCGCCTTGAAACAAATAGAGTCGCACAGAACGTAAGCTATTGTTTCTTCACTGCTGCATTTATTGCACGTAGAGGTGCTAGCCTTTCCAATAAGAAAGGAGTATGTGATCGTGAAGGCCACACCAAGCATCTAATGAGCACAGCAAAACCCGTTTCAGGATATACTCTAGCACACCGAACTTTGTGTTCAGCAATTTGACGACACATGAAAATTCGTCGCAACAGCTATAAAGGGTTCAGCCTGTATCGTGTTTCCGTACTTTTTAGTTGTGATTTTTTATACGCAACCGCAACTTTATTTTATTTAGGTACTATATATACCTCACCTTGTTTACGTCTCTTCTTCCTTTACTGTTACTGATTAGCAGGTGATAGTAGCTAATACCCACTGGCAATAGTGCGGCAATATTGGCAACAGTGGGAATAGCAACAATGTCCCAATCATAAACGTTTCCTGGAACGATGCAGTTCATCTGAAATATTTCTGGGCTGCACAGATTCTCTAGGAGATTAAAAATTGTAAGATCGTGCGCTAGTGAGTACGTCGTATAGGAATGCTTCACGACAGCACATGAATGGAATATGAAAAAGTCACTGCCGTATCACGCCATCTACGTATACACCATACGTCACAAAAAAATTCGCTACCAGAGATATTACTGCCATACACCTGTCCAGTTATCCGGCACTGCGAAAAGCTTACTGCATTTACGAACACAGGAAAAGCTTCACACCGGTATTTCCGCCATCGTGTGTAGACTTCTTATCGACGTTCTTGTAATTAGTTGACAACCCGCCAGCTCATCGGCCGCAAAGCAGTGACTCCTGTTTAATAAATAAGTGACATGCGAGACAGACAACTCAGCGTATAAAAAGGTCTCATGCTAAGCGACCCTTCTCCTACCCCCGCCCCATTAAATTGCTTTCAAATTAAATTGTTTCAAAATTACACTAATACATTGTCACAGTGAGAGAATGAATGCAATAAATATATTTACAAAACATACAGGGAGAGTCAGAGACAGCTGCAGCAAAGATGGAAGAACAGCAGCAACAACAACACGAGTATGGTGGCTTTCATCGTCTTCGTCGTCTATGATGCTCTTTCGTTGCCGATGTCGTGTAACATATAACCCCCCCGCCACTGGCAGCGCCGTCTCGGCGCCTAATGGTGAGTAGGATCATATGCGGATATGTATGGTTTGAGGCGGGTCACGTGGACGACGTCAGTAGCGGGTGCGGACGACGATGACTGACTGTCAACGGAGCAATCTCGCATGTCATATCGGTAAGCCGGCGTAAAACCTTGTAAGGCCCCGAGTAGCGAGACAGGAGCTTCGAATAGAGGCCAACGTGGCGGCATGGTGTCCAGAGGAGGACCAATGAACCTGGAGAGTTGGAAACTACTCTGTGATGGCTATCATAGCGGGCCTTCTGAGAGAGCTGCGAACCAAGAAGACGTTCCCGAGCGATTTGGCGGGCCACTTGAGCCCGAGCAGTGGCATCCCGGGCGTACTCGGTAACCGTTTGCGTAGCTGATGGGAGAAGAGTCTCGAAGGGTAACGCTGGATGGCGGCCGAACAATAGATAGAAGAGGGAGAAGCCAGCGGTGTCGTGGTTTGACGAATTGTACGCGAATGTCACATAAGGCAAAGTACTATCCCAATCAAGGTGATCTTTGGAAACGTACATGGAGAGCATTGTTGTCAATGTTCGGTTTAGGCGCTCGGTAAGACCATTTTTTTGTGGGTGATAGGCCGTAGTGAGCTTGTGACGCGTCGAACACGAGCGAAGGATGTCGCTTACTACTTTTGAAAGAAATGAGCGACCACGATCAGTCAGCAGCTGTCGAGGAGCACCATGGTGAAGAATTACGTCATTCAAGAAGCAAGAAGTCCGCGACGTCAGTGGGACAGCTTGTCGGTAGCGCTCGCGTGATAGCGTATCTTGTGGCGCAATCAGTGGCTACGGCTATCCACTTGTTTCCAGTCAGAGAAATTGGAAATGGTCCAACGAGATCAAGACCGACGCGGTAGAAGGGAACGGTGGGTATGTCTATTTGTTGGAGTGGACCAGCTGGTGGCAAGGTGGAATGTTTGGAGCGCTGGAAAGACTCACATGCAGCAACGTATCGGCGCACAGAACGGTAAAGGCCTGGCCAGAAGAATCTACGCCGCACGCGATCGAACGTGCGCGTGACCCCGAGATGTCCCACGGTTGGGGCGTCGTGAAGCTGTTCAAGTACAGCGGAACGGAGTGTCGCAGGAACTGCGAGTAGTAGCTCTGGTCCCTCGGCGCTGGTGTTGCGTCGGTAAAAAATGCCATCGCGTAGAACGAACAAGTGTAGCGACGGGTCTACGTGGGGCAAACGTAGACTCTGCATGATAGACCGCAAGTGGACATCTATGAGCTGTTCCTTGCGTGTCGGTGAAAGCCGACATGGCGAAGACACAAGGGTCAGAATCATGTGCTGAAAGGTCAAGTGGGCCCACGGGGTGACGGGATAGACAGTCGGCATCCTGGTGCATTAGGCCAGATTTGTATGCCACGTCGAAGCTGTATTCTTGCAGTTTCAAGGCCCAACGTCCAAGTCGTCCAGTTGGATCTTTAAGGGACGACAGCCAGCACAAGGCATGGTGATCTGTAATTACCGAAAAGGTGCGGCCAAACAAGTATGGTCGAAAATTTCCGACTGCCCAGACTAGTGCGAGGCACTCACGCTCTGTAATGGAAAACTTGCTCTCCGAAAGAGAAAGGAGGCGACTGGCTTAAGAAATGACGCGATCCTGTCCTCGTTGCCGTTGGGCGAGAACAGCACCAATTCCGTGTCCGATGGCATCGGTACGAACTTCAGTATGGGCTGACGGGTCGAAATGGGCCAAGATGGGTGGGGAAGTAAGTAATGTTGTAAGGGTGCTGAAGGCAGTTGCTTGGTCAGTATCCCAATAAAAAGGCATGTCCTTCTTCAGTAGCTCCGTAAGTGGTCGGGCGATGTCAGCAAAATTCTTCACGAAACGTCGAAAGTAAGAACAAAAGCCGATAAAACTCCATACATCTTTTGCGAAACGTGGTATGGGAAAATCTTTGACAACTCGAATTTTGTCAGGATCAGGTTGCACGCCTCGAGCAGTGACAAGGTGGCCCAGCACAGTGATTTCCCGACGGCCAAAGCGACATTTGGACGAGTTGAGCTTTCCGGAAAACCTCAAGAACAGCTGTTAGGCGGCTAAGGTGGCTTTCGAATGTAGGTGAAAATACTATGACGTCATTGAGATAGCACAGGCACGTGGTCCATTTGTATCCACGTAGGAGAGAGTCCATCATCCTTTCAAATGTAGCTGGCGCATTACACAATCCGAATGGTATAACCTTGAACTGGAAAAGTCCATCCGGTGTGATGAATGCGGTTTTCTCATGGCCTTGATGATCGACAGAAATCTTCCAGCATCCTGATCGCAAGTCGATAGATGAAAAGTAGGCAGACCCACGTAGGCAGTCGAGAGCATCGTCAATCCGCCGCAGTGGATACACGTCCTTACGTGTTCCTTTGTTTAAGTGACGGTAGTGTACGCAGAAGCGCCAGCTGCCATCCTTCTTCTTGATTAGCACGACCGGCGATACCCATGGACTGCAGGAAGGTTTGATGACGTCTTTTATGAGAATTTCTTCAACTTCGTGTTGGATAACTTGTCGCTCAGCATTAGACACGTGGTAAGGACGTCGTCAGATGGGGCTGGCGTCTCCAGTGTTATTCCTATGAGTTACAAAGGATGTCTGACCCAAAGGGTGGTCATCAAAATCAAAGATGTTGCTGTAGGATTCCAGCAGGTGCTGGATGTCAGCTGTCTGTGCTGGAAGAAGGTCCGGAGCGATCATCTTGTCGATGGAGGCATCCGCTGCGCTCTTCGAGGATGAGAAAGGAACAAGGGACGAACAAGAATCGGCAAAAAACGCCGAAATGGCAGCATCTATAGAAGAAACTTTTGCCAAAGTCATACCATCTGGGATAACTTGAGCGCACCAGCTGAAGTTTAGGATCGGAAGAGATGCTGTATTTCCCGTGACTGTCAAAAGTGTGTGAAGCACGGCAACATTTTTGGCCAGCAGAACGTCAGCATTAGGTGTCAACATGTAGTCACCATCGGGAACGGGAGGGACAGATCGCAGGTTCACGTAAGTAACGGCTTGAGGTGCTAGGTGAACGTGATCTGCAGAACACAGACGGGGTTGAGCTGGTGTTGGGTCGTCATGGTAACACGGTAAATCAAGTTGAAGCATGCTGGTTCTAGAATCAATAAGGGCAGAGTGGGCGGATAAAAAGTCCGTGCCGAGGATAAGTTCATGGAAATATTTCTCGAGCACAGCAAATAGCACTGTCGTGGAGCGATCAGCTACATTTATACGTGCGGAGCACATTCCAAGCACGGGAAACGTGCCGCCGTCGGCGACGTGAATGAGTGGCACTGTGGGTGGCGTTAAAGCTTTCCTAAGGCGGCAACCAAGTTCTGAATTCATCACTGATATATGAGCCCCTGTGTCCACAAGTGCAACAACGGGTGTGTCATCTACTTTAACGTCAATAAGGTTGCGTCGAGTCGGCAGCATGGCAGAGGATTTGGCGGGCAAGTGGTCGATGCAGCATCACCTCCGGGAGCTGCATCGTCTAGTTTTCCCGTGGCACGTGGTCAGTCGGCGACGTTGGTCGGTGAAATTGGGGTGAGCGAGACGACGGGACGACGGGAGAGCGGTGAACGGGACTGGTGAGCATGCGGAGATGGAGAGCGATGACGATATGGCGGCAAAAAAGGAACGTCTTCACTGGTGGCCTGAGGTGACTCCCGGTAAGTTTGAAAGTGTCCATGATCCCTCTCTGGCCGATGGGTGTACCCATAGGATGCCTGATGCCAATACCACCAAGTGTTACAATGGCGGGCCACGTGTTCGATACGGTGGCAGTTGAAACAAATCGGGCGATCGCCAGCAGTCCTCCACTCGGCTGGATGGCGAGGGCGCGCGCCGAAAGGTTTTTGCTTTGGGCATACGAAACAGGGGGTCGACGACGGTTGATCGGCTGAGAGGGAGCTGTAGTGCACTCGGAGGCTAGTCAAGCATTGGAAAGCTCTTGTCGCACAATGGCATGTACCAGTGGCACCATCTGTGGGCTACAGTCACAGGCATGGGAGCACGTGGACGCAGGAGACAGAGCTTCAAGTTCACGTCTGATGATCTTGGTCAAGTGCTCTGCAGTTAACGGCGTCTGTAGTGTAGGCCTGTCTTCGCACGGCCAGGTTGCTGCTGTGTTTAGTAGTCGAGTGAAATTATGGGCGATACGTCGACTTTTTGCGGCCTCCAAACGCTGGTACTCCTTGATGATGGCATCGACCGTGTTGCAGTCCTTGCATATGAGAAGGTTGAATGCATCATCTGCAATGCCTTTCAATATGTGAGCTACTTTTTCAGTTTCTTCCTTACCGTTGTCGGCTTTTCGGCAAAAGGCAAGCACGTCCTTTATGTAAGTCACGTAGGACTCTGATGACGTTTGCGCACGAGATGCCAACTCCTTCTTGGCCGCTGCCTTTCTGCCAACAGCCTTGCCGAAAAGGGCGCGCATCTTTTCTTTGAACGCATCCCAGCTTCCAATTTCACCTTCGTGGTTCTCGAACCACACTTTTGCTGTTCCTTTTAAGTAGAACAGGATATTGACTAACATAAGAGTTTCATCCCAGCGATAATTCTTACTTGTACGTTCGTACAACGGCAGTCATTCTTCTATGTCGACATTATCCGTGCCACAGAACGTGCCAGGATCTTTTAGCTGCGGAAGGACAACAGTTGTTGTTGTTGTCACCTCTGCGGGAGCCAGTCCCTGGTTTGCCATGGTGGAAAAATCCATGCGTCGGCCACTGCGGAGCTCCATTATATCATGTTGTACCCAGCACCTCCACCAAATGTCACGGGGGTGAGAGAATGAATGCAATAAATATATTTACAAAATATATAGGGAGAGTCAGAGGAAGCTGCAGCCAAGATGGAAGAACAGCAGCAACAACAACATGAGCACGGTCGCTTTCATCGTCTTCGTCGTCTATGATGATCTTTCGATGCCGATGTCTTGTAACAATATTTTGAGTGAAAAAAAATATTTCCATGTACTCACTGACATTTATTTCAAGCGAAGTAAGGTTAGTCGTAGTTGAAAGATTTCAAGCAAATATTTTCATTCACAGGCGTTTGATGCGACGTTATATATATCAGCGGTGGTAACAAACTTGCACACGTAACGAAATATATTAAGGCAGTACCATTGTGAAATATCGTATATGATACTACTATTGTGATAGTATCTCCTATTCGTAGCTCTAACACTTCTTGCTCGAGCACTTTGTATTGTACTAACACTTGAGGCCTACATTATTTCAAACAGCCTTTGCACTTTTACAGCGAAAGCTGTTATGAGATCACAACTCGGGTCACTAGCAGTTGTCCGCCACCGCCACCGGTGTCCGTAACGACCTCACGCGAAAGTAGAAAAAGAAACCTTGAGCGACCTATAAGCATCGCCTCTCAAAATTCGCAGATCCCACGTACAGTGGGAATCAATGAAATGCGAAGCACGAATAAGAAAGGCTTATATGTACCTTTAAATTCAGCACAGCGTTACGAGGTGGAGGTAAACGATGCCGTACATGACTTCCGTGTCATGATTATTATGTTTGGTAATGTCGTTTACCTTCGTACTCTATTCACGTCACGTGATACCAAATATAGTATATGTAAAGCTAGCGAAACGGCCGCGAGCACGCTATTAGCATGCTATGTTGCCTTGTTCTTACATGACACGCGTGTCGGGATTGTCATGTTTGCACCAGTCATATATTTCGTCATCTATTCACGTCAAGTAACACGAAATTCGCTATATGTAAAGCAAGCAAAACGGCTGCGAGCGCATCATGAAGGGCCCAATTATAAACTCTAATATAGCGTTGACGCACGCGCACACTGGGCACAGCGACGCTACGTTAGCAAAACGCGAGTGCTCTATAGTCTTACGCCAGGTGCCACCGGCACGACCAGCGTCCGTCGGCGCGGCCCGATGGCAACCGGTGCGAAATTTGCGCCGATCCGTTACCCAGACAACACTGCGTCTCCCTCTTTTCGTGACAGAGTGACGCCGGACGCGCTTAAGCACCCATGCGTCATAGCAACGCAGTTCGGCGCGCGTCTGCGAGTATACGACAGGACCGGTGCCTGGCGTGGCAACGCTGTCGTGACGCGACAAAATGAACGCCAGTGAGCACGCACACCGCGTCACGTCAAAATGTATTGGCGCCCTGACTGTGGCATGTAGTCATGTTCTCACATGACACACATTTCATGATTATTATGTTTGCACCAGCCACTAACCTTCGTCATTCATTGACGTCTCGTAATACCAAATTTGGCATATGTCAGGCTAACGAAATGGCCGTGAGTGCATCATGAGTATGGCATGTAGTCACGTTGTTACATAATACGCATGTCGTGATTATCATGTTTGGAAGTGTCATTTACCTACGTCGTCCATTCACGTCGCGTAATACCGTGTTTGGTACATGTGAAGCTAGCGATACGGCCGTGAGCGCATCATGAATGTAGCATGTAGTTATGTTGTTACATGTCACGCATGTCATGTTTATCATGTTTGCACCAGTATCATACCTTCGTCATCTGTTCACGTACTGTAATACCAAATTTGGTATGTGTGACGCTAGCGAATTGGCCGTGAGCGCATCATGAGCGTGGCATGTAGTCATGTTGTTACTTGACACGCATGTCATTATTCTCATGTTAGGGTCTGTCCCTTGTGTTCACCATGCAATCATGCCATACCATAAGAGTTTTGCAACATGCCATGTAAACGAAACCACTGAGAGAGCTCCAGGACCATGAAATGGAAATCATTGCATTCATGACAAGATTTTTATGTTATGACTTGACAAATATTTTCTTCATACTGTCGTGTTATTCCATACCAAGTTTGGTATCGAAACCATTATCGAAACGGCCAGGAGAGCTAAATGTCGTAGGCGGATAGATAGATAGATAGATAGATAGATAGATAGATAGATAGATAGATAGATAGATAGATAGATAGATAGATAGATAGATAGATAGATAGATAGATAGATAGATAGATAGATAGATAGATAGATAGATAGATAGATAGATAGATAGATAGATAGATAGATAGATAGATAGATAGATAGATACGCTTAATGTCGACGAGGCTCGATAAGAATTGCTTCGCATTTAACAACTTGCACCAATGACACAGTTGGGCTTGAACCCCGGTCCTCTGGTTGCCAACCCAGTATTCTACCACTGATCTAACCGGTGCTTGTGACTTGTTGTCAAACTTGCCTTAGGCAGACTTGATGTCGAGAAATCACTCGCGTTAATACAGCTTATGAAGCGTTTCAAAACAGAAAAAGAACAAGCAGTCGTCGCACTATGTGAATAGTGTGACGAGTGGGCCGTCCAATGGTCCAACCCATCCCAAAAGCTTATTGTTGTTCCCCTATTAACTATGGCGCATAGCCACTTCCCATAAATTGTCATGGTCGTTAGCCACTGCATGAAAAATTGGCACAAAATGCCTTGCAAATATTTAGCGGATACCACCCTTCTCAAAAGAATGATGAAAAATCGCATAGCGAATGACGGCCTTTTACCCAAATGTATCTGTTAATATTGACCGAGTGGGTATCAAGCAAGTGTGCTTCCAGTAGTTAACCAATGCGTGTTTAGAAAAGGCTCTGAAGGGCCGCTCTTCTAACTTTCGTGGTGACTGTGCAGCGCCTTCCGCGCAGGCCTGGTGGTTTTTTGGTCAGGATGTATAACAGGCTCAAAGCAGCTATATTGCATTGTGACAATATTCGTCGTTCTCTCACTTTGAAAATCTCGACGTCGGAAATGTGGAAACACTATGTGTTCATAAAATGAACAGTAAAAAAACATCAAAGTATTAAAATGCTGAACCGCAATATTTTTATGTTGATAATTATATGCAGAGCATTTACCGAAGAATTGAAAGTACAAGTTGCATTTCGACGTGGCAAATGATGACCTCCAGTGAAAGTGATGGGGAAGTAAATAGTTATTGTACTTTTTAGTTCCGGCACTGCGACCACGTTCTGGCAGTTGTAGTGTATTTAAAATGAAAAGAAACACAATTAAAAATCTGATCTACACGTCATTGACAGGATAGAGTTATGCATTTCTCACTAACATTTGTATTTTCAATACGTTTCGAAGCCTCAACGTACATACGTTCCCAAGCCATGGAGCTCAGCCATGCTACTTCAAAAGTTGCAGAAGCACCACCTCCTCCTTCAATAACCCATTTCTCTTCCTCTAAGTCGAAAGTACAGAAACAATATTTATTTAGGAAAGAGTCTACAAGTGAGAAGAAAAAGATGGCGATCAGTGGAACCTTTCACACTCGCATGCAGCGATATTAATATAGAATTCCGGAAAGAAGGCGATGCCATGCAGTGCGGCTTCATTAAGCTTATCCTTCAACCTTTAGTACGGGAGTATTCTTGATAAAACAAGTCTGGATCTACCAAATCACCTGCGAGTCGTCCTGATAAGGCCCAAGGTCGGGGTTCAGGTCTAGCATATGGTGGCCTTTTGCGAACGATACCAGGCCGAGGAGCAAGACCAGGAGCGTCGTGTGAACAGCCATGGCCGAAACAAGTAGTTTCCACTGTGCAGCTCGAGTTTTCACAAGGTGGTGAACTTTCTAGGCAGCAGCGATTTATACACATGGCAGAGTCGCAACTCGCGCATCGCAGATGTTATGTGTCTTCCTTTTTAATGAACGGGAAACTGCACGTCAAGTACGACCCTACATAATCTGACAGAGTACACGTCCCTGCAGTGATTAGTTTCATTTATATATATACACATAAGTATTCAAGGCAGGGGAAACAGAACACGTACTGCTCTATGACGGAGTAGGTTCACTTCGTACGTCGGTCACAAGAGTAGCATTTACACGAGAATGATGTCAGTAAATTACAGTGCGGCAACACGCTGCGCCTCGAATCGAAGTCTTCTTTTTTTTCTGAAGAAGAGAAATACGTAATTTTCGGTAATTTGTCGGTAATTTTATAAGCCGACCGAAACGCTTAGCGTGTGGATATATATATATATATATATATATATATAAGGGAAAGAAGTGTATACCTAAGGGCTCGTTTTTCAGTGTTTTAACACAATATTAATGAGATATAACAGACAGTAATGCCAAGGAATGTACAGGGGAAGTTATTAGAACCAATGGAATGTAAATAAGAAGAAACAAAAGTACATGAAAAAATAACCGGCCATGAGCAGGAAACGAACCTACGACCTTCGAATAACGCGTTCGATGCTCTAACCACTGAGATACCAAAGCGGCCTTCTCTCCATCCACTTTTTTGGGTTTATATGTGAATTTAGAAGTAGGAGTGACAGTCAGCGCCATCTATAAGCCAAACGGCGAGTGTGAAAACACTCTTATGCGCATGTTTTGGCGTCACGTAGCACGTGAACTTATTATGAGCGGGCAGCTGATTAATTGTCCCTCTTATACAACCTAAACACACCAACTCTGCCAGTACGAGACCCTCGTTCAATGAAATAAGGGAAAGAAGTGTTTACCTAAGGGCTCGTTTTTCTGTGTTTTAACACAATATTAATGAGATATAACAGACAGTAATGCCAAGGAATGTACAGGGGACGTTATTAGAACCTATGGAATGTAAATAAGAAGAAAAAAAAGTGGATAAAAAAATAACGAGCCGTGAGTTATATCTCATATATATATATATATATATATATATATATATATATATATATATATATATATATATATATATATATATATATATATCGACGTTCTTGTAATTAGATGACAACTCGCCAGCTCGTCAGCCGCAGAGCAGCGACTCCTGTTAATTAAATAAGTGACAAAACTCAGCGTATGGAAGGCTCTCATGCTAACCAACACCCTCTCCCTCCGCCCTCTTGAATTGCATTCCCAATAAATTGTTTCAAAATGTAAGTAATATAATTTGGGTGAAAAAATATTTCTATGCACTCACTGACATTTAAATAAAGCGAAGTAAGGTTAGTGGTAGCTGAAAATTTTCTAGCAAACATTTTCGCTCACAGGCATTTGATGCTACGTCCTATAGATCAACCGCAAGTGGACATGGAGAAAACCGCAAGTGGACCAGGAGGAGCCCTAATGGCGAAAATAAGAAAGAAATAGACTTTATAAAGAGTGCACAACCAGGAATCGTGCAGAATGTGGAAGTGGTTGGCAAGGTACGATGCAGTGACCATAGAATGGTACGGTCTCGAATTCGCCTAAACTTGAAAAAGGAACGACAGAAACTGATACGCAAGAAGCCAATCAATGAGCTAGCACTGAGAGGGAAAGTACAGGAATTCAGAGTGTCACTGCAGAACAGGTACTCGGCTCTTAGTGAGGAAACAAACCTTAGCGTAGATACAATGAATGATAATTTGACGAGTATTATTACGGAGTGTGCAGTGGAAGGTGCAGGCAGGGCAGTTAGACAGAACACTGGCAAGCTTTCCCAGGAAACAAAAAACCTAATTAAGAAGCGTCAAATCATGGAAGTGTCAAGTACAACAGACGAAAGAGAACTGGCAGAGCTTTCGAAGTTGATTAATAGACGTAAGGTGTGCGATGTAAGAAGGTATAACATGGAGAGAATTGAACACGCTCTGAAAAACGGAGGAAGCGTCAAAGCAGTGAAGAGTAAACTTGGGATAGGAAAAAGTCGGATGTATGCACTAAGGGACAAAGAAGGCAAAATAACTACCAATATGGATAGGATAGTTAAAATAGCGGAGGAGTTTTACAGAGATCTGTACAGTAGCCAAGACAACCACGACCTTAATACTATAAGAACTAGCAGTAACCCATATGACACCCCACCAGTAATGATAGACGAAGTCAGAAAAGCTTTGGAGAGCATGCAAAGAGGCAAAGGTGCTGGTGAGGATCAGGTAACATCAGATCTGCTGAAAGATGGAGGACAGATTGTGTTAGAAAAACTAGCCACCCTGTTTACGAGGTGTCTCCTGACGGGAAGAGTACCAGAGTCTTGGAAGAACACTAACATCATCTTAATACATAAGAAAGGAAATGACAAGGACTTGAAGAATTACAGGCTGATCAGCTTGCTCTCTGTAGTGTACAAGCTATTTACAAAGGTAATTGCTAACAGAGTAAAGAAAACAATAGAATTCAATCAACCGAAGGAACAAGCAGGATTTCGAACAGGCTACTCAACAATTGACCACATTCGTACTATCAATCAGGTAATAGAGAAATGCTCAGAGTATAACCAACCACTATACATAGCCTTCATAGATTACGAGAACGCATTTGATTCGGTATAAATATCAGCCGTCATGCAGACACTGCGGAATGAGGGCGTAGATGAAGTATATATAAACATTCTGGAAGAAATCTACAGGGGATCAACTGCTACCATAGTGCTTCATAAAGAAAGCAACAGAATACCAATCAAGAAGGGTGTAAGGCAGGGGGACACAATCTTCCCAATGCTATTTACCGCGTGCTTCCAGGAGGTTTTCAGAAGCCTAGAATGGGAACAGTTAGGGATAAGAGTTAATGGAGAATACCTTAGTAACCTGCGCTTCGCCAATGACATTGCATTGCTGAGTAACTCAGGGGACAAATTGCAACTCATGATTACGGAGTTAGACAAGGAGAGCAGAAAAGTGGGTCTTAAAATTAATCTGCAGAAAACGAAAGTAATGTACAACAACTTCGGAAAAGAGAAGCGCTTCGAGATAGGTAATAGTGTTCTTGAAGTTTTAAAAGATTATGTCTACTTAGGGCGGGTAATAACCGCAGAGCCTAACCACGAGATTGAAGTAACTAGAAGAATAAGAATGTGGTGGAGCACATTCGGCAAGCACTCTCAAATTATGACTAGGTTGCCACTATCCCTCAAGAGGAAGGTATCTAACAGCTGTATCTTGCCGGTACTTAGCTACGGAGCAGAAACCTGGAGACTTACAAAGAGGGTTCGGCTTAAATTGAGGACGATGCAGCGAGCAATGAAAAGAAAAATGGTAGGTGTAACCTTAAGAGACAAGAAGAGAGCAGAGTGGATTAGGGGACAAACGGGGTTTAAGGATATCATAGTTGAAATAAAAAAGAGGAAATGGACATGGACCGGGCATGTAGCGCATAGACAGGATAGCCACTGGTCATTAAGGGTAACTAACTGGATTCCCAGAGAAGGGAAGCGGGTTAGGGGGAGACAGAAGGTTAGGTGGGCAGATGAGATTAAGAAGTTTGCGGGTATAAATTGGCAGCAGCAAGCACAGGACCGGGTTAACTGGCGGAACATGGGAGAGGCCTTTGTCCTGCAGTGGACGTAGTCAGGCTGATGATGATGATGATGATGATGATGATGATGATGATGATGATGATGATGATGATGATATAGATCAGCGGTACCCTACTCACGGTGTAAGATAGAACTTTAGGTGGGGACACTTCTCGGCTATCTTATGGGACGTGATCGGCCAGAGAAAGTAACAGAGACATGCGTTCGTCGGACCACTGCTGGCAGCGCACCTCTCGGCAAGTCAGCGCAACTTAAAAATAAAAAAAATTCACGCACCGTTGCTATGCAACCGGTGAGGGTGGTGGCAACGCCGGCGTTCCGAAAGCGTCGCGTTTTTCATTCACAAAAAAAAATGGCAGATCCCACGTACAGTGGGAATCGATGATATGCAAAACAAGAATGAGAAACGTCGATATGCCACTTTCAAATCGCACAACGTTACGAGGTGGAGGTAAATGATGCCGTACATGACTTCCGTGTCATGATTATAGTGTTTGGATGTGTCGTTTACCTTCAGAATCTATTCACGTCACGTGATACCTAATTGAGTATATGTGGAGCTAGCGAAATAACCGCAAGCACGCCATGATTGTTGTCTGTTGTCATGTTCTTACATGACACGCGTGTTAGGATTATCATGTTTGCACCAGTCATATATTTCGTCATTCATTCACGTCACGTAACACGAAATTTCATATATGTGGAGCTAGCAAAACGGCCGCGAGCACATCATTAGGGGCCCAATATACTCCAATGTAGCGTTGACGCGCGCGCACCCTGGGCACAGCGACGCTATACGTTAGCAAAACGCGAGCACTTTATAGTCCGATGCCAGGCACGACCAGCGCACGTCGGCACGGCCCGACGCTGCATTTCGCGCTGATGGGTTACCCAGGCAACACTACGTCTCCCTCTTTTTGTGACGGAGGTACGCTGGACGTGCTGAAACGCGCATGCGTCAAAGCAACGCAGTGCGGCGCGTGCCTGCGAGTATATGGCAGGACCGGCGCCTGGCGTGGCAACGTCGGCGTGCCGCGACGAAATAAACGCCGGCGAGCACGCGTACCGTATTACGTCGAAATGTATTCGCACGTTGACTGTGGCGTGTAGTGATGTTCTCACAAGACACGCATCACATGATTATCATGTTTGCACCAGTCACACACCTTCGCCATCCATTCGCGTCACATAATACCAAATTTGGCATATATGAAGCTAGCGAAACGGCCGTGAGCGCTTCGTTAGTGTGGCATCTAGTCATGTTTTTATATGGCATGGATGTCGTGATTATCATGTTTGTTTGTGTCATTTATTTACGTCGTCCGTTCACGACGCGTAATACCGAGTTTGGTACATGTGAAGCTAGCGAAACGGCCGCGAGCGCATCATCATGCGTAGCACGTAGTCATGTTGTTGCATAACACGCATCTCATGTTTATCATGTTTGCACCAGTATCATACCTTCGTTATCCATTCATGTCCCGTAATACCAAATTTGGTATAACTGAAGTTACTGAAACGGGCACCAGCGCATCATGAGCGTGGCATGTAGCCATGTTGATGCATGACACGCATCTCATGATTATCATGTTTGCACCAGTCACATACCTTGGTCATCCATTCACATACTATAATACAAAATTCGGAATATGTGATGCTAGCGAAACGGCCACGAGCGCATCATGAATGTGGCGTGTAGTCATGTTGTTACATGACACCCATGTCATTATTTTCATGTTATGGTCTAACGCTTGAGTTCGCCATGCAATCATGTCATGCCATACCAGTTTTGCAACATGCCATGCAAACGAAACCACTGCAAGAGCTGCAGCACCGTGAAATGTAAATTATGACACTCAAGACACATGTGTCATGATTTTCACGTTATGGCTAGTCAAATATGTTCTTCATACAGCCATGTTATGCCATACCAAGTTTGTTATTTATCGATACCAGTATCGAAACGGCCAGGAGAGCTAAAATTCTTAAACCTGTTTCACATGCGAGCGATTTTCTTCCAAGTGCGGAGTGGCAGCCGCCGCGCCAGGCCAAAACAGGTTTTTACCGCGGCGACTAGACGCCCTTGTGAAATTCGCCAGAGTTAGAAAAATTCGCTAGCGGCACAAGCGGCAGAGTGACCAGTGACGTCGTTTGATACGTGATGACGGGGGTAGAGTCGAGAAGTTGACGCGCGCGCGGCGAGGAACTGGTTCCACAACACATGCCTAGAAACATGCATCTAAATTACACGGTCCAATGCTACCAATTGAATGTCACTATGTCCCGACGGCAAAGGTGTGGTGTGAAATGATGTGATACTTCGGGTTTCCTGCTCACAATCGCAGCATTTATGGACGCAAATGCAAGCTAAAGCAACAATTGCTGCGTAGTCCCTTACCTGCGCCGCGCACAATTGTATATACAGCAGCCAAAGAACCGGAACAACGAGCGTATCACGTACATTATGCTACCTGCCGTTGGTGAAACATCCTGGGGTGCTTTACTGAATCATTGAAAAATCTAAGAGGCTTACTGTTTAGGGTGGAAGCATACGAATCCGAGCGCCAGAAGAGATGTAGACCCTTCAGAAAACGACAATGAAGGATGTGTTCGCGTGAGCCAAAGGGTGACCACAAACACTGCCGAAGCTTACTACTTAGAGTTTTTATAAAAACTCTTATGTTGACTCAAGCGAACAGGTACAAAAATTTAGGTATAAATTGTTGAATCTCGTCCAGGGACTGACAAGGCCAAGGGTCCAACGGGCAAACAACAGCGTTTATTGCCGAAGCGTACGACTGGGGTTACATCACGGGAATGGGAGACAGTGCTTTGAGCGTTACCATTTAAGCACTAGTGGGCGCATGCGCACTAACGACAGTTCGGTTATCAGGTGTGCTATCGCGAACACCACACTTCCTCTGCTTTTATTCGGAAGCTAATAGTTCACGTTCCCTCTCAGAACCAATCAGGCGGTCGGCGATTTCGTAGCGGGTAGCGCCGATCCAGGTCGCCTCGAGAAGTGTCTGTCAGCAACGTCGGTGGTGAAGGCGAAACCCTAGCTGCAGGCAATGAAGGTGCTGGCTCCGGTTCGGTGTCACTCTGTGGCCACACGGAGAAACCGTCGTCTTGCGCGACGTCTTCGGCAAGCCCTGCCGTGCCTTGAAGTAGCTGGTTCTTGTGGCGCCGCCACTCGAAGCATCCTGAAGATGTCGACGCTCGTACCCTGAAAGACACTGGTCCACTTTGAGCCATCACCACAGCTGGTACCCATTTGGGCTGTCCCCTGTAATTTCGTGCAAGTACATGATCACCAACACTCACGTCACGCACACGACACTGTCGGTTCACCGTCTGTCTGAACTGATTGTAAGCCACCCTTTCCCCCACGGCGGGTTTGAGTACATCGAGGCGGGTGCGCAAACGTCGCCCCAACAACAAGTTGGCTGGTGCCTCGTGTGTCGTAGCGTGGGGCGTGTTGCGATAAGCGAGCAGAAACTTGTTGAGCTTTACCTTCATAGGTTGATGCACGTCATCCTTTTTTAGCGCGTTCTTCAGGGTCTGTACGAAACGCTCCGCAAGTCCATTGGTGCTGGGATTGTAGGGGGCTGTTTGCACGTGTCGGCAACCCATCTCCCTTACAAACTGCTTGAACTCCTCTGACGTGAACTGTGGGCCGTTATCCGACACGATTGTCTCAGGGAACCCAAAACGAGCGAAAACATCTCGTAAGCACTCAATTGTTGCATCTGCAGTAGTTGAACGCATCATAAAAACTTCGGGCCACTTCGAGTGAGCATCGACCACTATAAGAAACATTGACTGTTGAAATGGTCCTGCAAAATCTATATGTATGCGCTGCCACGGCGCTGAGGGCCAGGCCCAAGGGTGCAACGGAGCTTTGCAAGGGGCACTGCGCTGTTCTTGGCAATCTGTACATGACTGCACCATACGCTCAAGGTCCCCCTCGATGGACGGCCACCAGACGTAACTACGCGCAAGCGCCTTGCTGCGAACTATACCTGGGTGACCCTCGTGTAATTCGGCCAGAACTGCTCTCTGCAGCTTTGCGGGAATGACTACCCGCGTTCCCAGCAAAATGCATCCTCCATGCAATGTCAGTTGATTGCGTCTGGCGAAGTATTGTTTCAGTCTATGGTCATTGACAAATATTGGCCAGCCTGTGCTTATGCACTCTTTTACTTTCGCCAGATCGTTATCCTGCTCTGTGGCATGGGCAATTCCCTTGCTCGACACTGGTAGGGAGGCCAGCCGCAATGAATAGAAAGTCTCTTCCGACTCCTGCGTTTCGTCTTTCACACATGGTAGCGGCAAACGGGAGCAAAAATCGGCTTCTGCGTTATCGGCTGATTTTCTAAAAAGAAGGTCGTATCTGTATGCCGACAACGTCACAGCCCACCGCTGTAGGCGCGCAGCCGCGATAGGCGGAATACCTGTTGTTGGCCCCAAAATTTGCTGTAAGGGTTTATGATCAGTGATTAAAGTGAATGCGCGGCCATAAATATAGCAGTGAAACTTTTTTATGCCAAAGATTATGGCCAGCGCCTCTTTTTCAAGCTGGCTATATTTCTTCTCTGCCTCGGAAAGCGTGCGCGAAGCAAAAGCAACTGGCCTAGACTTCCCGTCCTCAAAAACATGGGAGAGCACTGCACCTACCCCATACTGCGATGCGTCACAGGCCAGCTTTAATGGCCTATCCGGGTCGTAGTGGGCCAGCACCTGCGGCGATGACAGCATTCTTTTAACTTCGTTGAACGCGTCTCGGCAGCAGTCGTCCCAACACCAAGGAGCGTCTTTCCGTAAAAGCTGGTAAAAAGGCACAGCCATTGTTGAAAGATTAGGCACAAACTTTCCATAATAATTAACGACACCCAGGAAGGACTGCAGTTGCTGCTTGTTTGTCGGTGCGGCAGCGTTTATGACTGCTTCAATTTTCTCTGGTGACGCAGATATTCCTGCTGCAGTAATTTTGTGCCCCAGGTAACAGAGCTCATTTTGAAAGAACGCGCATTTTTCTTTCTTTATTTTGACGCCTCGCTCCAGCAACCGTTTCAAGAGTGCGTCTAGGTTTACCAGGTGTTCTTCAGCGTTTCTTCCTGTGACTAAGATGTCATCGAGATAACAACAAACTCCGTTTAGGCCCTTCAGCATTGTGTCCATTATTTTCTGAAAAATACCTGGTGCTGACGCTATTCCGAAAGGTAGCCTGTTGACTGCAAACAGCCCTTTCCGCGTGTTCAAAGTCAAGTACTTCTTCGACTCTTCTGACATGAGTACTTGTTGGTATGCCCTGTTAAGGTCGATCTTACTAAAGTGCATTCCCCCGGCCAACGCAGCTAATAGGTCATCAATTTTAGGTAGCGGGTAGTGTGTGATGTCCAGAGAGGGGTTTATCGTTGTCTTATAATCCCCACAGAGACGTATGCTTCCATCTTTTTTTATCACTGGCACGGCGGGCGTGGCATATTCTGATGTATTCACGGGTGTGAGTATTCCCAGCTGCACCAATTTTTCTATCTCTGCTTCTACTGCTGACTGCAGTGCGAATGGCACATTGCGTGCCTTCAGGAACCTCGGCCGGTGATCGGCTTTGAAGAACAGCTCGGCCCTTTCGTCTGTGATAGCGCCTAGCTCATCCTTAAACAGCATTTTGTATTTTTCGAGCAACGATTCTAGCCTTTCCTTCGTTCGCGAGGACAAGTCGAACACTGACCTTGAGACGTGGTTGAGGCCCCAAATCTGGTTCCAGTTTAGCCGTACTGTGCGCAGCCATTCACGCCCTAGCAGTGGTGGTCCTGCTTGATCGACGAGGTAGAGTGGTAGTTTCGCCGTCTGCTCCCCGTGCTGCACCTTGACGACCGCCACGCCGCAAGGTTGGACGAGTGCTCCGGTATAGGTGCGCAGGACGATGTCTGTTGGTCCGCATCTGGCTGAAGGGAACTGCTGCTTGAACTGCTTGTAAGGCATGATAGACACCGCGGCTCCCGTGTCAAGTTCCATTTCCACCAGTGCTCCATCTATTTTCAGTCCCACAAAAATAGGAGTGCGGCCGGACGCCACTTGTTCCGAAACGCCTATGGGTGGCACCTGCGTGACCACTTTCAGCGTTTTCACTCTCCGTTTCTGCTGATACCCGCCACAATATTGCCCGTTGCTGCGACAGGCCCTTTGAATATGCCCTTTCTTTCCACACTTATAGCACGTATTATTAACGTGAGGGCATACTGAATGAGTGTGGCTCGGAGAACCGCAGCGATAACAAGCCAGTCGCTGCTTACCGGAAATCGCTTGCGCCTCGTACAAATCAGCAGGGTCATAATTGCATTCTCCCTCCATTTTGTGCAGCTGTGTGGCCACTGACTCTACGACTCTAGTCTCGGCAACATTCTTCCGGGCCGCTTCCATGGCCAGGGCGCGCTCGACTGCTTTCGGGAACGTCAGTTTGTCGTCCTCGGTAAAGAGTACTCGCTGCACGTCCTCTCGCAGTAGTCCACAGACAAAACGATCCCGCAGCGCTTCGTCCAAATTTGCTCCAAACTGACAACTCTGGGACAACTTCCGAAGTTCAGCAACATATTCGGGCAGAGACTCGCCTTCGTGCTGTGCTCTGCGGTAAAACTTTGCTCGTTCCCCGATTATGGACGGCTTTGGGGCAAGATGTGCATCCAAGAGGCTCTTCAGTTGCTCGAAACTTTTTCCCGATGGTAGGTCCGGTGCAGCCAACGACTTCAGCAACCCATACGTACGCGGTCCGATGATGCTGAGGAATGCGTGTACCTTGTCGCTGTCGGGAACCTTGTTGACAATCAGAAAAGAGGTCAACCTCTCCTTGTATGCCGTCCAGTCGCTTGCAGTAACGTCGAATGACTCCATCTGGCCCAGCTGCCCTCTGCTCACCATCTGGCCCAGCTGCTCACCAGACCGCATTGTCGCTTCTTCACCACACTGCTCGCTACTCTTCATTTTTCATCCCATCCTCGTCGCCAGTGTTGAATCTCGTCCAGGGACTGACAAGGCCAAGGGTCCAACGGGCAAACAACAGCGTTTATTGCCGAAGCGTACGACTGGGGTTACATCACGGGAATGGGAGACAGTGCTTTGAGCGTTACCATTTAAGCACTAGTGGGCGCATGCGCACTAACGACAGTTCGGTTATCAGGTGTGCTATCGCGAACACCACATAAATTTTGCGAGTTGTGTATACTGGGCTGACAGAAACCTCGTTCAGCGTCCCAATGTTAAATCACTGAAAGCAAAAGCAATGAATCAGAGAAGCATGGGAAGTGCTGCGCAAAACACGCTCGCAGTTCTTAAGCATTCACCTAGCTGGAGCAGGTGTATAATTAACCATACAAGCAAACTTTTTCGCTTCTCCATGATCAGTTATATCTGTTATATGAGCGCGCAAGAAGAATCATACGTGAAAAAGCCAGGACAAAACAAAAAGCAACTGCGAACGTTGCTTATTTGTTGTAAGATACATGTTAAAACTAGTTCAATCAGTGTACAAACGCGTAAAAGTCGAGTGGCTATTGATGATGAACCTCGTAGCCCAGGGGCGCCAAATGAAGGACACTTGGAGGAGAGCGCGGCTTTCAGATACCACTGAAAACAGCGGTTGACCGGCGCCTTCCGCGGACAACACTGCCCGCTAGAGCGGCGGGCGTCGGCGCTGTCGCGCAACAGCAGCGGCGCATGTGAAACTAACGCGCGTCTGCACGTCCTCCTGCCGCTCATCGCCGCCGCTCGTTCGCTCGCATGTGAAACAGGCTTAAGCCAGCGTTTCCAAACCGTCCTGCAGAAACAGGCAGAAGACCGCAAAATAACGCAGGTCAACAAAGCAACGCCGCTCGCGTGCTCGGGGGGTTGGACTTGTTAAGGCACGTCACGTGCACGTGACATCTTGGCTGGATGCCTGAGAGGGCGGGGAGAGATTTGGCATGCGAAGGCTACGCGGAGGAGTGGCAGGGGTTTCGAGCTCGGGAGGAGTGGCAGGGGTTTCGAGCTCGCCTCTTCTCATTCTCGTTTCGCGCCGCTTCAAAAACCCCGTTTTCTCCGCTAGTGAAGAACCGATTCAAAACATTTTTGTGGCAAAATGTTCCTCATCGGACACCCAACAACTCCCACGGTCTAAATAAATTTCGATAAAGGGCCTGGCGAGTGACCCTTTAAGACATGCTGCTGTCGCGTCAACTGCGTGGCCCTTTTGGAGAAACAGTTTTTTTTTTCAGAACCCAATTAACAGGTCGCTATTCCTACTAAGTTTTGAATCATAATCCTACCCCCCCCCCCCCCCCCGCCTACCCGCGCCGCCGCCGATCCGATGGACCCCGCGTCGTTGACACGCCGCCGCAGAAGGTCGAAACATCGGCGCGCCGCCACCTGCGATTTCGGTACCGGTGCACAGGTCTAGTCCAGAGACTTTCAGATAAAAAGAAAATACTGCTTATAAAGTGACTACGTGCTTTTGGAAATAACTACTGAAGCTACAAAGAGTAAGCTTTTTGTCGCACCGGAAAAACTGGGTCGAAAAAAAAAACAAGAACGGTTGTTGGTCAAAATGAAAACGTGACTTACGGCGTGTTCGACACGTCTGTATGAAAAAGTTAACTGAAGGCACCAAGGAGGGCTTTCCACAGCAGAGAAAATAAGCCAACTCACCCATAGTGGCCGACAATTTACAAGTTCTTTATGCTAAAGAACGAGGCAATGGATGGCGCTGTTGCCTCGATGACCGGCTCTGAGATAGCCGTAAGTCTGCTTCTTGGTAATGACGGGCCACTCGATGAGGCGAACTTTTACCGCAGCCTGGCAACACTCGAGAAACCATAGCTGGACGTGCGCGGGAACGTCACACACCGTAAGCCTGACGACGCCGCTGCGAACGACTGACGTCGCGTCATCTGGTGCTGCTTCGATGACCTTATTGTGGCGAATAGGCTCACAGGCAACGCAACGGAGCTGGCCCCCACGCCTGTCTATGCGTACGTCCAGTTCCCGGAGGTCGGAGCAAACAGTCAGCAAACGGCGTACGGCGGACTGGCTTGGAAACACGCAAGGGGGCGCTGAGAACGCACGCAAGGTCTTCAGCGTTCCTTCGGGGAGCTGTGCCACTAGGTCGAGGTCCGGATGAAAGTGGAATGAAGTTAGGTTTAGCTCAACCACGTGCTCCAGGGCGACAGAGAAAAACTGGCGAAGGATGTCGTGGTACGCGGCGTCCACAATTGGGTAAAACATACTGGAGGGCGCTAGCGGGAGTAGCAGGAGACAAAGTTCGCGGACGTTCGTCCAGTACTTTCGGTGACTCGCCAGACAAAAGGACTCTCCTATCGAGTCGGAGATTACGGCAACAACTGCGACCTGTGATGGAAGCCCTCCGTGCGGGACGTGGTCTAATTCAACGCAGCTCCACGAGTCTTCCGGCCTCCTCTGATGACGGACGTTGGCGCAGAAGGTAGCACAGTTCGTGAACTTCGATGATAGTACCGGCTGGTACGGAAATGGAACTGACACCTCGGATGTGAACACGAACGTTCCCAGCGTGACAACATCGTCGTGAAGGTGGCGACACTGTGACAGGGCATTCGAGAAGTATCCCCACACGAGGTGGACGTGTAGTTCGGTCAGGTCGGGGCAAAAGGTCAGCAGCTTCCGGAGGAGCTCGAAGTTGCGGTCGACGCCTGCAACCTCGACGTACATTTGGCGCAGGCTGTGGGTCACAGCGACGCCCTGCGTTTCAGCCGCTATACGACGCACGTTACTAATCTGAGAGTCGACCACTTCTTCAAGTCTTCCACGAGCGATAACTCGATATACTGCAGATGCCGGAGCTGTTTCAGCATCAGCTGGAGCAGCTGGCTCGGCTGTAGCGGGCAGGCGACGCAGCGCAGGCCCCGGAGTCTCACACAGCGGCCAATTTGCGCGCACAGCAGTGCTGGTCTGCTGACAAAGCAGTTTGTGAGTACCAATTCGCAGATGGTATTTGTGTTCGTTGCGTCCAGTCGACGGACCAAGTCGGACACACCTTCGTTCATAGAGAGACGCATGGTCACTGCATGCGCGCTCCCTGTCATTGTTAGTCCATGCGGCTTTCTTCTTTGAGCGTCAAGTGTGGGGAGGGTGTGTGCTACCGGCGCGTAGAATGGACGAACCTTCAGGTACAAATATAGTGGATTAATCTTCGAACATACATGTTAAATTACACGCGATGGACGTGACGTCACAAAATTGTGATGGTGTTACAGTTGACTCATGTGATTTACTCTCGGATAAGGTGATATAGTTGCCTACGAATGTATACTTAAGAAGTCATATTACGGGAGTGGTGAGCACGTGTAATGTGAAAAGTTAGCTTATAGTCAGCACATTTCCTGTGCTGATAGTACACCCTTGCAATCTATAACGTATCTCGAGTGATCACCCGAGTAGACGGTAGCTTCCAATATTGGTGAGAAGCAACGAGATTAGCGATACGACAATCGGTGTCACACCATATTTCTGAAGAAGCTACTGCAAACATGTGACGGATATTATGAATATATCTCTAAGTTGAAAATAATGAATGAAAAAAAAATTCGGCAGATCCCGCGTACCATGGAAATCGATATTATAGGAAGCATGGAAATGGAAGGTGACTGGCAAAGTGTTACAATATGACACTAAAGATATTTACATATCTTGCACGCACATATATGTTGAACAATCGCACATGTTTTAAACAAGTTGTTTACAGTTGCGTAATGGTGCCAACGTCAACATATGGGTATTAGCAACACCAGAAGCTGTATACCGATATACTGATACGTAGTGCTTGTGCTTGATAGAATAGTAGCACTTGATACTGCTATGCAGACCGACTCCAGTAAATACATGCGTTATGTGTATATAATTAGGTAACCGGCACTTCAACCGTCCCTCACGTCTTACCGACACTAAACCTGCATACGTTCATTCTTGAAATGAGTTTCGAAACCTCACGTGGCTCTTTGGTGGAGTACATCGATTGCCACGCAGAATGCTTGGGGTTCGATCGCTGCTGAGACCATAATATTTATTAAATGCATTAATTGGATCGGCGCTAGAAATGGCAGATTTTCGTTTTCCTAACGCCCTCGCAACGATATTACCAATGTTCGATTTTGCCGTGTCTGGGTAGACATGGACTGTCAATTGATTGTGGCGCATACCCATATACCGCGCCCTGTGGAGTATACGGACATGTGCTACTCGCGTCCGTTGGAAAGGTTTTGAGTACGTAGGTAACGGGATTGTCCAGTTATTCATGCCATGGTCAGCCAGGCAAGACTTATCCCCGTATTCTAGAACGCCCCTTCACTCAACGCTCCACCTTCACTTGAGAAAGCCGATGGGAGCGCCATATTCAGACAGGAAAAGTCACTGTATATCAGCGATAATTGGCTGCTACTCTTGAGTAGCGTAGCGTCATTTTCAGCCTAGCAGTGGCGCAGTGCTCAACTCGGTCGAGTGAAGGATGAAAGTCGAGTCTAGGAGCGTTTGTGAATACGGGGGTTATTCTTGAAAGCCTCTTGCCCTCCCCTACAGATGTCGGTCTAGCCCCCGAGTTCATTTGGAGATCACAAGAGCGTCCACACGTATGTGGATAGATAGATAGATAGATAGATAGATAGATAGATAGATAGATAGATAGATAGATAGATAGATAGATAGATAGATAGATAGATAGATAGATAGATAGATAGATAGATAGATAGATAGATAGATAGATAGATAGATAGATAGATAGATAGATAGATAGATAGATAGATAGATAGATAGATAGATAGATAGATAGATAGATAGATAGATAGATAGATAGATAGATAGATAGATAGATAGATAGATAGATAGATAGATAGATAGATAGATAGATAGATAGATAGAAACGCTCATAGTTCATTAGAAATGCATCGCATTTGGGAAGAGGACGGACCTTCTCGGAACAAGCAGCTCAGTCACAGCGAAAGCTAGAAGAGGGCTGTTTCTATAGCCGGTTGTAAACTCTTGGGGCTATTAATGCAGGTACATTGGCAAGATACCCACTGCGTCATAAATCATATTTTTAAACGTGACGCATTTCTTTAGCGAACTTCCGCGACTTCAACCGTATCTATATATGTCTATGTAGCCGCCTACGTCTTTCAGCTCTCCTCGCCGTTTAGAATATAGAATCTATACGAAAATTGGTATAGAATAACATGACCGTTATTATACATGACTGTGTTATAGAGAGCATAATTGACAAGTCAGAACATGAAAATACGAGATGTATGTCATTATTTACATGCCATGGTCTTGCTGCTGCTGCAGTGGTTTCGTTCACATGACATATTGCAAAACTGGCATGTTAACAACATGACTACATACCACGCCCATGGTGCGCGTATGGCCGTTTCGCTAGCTTCACATATACCAAAATTGTCATCACGTCGCGTGAATGAATGACGAAGGTATATAACTGATGCAAACATGATAACCGTCAAGTGCGTGTCATGTAAGAACATGACAAGGTACCACACTCATGATGCGTTCGCAGCCCTTTCTCTAGCTTCACATATAACAAATTTGGTAGTACGTGACGTGAATGAATGACTAAGGTAAATAATTGGCGCAAACGTAATAATCACGACATGCGTGTCATGTAACAACATGACTACATGCCACGCTCATGATGCGCTGGTGGCCGTTTCGCTAGCTTCACTTATACCAAATTTGGTATTACCGGATGTGACTGGATGACGAAGGTATGATACTGTTGCAAACTTGATAAACATGAGATGCGTATCATGTAACAGCATGACTACATGCTACGCTCATGACATGCTCGCAGCCGTTTCACTACTTTCACATGTACCAAACTCGGTATTACACAACGCGAACGGACTACATAGGTAAATGACACATACAAACACGATAATCACGACATATACGCGTGTCACATAACATGACAACATGCCACACTCATGATGCACTCGCGGCGATTTCGCTAGCTTCACATATACCAAAATGGGTATAACGTGACGCAAGTGGACGACAAAGGCTAATGACACAGTCGAACATGATAATCATGCATGCGTGTCATGTAAATCATGACGACTACATGCTATGCTCATAGTGCTCTCGCGGCTGTTTTGCTAGCTTCACATACACCAAATTTGGTCTTACCTGACGTGAATGGATGACGAAGGTATACGACTGGCGAAAACATGATAATCATGACACGCGTGCCACGTCAGAACATGATTACATGCGCTCTTAGCGCCCTTGCGGCAGTTTCGCTAGTTTCAAATCAGAGTTGCGGAATAGTCACCTATATGCCATTCCATTGTGGGGAATTAGGACTTGCCGTAATTTCATTCCATTTGATTCATCTGGATAAAAAACTTGGGCCATTCCCACTCCGGGAATAGCGGCACAGCCTAATTCCATTTCTTCAATTCCTCGATGTAGGAAGTGCATCTTGAGAGTATTATTAGTTTTATTCTGTGAAGAGGGAACGCACGCATAAAATGGCGTCATGAGATGTATTAGGAACTGCAAAAGTACTAAAAAAGACGTTACCATGCACGAGGGACAGTAGCCAGGTGGCGTATCGCCCGCAGTAAAACCACCCATACTATATCCCATGAGAGCAGTTAATACAGTATTTCATTTATTCATTCTTCAATTTTCAATTAATAAATGCGAAGCATTTCTTAGCGATTTTCGGCGACTATCAGCATATCTATCTATCTATCTATCTATCTATCTATCTATCTATCTATCTATCTATCTATCTATCTATCTATCTATCTATCTATCTATCTATCTATCTATCTATCTATCTATCTATCTATCTATCTATCTATCTATCTATCTATCCGCCTATGACTTTTAGCTCTCCTGGCCATTTATATAATGGTATCGTTACCAAACTTGCATAACATGAGTGTATGGAGAACATATTTGACTAGTCATAACGTGAAAATCATGACGTGCATGTCATGAATGTCTTGATTTATATTTCATGCTCCTGCTGCTTTTGCGGTGGTTTCGTTCACATGGCATGTTGCAAAACTTGTATGGTATGACATGATTACATGGCAAACACAAGCAACAGACCCTGATATAATAATCATAAGATGCGCGTCATGTAAAAACATGAGTATACAAGCCACGCTCATGATGCGCTGGCGGCCGTTTCGCAAGCTTCACTTATACCGAATTTGGTATAACAGGACGTGAATGGATGGGAAAGGTATGATACTGGTGCAAACGGGATAAACATGAGATGCATGTCATGTAACAACACGGCTACATGCTACGCTCACGATGTGCTCGCGGCCATTTCGCTAGCTTCACATATGCCAAATTCTGTATTACGTGACGTGAATGTATGATGAGGGTATGTGACTGGTGCAAACTTAATAATCGTGAGATGCATGTCATAAAAGAACATCAGTACTTGCCACAACTAATATATCTCGACGTGACGCGGTGCGCGTGCTCGCCGGCGCTCATTTCGTCGCATCACGCCGGCGTTGCCACGCCAGGCGCCGTTCCTTGCCATATACTCGCAGGTGCGCACAGCGCTGCGTCGCTTTGACGCATGCGCTATTCAGCCCTTCCAGCGTCCCTTTCACAAAAACAGGGAGACGTAGTGTTGTCTGGGTAACGCATCGGAGCGAAATGCAGCTTGGCGCATTTCGCAACGGTTGCCATCAGGCCGCGCCGATGAACGCTGGTCGCGCCGGGGGTCAGACTATACACCAGAACACAGCGAGCTCAGTGCTTGCTGTCATATTGAAAAGCGTGTGGCGCCGTCTGTTTCAAGCGCGGTCATGCAACGCTCCAACTGCCAGGCGAGCAGACGCTCTGCAAATCAAGTGCGAAACATCACAGCTCGAGTCCGGCTGTAAGCATGTTTCGCGCTGTTCCTATGCTGGAAGTTTATGCTGATGTCGTGCGAAACGTCGAGGAAACATTCCTCGACAATCAAGAATGCCTGCAGCACATGCATTGCAGACTATACGGAAGCCGCTTCATGAGGTACTTACTATTGTGATTGAAAGAAACGCGAACACCGGAAAGAATTGCTTTCGACTCAGCTGAACTGCGGCATGCCTTTAGCTGTGACAAGGCAGAATTTGTGCTGCGGCGTCAGCGTAGCGTTAGAATCTGACGATAGTTATAGCGCGAGAACAGAACGATGACACAGAGACAAGAAGGACATGAGCGCTCGTGTCCTTCGTGTCCTTCTTGTCTCTGTGTCGTCGTTCTGTTCTCGTGCTATAACTATCGTCATGTCATACCAACTAGCCCAAGCTGTCACACTTCTAAGTTAGAATGTGGGTCCAACTTACGCTCATGCATTGCATGTGTATCAATTGCCTGTCCTGCCAGGCACTCGGAACACACGCGCTGGGCAAAAGTGCCAGCCAGAACAAGATATTAAAATGCTAAGGCGACGCCGGCCGAAAGCACATGTAGATTCACCTATAGTGACAGTCAAGGCATATTGCAGTTTGACCGAGTCGAAAGTCATTCTTTCCGCGCCGTTCACGCATTGCGATAGTAGGCCATTAAGGTTGTACTAAACATGCATGGTGCGTGCATCCACGCGTGAGTCTTAATACGTATATCTCATTATTAACATGCGGCCTGCGAAAGAGTATGGCAATAGCTTTGTGCCTCACACTATACAGACATACTGAACGCAAATCGCTGCTGTAAAATGAAACAGCTGGATGCACGCTTGAATAAACACAGTAAGTTTACTTACCAGTACACTTTACAGGGCTCGTAGTTTTTTCTGTTGATTGGTATTATATCCTAAAGCGGTGGAGCTCGGCGTTTTTCGTTGTGGACGGAAATCTGTGCAATCGCAAAATACCGCACCGGCACGATTCCCGCGATGCGCTGTGAACTTCACAGGCAGTGCACAGCAGTCTCTTCCTCTTGCGCTGGTTGTTGTGGCATTAGATGACAGCGCAGTGGTAACCAGATGGCGTTTTATAGGCGGGCGCAGCGTGAACAGGCGCTTTTTTCCATTTTAAACTGCCAGAGCCACTGCATCCCATGCTAGCGAGGCACGCCTTAAGTTGCAAATTCTGGTGTCTCTGAGAGCGAGGGTATACCACCGAAGGTGCCTGGGTGCAAGTTAGGCGTGCTCTCGTCTATAGAGTGCTCGCGTTTTGCTAACTTAGCGTCGCTGTGCGCGGCGCGCGCGTGCGTCAACGCTACATTGGAGTATATAGGCCCTCCTTTGTGCGCTCGCAGCCGTTTTGCTAGGTCCACATATACCAAATTTGGTGTCACGGGGCGTCCGTGGATGACAAAATATATGACTGGTGCGAATATGATAGTCCTGACACGCGTGTCATGTAAGAACAAGACCTGATCATTCGGCAGCGGTGGTCATGGCTGGAAACAACGAACTTCAAGGATCACTCTGTTTTTGCAGTGCTCGTCGTGTATACCTAGCCGTGTACGGTTTCCTCGGCGCACGTGTTGCTCTTGCCTAGGTTTCATCGCCTGTCTTGTGCGTCATTGGTGGAAGCTGCGTAGATTTACTGCACGGTTTACCCGAGTCGATAATCGGCACTGCGCAGCTGCCTGGTTAATTCTTCCCGGATAAGAAGGAAGGCGAAATCGACTTGGCATCATTCGGCAGCGCTGGTCACGGCTGGAAACAACGAACTTCAAGGATCACTCTGTTTGTTGTTGCAGGTTAGTGCCGCTAAATGTTGTAAAGTAGTAGTTTACATTTTTTTTCGGTGACCGCCCATGCTGCAAGTGCCCATATATTACTATTGTTCGTGCTTTACACCATGCCTTCTTGTGCTGAGCTTGCAAAAAGAATTGATCAGTTAGAAGCTTTGTTCAGGAGTCAGTTGGACGAGGTTGTCTCTGATCTTATGAAAAAATGCTCAATAAGGCTGTCATCAGAAGTTAACATTGTTGTAATGAAACGGAAAATAGAGGCAATAACCAAAAGTGTCGACATGCTTAACTCGTTGGTTGAAGAAGTCCGAGCTCAGAATGTTGGTCTGACTGCAGACAACAAAGCACTCAAAACTTAAAATACAGCAATGGCCAAACGTCTGTCAGAACTTGAACAGTACTCTCGAATAAACAGTGTGGAAATCAAGGGCGTAGCTTGATTTATTTATTGATTTGTGGGGTTTAACGTCCCAAAACCACAACATGATTATGAGAGACGCCGTAGTGGAGGGCTCCGGAAATTTTGACCACCTGCGGTTCTTAACGTGCACCCAAATCTGAGCACACGGGCCTACAACATTTCCGCCTCCATCGGAAATGCAGCCGCCGCAGTCGGGAATCGAACCCGCGACCTGCGGGTCAGCAGCCGAGTACCTTAGCCACTAGACCACCGCGGCGGGGCAAGGGCGTAGCTTGCACACAGGGCGAGAACTGCCTTGCACTCTACACAACTCAGCTCCATATCAGCCTTCCCTCGGGACCGATCCGTAAGGCCAAGGAGATCCGCGTCCTTGGCCTCTTCATACACCACCAACGCAAGGCCGACACCACAATAGCCAAACTTCGCACGGTGGGAGACCAGGTGGGCCGTATGGTCCGCCGGGTCTCCAACAAGCGGGGCGGATTACGAAGCAGGGATGCAATGCGGCTTGCCCATGCTTTCGTAACGAGTAGAATACTCTACTCGACTCCCTACTTGCACCTACGCAAACACGAGGATGATCAACTCGAGGTCATCCACCGTTAAGTTATCAAGCGGGCTCTCGACCTCCCTATCACCATGCACGTCCAACCAGAGACTTCTGGCCCTAGGCGTGGTGAATACCTACCGGGAACTTCGAGAAGCCCACCTCGTTAACCAATACACGCGCCTTGCAGAGACCCATTCTGGTCGCCGCCTCTTGGACCGAATACACATCAAACACGATTACTATATCGAGGAGAGGGTGAGAGTGCCAGAACCTTGGAGACGCGCCCTCCGTGTCCGACCCCTTCCCCGCAACATGTCCAAAGAAAACCACAGTGGTCGCCGCCAGGCGCGCGTGGAAGCGTTGCAGCGACACTTTGGTCAAGAGGAACACGTGTGCTACGTGGACGTTGCCGGCCCGCACCATGGGGGGTGGTATACTGCGGCAGTCATACACAACGCAAACACCGTAAACGGGCTTACTTTCAAAGCCTACAGCGCAACACACGCGGAGGAGATTGCCATCGCTCTGGCTCTCACCTATCCCTCTTCTAAACATATCATCACCGACTCACGAGGGGCCTGTCGGAACTATCAGCTAGGGTGGGCTTCACCGCTTGCTCAGCGCATACTGGAACCTAGCTGCCGATACGTTAATCCAACTCTGCGAAATCTGGTTTGGGCACCCGGTCACCAAGGACTCAGGGGTAACGAACAGGCCGATCAGGCCGCCCGCGCACTCTCTTCCCGGGCTATCTCCCTGTCTTTGGAAGCCTACTCGCAATCAGACAATTCGGCCTTTTCATTCAAAGATATTACCAATTACTACAAGGAGGAGCACCGGCGCTATCCAGACCCTTGTAAGGGACTGCATTGCGCTGACGAGCGCCTCCTTTTAAAACTGTTTACCAATACTGTACTGTGCCCGGCGGTGCTAAAACATTTCAATTCATCCTTTGATGGCACGTGCCAGTTGTGTGGTGAGGTGGCTGACACCTTTCACATCGTCTGGGCGTGCCAGTCTAATCCATCTATCCCCCCCAACCCCAATCCCACGAGAGAGGACTGGGAGGCGGCCCTGCTCGGCTGTCAAGACCTGAAGGCCCAAGAGGCTCTGGTTCAACGGGCGCGAGTGGCGTTGCTTGCCAATGGAGCCCCGGAATAGGGGTTCCACCTAGTGCTGTGAGGGTAGGAGGCCAATAAGGCCCCAACCCAATCACCTCTCTGTAAGCATTTAATGGTTAATAAATGTTTTCACCACCACCACCTTGCACTCTTGAAGGCTGTTGGCGATAAAATAAGCTGTCCAATTTCTGTAGCTGACATTGATGTTGTCTCCCACGTGCCAACATAGTCTGGATCGACCAATAAGAATATTATTGCCCGCTCCTCTTCTGGAACAAAAAAACAGGAGCTCATCACCAAGGCGCAAAAGGCTCGCATAAATTCGAAGGACACTTCGGGCCATAAAGAAGCGCATCGAGGAGCTGCTTTGGTACTTTCGTCAAAAAGACTCCGTAAACCTTCGCTGGTAAGAGATTTCAAGCATACAGAGTAATAATTTTGTTAATGACAGCAGCCATATTCAGAAACGCTATTTAGTTACACTTACCACAAGGCAACGCATTGAACGCGTGCTTAGGGCGGCGAGCTTGAAACGCGTTTGTGGCATGACGATAGATATAGCGCGAGAACAAAACGACGACACAGAGACGAGAAGGACACGCTCTGTGTCGTCGTTTTGTTCTCGCGCTATGACTATCGTCATGCCATACCAACTAGCCCAAGCTGCCACACGCGTTTGTGGCGCCTGGAAGGCTTACAGCACATTCGAGAGGTCGTTTGCGAGCGCTCTGATTCTGCTTGGAAGTGGTGAATTCAGCCACCTTAAGGATTGACAGCGAGAACAAGAAGGCGTGCAGGACATGTACCTTTTTCTTGATAATATGTATTCGACCCATTATTTTAGTGGCAGAGCTTAGTTGCTATTTTACGTTCACTTTTTAGAGCCTCCAGAGCACTCAAAAATGACCAGTCGAATGTACCATTAGGTTTCAGTCCTGCACTAAGTCAAGGTGACAAAACAATATTAAAGTATTGATGTGTCAAGCACCACCATAACGCGAAAGTAAATTCATTCACACTGCTTTAAAACAAGGTTTGCTTTGTTAAAACAAGGTTTGCTTTGTTCCTCCAAGATCCCCGCCGCGGTGGTCTAGTGGCTAAGGTATTCGGCTGCTGACCCGCAGGTGACGGGTTCGAATCCCGGCTGCGGCGGCTGCATTTCCGATGGAGGCAGAAATGTTGTAGACCCGTGTGCTCAGATTTGGGTGCACGTTAAAGAACCCCAGGTGGTCTAAATTTCCGGAGCCCTCCACTACGACGTCTCTCATAATCATATGGTGGTTTTGGGACGTTAAACCCTACATATCAATCAATGTTCTTCCAAGATAATTGAAATTTTTTTATTTTCCTTTTCAACATATACTTTTGAGTTTTATGCATTGATGGTGTAGTGGTTGCCTTAACCAAAAAACGCTTGGCTAAAAGCAACAGTCGCGTCTGAGGCTCCTGTATCGTTGACCGTTTGAGCGAAACGGGAAATGGACCATAGAATCGGTCAACTAAAAACACCTTTTATGAGAAGCTGAGAACACGCGGACAGCCAAACGTCATCCCATGGTCGTAGCCGTGCGAATGTCCTAGCCCCCCCCCCCCCCTTTCTGAAATCTGGGTGAAGGGGGTGCTTTACAGAGAATAAATATAAGTGTTGTAGGCCCGTGTACTCAGATTTGGGTGCACGTTAAAGAACCCCAGGTGGTCTAAATTTCCGGAGCCCTCCACTACGGCGTCTCTCATAATCATATAGTGGTTTTGGGACGTTAAACTTCAGAAATCAAATCAATATGAAAATAAATATAATTAAATACAGATTTTAAATCCTTCAACTGGTGCCCCGCTCAACCTTGACCACCCCCCCCCCCCCTTGAAAAAAAAGGAAGGAAAAATAGGGGGAAAAGAACGGCAGGGAGGTTAACCAGCCTATAGGCAGCCGGTTCGCTACCCTGCGCATGGGAGAGGGATGGGGGAGATGAAAGATAGAGAGCAGAGAGGGAAGAGAGAAACACAGCACATTCAGCAGCACACGCGCGCACACTCATAGTCCAGTCTTGTCTTTCGCGGTGTGTGACATAGCTGTTACAGTCGCTTGTTCAAGTCCGTGTCGCGTGGGAATTTCAACAGAGCTTTCGTCACCTTCTGTTGCAATGTCTTCTCTCGGGCACTTGACGGAATAGTGTCCACAGACATTTGGCTGTTGTCGATGCGCGCAAAAGCGGACGCCAGTGACTGTCTCTGGATTTCATACAACGGACAATCACACAGGATGTGGTGTAGCGTCTCTTCGCAATGACAGGCATCGCAGAGGGCGTTATCGGCCATTCCTATGCCTTGAAAAAAAGAATAACATCCTGGCTATGGGCCTGCGTCAGCCTATAGGGTACTCACGGTCTGAAAGGCGAAGTCGAGAAATGCTCTAACATTTCTTTGCAGCTCCTGTGTATAGTTGATGCCGGCATAATCATTTCTCAATCACATATATCAATGGCATTATTGCAGTCAGTGTCTAGATTCGCAGTGATATGACATGGATATCACGAGCTGAATATAACAGTTATGCCGAAAAAAGAAGGTCCCGTTTTAATCCGTACGAGTCGTCGGTGTATCCAGCTGACCCATCCCGATATTGAAATGCCAGCCTTTTTGCCGGGTCGAGAGAAGCCGTGCTGCTACCTATACCAACAGTGCTCGTGAAAAACGCTTTCACTGTTCTATACTTTTGTTTCCCGAGTCGAAAGAAATATTACGCTCTCCGCATCGCCAAGAGCGCCGCCAGTTTCACCCATGATGATCAGTGATGGTAGTAGCGCGGCTTCGCGCTTTAAGTTTGCCAACACGCAAATTCCCAGCCCATGTTTTTGTTGTAACTGTCGAACCATGTCGAAAATGGGCGTCCATTCAGAGTGATTGAGTAAATAATTGAGTGTACCTTTAAGACTACTGCAGGCGTGGACGTACGCCAAGCCGTTCGTCATGAATAAAATTAATCCTGACTGCGTGGTTTCGATTTATTGTAGTAAATGCGGGGGCTTGCTCAGTTTTGAACACATGCTGATCATGAATGGGCCACTCACCAGGTTTGACATTTTTGAGCTGACAAGCGCAATGCGTAGACGAGGCATTCACGATCACGTCTGCCAAAATTTGCAACGCTACGCGCCGGGGAAACGGGTCAAATTTCAAGATGAACGCTGCTCCCGCTTTCTTTCTGCCGGCACGGTCCAGAGAACGAGGGCATGACGTGCGCGTGTGATACACGACAGTGCAGTGACGTTGGTCCTCTAGATAGACGACTCTGCTCTGACGTTGCAAAGTGTGGCACGCGACATGGCTGAAATTATTTAACACGGCATGCGTAGTTTATGTTATTTGTTGCTTGAAGAGATTAATAAAGCTCTATTTAAATAATGAGACGCAACCAGGGAATGTGAGCCTCTTTTTCCCATTTCCCACCGTGAATTGCAACGAGATGCGGGCCGAATGAGTTTTAGAATAATGTTTGTCCTGCTGCAAAGCGCAACGCTCGATCGCAGCCGTAGCCTCGAAACCAGCGCTTGCGGGCTACATAAGGGCCGCGATCGCCGCACGCAATTTCGGATTTTCTGCGTGTGGTCCGCGAACGTGAACGCCGTCTCACGTTACGACGCATGCGCAGTTGCAGCGACCGCACCGCAAGGGCTCGCGGTGTGCTATAGTAAGGAGTATAGCTGGTTTCGAGGCTACGGTGTCGCTGCGATCGTGCTTTGGGGTACAATTCTAGTACACCGTATTTGGGGTTTGCAGCAGGACAAACGCTATTCTAAAACTCATATAGCTCTCGCAGCACCTGCAAACGGTGTCCTAAAGCTCCCTATGCGTCGGCGTTTCGCATGCGTTTGTGTATACCCGTGGTCAGCGCATCGAGCAGACGACCGCCGTGGAACGCTCCTACGCGTTCGCGCACTCATAGTGCTCATTTATTATACCGCGTCTAAGCCAGCGTTTCCAAACCATCCCGCAGAAACAGGCACAAGACCACAAAATAACGCCGGTCAACAAAGCAACACCGCTTGCGTGCTCGGGGGTTGGACTTGTTTGGGCACGTCATGCGCACGTGACCTCTTGGTCGGATGCCTGAAAGGGTGGGGAAGAGATTTCGCTTGCAAAGGCTACGTGGAGGAGCAGCAAGGGTTTCGAGCTCGCCTCCCCCCATCCTCGTTTCACGTCGCTTTGAAAAACCCGTTTTCACCGTTCGTGATGAGCTGATTGAAAAAACTTTTGCGGCAAAATGTTCCTCATCGGACACCCAACAACTTCCACTGTCTAACTAAAATTTGGTAGGGGGTCTGGTGAGGGGCCCTTTAAGCCGTGGCTCATGCACCCACGATGTATGTAGTAGTAGTAGTAGTAGTAGTAGTAGTAGTAGTAGTAGTAGTAGTAGTAGTAGTAGTAGTAGTAGTAGTAGTAGTAGTAGGTATCCATGACCGAACTACAGGAGTGGCACGCGCGCACTCTTTTGAAGTGAGGTGGAAACCCGCGCACGTCAGTCATAAATAAAAGTAAATATAGTTGTTTCTAATGAACTAACCTACAGAGACGAGTACTGGTGACCTAATCTCCAATAAACTTTGCCTTGAGCTTGATGCTTACAAAAAAAAAAGACTAGTACCAGAAGGACGCACTTGAGTACTATCTGACCAGAAAAGGTTGCCACGTTAAAATCGCT